>NC_137466.1:78923388-79569845 GCF_964235325.1 Thermobia domestica
TAATCTGAGAATGGGGTTAATCTTACTAAAAAAAATGTTTGAGAGAATTTTACAGGATGTTGACAAAAGAGAGATGCTTCCATAATTATTACATTCACTTTTGTTCCCGTTCTTGTGAATTCGAACCATGATTGATTCTTTCTGATCTTGTGGCAATTCCTCCTTGTTCCATGTGAGGATAATGAATTTGTATATATTGTTCTACAATTGATCCTTCTAGCTAAAACTAACTGAATGGGAATTTCGTCCACCCTAAATATTTCTGTTTCTTTAATTTGTTTATAGTACTTTCTATCTCTGTTTGGTTTGGGCCCGGAATGTATGGTTCTAGTGTATGCATTTCATTTTTCCCAAGATCTTTTTTTCCTGTATGTTAAGCAAATTGTCAAAGAAATTGAATATTGTCCTGTCTGTTTTCTTTAATATATAAATGAGAAGCTCGTAGAATTTTCTTTAATTTTTGATGCCTTTACACATGTGTCGAATATTTTTGTTTTTACTATTATCTTCAAGTTCACTTGATTTAGCTTTCAAGCAATCACGTTTCTCTGTTTTAAAACTTTTAGAAGTTTCCTGCATGATGTCAATAAAAGTTTGTATAGTTATATCGTTCGGATTTTGTAATCAACGCAATTTTACCTGTTTCACCTTCTCTTTTAGTTTAATGCATTCGTCGTTGAACTATGGCTTGTTTTAATATATTTCCGCGTCCCCCATCTTTTCTTTTGCTGAAACTTTAATGTTATCTCTAATTTTACCTCAAGTATCCTTAACACTAGTGGATTCCGAACTTTCTAAAATCTCCGAATATCCGAGAATCTATTTGAGGTTTTAATCTGGTATTATTCTCTTGTATGACCCTCCTCTAATTTCTTTAAGTTAAATCTCTTCGTTATCAGAAGCTTGTTGTTTTCTTTTTTCAACGATAATCTCTCTCTTATAATCTCTTCTACCAGGTAGCTGTCAGTGTCACAGTCAGGTCTCTAAACGAGCAAATAATTATCCTACACTGTCTTCTTGTATCTCCTGAACGTTATCAACTTGATTATATGTTTTTTGATCCGATGAGGTTCAAGTATATGTCGCGACAGGCCCGTATCCAGGGGGTCTAGGGGGACCGGGCTCCCCCTAAATTTTGGCTGCACCCCTAAAATTTTCACGGTAGACTGGCAAATGAACTATAATATGGTTGCATCGGCCCCCCCTAACTTCAGCCATCCCCTCTACATTTTTGGGCTGGCTACAGGCCTGTGTCGCGATGAGAGATTTTTGTACTCTTTACGATTAGGTTTTTGGGTGTTGCAGAGTTCACGAACATAACGCGTTATCAGTAATGAAGACTTTCGTTCCCTTAAATCAATTTGAAAATATCTTCTCGTCCTACCTTCAGCTTGAAATTCATTAAAAGAGTTTTCGTTAAGGTATCGCTGGAGTTCTTCAAATCGCGTTCTACTTTTGTCCTTTATATCGTCATCCTTATTTTCTATTGGGATACCATTGACCATGCGGGAAAAAAATGTTGCTCTCTTTGATTATGAACGGTAATAATATTGATATACAAATTGTGCTAATACTGACTGAACAACTGAAATGGAATTGAAATAAATATTTGATATCGATCTTAATGAAGAAGACCTTACAACCAATATGAAGATGACAAAAATGACCTTAAAATTTTGAGGGAAGAACTATGAATGCCTAGTGAAATATATTACTTCATTTCATAAAGTCTATCTATGGACAAAAGCCTTCTTTACAAAACGAAACGTAATCAAGGCAGTACCATATACTAATCTGAATTATAAGATCTCTTAAAAGCTTCGATACAAGAAAAATAACTAAATTTGTTAATTTTAAACTATGTTATTAAAAAAAAACAAGATATTTTAATTTAAAGAATTTTTTAGTCATTATTAAATTGTAATTTCGTACATTTGGAACGTGCCTATCTATTATAATTCCATACATTTTCTCATTCCTAATTCATGATTCGTGTCGTTATTTACGGAACGTATGTCCAGCGAACAAGAAGCTTTGACTGTATATTCTATATGATCTCTTAAGTACACATCTTAGCCTTATTCGTCCTATGCATTAAAATAAGGAAATGTCATTATTGAAGTGTTTCCTGTTTTTAAATTTAATTAATTTCTTTTCTTGCTTATTGAAGGGTTCGTAGTAAGAAGTTCTAGAATTTTTTGTCTACATTTAGTTATTTCCTTTAAATGAAAAGAAAATAATAATTTTATCCAGTAACAAATTAAAATGTCTTTTTTTTTAAGCAGAAACGTACAAGGCTTGAATAAGAAAAACTAGCTTATATGCAAATACAGCACAAACACACTTGCAGAAATTTTTGCAGTCAAGTCATGAAAAAAGGCCCTTACGAGAAAATATGTATACTGTTATTCACATTATCAAGTAAAATGTTTCTCTTTACTCACAAATGAAATTACACTTTTGTTTATCTTCAATTAGAGACTCTCGAAGCAATGTCAGTTGTTGAGGTAGTTGTCGTGTACCACGTCTTGGACGAAAGTGCCTTATTCACTACCAAAAGGTGCATAACGTGTCATATTAGTTAATTACATAGTGTATGCTTCACCGGAGGGGACTACATACCGACACAAAGTCTAACTTTATTAGACACAAAACACTGAAATTAACGGTAGGCGTTTTATTTATTTTAATATTTCTCTGCATTCCAAATGTTATTTTTGGTGATGTGTAAACTAGACTGAATCATATAAATGAAATGTTGCAGGTAAACGTCTTTTTTCTTCTCTCTCTCTCTCTCTTTCTCTCTCTTTCTTTCTTTCTTTCTTTCTTTATTCTTCCTCCCTCCTTTCTTTCTTCCTTCCTTCCTCCTTCCCTTCCTACATTTAGACATTGGCTTGAGAAAGTTCATTTCTCATTTAGTTAATTTGCAAAATCATACGAGGTGACATCAAAAAGTTAGAAATAAGAACGAAATCCACGATGAAATAATAATTATAATAATAATAATAATAATAATAATAATAATAATAATAATAATAATAATAATAATAATAATAAAGTAGATTAATACAGATAAATTTTAGTTACTACATTCCAGCCGAAATTTTTGTCATCGTGACTAATATAAAAATAATAAAAGCTATATGAAAATTTTCTATTAGACTGTAGATGAGAAAGTTGGATATAAGTTGTGGAAATTAGAATGAACTGATTTTTTTAAAATTTAGATTGTGAGGAATTTACTCAAGGAAAAAAGAACAAATGAGAAAAGTCATTTAACTCAAAATTCTATGACATGTATACATAATGGAAAATAGTGCTGATTAGTTCAAGACGTCCAATGCAGACAGGCATGTCATTCAGAAGCAAATACGCTGATGTTTGGATATCTTAACAATTTCCCATTGAGAGCGCCAAATTTGAAAGAACTGTATCTCTAATCTAAAGAATGTAATGCCTAATAATGGATTTTATCATAAGCCCTCAGCGGAGGTCTAGTAGCTAGTACTGGCTCTTTTGGTGTATGGGGTCTGTGGTTCGATTACCGGTAAGAAAGCTTCGAAATTTGAACGCATTACTAGGGTTCGGATTCCACCTTAAACTGAAATATATTTTTCGTATAGTCTCTGTACTGAAAGAGACGCTAAACGTGCAATCCAATTAACTTTATCTTGGATCGAGGTCCATGAAATCCGTAAGATTAGTGATATATTTCGATTTGGAGATTTTCTGAATTATGTCCCTGTGCTGTGGCATTTTTTACACCTTTGCTTTCACCTTTGGTGGATGAGATCTCTGGTTAGATCTCAGCTCCCTCCAAGTGAGTTTTGTGATAGATAAACATATTGTGCGTTCATTTTCTCGGGTTGCTCCCGTTTCCTCCCCTTTTCTTCAGTATCATCATCACTGTGGCCCTTAGCATCGGCCCATAATCACGAAACGTTAACTAAAAGTATGGCCTGATTATTATTATTATTATTATTATTATTATTATTATTATTATTATTATTATTATTATTATTATTATTATTATTTGGCCAACTAAGAGGATTGAGTAACTCCACACAATATTTAACTTACAAACCGCTCTTCATTGAGAAAAACTCTTAAAATTTCCATTTTATTGTCCCAGCTATGAACAATGTACAAGCAACCTCACCACAAGGGCAGCACAACTTCCAGAAAAGAATACTACAAGCAATTAGAAGGCAAGTCACATAACATACATTAAGTATATTTCATTGAAACAAAATTTTTAAAGAGGTAAAATAGAAACAAAATTAAGATCATTAGTAATCAGATATAATCATGTTTAACATATTCTGGCTGAAGTAGCTGATAAAGTAATATATATATATATATATATATATATATATATATATATATATATATATATATATATATATTGGCACAAAGTTATAAATCATATTACTTACCAAGTATAACCATACAGAACGTTATTCTCCTGACTGCATAATGATTCAGCTAGAGGAACAACTTCAATTTCTTGAATCTTTCTAAAAAAATCCATCATAGAACTTCATTCTGATAATTCTAGTTATAACGCTTATTCTACTTTAAGGGTCTTAAGCCTTTGAAGAGTCCTGCTCGATAAGTTGCTAGACAGACCCCCGACACGTGTAAAGTGAGTTTGCAAAATCTTGAGGTTTTACATTTTTGTATCGGAACACGGTCCTAAGATGATCCCGTTTTAAATCATCCTTATTTACAAAGTCCCAGCAAGCTGAGAGAGAAAAGAAAATATTTTCTCTATGCGTTGGTTAACGTCCTGAAACTCAATTCATGTTCTATAGTGACGTGAATAAACTTTTGTATTAAGTATTCAATTTATAATATTAATCTATGTACGACGAGTGAATGTGTTCTTTCCTACGCTGGATAGAACTTTTGGTCTAATTATAATTCATCTTTCATATTGATCTTATTATGTCTTCTTTACCCTTTCGCTTAAGAACTAAGGTTATTTTCACAAATGAATAGAGATCACCCTTCAAGAGGGGTAACTTCGAATTTTGACATATTCGTGCATGCCAGGCCCGTATCGAAGGGGGTCTAGGGGGGCGGGACCCACTCTAAATTTTTACTGCTCTTCCTACAATTTTCACCGTAGGCTTGCAAATGAACTATAATATGGTGATGAACTATGATATGGTTGGATCGGGCTCCCCTAACTTCTACCGGGCCCCCCTACCTTTTTGAGCTGGCTACCGGCCTGCTGCATGCCCTGGAAAATCCGTGGTGATTGACAACATCCGAATTCCATTCAGACAAACACGTGACACATCTTTTTCATATATAAATGATACGACTTAGACAGTCAATAGTTCAACGCTATGTGTTCTACTTTGGCGTGTGAGACGCAGGTTCGATTCCCGGAGGGAGCTCATATGGTTCGAATTCCACGTTAATCAGTAGGTCCATGTCTCATATAGCCTCGCTGCTGAACGGGACGTTAAACTCAAAATCAACTCAACTCAGCTATCTGTTCTACAGTATACAATGAAATATCACATACAACCGTAGATATATTTAATTCTGAAACTGCATATAATTCTGCACTACAATGTCATTTTAATGGATAAATTCTAGTCAGCTATTCTTAAGCTTTCTTGTCATTACTTAGATCTTATTTTTTATTATTATTATTATTATTATTATTATTATTATTATTATTATTATTATTATTAATAATAATAATAATAATAATAATAATAATAATAATAATAATCTCTTAGATTTGTTAGATATTCCAGCGTAAACTGGCATTCAGCTGTATCTGGAATTATGTTTGTAAATAAAAATAAATAAATAAAAATCATATGCGAGTAAATATTGTTTCTGACAAATGTACCGAAGAAAGATCAAAGCAATTCTGTAAATCTAAGAGGAATCAAATACATAGTTCTTTTGGTCAACACGTCACCCCATTCTGTATTTACGTATATATCAAAGGAAACCGAAGCAAAATTAACCGAATGATGAGATATGTCGTCACTCAAAAATGGCCAGCAAGTATTGCACATATTGTTTCAGTTTACAAAATTTCAAAATGTTTCAACTTCTCATATTTACTTTTCACGCATACTTATCTTTTTATGTATCTTTTCCTGGTGTTTATACTTTGGAATGTACAACATGTTTACAAATAAAAATACAAAAATACAATAAAATAAACAATATCATATGGAAACTATTTAACCCTTTCACTGTGGAAGGCGACGGAAAAAAATTTCCCTAACCTGCGAATGTCGATTATAGTCGACGTGTTAAAATTTGTTTGTATCTTGGTTTTGTCGATTGTAGTCGCCAAAGGTTTTCTGTGTGATTTCTATTGTTTATCGAAAACAATAGAACACAAACAAAAATGAACGGTACAACTTTGGAGACTACTCTCGACAAAGCCAAGATACGGACAAACAAATTTTAACACGTCGACTATAGTCGACATTCGCATGTTAAGGAAATTTGGTTCTGTCGACAAAAGTCGACTTCCTCTGTGAAAGGGTTAAATATTTCAGTACAGAGCATAAACAATGCACATGAATCATTATCTTTACATATCTCATACATGTAGCGTGTCCTAAAGTTACTTATTACATACTCCGTAAATTCATGTCAGACACGAAACACATTGAAGTCAATCAGGTTCCTTGTAGCCTACGTACTATATTCAAATTTGAATATCCTGTAAAGATCTTAGCTGGATTATGCCCATATTCAATGAGTAGTGATACCGGTATATTCAATTTGTCACAGCTCAATACTTTTACCAGGAACTATATTTTTGCCTCTATTTCTCTGTGTCGTGGTAGTATATGCATGGAGATTCTGCAATACCTCTGCAAGGCCACAGAGTTGACTATACAGCGGGCCGCTAATTACAGCAGGACAGCCTATCAAGGCATATGAACAATACATGCAGAAAATTGTAAACAAAGGAATCATGCTTTATGCCGCACGTTGAAGCGAGAGTATGCATAGTGTAGAGACAGACTTCCCTGGAGGGTTACAGTTTTCTGTGGCTCTGTCGGAACGGACTCGAGAGGGGCGCGTGGAAAATGGGATGAGTTTGTTGGAAAAAAAAAAAAAAGTTGTTTCAAGTAAAGCAACTAACAAGTGTATAATGTTAATATAAAAGTTCAGGGTTCAAAATAAGCATGTGAAGACTATTACGAAATTACAAACGAATGATAGTAATTTATCAATCTCTCTCTGATTGTATATAGGGAAACAAGTAAAGAACAAAAGTGTTTTTTTAAAATGAATTATCCATGGTATACATACTAATACACAGGTACTTAAATCATAACATGTTTTAAAGCTTACCATGGTTATATGATCAGGGTACGCGCCTTTGATGCAGTAGATGGGTGTGCTTTGCAGTGGGTGTTTAATATACTTAGCATTCAGCGTCTTATAGGGATATTCTAGGTGCTCAGAAAGATGTTGAATTCGAAATCAATCAAGAAACCTAACCCGTTTGAAACTAACGAAGAAATTCGTGGTAATGAAAATGTCAATGCACTGTGGAAAATGAAGATGTCGTAGGGAGGGCTGAAACGCCGGAGAGGTTTTTATAGGGCTGTTGTAGCTAGAATTCAGACAAGAGGGGCAAACTCTTCCATGGTGAGGCTGACTTGTCGTCCTACAGTCTTACATAATTACCAAATAATAGTTGAAAGTTTCAGAGGGGCTGAGCCTGCCTACCTACAGACCTGAATCTTTACCCAGCTTGCTCTACGCTATCTCTCGCTTGAATGTATGACACGAGATTTATTTAACAGCAGTTATGGTCATTTTCTAATGCACCATAGACTATAACAAAACAAAAATCAAATTTTGGTGTCATTTTTCAGATGTGTTCCCTTGTCTGAGCCCAAGATTCACTAAATGTGCATAAGTCATTAAGTTTCTTAATTTGTATTTGTATTTTTCTGCTTTTTGTTTCATGTCTCCAGACCAATTACAGCCTAAGATACGATTATTTGAAAGTAACTACGTGACTTTACATTTTTCTAAAAATCGGTCCCCTTTCAGTGGCTTTAACTTGCATAATGAGATTTGATTTGAGTTTACTGTCCGTTTCGGCAGTGAGGCTATATGAGACATGAAATCCGAACTGCATGAGCTTCCGTCGAGAATAGAACCCGGGACTCCGGCGCCAATGGTGTGTACGCTGATCACAAAGCTCTTGCAGAATGGCCATGGTAATGGTCTTGGAATGGAAGGTTATAAAAATATTTTGGAAAAATAAACACAGTGCTGAACAAGACTGCACTTATTTAATATAAAAACACAGTGTAAATGTATTTTTATATTAAATAAGTGCAGTCTTGTTCAGCAGTGTGTTTATTTTTCTGATTTTATTTGCAAGACGTATGACTATGATTGTGTGTCAGTTTAAAAATATTTTAACAGTTAAAAAAAAAAAAAAACCTGTAAGTTTCGATTCTTATATATTATTTATATTATGACCAGCTACACTATGCTTGGAGTTAAGAAAAAAGCCAGCAAATTACATTCATATTCGCAGACCAAATTCGGTTCGCGTAAGGTGGTTTATTACAATTATACTTTGTTCAGAAGAGAAATTACCTATCTTTGAGAAGTCCAACGAAAGTGAGTTTATTCAAATATTTGTTTCATGGTGAATGTATTAAATACCCTTATATGACCTCTCCGCCTCCTCCCCCAAAAAGTAATTGTAGTGTAGTTGACTAAATACTTTATCTAAATTTTAGAGTTAACCAAATAACAATCATAAATAGAAACTGTAATCATGTATCATTTTTACAATCATACGAAAAAGTTTTTTTTTCTTTTCTTTGTGGTACGCCATATTTGAGATCCACCTAACACGGGAAGGTCCCACAAGTTGTCTCTCAAATTTGATTGCCATATAGCACATCTGAAAGAACATCATGAGAAATGAAAAGAGCAAATTTTCAGGTGCTATGGACCAGAAAGATAGGAACTACGGGACTTCAAAATTTGAATATCCAAAAAAGCATATCATGGAATTGTATACGTTTAAAGTAAATATCTTGAAAACCGTTAAAGCAATCAAAACAAAAGTTGCACAATATAATGAGAACAAAATGCCCTATCAAAAACCGGAAACAGTGTTGACATAGTTGAAATAGTGTTTCCAACTCAGCATAAAAATATTTTGTTTCAAGTAGCACCATATACAAGTGTGTACAGATCTAAAATACACCATTATCACTAAACATAACAGTGAAGTGTTGCACACTGTCGGAGCTACGTGTGCTGAAAATGTTCAATGGAGAAGTCTGATATGTGGCGACAAGTGGTAACAAAGGAATGCATTAGGAAAAAGTGAGGATTTTGCATTCTACATTTGTAGCCCCTTTGAATAAGCAAACAACTAGCGGAAACAAAATGATACACGCGAGGAAAGAAACACGTGTTTTCTAACTCTGCAAACTGGTTCTCCAGATTATCTTATCAATATTTGGAAGAGGTACTTTCTTGGTTTTTCTTTCGTGTTAAGTGACATATTCTTTTACTTCCTCTTCTACATACCATATGATTATGTTTGTATACTGTAATATTACCATATTCACATTAGAAATATAATTATTTTATTACTACCTCATTTCGTTTTTAGTCGGTCCGGATAGCCGTGTGGTCTAGAACTCTAGACAACCGACATACAATATTAGGAATCGCGGGTTCCAATCCCGCCTCGGACATGTTTTTGTTGTACTTTTCACCTTATATTTCATTGTTATATTTCTCTTTCATAGTGGTTCATCTCCCACTTTACACTTTAGGTCCCATCCTATATAGCTTCGGAGCTAACACAGGACGCAAAAATGACATCACCCAGTTTCGTTTTTCAAATGCATCAATATATTGTGACAATTTTGCTATGGTATACTATCGGTGTTATGCATTTGAACGAAATTCATAGTATGAGACCCAGATTCCTTTATTACCATCTGTTGCCACAATCAAACTTCTCCATTGTACATTTTCAGTCCACGTAGCTCCAACAGTGTGCAACACTGTACCGCTACACTTCACTGTTATGTTTAATGATAATAGTGCATGTTAAATCTGTGCACACTTGTATATGGTGCTATTACAAACAAAATATTTTATGCTGAGTTGGCAACATTGCTTCACCTTTGGCAACATTGATTCTGGTTTTCGATAGGGCATTTTAAACGTACAAACTTTCATGATATAATTTTTTGGATAATCAAATTTTGACGCTCCGTAGCTCCTATCTTTCTGGTCCACATTACCTTAAATTTTGCTCATTTTCATTTCTCGTGATGTTATATCAGATGTGCTATATGGCAATCAGTTTTTAGCGACAACTGGTGCAACCTTCCCGTGTAAGTTCGCAATACATTTATATTACTTTTTCTTTCTATTACAACAATTCACTTGACATTCCAAGTAAATTAGCTTACTGAACATTAATTAGCGATATTTGTAGCATACGAATTTAGACTACGTATAGCATAAATCGTCGAGTAAGACTCGCGTATTTAATATTCCTTTATCCCGATGCGAATACCATCGCCGGCTACGATCCCTTAGCGCCTTACCATATCCCTCTCGTAACATGAGATTTAGCGTACAGGGGATAGTTGACCTTTCCGCCGTTGTGGCGCCACTAACGTGCACTAAACAGAAGGACAGGTTGTCTGTCACGTAAATCTGAGTGGATTTAGACACGTGTAGTGTGGTCAGGATTGCCAAATAAAAAGTCTAAATAAGGGATGGGTTGACGAGTTTCAATGAGTATTAACGGGAAGGGTTTTAATAAACATGATCTAGTAGTAGAAAATCAACCAGGCATCACATAAAAAAGTAATCATTTTAGACTGAAAGAAATACAAAACTATGAACTAATACAAAGAGTTAATATAGATCTAAGAAAAATAGGTAAATCTTACTTTTAAAACATTGGATTTACGTAATTAAACTATTTCAAAAATCCTACTTCACGCTTGACTTAACTGTACTTATAATCTTTTTCAAGTTTCAATTTTTTTTTGAGGCTGTCGAAAAACTCAGCTGTCATCAACTGGACAGAAACACATATTTCTGTGTCAGTCCATTTCAAATTCATATGTGAGAAAACTTTCTACAAATGAATTTGACGGTGGGATCCTTAGGCAAAAGGAGACGACTTTAAATACAATTGGCAACTCAGAGCTTTTCTGAAATAGCATTTGCCATTTACTGGTCACACTCATGACGACTCATTAAAAATTGCGGGCTTTAAAGTTGTTGTCTGAGGTTAATTTGTCAAGAGTGCCGATTTCTGTGTAACTTTGGGGGAGCCCTATGGCAGATACGCTTTAGTAGAACAGGAAAACGAATTATCATGTACTGTGGAAATTGGAGAACCTACTTCAACTTAGCATTTTGCTCCTCCTCCCCCCATTAGAGGGGCCAATTTCAACTTCGGGGGGCCCAGCCTACAAAGCTTCCCAAAATGATGTCCTTGCTAATGGGATAGAAAAAGAACCCAGAGCCTGTATTTCAGATACTATCCCAGTATTTGGTGTGCCAGTGGTAACCTCAAATTTCCCTAATATTTATCTATATAGATAAAACGATTTTATTTACTTTTGTGAAATATCGTAGTAATATATTAGTAGACTCCCATTTACATCTTGCTAAAACAAATAATAATAATAATATACAAAGATCCCATGTTTTAGAAATATATTTATGTATTTCTGACAATCTACCATACGAAACCTACTAATATGATAATGCCAGGGAAAAAATATAACCATTTTGCACTAGGAGAAATATAGACACAATTATTAAAGTGTAAACTAAAAATGAAATTCAGTTAAATAATAATGCAAATGAAATCCAATCCTTAACAATTCAGGCTGTACACACTATATGTACAATAAGAAATTAGTCAACTCATAACATTTTTAAGAAATTAGTCAATTCATAACATTTTAGCCTATTGTTTACTACTATTTAATATTGTCACAATTTGTATACCGGTAATACTTTAATGTTCCCATTTATGGTTTTCTTTTCAGACATTTTATTAGGAACAGTGAAATTAGCTTCTACTGCTTTCTTTAGAAGTTTTGTAGATCGGAAAATTATTCAAAGTATAGATTGTGCCTCATGTCACAAACTTATCAGTCAGGACAAATGCAATTCCACATTTATGAACTTGATATATAAACAAGACAGTAGAAACGCAATGTTTATCCTATGGGTGATTCACGTTGTTGAAAAGGCCCATCGGTTTGTGAACACCCGAATTTCGGAAACTCTTTCCGCCTATATTGTTTCCTTTCTGCAACACGTTTAGTATTTGCAGTGCCTCTTTTCGGACAATCATTCATTCAAATTAAGTGTAAAAATTTCCGATGTAATAGTTCCAGTGCTGCTGAAGAACATAGCAGATGTTGAAACAGGATGTTTTGAATAGTGTTGTAAAAAAACGGTTTTTTTTCTGTGAAGTTTTTTTTCAATAAAAAACATCGTTCTTTTTCATGTTTTTTTTCAAAAGTCTGTTTTTTTTCTGGCAACTATTATTTATTGATTTATGTTGCAGATTATTGAAATAATCAACAGAACTTGAGTCGAAGCCCTCGTAACTTACAAATCGTTTGTTTCTTCGAACCTATACGAGCAAAATTGTGTGATTATTCCTTTCGGTCCCAGGCCATTTTTGGCGTTTGCCTACATTTCCAGTTAGTGACTTATTGCTCAAAAACTATTCATTTGATTGATGTGGTTAAGACCTTGTTTTTAAGAAAATGGATGTGGCTATATTTTCGTGTAAGTTTGAATTCAGTATTACCAACGGGTGGGAAATTATTGAGGGAAATGTAGGGGTGAAAATTTACAAAAAATCCCTAACCGAATTTCAAAATTTTTTTGTATCTAGCACCACTGCTGCTATATGGGTTCAAGTAACCTAAAGAAATCTTTGGTGTGTTGACAAGGTACAGTGAAATCCTGAAGTCGCTGGCTTCCATTCAAAGAGGGAAAGAAAAAATTCTGTCATACACATGAAATTTTGACACTTTTTACGCCTAAGAGGCAAAAATCAAATATGCCGGGGTACAGCTTCTCTAATTATCCTATTGAAACTTTTTATAGTGCGTTCTGTAGGGCAAAGAGGAAGCTTTCAGGTAGTGGTACGTTTGTTTCAATGTAACCAGTAAGAGGGTAATAATAGAGGAGAAAAGGGAAATTTTCCGATTTTTTCACCTAATAGCGGGAATTAATTGTTTTGGCTGGAAACGCTGCCACCAGACAGACAAAAACTATCTGAAAATAAACCGTAGTACTCAAAGAATATATCCTACAAGTATCATGGCGATATATAAGAAAGTAAGCATGAAATTAAAAAAAAATCTCATTCTACCTCAGAAATTCACCATTTTCTTACCATTTCCAGAACATGGTTTATTATAAACCTCAACTGTACTTCCCCTAATTGTTCTAGTGAAACTTTTTATGGTGCGCTGTGTAGGCTAAGGATGAGGCTGTTAGACACTTGTACATTTGTTTGAATGTAGCCAACAAGAAGGAAATAATAGAAATAAAAAAGGGAATTTTTCCCAAAATTTGCCCCTAAAATCTGGAATTAAAATTTTTTGTAGCTAGCAACACTACTATCAGACACACAAAAACTATCTTAAAATAAGCTTTGGTATCCCTCTAATATATCCTACAAGTTTTTTGATGATATCTAATAAAGTAAGCATGTCAATAAAAAATATCTCATTCTACCTTAAGAAAAATCACAGTTATCTTTCCAATTAGAGAACAAGGTCCACTGTAAACCTCAACTGTTTCCCTAATTATCCTATTGAAACTTTCTATAGTGCGTTGTGTAGAGCAAAGAATAGACTTCCAGATACTGGTACGTTTGTTCCGATATAGCCAACAAGAGGGAAATAATAGAGACAAAACATATAATTTTTCCAAAATTTCCCCTAAAATCTGGAATTAAAATATTTTGTAGCTGGCAACACTGCAACCAGACAGACGTAAACTATCTTAAATTAAACATTAGTACACCACTAATATATCCTACAAGTATTATGGCGATATTTAAGGAACAAAGCTTCTAATTACCAAAAAGATATTACGGTAAACAGAAAAGTAAGGAAAAACTAGAAAAATCAAGGGCTAGAACCTAAATACGAATTTTACGTGCGTCCCCTAATTATCCCATTGTAACGATCTGTACTTTCGTTTGTTAAGTAAGGACAAATGTTCGATTGGCGTAAGTTGACTTGCACTCGAACGTATAGGTACGGATTTATAAACAAAAATTTCAAATTTTTTGCCCAAATATAGGAGAATTTTAATTTCCCTAATTGGCAACACTGCGCGCAGGCCCGTCCAATTGATGTCAACAGTTAGGTATCCATCCGAGGTATCTACCTGGCAAGTCTTAAGGATATCTTTCTACAACGAAGGAAGCTACAAGGGAAAAAAAGGTAAAGGAAATTCGAAATTAGAAAATTCTCGAATTTTTTACTGGGGTGAAATTTGAGAAGGAAATTCGACACCAGAAGAAAAAGAAATTAATATGATAAACTATAGTCCAACCACATTTTGCAAGAACAATATCCCGATATCTTAATTAGTGTCCACACTGGAGCGGATTAAACAAGTGACACACCTGTGTGTGCCATTTTGGCCACCTGGGCCACCGAGTACACATTTGATTACATTTTTTTCACTACTAACTCGTGTTGTTGTTGTAGTTATAGTCTCGACTAATAATAATATCGTTGTAAACAATAACTTTATAGGGAAAATTTTCTCTCCTTTTTACATCTTAGTTCCAACACTGTTGGTGAGAAATGTAGAGTGTTTCAAAATAAATTTTGGGGTTTTAAGTCTTCGTAGTACTTACTACATTTTACGTACAATTATGAGCAATGCATCAAGTAAAAAAGCACCTCAAACAGTCTTTACTACAAGTGTTCAATGTGAGATTCATTCATCACACGGCACACATCTAGTCGATAGGCGAGAAAGGCCCATAAACTTTCCGCCATATGGCACAAAACACATTCAATTTAGGGGAGTTTCGTTTATAATTGTAAGTTAATTGTAATAGATACTACAAAGTTTCAAAACCCTAATATTAATTTTGAAACACTCTGCATTATTTCAAATTGAGTCGGGGGCCGCGGTGGCTCAGTGGTAGAGCGTTCACCTCTGGTGCTTGGGGTCTCGGGTTCGATCCCAGCCCCCGCCAAGCGAACTTTGTGGTGGGCAAACATCGTGTGCGTGGGTTTTCTCGGGGTTCTCCCGTTTCCTCCCACTTTCTTCATTCCACCATTTCATTCATTACTCATCATCACCGTCTCCTTTAGCCTCACCGGCATAACAGTGGGACGTAAAACTCAAAGATTTCATTTCATTTTTCAAATTGAGTCATCCTATATTCAGGTCCTAGTCAATTTGTTGCCTCGTGCAATGGCATAATTTGCTGCTCCCCCCTTTCTCCAAGAAGAACAAATCTTAGAAGTCATGATTTTAAGTATGCTACTCCAGCATGAACAACAAAGGTGAGGGTAAGTGCAGTCGCACTCAGAAAGGCTTAAATACTTACTAAAAATGCAATTCCGTTGTGTATGTTTCTTTTTCTTTAAATGTGAATCTATTATGATAGTGAAAGATAAAGCAAACACACCTGCAGAGGATAGATGGTAATCCTTTTTATAGAATTCACTATCAAGCTTCAATCTCAATGTATCAGTTTGCAATTCCAGTGCAACTAGATCTTTTATCTTTATTTATTGATTTTTCTTCTACATCTCCTAATATTTTTTAAAAAAATTGTTTCTATCTTCAATGATAAGGAACTTGCTTCTGACAAAAACAAGACTACTTTCATATCAAAACTGTGATAACATACGAAATGGAACAGATATTCACTACTATTCGAGAATTGAATTCTTGCATTTGACAACAATCAAGCAATTTGTGCTCGGATTTATTGGACCATTTGCTTTAGCATTGTCCATGTGGTCTTAAACTAATGCAACCTAAACATAATTTATGAATGTAGTATTCAAATAGAAGGTCAGCTTAGTAAATGTAACTACCATCATCATGAAGTATGTTTCCAACAAGAAATATTTAATTTAAATAATATACTTATGACAGATTTTGCCGGACCATCCAAGCTTGCCGTTCCACGCAAATGCACGTGTTGCATATATACAGTGGCGTATTTAGGAGGGCTTCCCGGCTTAAGCCCCCCCCCCAAAATCTTACTTACTATAGTAAAGTATATGAAATATCTTGCTGAATTTTCACATTTTTAGGCAAATTCCCCCCGCCCGAAAGTTAGCAAAGCCCCTCCCGAAACAAAATCGTAAATACACCACTGCATATATGGTAGAGCCGGCTCTGCATATCATATATATCTAATCGACAAATTATTTATATATGACATTTAGAAAAATACTATTTGGCAAATTAGTATTAGTTTTTACCTTTAGACAAGTTATTGGAATTTTATACTGTTCGTGACATTATTTTCGTACTTATTAAAGGCCTGCTTTCACGAAAAAACAAAATTTCATTTCTACTTTTATTTCTTAGTTGATATTGATTAAAACTGCTGAAACCCGAATTGTTAATAGGTATGGCATTCATGTAAATTGTAAAATATTTGTAGCGTATCAGTATCTAGCGTTTAATTTATGTTGCATTTTACGGTGATTATACCAACATAAAAATATTTCATACTTAAATAGACGTAAGATGCATTACAAATGACTATTTGAAAAAAAACGAAATTTAGAAAAAAAACGAGAGGCAATGTTTTTTTTCTAAAAAAAACGTACATTTCTGAAAAAATACGAACCGTTTTTTTTCTATTTACAACACTAGTTTTGAACATGCAAAATTTCTAAATGCTAAGCCATTATCTGGGGAAGTACGTCGTTTGTAATTTGTAAAGGATTTCTTCCCGGTGTGTTTGTATTATTTTTTATTCTTAATTAATCGATACTAATTGTATTCAATTTTAAAAACAGTTTAGTTTTTGTGATACTATGTGGGGGGGACAAGAATTCTTTTCCTGTTATAGCTATTTCATTTGCCTGCTACACAGATAAAATATTGGTGCACGTAACTAGCGCCACAGCGGCTCCTAAAGGAACTAGGCCCTGTTCGCTTGTCTGTGATATTTGGGAAGGCGATAAGAGATCGTAGCCGGCGATGCGAATATTAATATACCGTAGTCTCTGCTTCTCGTTAAACAAAAACAAATCAAAAAAGAAACAATACTTTATATCCTGAAAAATATCATTGTAATATTCTTAGTTTTCTCTAGGTAGTCTTCCATCGACTGAATTGTACATTATTGGTGAAACACAATGTCAACGCTTGACTACACAACAATCTTTCAGTGAGTGTCTTTTCTACGTAACAAATTACTGTTCTTTCCGCGGTTTCGTTCACATACAGTTTGACAAGTGAGACACCACTCCTCTTCATCAACTGCATGGGCAATTAATGAAATAAGCCTCTCTCTCTCCGTACCTTCCATGCCTCGGATGGGCTGTTTTATTCTAATATCAAGTAGTGGTTGGCTTATTATCTTTACTCGAATGACAGCTACACCTATCCACACCCAAGATAAAGGTTACCCAGTTTGACAAAAGAATTAGATGCTCTCTTTTTGACTAGTTGAAGAATAAGTGGAGAGGAGGCCTGTATTTAAGGGTTGTGAATTTCACTTATTATTACTATTATTATTGAATATTGTTTTTGTAACATTGGATTCAAAGTGCCAGACCACGTTTGGTACATGATGTAGCACAATTCTCGTGCCTGTACATTTTAAATACAAAATGTTACGAAGATTGACTCATTCTATTACTAAATTTGACTAATTGTTTTAATGTGATGACTAGCGAAGTGTAATTTTAAAATATTTTAGTTTACTCTGTCCTTTGAGTTAATTCTTTTGATTTTCTGCTCGTTTACAATCATATTGGGCCTTATGCAGAGTCATTCTGACACGCGATTAGTGCCATACTAAAGAGTTCGACCAACATATGTTTCCTACAGTACTCAGGCTTTTAGTATGATGCTAATCATACGTCAAAACGACTCTGCATAAGGTGGATTGAGTCTAGAAAGTTGGAATGTTGTAACGATGTGGCAAGGAAATTATTTTGTTTAGTTCATGAAATGAAAATGAAGCCTTTTAATTTCGCGTCCCTCGTGTATGCTATTACACAGTAGCGTATTTAGGATTTTGTTTCGGGAGGGAGCTATGTACAACACGTGAATAGTCGGTTATTGTTTTCCTTTTGGGGAACCCATGCATTAGAGACGGGTCCTCTACCACTGAGCCACTGAGTTCCCCTTGTTCAGTTCATTATTTTCCACTATATGTAATGTTAGTTCTGTCATTTTTTTCCCTCATAATAATACTGTACATTTTTATATTTCAGTACTATACAACTTGCTGTATTTTTGCTCAAGGCTGTCTGAGGAACTGAAATAAAGATTATTATTATTATTTTTATTATTATTATTATTATTATTATTATTATTAGTAGTAGTAGTAGTAGTACTAGAAGAAGAAGAAGAAAGAGAAATTTTGATACTGATAATAACTAAAACAGTGTCATGTTTGTAACCAAAAGTATGCTTTTTGTTAAGCTGGACAACCTTTAAAATATTTAGCCGTTATCTAATAACAAACACCCCGTATAGTTTCCACTTTCCATGTCCATACTTAACAAATGTTTCCCTTTTTACTTGGATATTTCAAACAGATTGGTATTGTAAAATCAACTCATGTTCTGACAATTAAAGACTAATAGCTATTAATATTGGTCGTTGGTTGATTTTCGCCATTATTGGAAGTTAAATCAATCATGTATATTGATGCATGTTCTATAGCGAAGAAAGAGAGAGAGAGAGAGAGAGAGAGAGAGAGTGGGATGCCGCTGTGCCAAGGGTATCACTCGGGTCGTTAAAAGTGATATGAAGAGTCAGCACGTACTAGTTAATTAAATTTCATACACGATTTGTACATACAAGAATTTATGTTTAGAAAGTTTTACAAAAAAAAAAGTGCAATGTGTTTAATTTGTGTTTGTGTGTTTTTGTTTTAAGAGTGAAGGTTTAAAAAAAAAACTTTTTTAACGTACCTGGTGACCCTGTAAAAAAGACAATGTAACGAGTTATGTTTCATTAACCGGCGTGTTGTTTTCATTCGATGTACCGCTTAATACTTAATGAGTTTCCATACGCGAATACAGATTAATTACACCTTTATGAAAAAGAATACCGCAATTACTGTTGAAAATTACATTCATCTTCTGATAGGAATAGAAATGGTACCGGTATTGGTTTTACTATTTCTAAGTTGTAAAACATCCTATGTGAACTTCTATATACTATGTTACTATTTATAACTTGTTCCACATATGCTGGTATCTATGCATATTTTTGTGATAGCAATTAAAAATGCATGATGTACACTCATGTCCAAAATGATTGTCGCATATCTATAACTGTCTTCTTGTAAGAATATAATTTGAAAACGATTTTGCAGGGTACTTTTAATACTGATACTATGTGTATAATCGCGATATGTATATTTGTGGTACATTTCATAGGAAAAGAATTATAAATTACGAAAATTAGAATGAGTAAACGAAAATGTTGCTAAATGAGCAAGAAAGTTTTATTTTCGTTTTATTGTTATTATTTGCTGCTTTTTTGACTTGAAATTTGCTACTTACATGTCTTTGACGATTATACACATACTAACGTTATAAAAAATAACGGGCGAATTCGTTATCAAATTATATTCTTACAACAACACATTTATAGACATGCGACAATAATGTTGAACATGAGTGTACATATTGTGTCGATAGTGCTTCACCAAATAAATAATGAAAGATCAATTTGAAAATCTTAATGTTTATTATAAATAATGCAAAAATGAGGTCTAGTTCAACGATAGAACGTCTGGGGTACAACATATTTTGTTGTCATACACTGACCAACCAAAACATTATCACCACCTACCTAATTATCTGCAGTGGTGCTATTCAGCCGGTTCGCACAGGTTCGCTAGAACCGGTTGTTAAAATATTTCGATTTCGCAGAACCGTTTATTATACCGGAAATTCACACACACATGCATGACCTAACCAAGAGTGAAAGAGAGAAGCCAAACAAATTTGTGAAAACACCTCTGTACTTTATCCGCACGCTTGCATTGTTGTGAGCTTGGTGTGTTGCTTTGAGTTGCTTCAATTCAATCGGCAGACAGAAATTTGAATGTGTCGGTGCCAAGAAATTTATCTAATGTGACCGATAAAGTTTCGCAGTCAAGTAAATAAAAGTTCTGGTTCTTAATTGTTATTTTTTGAGTGCTCCATATTTGTACTTGTGACAATAAACATTTGAAATTTTCAGATAACAAAAAAAAAAAAAAAAAAACTGATTTTGGTAAAGCTTTGAAGCTACATGCACTAAATTTCACTAACAAAAATAAATTATTGTATATTCTGTCATATGTTTTCCCCTCCTTCAAGTTGGTTTTTTTTTTAACGTGCCCGTATAAAATATAATAGAAACAGTTCTTAGTTCGAACCCAAGGTAGTAAATTTGGTGTTGTGTTCTACAACGTAAGAACTCTGATATTTACCTAGTATAGTTTGTTTCCTAAGACAACCGGTTGTTAAAAAATTAGAATAGCACCACTGATTATCTGGTATCTAACTGTGGCTCACAAGACAACAACAATTCGGTTCGACATGTAAGCAATGAGGCTGGAGAAATGGCGCTTTGCTGGAGACATGGTGCACAACATCTGCACACAAGTCACTTTATTCTTGTATACTCCACAGAGAGAGTCAATGAGTTCGTATCTGACGTTAAATGACATCTCAAAAGTGTTCAATTGGGTTAAGATTGGATTAATTTCGGGGCTATTGCAGCAATTAAAATTCACCACTGTGTTCCTCGAATGACTGCAGCACAACGTTGACATTGTGACAGGCAGCTTTGTCCTGCTGAAAGATGTCATTTCTAGCTAAAAGTGTAGCCGATGTTAATGTGTGTACGTGATCAACAATTACCTGCCGATAGCTAAGAGCCATCAAGGTGCACTCCACACACACTGCCAGGCCTATGGATAACAATTTCTAGGTTCACCAAATTACAATAGATTCATCACCCACTGTCGTCATTTTACTGTGCACGTCTCGAGCAGCTGTTCTCCCGGAAGGCGACGGATTCTAACCTGGCCATCGATGTGATGAAGGTAATATAGTGGTTCATCGGTTCATGAAACATTATGCCACTGCTCTGTGGTCCAATGATGAAGAAGACATGCCTAATTGTTATCGATGATATTAGGCGATTAAAAGTGTACACGTGTGAGACCTCGGCTGAAGAGAAACATATCTAACAATGTCTGATCAACTATGTGCTCAGGCACACTCGTAATTAATTACTAAAGTGTGTTAAAATCTGCTGTTAATTGTGCCACAGTTTGCGCCCTATCCTGTTGTACAGACCTTGACAGTCTACGACGTTCGAAATCTCTAATGAGGTGCGACCAACCCATCTTGTTGTTTGGTGCTGGTTTCACCAGGGCAGCTCGCGAACATCCGATAAGTCGCGCAGTTCCGAGCTGTCTGGCCATCACGATCTGCTCCCTATCCCTATCCCTATCCTATATATATATATATATATATATATATATATATATATATATATATATATATATATATATATATATATATATATAGAGAGAGAGAGAGAGAGAGAGAGAGAGAGAGAGAAAGAGAGAATCGCCGGCCTTCCTCATTCTACGCACAAGCATCACACTGAATAATCCAGTGAGATCACAGTCATCGTCTGGGGAGCAGTTCTGCTGTTTCCCATGTCTCTTACGTTAGCCCAACGATTTCGTTCAAAAAGCAGTGGGTGGTCATAATGTGTAGCCTGGTCAGTGTATTTGACAGTTTGACAGTATATATCTATACTATTTAGCTGTTTTACCCGGGGCATAGTGTGCTCACCCTTGGTGCGAGGGATTCATGGCTTGATCCTAAGAAATGTTCATATTACCCAAATCCAATGGTCTCGTTGATTGTCGTTCAAAAGATTCGGAACAAACTTCACTGCAATTTGTCTCATGTTCAATTCATCTGCTAGAATACGTTAACTTGTGCTGTATAACATTCAAACTCTTATTACAAACATCATGGATTATTTGCTTTCAGCTTTCAAGGGTCACTTCACATATACTTTCTGGATCGTATCTGGAGTTGTACATTATGACGGTTGACCCGAATGTTTGTCATCCTCCGCAAACTCCTGGTCACTTCTGAAACGCTTAAACCATTCAAACGTTCTTGTTTAGTTTAAAGCTTGGTCATCGAAAGTCTCCTTCAGCATTTAGTGCATTTCAGCTTTAAAGTTACTTCAGCTTGAAACAAAACTTCACGCAGATCCATAGCGTTCCCAGGTAAAAGGGTTTGGGGTTTCTAACCCAACCCTTGAGCACGATATGTAAAAATAAACATTCATGTATTAAGATATGTACACAAACACCTGAAATGATTTGAACCTGGGAGTTTCAACCCCCTTTCCTTTCCTTACTCTTGAATATTGTTACAACGTTCTTAATATCTCCACCTACTGACTCACCGCAATTCTGCAATTAAAGAGTCAGACACACAAATTTACGTAGGTCTTCATTTATCTTCTTCACCCTCAACAGCTGAACAAACCCTTTGTCATTGGCGTCAGTTTTATGGCCTTCTGAAATGAAACAACAAATTAGCTATCAGTCTTTTAAAAATAGTTTGTAAACAGATGTAAGTGCTCGTTTTAGTATACAAAAGTTCCATATAGCTAATTGTAAATAAACAGCTCACAAAAACAGAAGAGCGTACTTCCACATACTTTCCCAATGGTAAATGCATCCATATCTATTAATATGATATACTACACTTTCTGAATGCTGGAATAGTGAGGATCGGCAGGACCATCTTCCACTCAAACACACACTGCAATATGAGGCAATGCTTCAGGTCATCCAGCTGAATGTCCAATTTAAACATCCACAATGTATCTGTGTACCTTATACAGGCTTGCACAAACCATGTTGTATATACAATGAAGGGGTGATTTCGGGCAAGTTTTATGGTATGAATATAGGATCGTTATATTACATTCCTGAAATTACTTATCAATCCTACCTCGTTGTTATATATATGCCACACACACACACACACGCATATATATATATATATATATATATATATATATATATATATATATATATATATATATATATATATAATATAAACTTGGTGTATGCCAAACATTCAATTTATCAATTCCATCACTACCAATAAAAATGCATGTATTGAAGACAAATATTACAGTAATAATTCCGTAATATATGAGAGAAATTATAAAAGCTATAGTAATAATAGTTACAATCTTAAAAATCCGCCCGTTAGGATTAAAACAATACGATCTTCAACTTTCTACATTCTGAATTATCTGCAGCACGATTTCATCAGACGCAGATTTCCGATCACTTGGATGCCGTGTGAATTTGCCAAATCTTCTGTGACGAGCTTGGCAAGGCTTAGAACAATTGACTTGGACATTAAGCAATACTTTAAAAATGAATTTTGTCCATCTGGATTGGCGTTTTGTCTCACTGTGCCCTGGTGCACACAAAACACAAGTATTGAAAAGACTTACAAAGTTTGGGAAGTCTCGACTCCTTCCGTGAGTACGCCTTTGACTGAATGTGTAATTATTAACCTTTCGATGTATTACAAAAGAGAAAAGTAACTTTGATCTTTAGTGTTAATCTAGGTCAAGCTTCACCTCATCAGCTTCTCTTCAAGCTGAAACTGTGGCGCCACCACTCAAGGAAGTTGGGTACCGTGAACTACTAAAAGCAAGAACGAATCAAATCATTTAGAGCGCGTGAGTCTGATAGAATTAGCCAATGATACAGTTAACTACTGGCAGTAGCAGACGATGCAGTTAGTTACAACTCTAGCCGGTAGTGTCGCCAAGTCGCCTTCGTTGCATTGTGGGAACGATTTGAATTTCCATTAGGAATATAGGGAGTGGTTCATTACGGTAATCATTGATTCTCTTACTACTGAAATCGTATATTTTTGTATCATCAAACATAATCAGGATAGAGAAAATCTTTCTGTTCTGCTTTTCCTTGTACAAAGATTGAGATAAGACTGAATAATATTTAACAAAAAGAGAGAAAATATTCTACTAATTAATTTTAAGATGAAACGGCAAAGGTAAAACTGAACATGGGCGAATAAATATTACAATTATTTGTGAAAAAATGTACTTGTCTCAATATTATATGAATGTGTTGGTTACTATGAGGAAACCAGCATTTTTGTTGTAACTCAAAATATTAAACATTTGTTTCATGAGCACGTTTATTTTTTGATTTAAATGTTTAATGAATTTAAGGAATTAAAATTCGTGTATGGCATACTATCTGTTGTCACTTCCTAGAATTTTATAGAAGAACCACGACGAGTACCTCTTCAATTTAATAGACATAAAAGTAATCTCGAATTAGAACATATAGTTTAATCTTGTTTTCTATTAACCTTTTTAGTAGAGAATCCTACTTCTATTTATTACGGTTTTTAATTGGCTTTATTTTTTACTGACCTTCTTCAAAATAAGTATCCTCCTTCAGCTTCTGTTTTATTACCTTTTATATAGATTAAAACCATATTAAACGTACATTTTTCTCTTCTAATTTAGATATATCAATGGTCATTTACCATTTTATTATTTCCAACGTTAATATAGCTATGTTCCTTTGATTCGTGAATTCTGTTGATAATTATATATATAGTACACAAAGCAGTGGGTAAATATACTGTAGTGTGGCGAGTAATTATAATAAATCTGTGAACCAAAGTTCACATGTGTGCATGTCACTGGCTTTATCATCAGTAGGTAGGTCTCAATTTATATGTCAAACGGACGGAATATAGAGTACGCATGCATGTTCTTTATTCTTCCCATATGTGTTATATACATATATATGTATATCTGAAACACAGAACAAGAGACATAATACTATTAGTACCGATCATTTACATTTGTTCTCATGTACATATATGCACCCCTTATCCCTGTTTGTTCGTGCAGTATACTGTGTATATATACGTGTTACGTGCGTCGAGTACTTTGTGATTCTCTTTGACATATCCCCGTTTCAGGATCAGTCCTGTAAACTCCCACAATGACAATGTTTATGCCTGTTGATATGGATGGGATTTATATGTTACAGAGTTAGTCATTTTTTTTTTAAATTCCTGTTTTTTTTTTTTTTTTTTTTTTTTTACTTTTTACCTCTCATGCTTTGCTTAATCCTCCAAGAATGTCAATGTCTTTATATATATATATATATATATATATATATATAATTATTTACAGACAACTATATGTTTTTTATCACATGAAAAATATACTCTTGTGAAGTTTAAGGGTATAGAGTAATGGGATGTTAAAGATGTATAATTACAATGAACATTTCCTTTCTCAGCAAAAGTTTTAATCATATTATTTCATCGCGTAAAATTAGACTACAATACAAAAGAAAAACAGTTTAATATTTCTTAAGTAAGATATAAAACGTGAAACAACGCAAAAATGCACTGATTATGTCACAGAGAGAAAAACGACCTTGACGTGACGTTATACGGGTCCCCTCTCGACAATCGTACAAGAAGCTTTAGGGAATGCTCTCATATTGCAGTTTTTACTTAAATTATGAATGAATATAGTGCAATTATGAAGGGTAAGTAACAAAACACGTAAGGTTGCTTCCTATATATAAAAAGAAATATCTCATTAATAGGACCTATACTGATAGTTTGAAGCACATTAAAGTCATATGTAATATTCTATCATTACATTATTTTGTATATGGGCCAACCAGCAGTTTTAGTTTATTATTAAAACTAGTCTGTCAATGCAGATTGAGAAAGTCCATGTCACCATATTACAGCTGCAAATGTAGTTGTTCTTTCTTCTTATTTTCAAAACACACATATGCATACAGGGAGAGAAGAAGAGAGAGGTAACCAGAACATTAAGACAGATGTGATGAAGTATTTTGGGGGAGGGGAGGCTAATTTAACTTCTCGTTACACTCATAGTTTCTAAGTACTGTACATAAATACTGTTGTGAAATACGATTTCATAATGAGCAACGTAGTTTCAGGAGATCTGAAGGTGGTCGCAGGACGGCTTTTACCCTTCTTATCCAGTTTCTAGTTACGGCCTGAGGAGAGAGTAAAATAGAGATAGCAAATATCTTATCTCTTAACAGGGTTTATGTTTTGTTTCGAGTACATAGAATGGATTATCAACTGAACAAGCCGTTGTTGCCGAACCTATTTCATTATAGGGTTATTTATGAAATTTAGAATTTGTACTGGTATACATCCATTCACTTCGATATTATCGCTTTGTCAGGTTGTCGCCATCAATTTCCTCACATACTTTTTTCTAAACGAAGAATTGTTTCGTCCATGGTTCATTAGTAGTGCTGTCGAAATCGGTTTTTGAAAAAACCGAAAACCGGTTTTTGAAAAAAGTGAAATTTCATAAAACCGAAATGTCGGTTTTGAAAACCGCATTTGCGGTTTCGGTTTTGAAAACCGCATTTGCGGTTTCGGTTTTGAAAACCGCTTTTCCGGTTTCGGTTTTGAAAACAGCTTTTGCGGTTTCGGTTTTGAAAACCGCTTTTGCAGTTTCGGTTTTGAAAACCGCATTTGTGGTTTCGGTTTTGAAAACCGTTTTTGCGGTTTCGGTTTTGAAAACCGCACTTGCGGTTTTCGGTTTTCAGAAAACCGGTTTTCTCAAAAAACGAAAACTGCAAAAGTCACAAAAATTCGACAGCACTAATGTCAAGTAATGACGAGAAAACAGCAAAGAATCTTTTCCATCTTCGACTCACAGTTACCAGATGGAGGAAGAAAATGCTCAAAATTTGCAGATGGGAAAGAACATAGTTTTTCTTAAAATGTCTTAATGTGTAGGGAAATTCTTGTTTAGTATACTTTTACCATTGGCAGAATAAAAAAAATAAGTTGCAGTTTCTCACAAAGAGGCACGGCTATCGTTATTGGGAAGTAAAATGATATACAGTAGAATAAAATATGATCGGCGTTCCCTTCACGTATAAACTATTGCAGGTGTCTGGGACTTGCGATAAGAAACCAGTCAACACATGCAAAACCACAACATTCTCATTTATCGGAGTGGCAACAAATCAACAATAAAATTGTGTATTGCGATCTATATTTTTTTCTTTTCTTTCTTTTTTTAAGAAATGGAGGTGGTGTTTTTTTGTTAACATAAGAAAGAGTGGCAGTACTATTTAAAAACAAGGTGAAAGAGTAATGATAATATAAAAGATCTCAGTCTAAGTGGATGAGACTTCAAGTTGGATTTCATGAGTTGCAGGTGTGGTGATCTTAAATAGGGATATACCTTATTTTCTATTTAGGTTAGTGTTGTCATATTACCCGATTTTTGCGGATACCACCCGATTTTCGGGTTCTATATTCGTCTCTCGCTTAAACGTATCTTAATCACGAAAAACCACCCGCATTTTGGGATTGAAGAAAAATCTAAGACGACTTAATGGATAAAGTCTTGGCATATTCAACGTAAACCGCTACAACTCTGACAATCTTAACCGTTACACCTCTGATTTTTATATATTTCGTAAACTAGATCACAAGGAACACGAATCTGAAGGATTTTTGACATTCCGACTTCCGGAACTCGAGATTTAAAACTTTAAGTTTAATATAGATATATTCTCTATACGAAAAATATTATGTCCTGTGAGATATATAAAGGTAACCAAGAAAGTTCTGTCGCTTTTTGTGGAGGTCTGTGTTCAATTGATCCTCACACCGTGAGTTGAATGCAAATGGAGAAAAGGCGAAGGTCAGATGTTGGTGTGGGTATATCCAACACTCTACCTGCTTGTGGCAGTTCAGTTACAACGTGAACTTGTGTAAGGACAGAGTAAATATGGAACCTCCACAGAGCGTCATAAGGGCGTGTATGCTGTACGAGTTCAAACTTGGGTCAAACGCCACTGCAGCGGGGCGGAAGATATCTCAGGCCTTTCGTGAGGGTGTCGTGATTACGCAGACAGTGCAAGGGTGATTTAGAAAGTTTAAGGACGGTGACAAAACACTCACGAAAGACGCACCACGTGCCGGAAGACCAACACATGTACAAAATGAAAATCTTCAGGTAGCAATTGAGGCGAACAGCGGAGGGACCTGTGAGAAACTGGGGCTAACATTCAATGTGAGTGGAGAAACCATCCGGCAGCACTTCCATCAACTCGGGAAACAGTACAATTTGAGTCTATTGGTCCCACATGAATTAACTCTGGGCCAGAAGGCTACGCGAGCAGACACTTGTGTTTCTTTGCTGTCTCGTCTGAGAAAGGAGCCATTTCTGGACAGGATGTTGACATGTGATGAGAAGCTCCATGGCGTCGTCATCATTGGTTAAAATCCCATGAACTGGTTCCAAAACAGCTGAAACCAGTAATGCAGCAGAAAGTCCTGCTGTGTGTTTGGTGGACTGCTCGCGACATCGTGCATCGGGAACTGTTACCGGCTAGTCAGAGCAGAACATTAATCCAACTGTTTACTGTCAGCAGTTGAGCCGTGTTCAAGAAAAACTCAAAACCCTGGAGCCAGCACTTCTCAATCGGTAAGGGGTTCTCTCGTTACGTGACAACGCTAAGCCCCACATGGCTAGATTGACCCGGGACACCATCCTACGCCTTGGATGGGAAACACTATTGCAACCGCCATACTCCCCGGACATTGCACCGTCCGAATATCACCTGTTCCATTCCTTGCACACTCACCTTAGAGAACTCCAGTTCAACTCCGTAGTAAAAGTGCAAAATACACTTGATACCTTCTTCGCTTCACGGTAAACCAAGTTCTACCGCGAAGGAATCCATGCCCACCCCGAACGTTGGGAGAAGGTCGTTGATACTGATGGGTACTATTTTTGATCTTCCTGGTACGTCTTAGGCAGGAATGTAGCCACGGGGGGGCCCATCGGGGCCAGCCCCCCCAAATGATTTCCTGGCACTCCTAATGGCCAGACATCATCATCGTGAGATTACTTCGCTTCAGTCATTTAAAAATAACAAAGTTTACATATAATTAATAATTTTACGGTAAAATAGTATGGAAAAATAGTATTTGACCATACCGATCACAAAATAGTATGGTATTTCTTCCTTATAGCCATCCGAAAATAGTATGGTATACTTCTTGTGACAGCAGATTACACAATTTACGGCGATTTGTATTTGACAGTTTGAAGACAAACGTTTTGACAAGGTACTATAAATTCTATCATAAAACAATGGTACTAAATCGTAAGTACATTATATTATTTATATGCTGTAATTAGTGTTTTAAGAAAACTTTTTATCAGATAGAAAATTCGGTGAAAAGCAACGTTTTTATTCAGTTTTTCAGTTTGGAATTCATTCGCTTTTTTAAACGCTATTTCGTGTAAAACAGTAAGTGAGATATAGCTGTTAATAAAATAATTATGTCTTTTTCGTCACGAATAATAAATAACATTTTTGTCAGAAAATCTTAAATAAATTAAGTACAATTTCAAAGAAAATCAGTCTTATGTATAAAAGTAACCAAGAAAGTTCTGTCGCTTTCTGTGGAGGTCTGCGATAATTGGCTCTCACTGGCGGCAGGGTTTCGTCGAGTCGAAACATATATCTCGTGTCGGGGTGTTGAAGTTACCAGCGCGTAGCAGCGACCAGCGAGAACTTTGTTTTGGTCCGCACTTCTTAGATTCTTTGCGGAGAATCGTGAAGGAACCAACACGAACTATCGCCAGTCATGTGCATGCGGTTATTATTATATATTATTTTTTCCTGGAGAATTGTTCCTAAAGTGAGCTCCGGGGGTCAAGAATAACCTCTGCCTCAACATCATGAAGTGAAAAATCTTGAGATAAGTGCGATAATTGCATGAATTTAGATGGCAACTGTCGTCGATCATTAGAAAGTGAGTATGGGAGAACTATGAAATAAAGTAAATAGACATGCGTGATTTTGTTACAAAATTACACACATTTTATCTAATTCCAAACAGTTATCGTCGAATATACACAGTTAAAGGAGCACTCTGATTGACCCAATTAAAAAGATCTTAACGATTTATCCCTTTACAAGCGACGTTTCCTTCATCACCTTCGTAGCGAAGTAGGAAGAACACTTGCCTAGTAATCATAAGGTTGGTGGTTTGACTCCCCTGCGGGGTAATTTTTTGATACTTTTTAAAGTGTTTTTTAGACTCACCTTAATGTAACTAAATCACACATATAGCCGATTTAACATTTAACGTTTGGGGGAGTAATTTTGTGGTTCGTTGGCGCTTTGTCGCGTCTCTGCCGCTGGTGGTATAATTTTCAAAACGGTAGAGGGGCCACCGGGAATCGTCGCTGCGGCGCCGCCAATGTTTGGCGAGATGTCGCTAATTGCCCATTTGTGGTCCACCGACGCTTACGGAATGGGGACAATTCAGTGTGAGTGGCGAAACCATTCAACAGCACCTTCATCAACTGAGAAAACACTAGAAGTTGGGTCGATGGGTCCCACATAACTTGATTCCGGGTCAAAAGGCAACGCAAACAGACACCTGTGTTTCTTTGCTGTCTCGTCTGAGGAAGGAGCCATTTCTGGACAAGGTGTTGCCGTGTGATGAGAAATGGGTCCTGTACGAAGTTCCACGGCGCCGTCATAATTGGTTAGCATCCCATGAACGGTTCCAAGACAGCCGAAACCAGCACTACACCAGAAGAAAGTCCTCCTGTGTGTTTATGAACTGCTCGCGGCATCCTGCATTGGGAACTGCTACCAGCTGGTCATCACATCAATCAACTGTGTACTCAGCAGTTGAGCAGTGCTCAAGAGAAACTCAAAACTCTGGAGCCAGCACTTCTGAATCCCAAAGGGCTCCTTATGTTACAGGACAACGCTAAGCTCCTCGTGGCTAGGATGACCCGGGACACCATTTTACGCCTTGGATAGGAAACACTATTGTATACGCCATACTCACTAGACATTGCACCGTCCGATTATCATCAAATCCCAAGTAGAGGTGCAAAATGCACTTGATACGTCCTTCGCTTCAAGGAACACCAACCTCTACCGCGATGGAATAAATGGCCTTCCAGAACGTTTGCAGAAGGTTGTCGATGTATTCCTAATCTTCCAGATACGTGTTAGGTGACATATGAATGGTGGTGGGTGAGAAAGCGATAGAACTTTCTTGTTTACCTTCATAGATCGGTTCTGTGTATTGAAATAGTTATGAACAAAGGTATAATGTTTGGTCGGGGGCAGTAGTTCTTGGTTAAACATAATACAAACTATCTGTAATATAATTTATGAAATTATTATTATTATTATTTTGTTATTAGGGGTCTAATAATAATAGTAAGAAGAAGAAGAAGAAGAAGAAGAAGCTAAAAACAGTGTTTTTAGTTTTCTGGAAGAAAACCAAAATTTTCCAGTTTTTTTCAGGTTTCAAAAACACTAGCTGCAACACATCTTTTTTTTTTTTTTTTTTTTAGATTGTAGCTCACCCTCCTTCAAAAACGACGAGCCCCTCATACAGAAACCTGTTGGCTACACCCCTGGTCTTAGGTGACATACCGATGCTCTAAGGTGATAGGTCAAAAAGCGACAGAACTTTCTTCGTTAATTTTATACATACTATGTAAAACTACTGTATAAGTTATAGTATCTCGAGTTCGGGAAGTCGGAATGTCAAAATTCCTTCAGATTCGTGTTCCTCGTGGTCTAGTTTACAAAATATATAAAAATTAGTTTTGGTCCAGTTTGCTTCCGTGGTCACTTTATGTTCGAATATCTCGAGATAGGAAAATCCGGATTGTCAAAATTCCTTCAGATTCGTGTTTCTAGTGGTCTACTTTACAAAATATATAAAAATAAGGTGGGATCTAGTTTGCTTCCGTGGTCACTTTATGTTCGAATATCTCGAGTTCCGAAATTCGGAATGTCAAAATTCCTTCAGATTTGTGTTCCTCGTGGTCTAATTTACAAAATATATGAAAATCAGGTGGAGTCCAGTTTGCTTCCCTGCAGCCGAAAAGTACATTGGAAGTGTCATCAAAGAAGTAACTTAAAAAAAAAGTGCGAAGGATCCAAGGTCAATATTTGTAACACACAAGTTCACATCAGTACTTACGGTTTAGAACTCCCCACTTTTCTGACTTTAAAATATTGCAACCCTAATTTAGCTGTGACTTGTACAACCATCGAACAATCCCTTTCGCACAGTGCTGCATATATTACCATAATAGTCTTGGAGCAAATAAAAAAAGTTGAAACACAGACATAAATCAATACAATTGTCTCGATCGATAAATGTTTTCACAATTGTTAAAAGGTGTAATTAAAAACATCAAACATTGTTTCTGCTTTGAAAAGGACAAACAAGGCTTCGTTCATAAAACCGCAAACACGGTTTCGGGCGGCTTTCGCTTTCAAAAAGAGCTTCTGCGATTTCGGTTTTGAAAACCGCTTCTGCGGTTTCGGTTTTGAAAACCGCTTTTGCGGTTTCGGTTTTGAAAACCGCTTTTGCGGTTTTCGGTTTTCAGAAAACCGGTTTTCTAAAAACCGAAAACCGCAAATGTCACAAAAATTCAACAGCACTATTCATTAGAGCATTAATTAAGGCCAGAGACCTGTTTAATGCCAGTAATTTCCTTCCAAAATTCTGCACTTTGATTCTAAATCATCCTGTACATCGTTATCATTGTTGATACTATGGGAGTGTATAGTGTAGTCTGTCTAATTATTTCTTCCTGGGACCGCAGTACTTCTGTCAATCGACCCATTCTATGAACTATACGTAATCACTGAAGATAAAGAAAAAGGAAAACATTATACTGTGTACATAACGTAAGTGTTTCATCATGTCATCCACTTAACAACCTTTCACATTATCTTCGTCTCTATCTACATTGTTTACTTCACATTTAAATACAAACATGAGCAAGCACGTGCATTTCAAACAATCTCTTTTTTGCTATATACGCCGTCATTTTTGAAATAAAAAAAAAGTAATAACGTAATTAATTTGCGTTTGAAAAGTAATTTGTCATGTTCTCTTCGATAACTTGTAGTAAACATGATGTTTGTATAGTTTCTTTGATGTAGCCTTTTAAATAAAATCAAATCATTTTTATCGAAATTCAAAATTTGTGTTCTAACTTTGTTATTACAGTAATAAACATCTAAGTTTCATTTGCTTTATAAATTGTTGCACTTTATTTTACGTAGAAGTGGAAAATACCAAACCAAAAGGTGGAATTTAGAACCCTAACTTTTCTTTTTCCTTACTACTTGGTGCTTTTCTAAACATAATTTATTGCTATGACATAGAAAAATATGCCGAAGGACAATACAGAGTGATCAAAAAATCACGTAACTCATGATGCAAGTATATTTTTTCTTTTGTTGCAGGTTAAAGATAGTGATAACTGAAGCAAGCAACTTATAACACAGTACCACAGTAGCATGATGAACACATTGGAGAAATTAAGTTCATTCTGAACAGAACATTAGGAGTTTTAGTTACAAAACCACCGCTTACATGTTACGTCCTGCCGCTGCAGAATGTCTGACATCGAACAGTGTTCCATATATTAAATGCGTATACATACAGTATGTTACATGCGTCAGCAATATGTTATATACGTCCATCTGCATATGAGATTCTTACCTTACAAAACACCTAGAGTATGACGTCATTACTTAATACTTTGATCCCCTTCTGCCCAAAAACACAAAACGCGCTTTGTTGTGTGTTATGGTATACTAAAGGACCAACTATTCCCAAAATTTCAGATTTTTCTATAAAGACCCATTCGAGATATTGGACAGTGAAATATGCTATATTGGCATAATTCCCCATAACTCCCATGGTGATGTGGATACAGGGATTTTAGACGTGGAGTTATAGATAGAAGGATTGGGAGATTGTCACTACCTATTGAACCAAGGACATCAATAGTAGTAAGTGGTAACAGATTATTGGAGATGATTGTCGCGTCGGGACTAGTGCCGCTTTTTGGACGAGTAGGATGTGGTAGCTACAGTAAGGAGCTATGAGTAGTTTGGAGAAAATCGGGAAAGCGTTGTTTCTGAGCTGCTTTACGAGAATGGTAGTTGATGTCTGCTAAGAAGATGTATGTTCTAAAGTTGAGATCTAAGTACGTCAGAAAAAGATACGGAACTGGCTGTGTAGATCGAACATAGATGGTGGCGATGGTAATATTAGTAACTGGAAAATACAGTGTCTGTATGACATGTTCGGGATATTGCTCGGGAAATGGTGGTATGATATGGCGGATTGGAACAGAATGTTTAACGGCTATTGCTGCACCACCACGTGCAATGTTTTGTGGCAGGTCAGAGCGTATTAGGTGATAACGTGGAAGATAGAAGCGGTCAGATCGTTTGGGTTATGTTTCATTAAGAAGGATGCTATCTGCATTGTGCTGAGTTGCTAAAGTTCTAAGAGAACTCGGTTGGTAGGTAGCGAACGAATATTACAGAATAGCAATGAAATAGTCTTTTTTATCTGATCTGTACTATTCATGATAGATGTCAGTATGGAAATGAGGAAAGGCTACATCGCTACCTACAAATGAAGAATAAACTACCAACTATTCAAGCTGGAGTCCGTCCACTCTATAGCACTGCTGACCAGTTACTCAAATTTTCTACACTACTTGTCAACCATTTTAATAAGCGTTTATCTGTTTTGATCTCCTTTGATATTGAACGAGCGTTCGATACTGTTTGGTAGAGAGGTTAGTTTATAAACTCAAACGTCTGCTTCCTCACAGCTATGTTCGATTAATGGCCAATTTTCTACATCAGCGCTAGGCTTTCGTTCTGATCAATATGGCAAAGTCACATACTTTTCAACTCAAAGCAGATTTTTTGGGGTACACCGGCGCAATTTCCTCCATTATATATTCTTTATGTAGCCAACATGCCTCAACCTCAGCCTCCCTATATGCCTTACAATTTACTGATGATACCTCTTATATAGCGTTGGAGTCTTCTGTTGATCGTATTAATCAACTCCTACAACCAGTTTTGGACAAACTACCAAGGTAGTTACATGGTGCCTGAAATGGAAGCTCAAGCTGAATTCAAATAAGACTCAAATGACTCTCTTTGGGTTCAAACTCAATAAATACTGTATCAGTCGCAATCCGGAACGTCTACATTTAACTCTTTTTGACTCTCCAATACCAATTCAAAACAGTCTCAAATATTTGAGTGTAACATTCGACAAACATCTTACCTGGAAGCCTCATCTGAAACAATTGGAAGCTAATATCCGACGCTGTTCGAACGTTTTACGAAACCTTAAAGCCACCACGTGGGGTTTTATTGGAAACTTCTACTGCTAATATATAAAGTCTTTGTACGCCCAGCAATCACGCATGTACAGCTTGCTTGGTTGTCAGCATTACCAACTTTCTATGAGCGCCTGAAAGTTCTCGAAAGACACGCCTTACGTCTGGCCTACTCTCTTGCTTTCGATACTCTCACAGCTGAAATATATCGTCATGCGCAATTTCCAACCCTTTTGCCGCACCTCTAACATCTACGCCAACGTTACATAGCGACACGAATCCAATTCGCACATCCAATCGTCCATGAGCTGTTAGACCAAGTTCCTGCTGTATCACGCTATGCCTACCTACCACTAGATCATCTCTTAGCTATTTACGAACGCACCGATGCCATAGACCAATATAATCCAGACCGCCGTAATTTACCACCGAAATCCACATATATATTGCACATACCCTCCGTACAAGTACTCAAGAGGCATTGTAACACAATAGCCAACTCTGAGACATAATCATCAACTTCATTTGTTAGTTCAATACTTCAATCCATATTATTATATAGCCTGAAACTATTCTCCATGTCTCGTAATCCACAAAGTTGAAGATATCTTTGACAACAGAGAAGGTGTTGCCTTCTACGGCCCGCCCATCCATTGGATAGGAATGAAACTCTTTTTTTTTTTTTTTTTTTTAAGCGCTTTTGTTGCTATTAAAGGATTTTAATAGATTGTCACTGGGCCCCGCGCGCACCTAACGCCAACTCTGGGTAAGCGATAACAATGTCTGTATTTTATATGCTGCTTGATTAATAATTTCATTGGCTTGACATTGAATAAATATTTGTAGATTTTATTTAAGAGTAAAAAATGTAATTGAAATTATCATTGCCTTATGTTATCGAATAAAGGACGTGAATATAGAAGCAGATTCTTGTAGAATGTTTCTGAAATTTGATGTTAAGGGTTTTGGTTTCATTAATTTATACTTCATGACGGTGTTATACTATTATTATTTCTTAGCTTGGGAAGCCTTACAATATTCTTTCAATTTAATCTATAATTCAGTTGATAACAGAAAGTAGGCTAATAGCGAGAAGGATCATTGAATAGGTTAGGTGCATGCAGTGGTGTATTTACGATTTTGTTTCGGGAGGGGCTTTGCTAACTTTCGGGGGGGGGGGGCTTTGCCTGGAAATGTGAAAATTCTGCAAGATATTTCATTTACTTTACTATACTAAGTAAGATTTCGGGGGGGGGGGGGGCTTAAGCCCGGAAGCCACCCCCCTAAATACGCCACTGGGTGCATGCCAACCTAAGAGCTAAATTGGTGCACCATGAATGGTTTACACAGTCCCACTATTATGCTTACTTCTTATCAGCAAAAGGGAGTTGAGTCTGAGTACATAACAAGACATGAAATTATATCGGTGTTTCTCGGATATAAAATTATTGCTCAGTGATTTATTACTTGTCACTATTATGTTTTGTAGACTAAAAGAGAAATTGAGAAATAGATAATTACCGGTAATGAAGGAAATGATGCAATATGAATGTACTAACTCTCAAACCGAGGCAGAATTGGAATACCTAGAATAACGCCTCGAATAACGTTCAACTCAGTTGCTACTCTTGGGAGAAATCTTATCTGCAAAAATTTGCAATCTATTGGTATAAAGCTTCGTACAGATTCAGAGACCTTTCATACAAGAACAAGAAATTAGGATCTTGGACCAAAACTAAAAAAAAAACTTAAAATATAAAAAAATTGCGATCTTGGCCAATAATTAGTTTTGGGATCGGAGGCCACAAATTTTTGAAGGGCCCCTTAAATGAGTTTTCGTATTTTCTACTGAATAAGCACGTCGTACTGATTTAACTGATAGTTAGGTTTCGCTACATGTGTAGTTCTCCAGATATAAGGCCTACAAGAAAAAAAATTTTTGAAATATATTTGATGTTCTGGGCCAATTGGAACAGGGTCACAACATTTTTGAACGGCCTAAAGATTGAGTTTTCGTATTTTCTATGATATAATAATATTATACTGAGTTAAGTGATGGCTTGAGTTTGGCTATAATATGTGTAGTTCTCCAGATATAAGGCCTACATGAAATTTTTTGATTGAAATTTATTGGATCTTTTGAGGCTCATTGAGAAATTCCCGTAAAAATGTTTTGATTTGTGTTTGTGGTTGAAACACGTTTTCGTGACCATCATTTGGAATTAAGTACTTTTTTATTGTGGATGCAGTCTCAGTCTCAGTCTTGTCTTCGCGGGTTTTGATTTGTTGAAGTGTCGGGCTATTGCCCCTGCCTTCCATTTCTTTTGTGTCTTCCTTGGCTTTGTTTTCTGACGTATATGTGGTGGTGGAGTCGCTACTGTCGCGCCCTCCTGTTTTTCCCTTTGGCTGGTTTGTTGGTTTACGATTCTCTCACGGAGGTCGTGGCATTCTGTGAAGTCTTCTTCGTGGGTTTGCATTTCCTATTGCTCTTATTGTGGGGTTGGTTGAGAGTTCTTTCTTTCTCCAGAATTTGGTGGATTGATGTCGTCTAACTTCCTCAAGCAACGGGAGGTCCAGGTCTTCGTGCAGTTGTGCTACTCGCGTGTCCCTGGAGTGGCCGGTTATGGTCCTAATCACCTTGTTTTGCAACACCTGCAGTGGACGTAGATGTGTTCTATACGTATGCTGCCAGGCATTGTGCCCGTATAGTAGTATCGGTCTAATGAACATCTTGTAGATGTGCCGCTTGATGTTTTGAGACAGGGACGCTGCGAGTAGCATTGGAAGTAGAGCCATGAAGCGCTGTAGTGCCTTCTTGGTGGTGTTCTGCAGGTGAGTGGCAAAGGTTAGGCGTCTATCCAAGTGGATTCCCAGATATTTCGCCGTATCTGTCACTGTGAGTGCCGTCCCTCCCATCGTGAGATTTACTTCTCTTCGCTTCCTGTTACGGGTGAAGTCCACCACAGCTGTTTTCCTCGCGTTGGTCCTGATTCGCCAGTTCCGTGTCCAGGTTTCCAGGTGGTCGATGTGTCGCTGGAGATACACCGTTGCGTACCTGAGATTGGGATGACTGGCGAATACTGCAGTGTCGTCGGCAAATGTGGCGATCGTTGTGTTTGGTGATGTGGGGATATCGGCTGTGTATACTGCGTACAGGAGAGGAGATATGCAGGATCCTTGAGGTACTTCTGCCCTTGCAGTCCTTGGTTCTGTTGTGTTACCGTTGAATGTTACTCGGAATGTTCTGTCTGCCAGGTAGGATCTGATTGTTCGGATTTGATAGTGCGGGAATTCCTGCTGGATCAGCTTGTGGATGAGCCCTGCGTGCCACACCTTATCGAACGCTTTTTCCATGTCGAGAAATAGTCCCAAGGTGTGGCCGCCCTCGTTGAACCGTGCTGTGATGACTTCCGCTACTCTGACCAGCTGATGTTCGGTACTGTGTCCTGGTCGGAATCCGAACTAGTGGTCCGGGATTAGTTGATGATCCGATATGTGCTGTTGCAGCCTCCTCTGGAGTATTCTTTCGAATACTTTGCTGACGTGCGATAGGAGGCTGATCGGCCGATAGTTCGTAGGGTTGGTCCGTACTGTGCCCGGTTTCGGGATCATCACTATGTTGGCTTCCTTCCAGGTCGTTGGGAAGTGTCCTGTACGCAGTATACTGTTCTAGATGCGACACAGCAGTACTATTGCTTTTCTTGGGGCCTCTCAGCGCTGACGGAGGTATTCGGTCAATTCCAGGGGCCTTGCCGGGATGGATCTTCCTGAGAACTGTCCTGATTTCTCGTGGCGTTGTGAGTGCATTCGGCGGTAGTGGGTCTTCTAGTTGTGTATGCTCCATGCTGAGGTGGACGGCGCAGAGTATGCGGGCGTTTGGCTGGGTGTTGTTTTGCTGCAGTACCTCTTCGAGTGTGTTTGCAAAGAGCTCCGCCTGTTCCTCTGGGTCGTGCAGTAATCCTTGCGGTCCTTGCAGGGGGTAGGATCTGGAGCCGCTGGTCGGTCGTGAGATGGTTTTCGCCAGTCGCCAGAACTCTTGGGTGGATGCAAATTTCAGAATATTTATTTAAAAGAAATAAAAACAGTGTTCTAATACAGCTGGCCATGTGTTTCTAGTAAAGTCAATTATAATTAGAACTACTTCTTAAAAGGAGTAACTAATAGTGACTTCGTTGAAATACCTTCCTTCAAACTAAGAAGCCTCAAATAAATCAAAATGTAGCAAAACATGTCAAATAAAAGCTTCTGCCGTAACTGAATTTGACTGATCTCTATTGACCAGGATTAAAAACAGCAACCCGGAAATCACGTAGTAATAATCCCACGCCAATTAAATAATCACTGAAATTATCATCAGTGTGACCACAGCTAGTACTTTCGTACTAGATCTAGTATCTTTTATAATATTTTAACGTTCTAGTACATTCACCAACAAATCTGGTACTTTTCTCCTCCTCTTCTTTTCTCATAAATACATCTGGGGGAGTAAAAGGAATCTCATGAAAATTTGGCAATGGACGAACATTTTACTATTCCTGGTAACATTTTTCTGCCTTTTTCTCCAACAGTGGTGTTTATAAGAGTGGAAGTGGGACATAGGTGAGGTCCGATCACCTCCTTCAACTAAGAAATGACCACGCTAAGCAATATTGCATATGTGATGATCCGTTTAAACAGTAGGCTGCTAAGAAATTAAAACTCGATTTTCGCAATAAGTCCATTTTATGATATTTCTTCTTTTCTTCCTACATCGTCTATATTTCTCATACTTGTGTTGCTTTACTCTTTCTGCAGTTAGTTCTAATAATACGACAGTTAAGCAGGGATTCCGCCAGAATTTTTAGTTTGGGGGTGTGAAGTCAAAATTGGGAGGACGTAAGTGGTTTACACAGTTTTTATCGAATTTTGACTGGAAAATATTGAAAGATGGTTGTTCTTTCAAGAAGGGGTTCACTTCTCCACCCACAGGGGAGCGGCAGCTGCCGAAAACCCTCTAATAAGATGTGAATATCGTAAAATGTCATAAATAGGGTGAAACGGAGCAGATAAAATTTCAGTACTTCTTCCCTCAGATCTAGTACTTTTTGCTGCATAGGTTAGTACGAAATATTTTTGCTGGGTGGTCACACTAATTATTATTCGTGCGACCGGTAGAATACTCTAGATGTTACTGGCGAGATTGTTGTGTAACACAAAGTCCTTTAATAATTGTATAAGAAAATGAAGGATAACTCAAGATGATATTCTCGACTTCGATAGTTTATTACTCGTACAGTAATGGGATTTTCTTGTCAATATGATTTTTTTTTCTGGAGCATAACCTCAAAAAATTGCAGAGGCGTAATTACGTAGACGTCCACCAGGAGGCAGTTTGGTCGAAGTGAGTAATATGGCTTCTATAGGCCACAGAGCGTTCTGTGTGCTTTATTTTCATCCAACTACGTCCGTTGTGCAAGTTCAGCGGCATTTCTGTGGAAAATTTAGGGTATTTCTGTCGCCACTTGCTACAAGACCCTGGCATACTTGGAAGAGTTCGGCAGGATATTGATTATAAGCTAGATGTATGTCATGTAAATCGTGGATCGCATTTTAAATATTTATAACTTGTTAGAAAAAAACTTTTTGAGTTCATCAATCAGTGTGTGTAATCACTGTTTATATAGGTGTTATTAAAAGATCATAATAATAATGATTGAAATTGTGAACATCATTTTGACTCAACCTGCGTAATACGGGGTTTGGGGTGGTCGGAGGGCATATTATAAAATAAAAAATAATTGTAAATAATTTGAACTTTTAATTAAGCAAGTTTTTAACCTGCGTCATACAGTAGGACGATGGCTAGGGCGGACAACTATAAAAAAAATCAATGAGCCGTACTTACAAACCTAATGCATACAGCCATTAAACCTACAGTAGATAAATAGGATAATTATATCTTATGACAGTATGCACCCCTCATAGCCGAGGATGTACGTGGAGAGTGGATACTAGTGTCCAGACTCCCTGAAATACCGACTTTGCTGTAGAGTGTACTTTTAGAGGTGATTTCACAAATTTTAATAAAATTTATTTCCCTATTACATTTGGATCCACTGCGGAACCTTTGGACTACTTCCGAAATAAATTCCTGTATATGTGCCTGCTCATAGCTATGCACATTCTGCACGAAAGATCTAGATTCGATTATTATCCATGAGATTCCGTGTGGTTTGGATCTCACATAAAGCTATAGGTATACATTTCATGTAGATTCAATACAGAAAAGGACGTGAAACTCGAAAGCAACTGTGTGTGAAAGTACTAAGATGATTCTTAGTTTTCTCACTTGAATATAAATATAATTCTTTATTATGGTACAGAAATATGTTAAATTTTTTAAAAAAAATTTCATTGCACTCTAATATTGCTCAGTTTTAAACACTTGTACAGCCACCAGCAAAACTATCTGAACCCCTCCCCTAAGCGCCCTAATTCCATTACTTAGAGTCCATATAATTTGCAGTTTGTAAAACGCCTGGACAGATGCAACCCTAAGTATGCTTGGCACTGACAGCAGTTAGTAGCACTGAGTCAGGTCTTTATGCAACTAAAATTGTAAGTAGATGATGCCCGAAACATTTCTCCATTCTGAGATGAATATCTATTGTTCAGAGCGTGTTTTGCAATGAACACCATATATTATTCTCACCATTGCTGTGTTTGTAATGTATTATTTCGTAATACTGTATATTGTATCTTCAAACAAATAAAAATACTGACGACACATGAATCAGAAAATGCTTGAAAGTATATGAAAATATCAAATCTAGAACAACTGCTGGAAATAAGCTTGTAAATGATTGTTTCTATTGACAGGTCTCCAATTCTCCTCATTACAACATCTTTTTCTTTCTGGAGAGAAGATCCTGCTTGTCTCACTGAGTATGTCTTGAAATTGAAACATTTGAAAAAGCTTGAACCTGGCCTGGATTTGAACCTGGGTCCGCCAAATAGAAGCTCAATGCGCTAACCACTTACCTACTGCGTCAGTTCAAATTCTACCCAAACTGTGAGCAAGTTAAAATCGTTGCATGTAATTCTATACACAAGATACTAATGTTCGTATAAGGAGACGTTCCTTATGTGAGTGTCATAATGATTTCTTTAACTCAAAAACAAGTTATATAGACCTTCGTCAATGAAAAAAATATTACAAAATGTTCTTCAATTTGAGTCTATGTCATCGTTTTTAACGATAGTCCCGATTTAAATTACTATTCTTGCTCACTCTAACTTCTAACTTTCAAAGAAGAAAAGACGGCAGATATTATTTTCCCATTCTTTGAATTGTATCAATACGTGTAGAAATAGAAAGTTCTATTTTTATCTTCCGTAACTACTAGTTTATTTTCTTATCTTTGTTTGAGAAATTTGTGGCAGATTACTGATGATTGTGAGGTGAAGCATATTGGGGTTCGAATCACTTTGAAGAGGAAGGTCGGAATTTTAACTGTCCTCGATATTTCTGTGTTAGTGTCCCTGTCGTGTTTGGAATAAGTCGAAAGGACGTGAGATGCAGCTGGAGAACAACACCACGGTCGGGCGCCCAAATGTAAAGGAAAGAAACTGCATTTCGCGTCACTTTCGTGTTTTGTACTACATATATTATTTTAAGCTTGGGCATATCCTGGTTATGTCATTGTTGCCTTATTATGCCTATCAAAAAGGTAGTAGAAAAAAACAAAGTCGTTAACACTAACATAAATGATGTTTCCAAAACAACCAAAATGTAGATACTTCCTTTTACTTTGGGGCGGCTGCGGTTGAGCCGAATTAAGAAAAAGATTGGCAAAGCGTAAAACTCGTCTAACAGGAACCCGAGTTCGAATCCCATCCTGGCAATTATTTTTTCTTTATTGGAAGTTATTGTTTGCGTAATTGGTATTGTATGTATGTTCTTCCTGTATTATTATTATTATTATTATTATTATTATTATTATTATTATTATTATTATTATTATTATTATTATTATTATTATTATTATTATTATTATTATTTGAAAGTTGAAACTTGGCTACATATTTTATATTTTGTGAAGTTTCTCTTTGAATTTCAGGTTCTTTTGGGTATGGAACTTACCTGAAATGGTGAACTGCTTAAAACATTAACGCTTCATGCAGTAGTAGAAGCAGTAGTAGAAACTGACAAGCAATTGGTGGGAAACAATAATGTTTTTGTATTATCAGTAGTATTTTTGATCCATAATGCCTTGTTTTAATCAATTGTTCACTAAACACGTTACGTTCCCAGGCAGTACGAATCAAGGTTGATACAGCTGACGTCATCTTGTAGTTCAGATTTTCATTGCGAGTATACTGAAGAAAGTCATTTCAACACAACGACCGAGAGAAACTGAATATTTTCCATGTGATCTTACATTGGAAGTATAAATATTACAAATGTGAAAATCTCCTTTAATTACCCAACGGCAATCGAACTCAGGACAAACGACGTCTACATGCGATGTCTATTTCATCCCTTCCGTGGCAAAATCGGATCAAAAGGTTAGTGGTTCGAGCCTACTCGCGAGTATTTTTTAGTGTTTTTAACACTTCAATGGAAACAAATCACGCATATAGGCGATTTAACATAGCTGGGTAAGTAATTTTGAGGTTCATTGGCGTTTGGTCTTTGCCTCTGCCGCTGGTGGTATAATTTTCAAAACGAAAGTGGAGCCACTTCATGTGGTCGCAGCAGGGCATCCAATTTTTGCCGAGAGATGATTAGTTACCCATCGTTTGTCCACCGACGCTTTAGGCATGAAACAGCTTGAGTTTCAGGTTGTTTACAATATAAGTTTCCTTTTTCTACCTTTCACAAAACAAAACCTTCATTCAAAATAACGTAATAAACAGAAAATATATGTAAAAAGTATGTTTGAGAATTTGATTTCCCCAATATCGAGTAGACTTATAAAATGCTGAATTCGATATTCTGCAGTGCATATTAATGTCAAGTGAAAGAACGTGATTATAAAGAAATACCCGAAGATCCAAACTTGGAGTTTGATCTCACCTGAGACCCTGCGGGAGCCCTGGGACAAAACGTTTTTACTTTAAATCGTGTACTTTGAAATTAATGCCATACGTGGTTTCCTGGTTTCACATTTATCTCATCGTTTCCAATTTATAGGGATGGTCATGGACTTTTCAATTAAATATCTGTTTACATTTTGACCTGATGCCATTTTGCATAGGACTGTCATAGATAGTCGAAACTTACTCCACCTTCTTTCATTTCGCAACAGCTTTCAAATGGTGTGCTACTTAAGCCCCCTTGCCATTTAAAACTTTTGTGTTGGACCCCGTTTGGGACCCCGTTTACCCCAAAAAGTATGTCTTGAAAAAGGATGGGATATGTGTTCACCGAGTTTTTCATCTACTCAATTGTTTCCGAACAAATGACCCGGTTCAAATTATTCTGCCAGGTGTCAGCTAATAGCTTTTACACGATATCCCTATCGGCGGCACGGGTAACTTTGGGATTCCTCTAGTTATAAAATATCAAATTAAAACACAATTGTCTTGTTCGGGTCTCAGCAGACCAGTTTGTGACCTTTCCTTATCAGTGCGACTTCTTTGCATACCCTTTTTCTTATTATAGCTATATTAAAACTACCAAACATGAGAACAAACTTTGCCCTCTCCTGCGAAATATTCCGTGAATGTATTTTTTAATTAAGTCAGGAAAACGAAATGTACACTAGTGCGTACTGAATAGGTGGCTGCTTATGAAGGTTTGTCTTCTAACTCAACTAATCCAACAGAAAATGTCATCCATCTTCCATCAGTTCCTTACAGTTTGTGTCGTCTCATCTCCATTTCATTTCGTTGCAATTGATAACGATTTCAAGTTGATTATACCTTTCATAAGTAGCTACCTACGATGTTCTCATTAGGATTCTCTGACTTGAATTCTTTTCAAAAACCTATTAAGAAATCTTTGAGCCAAAGAATTCATATCAATGTGTCTTACAAATATAAACTTATGGTCAAATAGATGTCTACTTCCTCCCTGTGTCGGTTAATGTGTTTTTGTTTTTCCTCCCTTTACCCGTCTTACAAATAAAATCAAATTTCAAACTTGAAACACATTATTATGGCTTGTTCTGAACAATCAGGTTTCTGGCCACTATGGCCGTTTTATGGACGAAGCGCTTTAAATTTTCCTTACATTCGTTTCTTGATATTGCATACTTCTCTGCCAAGTTTGGTCAAGAAACTAGATTTCGACATCGATAAGTTTACTTGTAAGAGAAGAAAACTATGAAGTACTGATACAGAACCTTCTTGAAAAATTGCGAAGCACAAGGGTGAAATATGTATTTTAAAATTCATTCACTGTCTCCATTTCCATTTGAGTTGTTTCTCCAAAACATTAGTTGATACGAGCATTGAATTTCACCAGAACATTTTGCAGATGGATAAACGTTATAAAGGGAAATGGGTATAACCACTAGACCAGCAGGGAGAGCGATGTGTATATATGTTCTACAGAGCTTGGTGCAAGTTAGTTGTAAACCTAGGGCCCCGCAAAATGTTCCCAATCGGGCCCCGCACCACCTAAGGCCGGCCCTGAAGGTGAGCAAATATAGTATTGTTAATCGGGACCATCGCTAAAAACGATTAGGTAGCTTCAACTTGAAGAACATTTCGTGATATTTTCCTCATAGAGGAACGTTTATATAACTTTCTTTTTAGTTAAAGAAGGTAATCTGGAGTAAGACATTATAACACTCACATAAGGAACGTCTCCTTGTACGGTACGAGGATTAGTATCTTGTGTATAGTATTGCATGCAACGATTTTAACTTGCTAATAGTTTGGGTGAATTTGAAGTGACGTAGTAGGTAAGTGGTTAGCGTATTGAACTTCCATTCGGTGAACCCAAGTTCAAATCCCGGCCAAGTTCAAACTTTTTCAAATGTTTCAACGTCAATTTCAATGCATACGCAGTGTGACAAGGAATATCTACTTTTCCTTAGAAAGAAAAAGATGTTGGAATGAGGAGAATTGGAGAAGGTCTCTCAATGATGGCAATCATTTACAACTTAAAACTTATTTCCAGCAGTTGTTCTAGATTTGATATTTTCACGAATTTTTAAGAATTTTCTGGTTCATGCGTGGTCAGAATTTTTATTTGTTTGAACATACAATATAGAACGAAATAACACACTACGTACACAGCAATGTTGAGAATAATATATGGTGTTCATTGGACAACACAATCCGAACCATAGAGATTCATCTCAGAATACAGAAGTATTTCGTTAGTCATCTACTTTAAAATTTTACTGCACAAACACCTGGATCAGTGCTACCAACTTCTGTCAGTGCCGAAAAGTTTCGTGTAAGTTGGGTTGCATCTGTTCAGGCATTCTCACAAGTGCAAATAATCTGGATCCCAAGTAATGGAATTAGAGCACTTGGGGGGGGGGGATATTTTGCTGGTGGCTGTACATATTATTAAAATATTATATGTGTTTCTTTTTTATTGCAGGTACAAGTTGTGCCTTTACTTTTTAACATTTTCGGAAAAATGAACGGCTTTTAGACGCGAGAATACATTATATGAATAGAAATACTATCGTAATCCTAACTACATATGAAAGTAAATGAACTGGCATAAATTAAAGGGATACTTCTGGTTGACGTGGAAACTTGAAATGTATCTTTCCGGGACTAACCGACAGGAAAATTGCCAAAAGTAAATATTTTTAATTTTTAAGGTTCTAAATGGGGAAAGAAGAATTTTCCCACGTTATTTAAATGGGTCTCTTTTTGGACCTATAATTTCATGTTTTTGGTACATGGAATTAAAATAAAAACTTGAAATTCGATATGCTTGTTCGTTTTCGTTAGTGTTACCTAAGTAAATCAGTAAACATAAACATTTCAAAGTTTAAAGTGGTTTTATGGGGAACTGAAAAATCTTTCCCATGTTATTTATAAGGGACGTCTTCTACACTCCAAAATGTTTAGGCACTTCCGGCAGGACTAGAATGATGAAATTTTTCATGATTGTAGCCTTGCTGGACTATGCAACAGGAAAATTGCCAACAGTCAATATTTTTCATTTTTAAAGGGTATAAAGGGGGATGAAGAAATTCCCATATTTTTTTTAAACAGGCGTTTTCTTCAGATACAAAATCTTATCTTCCAGATAGTTCAAATAGGAAAAGAAACGTGAAATTCGGTAGAATTGTGGGTATAATGAGTGCGAGGCCGTAGGCCGAGCCAGGGGAGGGGTGTAGGGGCGAAGGAAGGTTATCTGGCCAAATTCAGGAAATATGAAGAGCAAATTCACGAAATTCACTGATGATACAAAGGCTGATATATAAGAGATGCGAGGCCGTATTTCGAGCAAACGCGGGTGACTGGCGGCGGATCCCCCAGCTAGCCAAAAACTGCTCTATCAATAAAATTTAATAACACGGTACTTGTAGGCATTTTTATCTAATACCTTGCTGAAAACTCAATAATGCGTCTGGTAATCCATTTAGGTTACTTTAGCTTTCAACATTTACCGACATCTTTTAAACCAGTGATTTCCACTGGTGTGCCACAAGATTAGGCTGTGTGCCTCAGAACTTGATAGGCTATATGACAATGAAATTGCAAATAAATAAAAGTAATATAATTCAATATAATTGTGAAGAAAAAGGACAAGAAAAGTATTCCAAATAATTATTTCCGAGAGATGTTCAAGAATGGACACTAATCACTAATGAGAACTGCCGCAGTGTTGCCAACACGCACGTTAGTGTCTCGCGAAGAAAAGGCTGTGCCTTGACCAAAATAAGGTCGAAAACGATTGCTCTTGACTAAAAGTAACAGCCTTTAGTCCTCGTTAGTCTAGTAAGTAGTGAGGGCAGCATGGATTCTGGGTTCGATCCCTGGTGGGAGAGCCTTGAAATTTGAACGGATGGTGGTTCGAATTTATCTTGAACTAGGTCAATGTCTCATATAGCTTCGGTGCTAGGAAACTTTTAGGGGCCCAGCCAAGGTTTAGGGGGGTCCGGCCCCCAAGCCCCCCCGTGGATACGGGCCTAGTGCAGTTGCTTAGCAATTTAATTGCCAACGATTTAAAGTTTTATCGTGATCTTTGTGTATGTGGGTTCGAAAAGAATGACGGAACGTAAGTTTTTATTCGCGACATGAGTAGTGTGTTTGCTGCAATGAACTCAAAATTGCCAGTTGAAAGCCTTCAAACAAGAAGTAAAATAAACAACTGTAACCATTTTCTCTCCCCATCCTCACAATTCACCCAAGACAAATTGAATAAAACCAAAATGTATTTGAAAGCACGTTGTAAGGCCGAAGAGACAAAATAGCCATACAGCTGGATGAGTAGAATGCCTTCCCGAGTAGTCGAATTTAGTTTCTGGCACTACACAGCCTATATATTCTATAAATGCTATTGGGGGTTATGCTGTAGGCTTTATAAATGTCAGAAGTCGGTAATTAACAATTGTAAATATGTTTTATTAACAAAAATAACTAACAAGGAAAGGAACGTAGCTACGAAATTGGTTAAATATAGTTAAACACTTATTAGCCCTTACTTGTATATGTAATATATTATAGTCCATTATTATTTTGACATACCATGAGGACACAATAGTCCTTTTAGCAAAAATGGCATGAACCTCAAGTTAAAAAAAAAAAAAAAAAAAAAAACGACCAATAATAATAATAATTATCTAAAAATGTATGAAATACAACACTCTTACGTTTTCTTTCATATATATATCTTAACTTATCTGCAATGTAATAACACCAGGACTCAATTTTACTTTCACAGAAAAGGAAAATTTGTTAGCATACTAAAAATATGGAAGTTCACTCACCAGACAATTACGTCAACTGAAGTATCTGGCAATTTTACATGGCGGGCCAGCAAATTCCCAACATGCTTCAGTTAATGACAAATAAGAAATTAAATTCGTAAACCAAAAGGAAAATACACTGCCGTAAAATAAAATAGTAACCAGAGTAACCTAACATAATAATAATAATAATAATAATAATAATAATAATAATAATAATAATAATAATAATAATAATAATAATAATAATAATAATAATAACATGTCCTACCAAATAGCATTTCAGATGCCTGGTTTGTAACGCACAGGCCCGAAACCAGCCACAGAGGTTTGGGGGGGGGGGATGAATATGTTAGAGGGGGCCAAGTCATTAAAAATTCTCTTACAAATACCTAAATTGCGTTTTTTGTATTGAGGTCTGGAGGGACCATGAAAAGTTTAGAGAGGAAAGGCCCCCCCTCTGGTTGCGGCCCCAGTAACGCAGATCATGTTCGTCTTTGAAAAATTGTTCTAGTATTTTACCTGGAAGTCACTTCATTGACTGCAGATAAAGAAGACCATATCTAGCGTAAATTAACGTGGCCAGCAGAGGAAACCTTACAGCAACTAAATGTAACGGAAAATCACCTTTTCTCTCTGCACGTAAGTACAGCATCATAATGAAGACAGCTTTAATAACAGCAATCAACCAAAGTTTGCAGGTTCGACTGCTCTTTGCTCTTTCTTCCAGTAATGCCATCATATCGTCATATTTCTGAAGATGTGTGCTAGAGATAAGTGGTCGAAGTAACTCCTTAACGACCAGACGCAATGCTCTCACGTTTTGAGGAAACGTTTTACCTGACAACATTCTGCTGGGCCCTCCAAAAGCAGAGTCCATTATTTGCTGTAGGCCACTACTCTATGCTTTCAACTAAGTTCATTACCAAGTGCATGTTACCTAGTCGTAGTTTAAGGCCCTTGATTCGTTAGGGATAATCCAACATGACATTCACTGCCACACGATATAGCTGTTGATCCAGAGTGAGAATGTTGTACTTTTGTCTGCTTTATATATATATACACATAGCTTCAACCATAGTGGTCTTGACAGTGGATGGAGCAGATGTTGTCATATGTTGAAACTGTCAATGCTTTTGTCTTCCAACTAATTTCGCACGCTTGTTGCGTGTTAAAACCGTTATACTCTGGTGTTATAGGATCGGTTATAATTTTCAAAATGACTTCATAATGTACTTATCTTGCTCTTGGCAATGAAATGGTCTGAGTGTCCAATATCTTCAGAGATGGTACCACACGCATTGAATGTAACTGAGGCATTTATGGCTTTTTCGGTTCTTTATAGATATTAATAGGCGTTTCATAATCCTTGTACTTCATTTCTATGCGTCGCAAACGACCCCCCGGTGCCGTGCGGTACGTCGGGTGCGTGCGGACCCAAAGAACCCATCCTTGCATACGTCTCAGAATGCATTGCAATTATCTCGTATCTTCTCTGATAAGCATGATTATAACTATTCACAGGAGATTGTGTTTGATTTTTTGATGACTAAAGTGATTGAGAGTTAAGGGAATGACTATAGTGATTGATGATCCTATATGTCTTTAATTTTTCATGCTCAGCGTCATGTGTACTTTAAGGGGAGAGTATTTCACCCCATTTATTTTTCCATCTGATATTAAGAATAACTAGTCCTCCCTCTCCTCCTCCCCAGCCAAAAAATGGTCCAGCTTTAGAATGTTGCTCCATCTCTTCAGTTAGCAACATGCATTTTATATCAGGAAATGTGGTAGAAACATAGAATGGGATTTAATTCCCTCAAACAAAAATTTGCAGGCTTCGAAAGGTTACGAATTGTAGGTATCTGGAGATTTTAAAAGGATAATAGGAACGACGGATATTATTATGAAAAATAAGACATTGAAGTAGAAGTTAGCCGGACATATTGTAAGACGAAATTAAGATTTGTGGACATAAGCAGCTCTTAACTGAATGCCAAGAGATAATGAAGAGACCTAGAAAACGTCCTTATACAATGTGGCGTGACAAAGACAAGAAACACTGTGACCCAGAATCAGAGAAATGTACCAAATATATGATTGAGTAAAGTCCTTCTTTAAGCATTGGACTATATTCATTTTTCTCTTGTATTTCGCTCATTAAGCAATGACAGAAATATTGAATTCTATATAACATATTTTGTTTCAAACTAGCTTTTTTAAAAATCATTCATTCTAGAAAAGTATAGGTTTATCGAAATGAGAAGGGAATGAAATGAAATAAAACTTTGAATTTCACCCACGTACACTTACCATCTATTGTCCTTTTGGGACACTAATTTCCTTTCGTGAAGGTCTCGCTTTGTAATAGGTAGAGTGAGAATCAAGCAGTTGCCAAAGTTCCCCCCAAAATATCTCATTTAGAACTAGTTGCTACATGCGGACAATCTCTCTCTTTCCTCTCCATTCTGTTTCAGTTCATTGAGCGCAGAAATTAAACCCATAGGAATTAGTATTCATTGTTCAATTTTATCACTCAGCTAGTCTTTACTCGTAACGAATGTGACACCTTGACTCAACTTCATAACTTCTCTTTCCAAATTATCTCGTAGTAATGTCGGGAGGAATTCGTTCTTACCAAGACGTGATGCGGTTTAATACAACCTAAAAGGACTTTTTTTTTCTACTTTGCTGAGAATCGCACAATGATATCCTAATATTAGAATATTACGTGTTCAAAATGCCATTTAAAAAAAAAAAATGCTCATTTTCATTATTTATAATACGGGTATCATGATATACAAGTATTGGACAATTATAATAAAGATTGATACCTGAAAAGAAGAGGAAGTTATGTATGTTTTCGTTGTGGGAAATCAGGAGACAGTAAAAGAACATTGAAGTTACAAACTGAGGACAATGCATTTTTTTTTTCAGAGTATACGAGGAAGGGAGGCAAACAAGAATATATTCTTTTTCTGTGTCGAGAACTTCCCTGTAATTCCGCCCCGCGATTCTTGTCAGTTACTGTCTGTTTATTCCCTGTACGTGATAAGAACCGTGTGCAGTACCTCGACTGTCGACAGAACTAGCAAAGCTTAGGGTATCGCTATTGCAATGACCATTAACAAAAGTGTGCTGCAAAATTGCACATTACGAAGTTGACTCCAGATTGGGCATGTATCATGTGATTAACAAAAAACATATAGAACACATCGAAAATATGTGATGAAAACTTGGAGAACTTTCGCCTTTTCTTTTTCGTGTATCAACCATTATTTAGAAAATACGGTATCTTAAATCAGATGGATAATTTATGGTAACTTTGTACACAATTTTTTTTTTTTAAACTAAAGCAATGTTTTTAAAGGGAAAGCTGTGTAAACTACGCAAGTCTCAGGGTTGAAATTAAAGTAGGTAGTGCTGAATAAAGCATTTTCACCCAAGTTGAGATTTGCTGTTCTTAGAGGAACATTACATTCAAGAATACAACACTACAAGTAGCATTGTGTTACTAATAGGTGTATTTGTTTCACCGTTAGAACTTAGAACTATATGATTCTTTATTAGGAGCATTTATGTGACCATTAGGAGTATATGTGCCTCTGTTAGGAATATGTCCACTCCTGTCCAAAATGATTGTCGCATATCTATAACTTTCTTCTTATAAGAATATAATTTGATAATGATTTTGCAGAGTACTTTTAATACTGATACTATGTGTATAATCGGGAAATGTATATTTGTGGTAAATTTCATGGGAAAAGAATTATAAATACGAAAATTAGAATAAGTAAAACAAAATGTTGCTAAATGGACAAGAAAATTTTATTTTCGTTTTATTGTTCTTATTTGCTGCTCTTTGGACATGAAATTTTCCACATACATGTCTTTGCTGATTATACACATACTAACATTATGAGAAATACCGGGTGAATTCGTTATTGAATTATATTCTTCTTACAACAATATATTTATAGACATGCGACAATAATTTTGGACATGAGTGTACATCACTATTAGGAGCATGCGTGTCAGTTTCTCTAATATGTGTGTCACTATTAAGTATATGCGTCTCTCTTAGAAATATGTGCTACTATGGAATATTTGTGTTACTATTAGAAAATGAAATTAAATCTTTCAGTTTTACCTTCCACGGTTATGCCGGCTAGGCTAAAGGAGACGGTGATGATGAAATAATGAATGGAATGGTGGAATGAAGAAAGTGGGAGGGAACGGGAGAACCCCAGAAAACCCATACCCACGGTATTTGTCCACCACAAATTACTATTAGAAGTATGTATGTCACTATTAGGAGTATATGTGCCACTATTAAGAATGTGTGTGTCTAACTGTTAGAATAATATGTGTTTTTATTCGGAGTACGCGTGCCACTGTTACAAGTATAGTGTATGTGCCACTATTAGGAGTATTAATGCCACAGTGAGGAAAAAATGTGTCACTACTAGGGGTATGCGAGTCACTATTAGAAGTGTGTGTCACTGTTCGAAGGATATAGATCTTTGTTAGGAATAACTATTAGGAATGTATGTGTCTCATTGAGAAGTGTGTATGCATGTTAGTGTTAGGAGTTTTTTTTTTTTTTTTTTTTTTTGTAAATTTGAGTTTAGTGTCCCTTCCAGTAGTGAGACTATATCAAACGTGGAGCTATGGTTTGGGTGTGGTATCCAAAACCACATGGACTCCCACCGGAAATCGAATCCGGAACTCACATTCCAAGGTTGCGTACGCTAACCACTTAGAACGATGAAGCTTCGTTAGGAATATGTGTGTCACTATTAAAAGCATACATACCACTAAAAGGAATAATTATGTCGCTATATTAGGAGTTTGTGTGTTAGTGTTAGCAATATGAGTGTCACAATTAGGAGTAGAAGTGTCACTGTTAGGAATATGAATATGTGTATTACTATTAGGAGTTTGTGTGTCACAGTTGGGAATATTTGTGTCTATTACATTATTATGGTATTAGGAGTAGGCCTACTTGTATTACACATCTTATATGCAGGGGGCGGATAGGACCATCGGGTTACTAGGCGGCGCCCGGTGCGCCCCCTCAACAAAGTGGCCCCAAAATGCAACATATAAAGGAAAATTTCGGATTGACTGGACCAAGCTTTAAATCGTGAAAATCGATGCGGCGTCGTGGAAAGAAGGCATAGCTATTAGAAGCAGATAGTAATGCCTGCAAAAGGATCACATGCCCATTTAGTGCCTCCAAACCTGCAAGATTATCAACTACTGACTGAACACACTGTTGAAATTAGCGATCTTCAGGTCCGACGAGCTGGTGGGGGAGCCGGGGCTTTTAGCCCGGAGTCCGGCGAATACAGAAAATATTATAACCCATGTGCTAAAGAGAAAATTGCTACAAATATTTTCCGTATTTTTAAAAACATGTTTAACTCGATATCGTTTAACAATTATTGGATCGAAAGATTTAATATATTTCAGGCAAAAAATTTCTTGTAGGCCTTTGGAGAACGTCATCATCATCATAGGTATTCTGCCTTTATTGGCAGGTCACTTGCCGCAGCTGAGAAGCTTCCATGCTCCACGGTCCTCCGATAACGTTTTCGTCTTCGCGTATGATCTTTCTGTTTTAATATTATCCATTAATTGTAGCCTCCTTCGCCCCCTCCCTCTCTTTCCCGCCACCATACCCTCTAGGACGTCCCTCATGATACAATCTCTTCCTAGGCAATGTCCCAACCAGTTTCTCTTCCTCTTCCGAATAATATTTAAAAGTGTTCTTTTCTCAGCCACTATTTGTAACACTTAGTGAACATATAGTAGAACATTTAGTGAACATATAGTGTAGTCAAACCAAAACTATCACTTAACTCAATATGATGCGCTTATTCCATAAATAATACGAAAACTCGATTTAGGGCGTTCAAAAATTTTGTAGCCCCTGCCTCAAAATCTAATTATTGGCCAAGATCGCAGTCTTTTGATCCATTTTTTGGACCCCTAAAATTCTTGTTTATTTATGTTTGATTGTTGGGCTGTTTATTAGTCCTTGATTCTTTTGCTATATGTGTGCACAAAATACAGAACAAGATACTTTAAATCATTTCCTTTGTCAAAAGAAAATATTTTCCTTCTGAGAAAGATCTGATCTGAGGGGTCTGAAAGAGCTCAAACTGAGTGCCTAAACTCTGTATGACATAAACGAGATTGAAAGTTATCTAAACACGTTTGACTGTATACTTACGTAGGTGGGAGCACTAGGTCGAAAAAGTGTAAAACGCTTTTTCAGGCCAGCCACCCTGAATGAGGTTTTCCTCATTCACACCAGGTAAATGCCGGGGTGGTACCTAACTTATGGTACAACGGTACATTGTATATTGTTACTACTTGTAAATTTTTATTACTTGTAAATTTTGGGCGTAAAGTATTTTATATATGTACTAGACTGGTTAGATTATTCGAAGAAGAAAAAGAAAAAAGGAGGAAGTTAGATATAATATCGATATATAAAAAAAGAGATATTCATATGCTTTAAAAATAATATGATTGTCGATAGGAGGTTGCCAAAACAACAAGGTTTAAATAAATGGAATTAATACAAAAAACGGAGTGTGTGTTATTTATTGGCTCAATTTATATAAAAAGAACCAGTGAATATCGTGGTATATGGTGCCGAAACCCCTAGAGTAATTGTATCGTTTTGGAAGTATAGTAAAAAGCTATCAATAATGAGCCATATATTAATTGTACTTTTTTGAGAAGTGGCCGGATTATATATAGGAAATTATGAATGTTACTGATAGTGGAACGATTGACAATCAAGTAATAAATTCTTCAGACAACATGTTGGAAGCCTTAAAAGAAATATCACGACAAATCAAGGACCAAGCTCGACCTAGTGACGAGCAGTTTGAGAAGATTAAGGACCAAGCTCATGAACAGTTTGAAAAGGTGAATTCGCAATTGGAAAAACTGGACCAGAGGATGAATCAACAAGATCAGTAGGGATGCACGCGAGACGAGACGAGACGAGAAATGGAAAAGTCTCGTCTCGTCTCGCAGCCTCAAATGTTGGTCTCGTCTCGCGTCTCGTCTCGTCTCGCAAATGTGAAGTCTCGTCTCGCGTCTCGCATAAAATTTTGAGTCTCGTCTCGCATCTCGCGCGAGACTTTCTCGCATGGTCTCGCAGTCTCGCATATATTCTGGTCAAAATTTTGCAATGTGTTATTCTATGGCTGTTAATGAATGATGATGTGATATTCTGTCCGAAGGCAGGTATTTGACCTAAAAGTTCCTTGGCAAGCTGAATCGTTGGTGGTTTGCCATTGGTTTCCATGGGATGAATGTTCATAACAACCTAAGGAGACGGAACTTAAAGTTCAACATGGTATCCGAACTTGTGTCCCCTCCGCTCCAAATTAAAAGAAAAGTTGTGCTGGAATTTGATTCCTGGACCATTAATTTTCGTCAAATTAACCCTTTCCGGTACCCGGCTTTTTGGGCTATTTTTTAGACATTCAGTCAAGCAGCTACTGCATCGACACTATTTATCCTAGGATCATGGTTCATACCTCATTCTCTTCAGAATGAAGCTGGCTTTTTTAATGGTATCACTTGCATGCTCATACCATATACCAGTAGCGGGAAAAATGATGTCAAAGGAAAATTACGGAGGGAATTTTTCTCGCACTTTGGGCCCCTCTGGAGCGGCCCTGTGTGAACATAACCATCTAAGAAAAGTCTGATAAATAGTACTTGGTATACTAAATGTGTGTGCCAAATTTCAAGTTTCTATCCTGAAGGGCGGAAGAAATTTTATCAGGAATTCCCACCATGCCCCAAATTACCGTAAAACACCATGATCTCAGGTAAAAAAAAATTCCTGACACATCCCTAATTATCCTAGGGTCATGTTTCGCCAATCATTCTCTTCAGCTTAGAACTGCCTTTCAGGTGGTATGACTCACATGTCTCCAGCATGTATCTAAGACGGGAAAATGACAAAATACGGGATTTTTTGGGTCTAAATATCCTTTTTTTTCAACTTTTAGCCCCACTGGACCCCCATGTTTTAACGCAGAGATCTGAAAAAATCTGATAAATACTACTAGGTGGGCTGAATGTTTATGCACAATTCCAATTTTTGAGGTGCAAAAGTAAGCCCGCCAAAAAAAATATATACCGACAATGTCCCATATTCCCGTATACAGAGGGAAATTTTTAAACATTCCCTGAGACATCCCTAATTACCCTAGGATCATGGTTTGCACATCATTCTCTTCAGAATAGAACTGCCTTTCAGACGGTACCATTCACTTGTCTCCATCATGTATCTAAGGCGAGAAAATCCCGTGAAAGGGATTTTTTGGTAAAGTTTTCCTTTTTCAACGTTTAGCCCCTTTGTACGCCCATGTTTTAACACAGAAGTACGAAAAAATCTCGAAATACTCCTCGGTGGACTGAATGTTTGTGCACAATTTCAATCCTCTAGGTGCAAAAATAAGCCCGCAAAGAATAATACCCAAAATGTCCAAAATTCCCCTATACAGAAGTATATTTTCATAAAAATTCCCTGACAATTCCCTAATTACCCTAGGGTTATGTGTCGCACATCATTCTCTTCAGAATAGAACTGCCTTTCAGGCGGCCATTCACTTGTCTCCATCATGTATCTAAGGCGGGAAAATGAGGAAAACGGGATTTTTGGGTAAAAATATCCCTTTTTCAACTTTTTGATCCTCTGAATCCCCCTCTGTTTTAACGCAGAAATCTGAAAAAAATCTGGTAAATACTACTCGGTGGACTGAATGTTTGTGCAAAATTTCAATCTTCTACGTGTAAAAATAAGCCCGCCAAAAAATAATGAACATAGACCGGCCCCGCAATATTAAAAGAAAATATACATTTTAGAATTATGACGTCATCACCTCCTATGTCTCGACGCAAGAAGGTGTGAAACCATACGTAAGGTCTTCTACAATGCCTCTGGACTTGAAAAAAAAAAAAAACCGGACGAAAAAGCTCAAATAGGAGAGTTATAACGCAATGTACCATGAAACACCCCGTATGGTACAGATTGTACCATGGGATCCCCAAAGGGTTAATAGCATAATTTACAGCAAAACCAGCATAAATTGTTGCTGGATCCAACATTGTTTTCCAGCTTAGAGGTCTCCAGCAATATTTGGCTCTTCTAAAATATCGTCACCACTATCAACACTTACACGTTTTGGTCGTTTCCTTGAAGGGTGATTTTGCATTATAAAGATGTTTTTATACCACCAAAAGCGCTTGTAGACAACAAAAGAACTCCTCACAGCACAATACGACCCAATTCTTTTGGTTCGTTCGCGCTTGTAGCAATGTTGCATTATCGCATTTTATCAACTTTCGCTTTCAACTTATATAGTGTTGCAAGATCTAGAAAATAAAATTACTGACAGATATAGGGCCATTCCTACCATCTCGCATCAAACCTATAGGGCCATCCTACCAAACCAGTGTTTGAATTAAACTTCCGAACTAGAGGGGGATGTTTTTGATAAATATATAGAAAGAAAATACTTATTCCATGTAAAAATATCATATTATTTCTGCGAGCCGGACCCGGGATAAACTTTGACGAGAGGGGACTTCCCCGCCATCCCCCAACATAAATCGCTAGTAGTAATGTGAAAAAGACAGAAACAACAGAAATATCACATTTTGCAGCAATAGGGAGTCTTATTCGCTTTTCAGGCCAAAAAACAGAAGTTCATGTATTCGTGCGCGCCCGCGTGTATGTGTTTGTGTCGCAAAATAAAGTCCTAAATCCATGTTGTTGTAATAAATTTCCAATTTACAAAGCTTTTCTTTTTTAATGATGTTTAGAAACTAAAGAAGGCTTTAATTCTGAAAATCAACCTTGAATAATAATAAATCTCATAAAATGTCTATTGCCCCAATCACTTTTTTGTTCCTGGAGGCATTAGCGCTCAACTTAGAATATTCAATAAATGTAAAATCACTAAATATATAATTACATGTAATTCATAAATGTTGCGAGACTGCGAGAAGTCTCGCGAGACTTCTCGTGCGAGACTTAACTGAGTCTCGTCTCGCGTCTCGTCTCGCATGGTTTAGTCTCGTCTCGCGTCTCGCATAAAATTTTTAGTCTCGTCTCGTGTCTCGCAAGGTAGTACAGAGATGCACAGAGGTTTAAGACTCTATAGATATTATAGAGACTGTGGTAAATGAAACACGCCAACCAAATTAAGCAGTTGCAGGATGAAGTCAATTTCATCAAAGAGAATCGTATACATGAAAGTGCAGTGCATAATGGTGGACACATGGGTAATGTACATCCTACTTCCATCGGTTTGGAATCTACACGTCATCGTCATCCCAGAGCAACTCTTGAACGTAATGAATCTACAAGCTGTACTGAGGATAGTTCCGAAGAAGAAAGAAGAACAAGGCAATTATTCAGGCAGAAACGTAACCACATGTATTTAAGGGTTAACACAAGTAAATCTTTGCAATTTATTGAAGTGAAATCACTTACAAAATTTAGTGGTGTACCGGAAGACATATCTGCATGAGGGTTTCTCGAAAAATTTGAGGACAGAGAGACATCAGATGACCAGAGGAAGACTCCATGGAACAGAAACCATGGTAGGAGAAATTACCGTGAATATTGTAGAAAAAATGGGTACAGACACGACATGTCGCCACCAGTAAAACGAATGAGAACCGAACCTAATTTTACCGGTAAGATAGCCGAATCTAACCTTAATAGTAACAGTAATAGTAATTGTGGAAATCAACCTAATCCTAGTGTAGTATGATTACGTACACCTAAGAAGTATGTAAGCGTTAGATCTAATTTCATTCGAAGTGGAAATGACCTGAAAAGCGAATAAGACTCCCTATTGCTGCAAAATGTGATATTTCTGTTGTTTCTGTCTTTTTCACATTACTACTAGCGATTTATGTTGGGGGATGGCGGGGAAGTCCCCTCTCGTCAAAGTTTATCCCGGGTCCGGCTCGCAGAAATAATATGATATTTTTACATGGAATAAGTATTTTCTTTCTATATATTTATCAAAAACATCCCCCTCTAGTTCGGAAGTTTAATTCAAACACTGGTTTGGTAGGATGGCCCTATAGGTTTGATGCGAGATGGTAGGAATGGCCCTATATCTGTCAGTAATTTTATTTTCTAGATCTTGCAACACTATATAAGTTGAAAGCGAAAGTTGATAAAATGCGATAATGCAACATTGCTACAAGCGCGAACGAACCAAAAGAATTGGGTCGTATTGTGCTGTGAGGAGTTCTTTTGTTGTCTACAAGCGCTTTTGGTGGTATAAAAACATCTTTATAATGCAAAATCACCCTTCAAGGAAACGACCAAAACGTGTAAGTGTTGATAGTGGTGACGATATTTTAGAAGAGCCAAATATTGCTGGAGACCTCTAAGCTGGAAAACAATGTTGGATCCAGCAACAATTTATGCTGGTTTTGCTGTAAATTATGCTATTAACCCTTTGGGGATCCCATGGTACAATCTGTACCATACGGGGTGTTTCATGGTACATTGCGTTATAACTCTCCTATTTGAGCTTTTTCGTCCGGTTTTTTTTTTTTTTTTTTTCAAGTCCAGAGGCATTGTAGAAGACCTTACGTATGGTTTCACACCTTCTTGCGTCGAGACATAGGAGGTGATGACGTCATAATTCTAAAATGTATATTTTCTTTTAATATTGCGGGGCCGGTCTATGTTCATTATTTTTTGGCGGGCTTATTTTTACACGTAGAAGATTGAAATTTTGCACAAACATTCAGTCCACCGAGTAGTATTTACCAGATTTTTTTCAGATTTCTGCGTTAAAACAGAGGGGGATTCAGAGGATCAAAAAGTTGAAAAAGGGATATTTTTACCCAAAAATCCCGTTTTCCTCATTTTCCCGCCTTAGATACATGATGGAGACAAGTGAATGGCCGCCTGAAAGGCAGTTCTATTCTGAAGAGAATGATGTGCGACACATAACCCTAGGGTAATTAGGGAATTGTCAGGGAATTTTTATGAAAATATACTTCTGTATAGGGGAATTTTGGACATTTTGGGTATTATTCTTTGCGGGCTTATTTTTGCACCTAGAGGATTGAAATTGTGCACAAACATTCAGTCCACCGAGGAGTATTTCGAGATTTTTTCGTACTTCTGTGTTAAAACATGGGCGTACAAAGGAGCTAAACGTTGAAAAAGGAAAACTTTACCAAAAAATCCCTTTCACGGGATTTTCTCGCCTTAGATACATGATGGAGACAAGTGAATGGTACCGTCTGAAAGGCAGTTCTATTCTGAAGAGAATGATGTGCAAACCATGATCCTAGGGTAATTAGGGATGTCTCAGGGAATGTTTAAAAATTTCCCTCTGTATACGGGAATATGGGACATTGTCGGTATATATTTTTTTTGGCGGGCTTACTTTTGCACCTCAAAAATTGGAATTGTGCATAAACATTCAGCCCACCTAGTAGTATTTATCAGATTTTTTCAGATCTCTGCGTTAAAACATGGGGGTCCAGTGGGGCTAAAAGTTGAAAAAAAAGGATATTTAGACCCAAAAAATCCCGTATTTTGTCATTTTCCCGTCTTAGATACATGCTGGAGACATGTGAGTCATACCACCTGAAAGGCAGTTCTAAGCTGAAGAGAATGATTGGCGAAACATGACCCTAGGATAATTAGGGATGTCTCAGGAATTTTTTTTTACCTGAGATCATGGTGTTTTACGGTAATTTGGGGCATGGTGGGAATTCCTGATAAAATTTCTTCCGCCCTTCAGGATAGAAACTTGAAATTTGGCACACACATTTAGTATACCAAGTACTATTTATCAGACTTTTCTTAGATGGTTATGTTCACACAGGGCCGCTCCAGAGGGGCCCAAAGTGCGAGAAAAATTCCCTCCGTAATTTTCCTTTGACATCATTTTTCCCGCTACTGGTATATGGTATGAGCATGCAAGTGATACCATTAAAAAAGCCAGCTTCATTCTGAAGAGAATGAGGTATGAACCATGATCCTAGGATAAATAGTGTCGATGCAGTAGCTGCTTGACTGAATGTCTAAAAAATAGCCCAAAAAGCCGGGTACCGGAAAGGGTTAATTTGACGAAAATTAATGGTCCAGGAATCAAATTCCAGCACAACTTTTCTTTTAATTTGGAGCGGAGGGGACACAAGTTCGGATACCATGTTGAACTTTAAGTTCCGTCTCCTTAGGTTGTTATGAACATTCATCCCATGGAAACCAATGGCAAACCACCAACGATTCAGCTTGCCAAGGAACTTTTAGGTCAAATACCTGCCTTCGGACAGAATATCACATCATCATTCATTAACAGCCATAGAATAACACATTGCAAAATTTTGACCAGAATATATGCGAGACTGCGAGACCATGCGAGAAAGTCTCGCGCGAGATGCGAGACGAGACTCAAAATTTTATGCGAGACGCGAGACGAGACTTCACATTTGCGAGACGAGACGAGACGCGAGACGAGACCAACATTTGAGGCTGCGAGACGAGACGAGACTTTTCCATTTCTCGTCTCGTCTCGTCTCGCGTGCATCCCTACTGATCTTGTTGATTCATCCTCTGGTCCAGTTTTTCCAATTGCGAATTCACCTTTTCAAACTGTTCATGAGCTTGGTCCTTAATCTTCTCAAACTGCTCGTCACTAGGTCGAGCTTGGTCCTTGATTTGTCGTGATATTTCTTTTAAGGCTTCCAACATGTTGTCTGAAGAATTTATTACTTGATTGTCAATCGTTCCACTATCAGTAACATTCATAATTTCCTATATATAATCCGGCCACTTCTCAAAAAAGTACAATTAATATATGGCTCATTATTGATAGCTTTTTACTATACTTCCAAAACGATACAATTACTCTAGGGGTTTCGGCACCATATACCACGATATTCACTGGTTCTTTTTATATAAATTGAGCCAATAAATAACACACACTCCGTTTTTTGTATTAATTCCATTTATTTAAACCTTGTTGTTTTGGCAACCTCCTATCGACAATCATATTATTTTTAAAGCATATGAATATCTCTTTTTTTATATATCGATATTATATCTAACTTCCTCCTTTTTTCTTTTTCTTCTTCGAATAATCTAACCAGTCTAGTACATATATAAAATACTTTACGCCCAAAATTTACAAGTAATAAAAATTTACAAGTAGTAACAATATACAATGTACCGTTGTACCATAAGTTAGGTACCACCCCGGCATTTACCTGGTGTGAATGAGGAAAACCTCATTCAGGGTGGCTGGCCTGAAAAAGCGTTTTACACTTTTTCGACCTAGTGCTCCCACCTACGTAAGTATACAGTCAAACGTGTTTAGATAACTTTCAATCTCGTTTATGTCATACAGAGTTTAGGCACTCAGTTTGAGCTCTTTCAGACCCCTCAGATCAGATCTTTCTCAGAAGGAAAATATTTTCTTTTGACAAAGGAAATGATTTAAAGTATCTTGTTCTGTATTTTGTGCACACATATAGCAAAAGAATCAAGGACTAATAAACAGCCCAACAATCAAACATAAATAAACAAGAATTTTAGGGGTCCAAAAAATGGATCAAAAGACTGCGATCTTGGCCAATAATTAGATTTTGAGGCAGGGGCTACAAAATTTTTGAACGCCCTAAATCGAGTTTTCGTATTATTTATGGAATAAGCGCATCATATTGAGTTAAGTGATAGTTTTGGTTTGACTACACTATATGTTCACTAAATGTTCTACTATATGTTCACTAAGTGTTACAAATAGTGGCTGAGAAAAGAACACTTTTAAATATTATTCGGAAGAGGAAGAGAAACTGGTTGGGACATTGCCTAGGAAGAGATTGTATCATGAGGGACGTCCTAGAGGGTATGGTGGCGGGAAAGAGAGGGAGGGGGCGAAGGAGGCTACAATTAATGGATAATATTAAAACAGAAAGATCATACGCGAAGACGAAAACGTTATCGGAGGACCGTGGAGCATGGAAGCTTCTCAGCTGCGGCAAGTGACCTGCCAATAAAGGCAGAATACCTATGATGATGATGACGTTCTCCAAAGGCCTACAAGAAATTTTTTGCCTGAAATATATTAAATCTTTCGATCCAATAATTGTTAAACGATATCGAGTTAAACATGTTTTTAAAAATACGGAAAATATTTGTAGCAATTTTCTCTTTAGCACATGGGTTATAATATTTTCTGTATTCGCCGGACTCCGGGCTAAAAGCCCCGGCTCCCCCACCAGCTCGTCGGACCTGAAGATCGCTAATTTCAACAGTGTGTTCAGTCAGTAGTTGATAATCTTGCAGGTTTGGAGGCACTAAATGGGCATGTGATCCTTTTGCAGGCATTACTATCTGCTTCTAATAGCTATGCCTTCTTTCCACGACGCCGCATCGATTTTCACGATTTAAAGCTTGGTCCAGTCAATCCGAAATTTTCCTTTATATGTTGCATTTTGGGGCCACTTTGTTGAGGGGGCGCACCGGGCGCCGCCTAGTAACCCGATGGTCCTATCCGCCCCCTGCATATAAGATGTGTAATACAAGTAGGCCTACTCCTAATACCATAATAATGTAATAGACACAAATATTCCCAACTGTGACACACAAACTCCTAATAGTAATACACATATTCATATTCCTAACAGTGACACTTCTACTCCTAATTGTGACACTCATATTGCTAACACTAACACACAAACTCCTAATATAGCGACATAATTATTCCTTTTAGTGGTATGTATGCTTTTAATAGTGACACACATATTCCTAACGAAGCTTCATCGTTCTAAGTGGTTAGCGTACGCAACCTTGGAATGTGAGTTCCGGATTCGATTTCCGGTGGGAGTCCATGTGGTTTTGGATACCACACCCAAACCATAGCTCCACGTTTGATATAGTCTCACTACTGGAAGGGACACTAAACTCAAATTTACAAAAAAAAAAAAAAAAAAAAAAAAAAAAACTCCTAACACTAACATGCATACACACTTCTCAATGAGACACATACATTCCTAATAGTTATTCCTAACAAAGATCTATATCCTTCGAACAGTGACACACACTTCTAATAGTGACTCGCATACCCCTAGTAGTGACACATTTTTTCCTCACTGTGGCATTAATACTCCTAATAGTGGCACATACACTATACTTGTAACAGTGGCACGCGTACTCCGAATAAAAACACATATTATTCTAACAGTTAGACACACACATTCTTAATAGTGGCACATATACTCCTAATAGTGACATACATACTTCTAATAGTAATTTGTGGTGGACAAATACCGTGGGTATGGGTTTTCTGGGGTTCTCCCGTTCCCTCCCACTTTCTTCATTCCACCATTCCATTCATTATTTCATCATCACCGTCTCCTTTAGCCTAGCCGGCATAACCGTGGAAGGTAAAACTGAAAGATTTAATTTCATTTTCTAATAGTAACACAAATATTCCATAGTAGCACATATTTCTAAGAGAGACGCATATACTTAATAGTGACACACATATTAGAGAAACTGACACGCATGCTCCTAATAGTGATGTACACTCATGTCCAAAATTATTGTCGCATGTCTATAAATATATTGTTGTAAGAAGAATATAATTCAATAACGAATTCACCCGGTATTTCTCATAATGTTAGTATGTGTATAATCAGCAAAGACATGTATGTGGAAAATTTCATGTCCAAAGAGCAGCAAATAAGAACAATAAAACGAAAATAAAATTTTCTTGTCCATTTAGCAACATTTTGTTTTACTTATTCTAATTTTCGTATTTATAATTCTTTTCCCATGAAATTTACCACAAATATACATTTCCCGATTATACACATAGTATCAGTATTAAAAGTACTCTGCAAAATCATTATCAAATTATATTCTTATAAGAAGAAAGTTATAGATATGCAACAATCATTTTGGACAGGAGTGGACATATTCCTAACAGAGGCACATATACTCCTAATGGTCACATAAATGCTCCTAATAAAGAATCATATAGTTCTAAGTTCTAACGGTGAAACAAATACACCTATTAGTAACACAATGCTACTTGTAGTGTTGTATTCTTGAATGTAATGTTCCTCTAAGAACAGCAAATCTCAACTTGGGTGAAAATGCTTTATTCAGCACTACCTACTTTAATTTCAACCCTGAGACTTGCGTAGTTTACACAGCTTTCCCTTTAAAAACATTGCTTTAGTTTAAAAAAAAAAATTGTGTACAAAGTTACCATAAATTATCCATCTGATTTAAGATACCGTATTTTCTAAATAATGGTTGATACACGAAAAAGAAAAGGCGAAAGTTCTCCAAGTTTTCATCACATATTTTCGATGTGTTCTATATGTTTTTTGTTAATCACATGATACATGCCCAATCTGGAGTCAACTTCGTAATGTGCAATTTTGCAGCACACTTTTGTTAATGGTCATTGCAATAGCGATACCCTAAGCTTTGCTAGTTCTGTCGACAGTCGAGGTACTGCACACGGTTCTTATCACGTACAGGGAATAAACAGACAGTAACTGACAAGAATCGCGGGGCGGAATTACAGGGAAGTTCTCGACACAGAAAAAGAATATATTCTTGTTTGCCTCCCTTCCTCGTATACTCTGAAAAAAAAAATGCATTGTCCTCAGTTTGTAACTTCAATGTTCTTTTACTGTCTCCTGATTTCCCACAACGAAAACATACATAACTTCCTCTTCTTTTCAGGTATCAATCTTTATTATAATTGTCCAATACTTGTATATCATGATACCCGTATTATAAATAATGAAAATGAGCATTTTTTTTTTTTAAATGGCATTTTGAACACGTAATATTCTAATATTAGGATATCATTGTGCGATTCTCAGCAAAGTAGAAAAAAAAAGTCCTTTTAGGTTGTATTAAACCGCATCACGTCTTGGTAAGAACGAATTCCTCCCGACATTACTACGAGATAATTTGGAAAGAGAAGTTATGAAGTTGAGTCAAGGTGTCACATTCGTTACGAGTAAAGACTAGCTGAGTGATAAAATTGAACAATGAATACTAATTCCTATGGGTTTAATTTCTGCGCTCAATGAACTGAAACAGAATGGAGAGGAAAGAGAGAGATTGTCCGCATGTAGCAACTAGTTCTAAATGAGATATTTTGGGGGGAACTTTGGCAACTGCTTGATTCTCACTCTACCTATTACAAAGCGAGACCTTCACGAAAGGAAATTAGTGTCCCAAAAGGACAATAGATGGTAAGTGTACGTGGGTGAAATTCAAAGTTTTATTTCATTTCATTCCCTTCTCATTTCGATAAACCTATACTTTTCTAGAATGAATGATTTTTAAAAAAGCTAGTTTGAAACAAAATATGTTATATAGAATTCAATATTTCTGTCATTGCTTAATGAGCGAAATACAAGAGAAAAATGAATATAGTCCAATGCTTAAAGAAGGACTTTACTCAATCATATATTTGGTACATTTCTCTGATTCTGGGTCACAGTGTTTCTTGTCTTTGTCACGCCACATTGTATAAGGACGTTTTCTAGGTCTCTTCATTATCTCTTGGCATTCAGTTAAGAGCTGCTTATGTCCACAAATCTTAATTTCGTCTTACAATATGTCCGGCTAACTTCTACTTCAATGTCTTATTTTTCATAATAATATCCGTCGTTCCTATTATCCTTTTAAAATCTCCAGATACCTACAATTCGTAACCTTTCGAAGCCTGCAAATTTTTGTTTGAGGGAATTAAATCCCATTCTATGTTTCTACCACATTTCCTGATATAAAATGCATGTTGCTAACTGAAGAGATGGAGCAACATTCTAAAGCTGGACCATTTTTTGGCTGGGGAGGAGGAGAGGGAGGACTAGTTATTCTTAATATCAGATGGAAAAATAAATGGGGTGAAATACTCTCCCCTTAAAGTACACATGACGCTGAGCATGAAAAATTAAAGACATATAGGATCATCAATCACTATAGTCATTCCCTTAACTCTCAATCACTTTAGTCATCAAAAAATCAAACACAATCTCCTGTGAATAGTTATAATCACGCTTATCAGAGAAGATACGAGATAATTGCAATGCATTCTGAGACGTATGCAAGGATGGGTTCTTTGGGTCCGCACGCACCCGACGTACCGCACGGCACCGGGGGGTCGTTTGCGACGCATAGAAATGAAGTACAAGGATTATGAAACGCCTATTAATATCTATAAAGAACCGAAAAAGCCATAAATGCCTCAGTTACATTCAATGCGTGTGGTACCATCTCTGAAGATATTGGACACTCAGACCATTTCATTGCCAAGAGCAAGATAAGTACATTATGAAGTCATTTTGAAAATTATAACCGATCCTATAACACCAGAGTATAACGGTTTTAACACGCAACAAGCGTGCGAAATTAGTTGGAAGACAAAAGCATTGACAGTTTCAACATATGACAACATCTGCTCCATCCACTGTCAAGACCACTATGGTTGAAGCTATGTGTATATATATATAAAGCAGACAAAAGTACAACATTCTCACTCTGGATCAACAGCTATATCGTGTGGCAGTGAATGTCATGTTGGATTATCCCTAACGAATCAAGGGCCTTAAACTACGACTAGGTAACATGCACTTGGTAATGAACTTAGTTGAAAGCATAGAGTAGTGGCCTACAGCAAATAATGGACTCTGCTTTTGGAGGGCCCAGCAGAATGTTGTCAGGTAAAACGTTTCCTCAAAACGTGAGAGCATTGCGTCTGGTCGTTAAGGAGTTACTTCGACCACTTATCTCTAGCACACATCTTCAGAAATATGACGATATGATGGCATTACTGGAAGAAAGAGCAAAGAGCAGTCGAACCTGCAAACTTTGGTTGATTGCTGTTATTAAAGCTGTCTTCATTATGATGCTGTACTTACGTGCAGAGAGAAAAGGTGATTTTCCGTTACATTTAGTTGCTGTAAGGTTTCCTCTGCTGGCCACGTTAATTTACGCTAGATATGGTCTTCTTTATCTGCAGTCAATGAAGTGACTTCCAGGTAAAATACTAGAACAATTTTTCAAAGACGAACATGATCTGCGTTACTGGGGCCGCAACCAGAGGGGGGGCCTTTCCTCTCTAAACTTTTCATGGTCCCTCCAGACCTCAATACAAAAAACGCAATTTAGGTATTTGTAAGAGAATTTTTAATGACTTGGCCCCCTCTAACATATTCATCCCCCCCCCCCCAAACCTCTGTGGCTGGTTTCGGGCCTGTGCGTTACAAACCAGGCATCTGAAATGCTATTTGGTAGGACATGTTATTATTATTATTATTATTATTATTATTATTATTATTATTATTATTATTATTATTATTATTATTATTATTATTATTATTATTATTATTATTATGTTAGGTTACTCTGGTTACTATTTTATTTTACGGCAGTGTATTTTCCTTTTGGTTTACGAATTTAATTTCTTATTTGTCATTAACTGAAGCATGTTGGGAATTTGCTGGCCCGCCATGTAAAATTGCCAGATACTTCAGTTGACGTAATTGTCTGGTGAGTGAACTTCCATATTTTTAGTATGCTAACAAATTTTCCTTTTCTGTGAAAGTAAAATTGAGTCCTGGTGTTATTACATTGCAGATAAGTTAAGATATATATATGAAAGAAAACGTAAGAGTGTTGTATTTCATACATTTTTAGATAATTATTATTATTATTGGTCGTTTTTTTTTTTTTTTTTTTTAACTTGAGGTTCATGCCATTTTTGCTAAAAGGACTATTGTGTCCTCATGGTATGTCAAAATAATAATGGACTATAATATATTACATATACAAGTAAGGGCTAATAAGTGTTTAACTATATTTAACCAATTTCGTAGCTACGTTCCTTTCCTTGTTAGTTATTTTTGTTAATAAAACATATTTACAATTGTTAATTACCGACTTCTGACATTTATAAAGCCTACAGCATAACCCCCAATAGCATTTATAGAATATATAGGCTGTGTAGTGCCAGAAACTAAATTCGACTACTCGGGAAGGCATTCTACTCATCCAGCTGTATGGCTATTTTGTCTCTTCGGCCTTACAACGTGCTTTCAAATACATTTTGGTTTTATTCAATTTGTCTTGGGTGAATTGTGAGGATGGGGAGAGAAAATGGTTACAGTTGTTTATTTTACTTCTTGTTTGAAGGCTTTCAACTGGCAATTTTGAGTTCATTGCAGCAAACACACTACTCATGTCGCGAATAAAAACTTACGTTCCGTCATTCTTTTCGAACCCACATACACAAAGATCACGATAAAACTTTAAATCGTTGGCAATTAAATTGCTAAGCAACTGCACTAGGCCCGTATCCACGGGGGGGCTTGGGGGCCGGACCCCCCTAAACCTTGGCTGGGCCCCTAAAAGTTTCACGGTAGGCTTGCAAATGAACTATAATATGGTGATAAAGAATAATATGATTGGGTCAGGCCCCCCCTAACTTCTGCCGGGCCCCCCCTAAATTTTTGGGCTGGCTACGGGACTGAACTGCACTACTACCTTAACACTCATTTTTTTAAAATATACACTGAGAAAAATCCATTATCCGGACAGCGGTATATTGTACAAATACAAGGATTCGTTATGTTTACTAAGGAAATCTGTACGGAGCGTACTTTATCCATATGCTACACAGGTACTGCCTTTTACCCGCTTAGATATTACATCATGTCGCTGCAGGATGTCTGACTTCTAACAATCTTCTGTATTTTACATACATATACGTATGTTAAATACTTCAGCTATATGTTATATACGTCCATCTGTGTGTGAGATCCAGGCCGCCTATAGACACCTCTTTCTTTCGCCATGGCTGACGTCATTGAACTACCGTCTTTTGCTTGCGAAAGAGGTTGTTTACAAACGGAAAAGAAGAGAGGAAGGAAAAATGCTTGGGTAAGTACACTAGTTAACTATTACTTTAGTTAAATATTCCATTAATTATATATTCTTTTAGTGTAACTTGCTTTAATATAGTACTAAGTAAGTAATGTAGTTTACGAATACAATTCTTACTATTGTAAAACTCGTTAATGATTGAGGACAATGGAATGGGTGAATCTGAATTTTGAGAAATCTTTGAATATTAATGTTTTGAAACATTTTACATTTCAAGGTAGCAAAATGAATGTTATGTGTTTATTCATTCCGTTTTATATGTGACGATTTATTACTTGGTGCAGATTTACTACAGGGCTGCTTAACATAATTGCTAATAAACCGTTTTCAGCGCGAAAATTCCCTTGTGTAGTGAAGATTTAGGATTTAGATTTCTGGGCTTTCGGCATCAATGGCCTTGTTAGCCCGTCGCATATGAGGGATGACTTCCCTCGGTGATCACACTATCCGGGGAAAGGAAGGGAAGAATGGATTGGGGAAAAATGGGGCCGCGGTGGCTCAGTGGTAGAGCGTTCACCTCTGGTGCTTGGGGTCCCGGGTTCGATCCCAGCTCCCGCCAAGTGAACTTTGTGGTGGACAAACACCGTGTGCGTGGGTTTTCTCGGGGTTCTCCCGTTTCCTCCCACTTTCTTCATTCCACCATTTCATACATTACTCATCATCACCGTCTCCTTTAGCCTAACCGGCATAACCGTGGGACGTAAAACTCAAAGATTTCATTTTCATTTTTGGATTTCGGAAGGGAGAAAACGGCTTGGGACCTATATGTTAGGTACCACTCCGGCATTTGCCTGCTGTGAATGAGGAAAAGCCAAGGAAACCTCATTCAGGATGGCTGGACTTAAAATCTTTTGATACTTTTTCGACCGAGTTCCCCCACCGGGATCGAACCCGGGACCGTTCGCACCGAAGGCGAGAGCGTTAGCGAATACGCTACGCGGGGCCACTAGTGTAGTTTAGAAAACTCATTTTTACTAGGATATTTGCAAGATTTTTTTTTCTTTTAGTTTAACGCCCCATGATTGTACATCAATGTAAGAGAGAAGGTGACGATGAGATACATGATAATGGTGGAATCAAGAAAATGTAAGGAAACTGGAAAGTCTTAAGAATAACCACAACTACAGTGTTCACCAAAAGCCTATTTGTCGGGAGCAGGAATCGAACCAGGGACCTACCGCGTCAGAGGTAAGCGCTCTCAGAGCTTTCTTTTGTTTAAAGAACTTGTTTACAATGATATATATATATATATATATATATATATATATATATATATATATATATATATATATATATATATATATATATATAACGAAGATATTGACATATTTTACAGCCTCACTGAAATTTAAAAAAAAAAAAGTAGTCAGGGAGAGCTTACTTGTCAGGTTTTTATTTTTTAATTTAATTTATTTTTGCTTTGTTATGTTCCCTAGTTAATTAATGTTTGGGTTACTGAAAATTAAAACCTTTTTAGTATTATTGTTATGTCATCACTTTGGAACCAAAACGTTCGATTTTTTTCTTGTGTTTTCATATAGGAAGTTGGTGAGTTTGTGCCTTAGCACTGGTTTGGTTTCTAGAACGTAATTGAAGGTCATGTTGAGTTGAGTCTTGGTGGGTTTGAGTTCGTGAAGTGTCAGGCACTGCTTGTGCCCCTGTCTTCTGTTTGTGATGTTTCCTGGCTTTGGGCTGTGACGTATTTAGGTTGAGGAGTACCAACGAAGGCCGCGTGATATACAGGTAGCTACAACACAGCTTCAACAGTTAACGAGTGCCATGTCTTTGAATTTCAGCTTTCGTTACGGCGTGATAATGCAGTATAGTGCTAGATTGAAATTCTATGGGTGGTAAAAACGGTATGGTAAGAAATACAACGTAATTGTTATTAGTTTAATTAGTGTTTCTTCATAGTATTGTTTCACTATTTCTAGAAGGAATCAAGTATTAACGAAGTAATGAATAAGCAAAAGCAGACATTGATTGACGTTTACTATTTCTCATACTCCATTGAGAATGTTTTGATCCTCAGTTGCGCAAACATTCAGTGTGCGTTTATTTTCTTCCTTTTTTGGGGGGTTTACACTGCCTCACAGATGAGCTCTTTCGTGGCTAAGTGGTTAATGAACACGCCTTTGGCGTGGGACACCCGGGTTCGATTCCCGGCCGGGGGCCGCGGTGGCTCAGTGGTAGAGCGTTCACCTCTGGTGCTTGGGGTCCCGGATTCGATCCTAGCCCCGCCAAGTGAACCTTGTGGTGGACAAACACCGTGTGCGTGGGTTTTCTCGGGGTTCTCCCATTTCCTCCCACTTACTTCATTCCACCATTTAATTCATTGCTCATCATCAGCGTCTCCCTTAGCCTAACTGGCATAACTGTGGGACGTAAAACTCAAAGGTTTCATTTTATTTTTTCTTAATCTCTTGCACCGACCGACCGATCTCGATCAAATTTCCAACGTAGATGCGCTTCTGGCCTGGGAGTGTTTTTAGCTATTTACTTTGACAGTAGAACTTAGGGGAGGGGGAGGAGGGGGACAGAAAAAATAAATGACTTAATTTACTTTAAAGTGTAAAAGTGCGAGCGTTTTCTTCTCTCTCTCTCTCTCTCTCTCTCTCTCTCTCTCTCTCTCTCTCTGTCTCTCTCTCTCTCTCTTCACTCCTCCAGTCTCCTCTCACTTTTAGGGCCGCGGTGGCTCAGTGGTAGAGCGTTCACCTCTGGTGCTTGGGGTCACGGATTCGATCCTAGCCCCGCCAAGTGAACCTTGTGGTGGACAAACACCGTGTGCGTGGGTTTTCTCGGGGTTCTCCCATTTCCTCCCACTTACTTCATTCCACCATTTCATTCATTTCTCATAATCACCGTCTCCTTTAGCCTAACCGGCATAACCGTGGGACGTAAAACTCAAAGATTTCATTTCATTTTTTCCTCTCACTTTGATTTCATGATTTCGCACTCTGATGAAAAGTATTAAATACCGCCAGGAAAAGTACTAATATATAACCTCTCTTTTAGGCGCCCCTCCAACCACGCGCCCGGGACACGTGCTTTGCTTGCTTGCCCATAGCTGCGGCTCTGTGAGCTACATAAGTAACATACAATGCTTACGTAATACTTTGGGTCATAAGTACTATTAAGAAAGGAAGAATTGCATTTTTTTAACTTTGGGAAAGGAGCTACTATGGGATTAAAGATAAGGTAGGAAAGGCAACACATTCCAGTCTATGCTTTCACCCAGCAGACATATTGTTTGGAACCAAAAAAATGTGACTTTTGGAATCTTGTACTTAGGTTCACAGCGGAAGCGACGAAATAACTTGAATCATCCATTGTAGCTCTCCCCGCAACCAGTTTCTAAAATGTTGGCAATAAGTTTGCGAAACGAGAGGTGACGACTCCAATTTTGGGTGAAAAGTCGCTATAAGAAATAATCGAGAAATTCATTGTCTATAAGCATTGTAAAAGTTGTAGATGTAAACTAAACAATATGTTCTACTCACTGGCGCAAATCCCGGGGGGGGGGGGGATGACGGATACATGTCCCCTCCAATCTTGGAACTGAGGGGGACTTCTCCCAAATAATCCGATTTGAAATGTGTTTTTTGGGAGAAATTTGATGATTTTTGTCCGATTGCTACAAAGGAACGTGAGATGTCCCCCAGAATAAGCCTCAAATCTGCAGCCTCCTAACGCTAAAGACAACTCTGATCCTCCACAACATTGTTTTTCAACTTCATAAGTATTTTGGACATCGCCAAAAAAAGTATGGTAACGGTCTTACCCTCCCCCCCCCCCCCCAATGTTGAAGACAGATTTGCGCCGCTGGTTCTATTCACATCTTTGTAAACAGGGCGCAACCAATCCTTTAATTCAGGGATCATTTCAGGTTGTTTCGGGTACTTTTGTTCATGTTGTGGTCAAAATAGTTCCGAAATAATTAACACTACAGTACTTACGTTAAGCAATTTTTTGTAAAAGAAAAAGTGCAGAATAATTAAAAGACCCCAGAGGACAAATATAACGAACACCTTCTTCGCCTTTTTTCACGCATCTATAGCTAATCTTGTTGCTATCGGTAATGATGTATTACGTGTGTCTCTCAACGGAAACTGCGAACTAAAGGACATCAAGTTTGTAGTTATTCTTCGTTAGAGGGCAAGGGTAACATAACAATGCAGGATTGTGGAGTAGTGAGTACGCTGTATTTCCAAACTCTTCATCACTTGCGCTGATTAAAACAAACAAACAGAAAAAAATAACGTAAAAACTGTTTTGAACTAATAATGCTTCTCTACAGATGAACATTTTGTTTGCAGCAAAAAGTCGCTAAATGTGTAAGTAGGTAAATCGTTATTTAAAAATCACCCAAAAAAGTCTCCAATCGGAATTTTTTTTTTTTGTCGTTATCGTAGGGCGACCATACGTCCCGTTTTGACCGGGACAGTCCCGTTTTAGGGGCGTGTCGCGGCCGTCCCGTCAGTAGATGGAAAAAAGTAGTATTCGTCCCGTTTTATGTAAATGAAAGAAGTAAATAACAAACCCAGTACCTTTACTCCTTTTAAAAGTATTAATAATAACAAAGCGGCAAAAATTGAACTGAAAATCCCTATATTAAAAATACTCTATAGTTCGCAGTACTGCTCGAAAGGCAGCAGAGGTTTTAGCAGTTGGTTGTGTGTTAAACAAACTTCAACGTGTCTTTCCTTTTTCATAAGTACCCGCTCTGTAACGAAGAGAGAGAGGAGGAACTCTGATATCAAGGCACTGATAAGAACAAAGGTAGATCTAAAAGTCTAGTGTTGCAAGAACCTGTCCCGTTTTTAACTGAAAATTTTATGGTCACCCTGCGCTATCGTTGAGGTCGAATTCCCCTTATTTAGCGACTTTACCCAAAATTGGCAACATTGACCCCCACCGAACAACACCCCGTCATCTTGAGCCTAGCCAGCATAATAGTGGGACGTAAAACTTAAAGATTTCATTTCGAACAACACTCCCAGAAACCTACTGTTATACTATTCTCAAACCACCCTTTCGTACAGTTCTCCCTATTCGAAAAAAAAAAAATTGTAAATAGCAGTGTTCATACATAAATATGGAACTCAATTTCCCTGAATTTTGCAGGTTTTCCAGGTATTAATTTTGCAATTTCCAGGTCTAGTGGAAGAAACTAATAGTACGAGAACACATAAATTTTAAGAATACTATATTTATATATTTGAGAATGGCCACCCTTCTCCCCAATGAACGATTGCAATTAAATATTGAGTCACAAGAAAACAAATAATTAAAATAAATAAAATTTAAGTTGAAAAATATTAAGTTGAGAAGCCTACTAAGGGAATTATATAATACTTTTGTTCCATACTTGAATACATTCAAAATATACAAAAAAAATATTGGCTTGGGGAAGAAAAAAGGGCCCGCGAGATTTTAACTGATTCTTGTAGTACTCGACGACAGAAATAGATTACTGAAAGAATTTTCAAAATCGGCACAGGCAAACATGAAGAAAATCGCATTTTCAGGTACCGGTTCAAAATGAGAAGAAAAAAGGACCGCGAGATTTTAACTGATTCTTGTAGTACTCGACGAGAGAAATCGATTAGTGAAGGAATGTTCAAAATCGGCGCAGGCAAGCATGAAAAAAAATCCCACTTTCATGTACTGGTTCAAAATGGGGAAGAAAAAAGGGCCCGCGAGATTTTAACTGATTCTTGTAGTACTCGACGACAGAAATAGATTACTGAAAGAATTTTCAAAATCGGCACAGGCAAACATGAAGAAAATCGCATTTTCAGGTACCGGTTCAAAATGGGAAGAAAAAAGGGCCCGCGAGATTTTAACTGATTCTTGTAGTACTCGTCGAGAGAAATCGACTTGTGAAGGAATTTTCAAAATCGGCGCAGGCAAGCATGAAGAAAATTGCATTTTCATGTACCGGTTCAAAATGGGAAGAAAAAAGGACCGCGAGATTTTAACTGATTCTTGTAGTACTCGACGAGAGAAATCGATTAGTGAAGGAATGTTCAAAATCGGCACAGGCAAGCATGAAGAAAATCGCATTTTCATGTACCGGTTCAAAATGGGGAAGAAAAAAGGGCCCGCGAGATTTTAACTGATTCTTGTAGTACTCGAAGACAGAAATAGATTACTGAAAGAATTTTCAAAATCGGCACAGGCAAACATGAAGAAAATCGCATTTTCAGGTACCGGTTCAAAATGGGAAGAAAAAAGGACCGCGAGATTTTAACTGATTCTTGTAGTACTCGTCGAGAGAAATCGACTAGTGAAGGAATTTTCAAAATCGGCGCAGGCAAGCATGAAAAAAAATCGCACTTTCATGTACCGGTTCAAAATGGGGAAGAATAAAGGGCCCGCGAGATTTTAACTGGTTCTTGTAGTACTCAACGGGAGAAATCGATTAGTGAAGGAATTTTCAAAATCGGCGCAGGCAAACATGGAGTAAATGGCATTTTCATGTACCGGTTCAAAATGGGGAAGGAACAAGGTCCCGCGAGTTTGAACCGCTACGATGTATGTTTACGAATGTGCCCGTCTTCTCAAATTTAGTTAATTACTGTGACACTGAAACATGTGACACAGAGTCACATTGTGGATGACTCTGCAATCGGCAACCACTGCACATATACTCCTCCCGCCCCACAGTTTGATTATTTCGATCCATTCCTCACGTGCTAACGGCATGGTTCAACATCTGCAAGAAAGAGGTAAATGTAACGTTCAATTGGCAATAGCTTTTCACCAAATTAAGCTGCATGAAATCTGATTGCATATTTGACATACTGAGAAAATTCTAGCCCGTGGCCATATGTATCACATATCCCACCAGTTCATAAAAATTTTGAACACAAAATTACGGTCGTCCGTGTGACGTACTCCCAAAAGGCCTAATGTGTATCACCCACCTCACATTCAATGAAACCACATCCGTGTAGAATTAAGAAAGGAACCTCTTATGATGTATACAGGATGTCTCAAACGTTCCCTGACATAGGGTAACTCTGTTATTATCAGAGTTACGACAAAATGTAAGAGGAAAAACATCTCGAAATATGACGTTTTCAATCTAAAGTGAACACTTTTTTAAAAAATCGGACAAGATGAATGTGCTGTATACTCTTTATGCACCCAATTTTAAATGAAAATGCAACGTTGTCATTTACCTGGACCCACGACATAAGTGAATGAAGTTACTGTTTGAAACGGGGGCTGGCCATCGACATGTTAGCGTAAAAGACAGTAACTTCACTCACTTCTGTTGTGGGTCCAGGTAAATGGCAACGTTGCATTTTCATTTCACATTGGGCGCATAGAGAGTATACAGCGCAAACGGGTCATCCGATTTTAAAAATTCCTTCACTTTAGATTGAAAACATCATAATTGGATATGCTTTTCCCTCCTACATTCTGTTGTAACTCTGATAATAACAGAGTTACCCTATGTCAGGGGACTTTTGAGACACCCTGTATACCTTATTTAATGTATGTTTGATGTCACTATAACTGTAGTATAATTTAGTTTGTTTAAATTTACAATTTAATACAAGTAGATTCGGATTTACATGCGTAGGATTTTGTATGCATCTAACTAATGAATTCTTTTATTTTTATGCTTAACTTAGTGACTTGGCTTTGGACTGCAACTGATTATTGTAACCCATTATTGCTTGAGAAGAAACAAGATATCCGAATCTTCATTTGGAGAAATCAAAGGTCTATTGGAAAGCTGGGGATTACAATCATTAATTTCTACATTTCAAGGTGCGTAGTAAATTATATATTGTGTTTATTGTTAAATTACTATTATTGGGTTTAGAATCAATGAAGCACTTCATGATATTTTATGGGGATCAAGATGGGTGCCGGATAGATAAGTATTTGAGCGTCAGGCTCTTATTTCTTTTCAATTTAATATTTAATCAATGATTATTTTTCTCCCTCATTATTCCACCAAATCGTATTCCAAGATCATATATCCATTTTTGTTCGATATATCCATATTTTTGATCTCTTTCATATTTCTATATTTTCGATTTTTGATATTGTTTATATTTCGATATTGCTGTATTTTTCGATATTTCGAACAAGTTTCGATAGTTTGTCGACATCGATTATCTATATCTAAATTCGGATATCCCAAAGCCCTATCGAGCACCCTCCGAAATGAAGTTTTTGGCTATGGACCTGATTAGGGATGCGCACGAGACAAGACGAGACAATTTTTGTTACGAAATTCGAGACAAGATAGAGCTTTTCCAATAGAAACGGATCCAGTTTTCGAGACGAGACAACTTTCGCGGCACCTTTTCGAGAGGAGACAACCTCAAATCTTTTCTCTTGCGCATCCCTAGACTTGATCATGAGTTATCAAAAAAAAAAAAAATGTTAATGAGAAATAACATGTAAATACAATATAGGTAGCTAAAACATTTTTGTTTTCATTCTTCAGTAATGCATTGTTATTAATCTCAGGGGGGGCGGTGGCTCAGTGGTAGAGCGTTCACCTCCGGTGCTTGGGGTCCCTGGTTCGATCCCAACTCGCGCCGTGTGGACTTTGTGGTGGACAAACACCTTGCTCGTGGGTTTTCTCGGGGTTCTCCCGTTTCCTCCCACTTTCTTCATTCCACCATTTCACTCATTTCTCATTATCACCGTCTCCTTATCCTAACCGGCATAACCGTGGGACGTTAAACTTAAAGATTTCATTTTTTATTAATCTCAGCATTTTATAGTGTATTCTTAAGCTTAAGGTGATGTATAATTAAATTTTGAATTCAGTTAACTTATTTTGTTTCTCAGATTGTTTTTAAAATGTATGTACAATTGTTTATGTTCATTCTCGAGAGTTTAAAGTGACGTATAGTTATTAAACATAGTATTTAATATTGTACTCTTAACGTGGAAGTGATATACAGTTAACTTTTGAATTCAGTTAACATTTTTCTTTCTGAAATTGCTTTAAAAAGTATGTAAAAACGTTTTTATTTTCTTTCTTGAGTGCTAAAAGTGATGCAAAGTTATTAAGCTTACTACTTTATATTGTATTCTCAACCCTAAACTGATACACAGTGCGTTTTTGAATAAATTGTCAAGTTATTTGAGTGATGAACACTGGTAGAAAATCCTGACTACTACTGGAACATTTTGATTTTAAGGTGACGACTACTGGTGCAAGGATTTTAAAATATTGTTTTTCCTTCAAGGGCTACTCCTTTTTGAATTCTGACTACATGGTCACTATAGGAAGGATCAGTGAGTCTTTCCAACTATGGTACAGCTCCGACAGATTCACGATGCTCAGAGAAGAGACAAAATAGTATGTTTTCAAACTTAAAGTGAGAACCACTGGCGTTTTTACCTTGCTATGCAAAAGTAAGTGAGTACTCCAATGGGGTTCCAATGCGGTACCTAATTTCTGCATTTTAGATGTATGGAAATACATGTCTCTAAAATGTAAAGAACTGATTTTTTTAGGGGGGGGAGATAAACTATAGATATGTGGGGCTTGCATACTTGACGCTACAATTCGGAAATTGAATTAAAATATGACTAACGGCTATCAAGATGTTGTCAAATAAAGGGAGGACCAACACAGTTAAGGGGTTTTCGTGTTAGATGCTAAAATTTCCGAAATCGGTCATGGAAAGTTAATAAACACCAGTAGCAATTTCATCTTAAAGTAATTAGATATCTTCATGGGGTGTTAGAACATCATGGAGTCTACCAAAATTAAATTTTAAAAGCTTTTGAAAATATAATCTGACATTTGTAAACAGTATTTGAAATATGTATTTACCCAAAACTTCCAGCTAGTACATCTAACATCTGGAGAAACACTGTGAAATAAAAGCTTGAAATTTCGGAAACAATTATTGGTCGCAACAAAATTAAATAAGATGGTACTTCTATGGGTTAAATCAGTACCTCAGTACAATTTCGATCGAAAGATTAGTTCAGTCCTAGGTTTTCTTCAGGCAATTCCAATGGTTCATCGAGCTGTACAAAAGAATGAAAATTCGCTGTCAATATCTAAGATAGTAACCAAGATAAAAGGAATTATATATTTTATGGCGTAAAAATAGAGATCTTTATATATTTGTACTTTTGGGTCTTTCCTATAAGAAAAAAAATCAGAAAACTACTGTATATACCTTAATAGACAATTCAATGGGCGGGGACACAGTAGCTTAGTGGTAGGGTGTTTAACTAATCTTTTTTTTGCAGAAACTATTGGAGTATTCACTTAACCCGTAGAGATACGATCATACTTAACTCCCTATTTAATTTTAAAATTAAATAAAAGGAAATATTTCAGTGTAGCGACCCACGATTATGCATTTTAGTCTCAGGGAGATTATGATTAAAGCAAGTGAATGTTGTTGACAGAATTGATGGAATGCAAAGGTGGGAGGAGAGTACCCCGAGAAAACCCACGAATACGATGTCCACTACAAACTGACTTGGCCGTGGATCGAACCAAGAACCCAATACACCAGAGGTAAGCACTCTACCACTAAGCCACTGTGCCCCCGCCCATTTAATTGTCTATTAAGGTATATACGGTTGTTTTCTGAAATTTCTTCTTCTTACAGCAAATACTCAAAAGTACAAATCCATGTGGGTCTCTATTTTTACGACGTCATAAAATACATAATTCCTTATATCTCGCTTGCTATATTAGATATTGACAAAAAATGTTCACTTTATTTCAGAGCCCGATGAACGCTTGGAATTGTCCAAAGAAAATTTAGAGCTGAATTAATCTTTCGATCGAATTGTACTGACGAGTCTGAGGTTCTCACTTAACCCATATAAGTACCATCTTATTTAACTTTTGTTAGGATCAATAATTGTTTTCTGAAATTTCAAGATCTAATACGCTTTTATTGTATGGTGTCTCTCTAGCTGCTAGATGTACTAGCTGGAACTTTTAGGTAAATACATATTTCTAATACTCTTTACAAATGTCAAAATATATTTTACAAAACTTTTAAAATTTAATCTTGGTAGACCCCATGATGTTCTTAAACTCCATGGAAATACCTAATTATTTTAAGATGAAATTGCTACTGATGCTTATTAACTTTACATGACCGGTTTCGGAAATTTTACCACCTAACACGAAAACCCCATAACTATATGGATCCTCCCTTTATTTGACAATATCTTGATAGTCATATTTTAATTAATTTTCTAAATTGTACTGTCTAATATGCAAGCTCCACGTACCTATGGTGTCGCTTTTTATTTCACCATATTTCGGTAACTGTTAGGCGTACCGACTTGCGGTTTCGGTAAACACACACCTCTAACGTTCTTTAAAACGTTATTAAGACATATTTTAGAATATTTAGAAATGAGAGTTCTGGGAATATCATGGTACCCGAAAACCCCCATCAGGGCGTGTGTGTAGTGTATTTAATTGAAACTACTTTTGAGGTTGTTGTAAGCCCTCGTAATTACGTTTCCGAAACTGCACCATCTAGTACGCAAACTCCACAGTTCTGTAGTGTCGCTCTTTATTTTCCCATATCTCGATATCCATAAGGCTTACCGAGTTGAGGTTTTCGGTAAACAGATGTCAGTTCCTTACATTTTAGAGACATATATTTTCATATATCTAAAAAATACAGACATTAGGTACCCCATGGTAGCCCGAACACCATTGAGGTACCCACTTACTTTTGAATGGTAATACATTTTGAGTTGTTGTTCAGCATCAATAAACACTTCATAGTTTTTCTACGTGCAACCCAAAAGTCCATACCTGACCGAACATATTTTGTCCATTTAATCTCAAAAATGTTAAGATACTTTGTATTGTTAAGTACAACCAAATTAAGCACACTGAATATAACATTTTAAATATTTTCTGATTTTTGTTGCAGGTATTTCGTGCATCAAACCAGAATTCTGCTTGAAAGACAGTCAAAAGAAGCAGTGTAGGTTGTGGCTAAAAGTACGCCCTTTCTGAAGACAGACTCAGTTGTACTTACATTATTTTGTACGAATATATAACCCTAATAAAGATACTGTACTACAAATTATTTCTTTCTTCCATAAATTATAATAAAATATTATCTCTGTTTAAAGAAAATGATTGTTATTGTTAAGTCATTTTAATTCTTTTTCTCTGTAATAAGAACATTATCCCTAGCAATATTTTTTATCTTTGTGCTATTGCGATTGGATGAAGTAAAATTCTATACGAAGCACTATTATTTCAGACATGCATTAATAACTAATGTATTGTTCTGTATGTAAGACAATGTGTATACTGAACATGTCTAGCGAAGGTGTTGTTTTAATACAGAATCTATAACTCAGCTTTTCAGTAGTCAACTTTATTGGGAATCCGAAGAACGAAGTTAAAAAAAAAAAAAAAAAAAAAAATGTTGGACTTACCAGCGTGTGTGTGTTCGAATTCTGGACTAATCCAAATTATCCAGAGAAATCATTATATATTTCTTTGTTGCTATTTCAGATGTATCCTTTATCCAAGTCGTATGAAACGGAGACTTCATACATCGCTATACTTTGTATGAACTATGTTCCGTATTTACTTAATCACTTTGTAACTTTCTCTAGTGTTGACAAGGCCGCAGGTGTCAATCGAATAGTTTAGTGTTTCACTCATGTCACCTTGTGACTAAGGTACGTCCTGTTGGTATATATATGGTACTGGGTTCAATTAGCGATAAAATACATTTTTAGCGTTAAACAAATGCAAAAATCTACACGAAATGAGATACCGTGATCTCTGACTTACGGATAACACCAAGCAACTAATGGTACTGAGTGTGATTGAGTTTACTAATTACTATTTGGCTAAAATCAGTGTTCCTTTATCTATAGTTCTTTTCGTGCTTTGAATTGCAAAGTTTGAAATAACCGTTTTAAATTATTGTGTATATATATCTTCCGAGTAATTCTGAGAATCATTGCTCTTTCTTTAAGCAATGTATGAGACTGTTAAATTGCTCTTTCCTTAAAATGTTGCACTAAGAAGGATGCATCCAGGAAAGTCCAAATTTGCAGAATGTCTATAGCAGGGAAGAATAAATATGTTTAGTCGATGGCTGCACAACGCCTCCGCTGTCACCACGTTGTCACACAGCGAATACAGCGAACGTTTAAGAGTATTCTGCACTTACTATTAGGTATCGGCCTGGGAACTTTGGCGCATCTACCCAGTCTCCTTCTTGGTGTTTCATTTTTAATGGCGAGTACTGAGTAGGAATAATATTGTAAGCGAATGCGTTTCCGGCTGACACCACACTTTTAATTATTGCGACATTTAAAAAAAATACCTGTTAATTAAAATGTACAGAGAAGTTATTTCTGGAAAATTCTATTCAGGCCTCTTGTGGTAACAACTGCACTTTAGTAGAAGATACTATTAAGGAAAAGAATGAGGTAAAATAATCTTTATATCGTACAAGCAATGGATGATAACAGCTTAATAAATGATTGTACGTAAATCTTGTTTGAGTTTGAATATAGGATTGTATAAGGCTGTGCATTTTGCATTATTATTGAGGTGCTGCAACTAACTAACTGCAAACCATATGATAAATTCTTACAGTAATATATCACATATTGATTTACTCTGTATGGAAACGAAAATAGTTTAATATATGGTTAACCTCCTTTGTGCCAGGGGCGGATCCAGAGGGGGGCGATCGGGGCGATCGCCCCCCCCCCCCACAAGAGGAAACTTTCTTATTTTATATATAAATAAACCCATCCATAACAAGTTTGGAGCTCTTAAAAGTAGCAGTATTACCGCCGACCGCCCCCCCCCAGAAGTCCGTCCTGGATCCGCCCCTGCTTTGTGCCCATAATTTTAAAATTAACGTTTGTCACTTTTCAACACTTGACTTTGCAGTAGCTTTCCAACGAATTAGCAGGAAGCCCAAACTTATAGGACACCCTGCAGGTAAATACATTTCTTTGGACAGTTTCACTGCTCCAAACTAAGATTTGAAAAGTGTAGTATTGTTAATTTTATTATTATTGGCACAAAGGAGATCAACCATATTTTAAGCTATTTTTGTTTTCATACAGAGTAAAACAATATTTGACAACATTACAGTAAGAATGTATCATGCACTTTGCAGTATGTTGCAGCACTTTAATAATGGTGCACTATACGTACACTCTAGATCCTGCATATGTCCGATCCATACATTACAAGAAGGCAATACGTATTCGATACAGGTAAAATCTGTATATTTCATATGGACAACCTATTAGCTATATACATCCAATCTATACATTACATATGGCCAACCTGTACGCGACATACGTATAATCTATATGCTGCATGCAGACAGTCTGTAAGCTACATATATGCACTCTGTATGGTGCATACGGATATTCTGTATGCTGTATCTGGACAAGCTGTGTGCGACATAAGGAAAATTTGTATAATACATACGTACAATACGTATACTGTATCTAGTCGTACGTATGGGGCACAAGTACAATATAGATGCTGTCTCGGGGTTGAACGCAAGAAACATACGTACAGAACGTATATTGCATACTTCTTGAAATCATGCTCCGTCCTGATAGTCAGTGTATGTCGTCATTATTAACCCACATGCTACATACGACCCTGACGTCACAAAGCTAGATATCACCTCCGTATATACTTGTTACTGCAGATGACGTCACACGAATGACGTCATTGCACTTATGCAGACAGTACGTATAATACATACTTTTTCAGCTATACGTTTGCTGCAGGATGTTATATACGGTTGTACGTTAAGTCCAGAAACTACAGGAATTACGAATGTAACCTACGTTTTTAAGTATGCCACCTACAATTTTTTTTTCTCAGTGTACATGGGCTCTATGTGCGCCTGAGTTAATGATGGTGTAAACTTCTTCCCAGCTGTCAAATTTTCAACCTCACACAGTCTTCGGTAGTAGACAAACTGCGGTCTCTCAATTATAAGTTACTATGTTGTTCTTTAAAAAGTGATTTCTCGCGCACTTAATTTTATGGCAAAAAGCACGTACAACAAAGGCTTTTCTAGTTGAATCGCAGTGATTTATTATGGAGATTTTGACTTTATCCAACTTCCCTGAAATACTTTCCAAGCTTTCTTGTTAGGCGTGCTACCATCGCAAGCAAAAGTCACAATCCTAATATTTTGCTTCATAAATTGAATAACAATTTGCAGCAGCGTCTTTGCTACAATGGACCCTTGAGTTGCATTCTTGTGTAAGTAGATGGCGACAGACTGGACGAGACTGGAAACTAAAGACGAAAGAAAAAATACCAAAGCGTAGTTAAGCCCTGTTTTCACTTTCTCGCACGGCTAATCAACTTTCTGCAGTTGCTTTTAAATCAAAGCGACTACGTCTAATCCGTTTTTGGATTCTGTTCAATTACTTCAACCAAAATCGAGGGCTACTTGTTGACTTGCTTTCGTTTGGTCTATTTGAAATCGATTAGCAATTTCGATTCAAGTGGAAAGCTGAATAATTACAAAACGAAATTAAAATAACAATAACAGGGATAATGAAAACGATGTTGGGCAAGAGAATAGACTTTGAGAAAAGGACCATAATATATTTCAGAGATAGAAATTTCAATAGATTACTCAAAACAACGCAACGGTAGAAAACGCCAATCCATTATTAACGAACCTCTCTTCCATACTATCAATTGCACCCGTCTTTGTATTCTTGTCCCTCTGTGTGGCCCCGTGTATCATAGTCACTAAGATCTCGCCTTCGGTCCCGGGTTCGATTCCCAGTGGGGTCACTCGGTCGAAAAAGTGTACAACGCTTTTTCAGGCCAGTTACCCTCAATGAGGTTTTCCTGGGTTTTCCTCATTCACACCAGGCAAATGTCGGGGTGGTACCTAACTTATAGGTCTCAGGCCGCTTCCTTTCTTCCCTTTCGCCGGATAGCGTGTTCGCCGAGGGATGTCATCCCTCAAAAACGTGACGGGCTAAATGGCCTTTGATGCCGAAAGCCCAGAAATCTAAAATCCTAAAATCCATCTTGTCCCTCTATATACCTATCTGGTGTTCTTTCTATACCACTTTCTAACTATTACATTCCCAAGTGTGAAACATTTCGTGAAAATACTATATCATACGGTTCAAACCGAGATCATCCAGCATTAAAATAAACATTTTAGGGATAAAATATATCGCATCTTAAAGAAAGAATAACGAGGCAAGCGGCAATTCTGTATCTATAGTACCTGCAGATGAAGAAACTTAATAAAATATTCTTACATCACAGTTTTGTGTAGTTAATACCAGAATGCTCTCTGGTTTTATTTTCTTGGATTTCTGTGTCGCAGAGTATGTCCAAAACGTTAAAATTTTGTCCTTTCTTCTGTTATTGACTTCGGTTTAGTTAGTTACTTTATGGTTCTCTGTTACTGAGTTACGTTAGTTTAGTCTACGAATTACACGAAAAATCTCGGATTCACCCTTTCTTTTCCGTAAATGTTAGATAATTTTCATATCTCTAGACCAAAATTCTGACATTTAATCCTTTTCTTAGTGCATACCTCTAGTTGTGTACAGATTCATGTATCTGGAAACTGACACGTCATAACGATTAGTCATGCAAAAATCGCACATCAACCTGTGCTAAATATTTTAACACTTTTCGTATTCTTTGAAGCCAAATGTTGTTTAGTGTGCTTTCTTTGTGCGAGGTTGAAAACTTAAATCACTTGGGATGCCAGGGAAATTGTGAAGCATTGCAGCTTTGATAAGTCTTCACCAAATACGAGGGTCCATCGGGTCCGGACCTGCCTCCCCCCCCCCCCAAAAAAAAATAAAGAAAGAACTTCCTAATTCAACATACATTTGTACACTTTCTCAATAAAACTGTATTTGTTTAACAGGGAAATGATTGATGTAGCACGAAACTTTGATCTTACACTTCATCTGTACTCTTTCTCTTATATATATACAGTATATATATATATATATATATATATATATATATATATATATATATATATATATAAACAATTTAGTTCTATCGTTTTTATTCTGAAAATATAGATGAAAGTATTTTACAATTACTTACCGTATTTTCGGGTGCAGAATAATATCTGTTCAGTACTACATAGACGTAGTGGCTTGTAATATTGGACCCTTACCCAAAACTAGGACCCCTTCCAACAAAAATTTCTGGGTACGTGCCTTACTTTCACTATCATTTCATTACTAAAAAGTAAATCACATACGTGGCCACTCAAAGCTAGTTTTCCATCAGGTTTTGATATTCTTTTTGTCCCACTCTTCTAAAACCTTCGTAGATGGCCTAAACAAACGCCGACTATCGTTTTTACGATATCCCTATTTACAGCCGGGAACAAAACAACTTCGAATGTTAAGTGTAATATGAAAAGATAATATGCAGTGAAAATATTTTCTCCTCAAAATTGAATACAGAAAAAGGGGGTGCATCTTATCATCGATGCGCCTAATATGATGGCAAATTCAGTAAGTTATTGTTCGTTCCCATTGGCTTTAGAAAAAGTCATATTTGGCACTGTTTGTGGTCATGTCGATATATAGACATTATCGATTATTAATCATATTTCGCTAATATTCCAATATTAACCCTACAGTTTGACATAGTTAATTTATTTCGAAATAAAATAGAAACTTTTCGAAAATGTTTTTATAACATTTTTTTTCATAGTTCGTAAAGAAAACCCGTAATAATTCTATAATATGCCATGTTTCAAGATTTCATATTTGATATTAAATCTTGAAACATATTCATATAAAACCCGTATATTTTATTGTTTTAATTATCTTGGACTAGACCTATACATCCTTCCGCTTACGTCTTTTCAAATTCATGCTTAATGGAAAATATAAAATTTAAATATTTTCTTAATTTACGATTCCCACATGACATGCCCACATTTTCAGAGTAAAATTATCATTTCGCATAGGCCTACATTTTCTGAAATTCCCTGATTTTCCATATTTTCTAAACTCAAGTGCATTGTCAATTCAATTTTAGACATTTCACGTGTAAGAATATGTTTGATTTTTTTTTTTTTTTTTAGAAGTAATTGTTGAAAACACAACAATTCTACTGAAAATTGTGAAGAGACAAAGTCAAGATGACGGTGTGTAAGTGCTTGTTCAATTATATTTTTATAATGCATCAGACGCAAACACTGAAACAAAAGATAAAACATATCAGTCTTGTATCGATAGTGTTGTATAACGAGTGGACCTGCGTAGCGTAGCCGCTAACGCTCTCACATTTGGTGGGAGCGGTCCCTGGTTCGATTCCCAGTGGGGACACGGTCGAAAAAGTGTAAGAGGTTTTTCAGGCTAGCCATCTTAAGTCAGGTTTTCCTGGGCTTTCCTCATTCACACGAGGCAACTGTCGGAATGGTTCCTAATTCCCAAGCCGCTTCCTTCCTTCCCCAACCCTTTCTTTCTTCTCTTTCCTCGGCATTGTACTTTCACTTTTTTACTTTTTATTTTTTTACAGAAATGAAAGTAGCCGTTCTTCATTGATTTTTGGCCACAGAACGCGAAAACCGCACTTAAAATTCTCTCCTGGCTCAGGTTTCTGAGTAATTTAGCGTTTTATATTTTGCATATAACGCTATGGGGCATTATAAGTACATGATCTGAAATTATTGTTTTACACGGTACAGTGTCGTTCGTGACAAATGTTTGCTGCATATTCGACTTGGCAACGTTGTACGTTATCAACAGCTAGTGGGAGCGTCTCATAAGTCACGTGAGGCAATGATTGCAAGTTGCAATTAGCTCCAGTTAACGTCCAGGCCCGTATCCAGGGTGTCTAGGGGGGCGAGACCCCCTAAATTTTTGACGACCCCCTAAAAGTTTTACAGTAGGCTTGCAAAAGAACTATAATATGGTGATGAACTATCATATGGTTCGATCGGCCCCCCTAACTTCAGCCGGGCCCCCCTACATTTTTGGGCTGGCTACGGACCTATTAACGTCTCTAATCGTATTTGTGGCGTGCTTCAAGCAGTAGTTTGGCACGCTGTTTGGGTTACTGATGAACCAGCAGTTTGAAAGTAGTCAGTGAGGACATTATCACTGTTGTACATATTGTTTTCATTGCGAAGTGTCAGTGATTCAAGGAAAGTGCAGCAATGCCCTGCGTTTGTAAAAATTCCGTGGACAGTGTGTGCTACATATGTGCAGACGTAATTTGTGGTTTCAGAGTGAAAATGAGCATATTTACTATACCTTGGGTGTCGTTTTGGAGACCAGGATAAATCATGGGCTCCCCACGTTTGTTGCACGAGTTGTTCATCTACTCTCAATGCCTGGATGCATGGGAAGAACGTTTCCTTGTGCTTTGTATGCTACCCTGCTTGAAGAAAGTTTAAATACAAAGAAAAAGAGGAAGATCGAATACCCAGTTATACCATGACATTTGTCCAGAGGCCCATGGAGAATGATTGCCTGTTTCCAATCCTCCGGCTACCATTCCGATGGAAAGTGATACAGAGAATGAAAGTGAAGGTGAACCTGCTCCACATACCAGTGACACTGATCCTTCATTTGAGCCGAAAACCAATTATCCTTAACCACACCGACTCAACAAGCGGAGCTTCATGACCTGATTAGAGATTTGGAACTGACAAAGAATACAGCTGCGCTCTTAGCATCTAGGTTACAGCAGTGAAACCTTCTGGACGATCGTTACAAAGATCTTGCAAAATATTTCTGCTCCACCGATGAGTTAGTATTTTGCAATGATGTTCCAGGTTTGATGCAGAAACTGAAGATTCCGTACAAAGTAGAAGATCGGAGACTGTCTACAGTTGCCTGCACAACAAATGCTCCTATACAACAGTAAGGAGATACCAGCATCAATCCCTGTTGCTTATGCACCCCTAGGAGAAGAAAGTTATCCCATGTTGGAATACGTTCAGGATCTTATAAAATATCGTGAACACAAGTGGTTAGTTTGTGGTGATTTTAAGGTAATCGCAATTTTGCTTGGTCTACAGGGTGGCTATACAAAGTACAGTTATTACATATGTGAGTGGGATAGTACTGCAAAGAATGTCCATTACATTCAAAAGGAATAGCCGCGACGAACAGCTTTGTTGCCAGGCGAAAAAAAAAAACATTTCAAATGTACCTCTCGTGAACCCACAAAGTATTGTGCTACCACCATTGCACATCAAACTTGGACTCATGAAGGCATTTGTGAAGGCCATGAACAGGAATGAACGTGAATTGGCATACTTGTGCCAAAAGTTTCCGCGTCTAAGTACAGAAAAGATTAACCAGGAAGTCTTTATTAGTCCGCAAACACGCAAGCTATTGCAATACGCGGCTCCAAGCTCAATACGTGGCATTGTTTCCGCAATGTTTGTTCCAGATTCTTGGGAAACCACCGAGCCGAAAATTACAAAGAATTAGTAGAAGAAGTTATATCTGCCTACGAGAAACTTGGGTACAATATGTCAGTCAAAATGCACTTCCTCCATTCCCACCTTGATGTCTTTCCAGTGAATTGTGGATCTTCCAGTGACGAGCAAGGAGAGCGATTTCACCAGGACATTTCTGCGATGGAACAACATTACAATGGAAAGTGGTCAGTTTCAATGTTAGCGGATTTCAGCTAGATGATTCCAAGAGATGCTCCAGATGTTCCTCACAAGAAACAAGCAAAGAGACGGCGTGTTTAAAACAGATACTTTAGGTAACTTTTACCAATACAGTTCTTGTTCTGTTGCGCTATATGCAATATGTTAAGAATGTTATTACACCGATATTGTGCCTGGAGGACGTTATATTTTTTATATTCATATTCAGTGTCCAAACATTTATGAGAGACAGCTATTTTTATTTCCGTAATTATGTTAATGTTTGTTACTTTTACCTTTACAGTTTCATTATCATAGGGTTATATGCAAAATGTAAATTGTGTAATTAGTACTAAATCTGAATTCGGAACACTTATTTATTGTGTTTTTCGTGTTCAGCGCCCAAAAAAGTTATAAGGGAAAGATATTTCTATTTACGTAACCATTTCAAAGTTTTGTAACTTTTACCTTTACAATTTCATTATAATAGCGTTATATGTTAAAAGGTGAATTATGCAATTACCACTACATTTGAACTAGGAGCATATTATCATTGTCATTTTATTATTCAGCGTTCAAGAAATTATAAATAATTGCTATTTTTATTGTCGTAATCATTTCAATGTTTTGTGACTTTTACCTTTACAATTTCATTATTATAGCGTTATATGTAACACGTAAATTGTATAATTACAAGTAAATTTTAGCCAGGAGCACATTTTTATTGTCAGTTTCGAGTTTAGCGCCCAAAAATCAATAAAGGATGACAATTTACATTTCTGTATAAAAATTAACTGTTGCACAGTGTAATGTGATCGCCGAGAGACACCATTCCTCATACGTGATGGGCTAACATGGCTACAGATGTTGAAAGCCCAGAAATCTAATTCCTAATTCTAATCCAAGTTTTGTATAATGAATTAGTCAAACGTAATTCTGTATTTTGACATTTTAGAATTTGGTAACACTGTCTTAATTACATAGTGTTATTTACGAGGAACCGTAGATTCCTTTAGATTTCATTCTTTTTATTAAAGAGGTAGTGGAAAATTTAGGCAAGATTCATGCCAAATATAAAACTCGTATAAAACCCAATGTGTGACATCTACTGAAGCAAATTAGAGCAAACCATTTTGACCTCTCAAAAAAGCAATTAGAACGGTTATTTTATGTTTAATTGACGACGCAAGAGACATCATATATTTCTCAGCCGGCTGGGTATCGTTTCTCTCTCCCTCTGTGATTCATAACTCAACATTTTAGCTCTTTGATAAGATTTTTGAATTTTGTAATTGAAATGGATCTCTCTCTAACCACCACTCAAACGGTGGACACAAGTAATTAACTTAGGTCGTATATTTTAACACTAAATTCCTAGAGTGTGTTGGCGTTTTGTTTTTATACTAAACGACAACGTTACGACCAGGAGTAATATCGCATTTGTTAGTCTGCTCACAGAATATTCCCATAAAAACAGCTAGCTTCTAGTAAGGTTTTTGTTGAATCTTAAGATACGAATTCCTTTGGATTATATTTTCTAATATTGTAAACTGGAAATGATGATAAAATATTCGTCAATACTACCTTAAAGTTGTCTTCTCTTTTTTCAAGCAATAACACAGTACTGGTCATCTGTCTTCTATTCAGGGTTCAGAACACTCTATTTTTGGTAATAAGTAAAAAGTATGCAAGAGATAAAAAGACTGAATTCAGAAGATATGTCTTTCTAGATTTCACTATTTAGGTCTAGAATTTTACGTAGAATCAACTTTTGAGGATTTTTTTTTAAATCTATAATGTCAGCCACTTCGAAAACTACATATCGGACACTAATATCAATCGGTTTCAATTATTTTTACTCGTTACCCCTTCCCGCTCCTACTCGTCGCACTTGCCGATGAGAGCTGAACTTACTCTTCAATGGAATCGGGTGTGTTACTATTCATGAGCTACTCTGAAACCGATGGATTGGACACTATCCGCGGTGGCTCAGTGGTAGAGCGTTCACCTCTGGTGCTTGAGGTCCCGGGTTCGATCTCAGCCCCCGCCAAGTGAACTTTGTGGTGGACAAACACCGTGTGCGTGGGTTTTCACGGGGTTCTCCCGTTTCCTCCCACTTTCTTCATTCCACCATTTCATTCACCACTCCATCATCACCGTCTCCTTTAGCATAACCGGCATAACCCTGGGACGTAAAACTCAAAGATTTCATTTCATTTCATTTCATTTTTCTATGGCTCCGACACTGGGTACCTTGTTCGATCCCAGAATATGTGCGTTTCTAATGCATTACATCGTCTTCGTGGGTTTTCTCGAAATTCTCCTATTCCCAACATTTTCATTTCATCATTATTTCATAATCATTCTCTTGCATTAATCATCTGTCTTCCTTAGCCTAAGTGGCTAAAACTTGGGAAATTAACGCTAATATATATTTTCTTTATAGTTAGGTGTCCCATAATTATACTTCTTTAGGCTAAAAGAAATTGTTGATTATTAACCAAGAATGTTCTGTCGCTTTTTGTGGAGGTCTGTGTTCAATTGCCCCTCACATCATGAGTTGAATGCGAATGGAGATAAGGCAAAGTTCAGTTGTTGGCGTGGGTATATCCATCATACTACCAGGTTGGGGCAGTTCAGTTACATTGTGAACTTGAGTAAAAACAGAGTGAACATGGTATCTCTACAGAATGTCATAATAGCGTGTATCTTGTACGAGTTCAAACTGGGGTCAAACGCCGCTGCAGCGGGGCGAAAATATGGTAAGGGTGTCGTGACTACACAAACAGTGCAACGGTGATTTAACGTATTTAAGGACGGTGACGAAACACTCGAAGATGCACCATGTGTCGAAAGACCAACAAATGTATTAAATGAAGATCAAGCAACAATTGAGATGAACAGTGGCCAGACATGTGAGGAACTGGGACTACAATTCAGTGTGAGTGGAGAAACCATTCGGCAGCACCTCCATCAACTTGAGAAGCATTACAAGTTGGGTCGATGTTTCCCACATGATTTGACTCCTGGCCAGAAGACAACGCGAGCAGATGCCTGTGTTTCTTTGCTGTCTCGTCTAAGGAAGGAGCCATTTCTGTACAGAATATTGACATGTGATGAGAAATCGGTCCTTTACGAAGCTCGACGGCGCCGTCAGCATTGATTAACATCCCATAAACCAGTTCCAACACGGTCGCAAGCAGCATTGCACCAGAAGAAGGTCTACCTGTGTATTTAGTGGACTGCTCGTGGCATCGTGCATCGGAACTGCGCAGCTGCTACCAACTGGTCAAAGCATCAATACAACTGTGTACTGTAAACAGTTGAGCCATATTCAAAAAGAACTCAAAATTCTGGAGTCAAGATTTGTGAATCGCAAACGGGTCCTCCTGTTACAAGACAACGCTAAGGCTCACGTAGCTAAGATGACCCGGGACACCATTCTACGCCTTGGATTGCACCGTCTGATTATTATCTGTTCCATTCCTTGGACAATCACCTTAGAGGACAACAGTTTAAATCCCTAATAGAGGTGCAAAATGCACTTGGTACATTTTTCACTTCACAGCCCACCAAGTTGTACCGCGATGGAATCCATGACCTTGCAGAACATTGGCAGAAGGTCTTCGAAGCTGATGGAGATTATTTTTGATCTTCCAGGTACATCGTAGGTGACATATCGATGTTCGAAGGTGGCAGATGAAAAATCGACAGAACTTTCTTGTTTACCTTTATATTGCATGAGAGTAGTTACGAGAGAATTAGTCTTTCGACAGGATATAGAAAAATGGGAGCATCGTCAGATAAACCTTAGATCAGAGGCGGCCTTAGTAGTATGCGGGGCCCCGGGCGGGGGGGGGGTTCGGTAGGTGAAGCCCTCCCGAAGCCAGGAAACATAGGTGAAATTTTTGAGGGGGTAAGAGGTTCTTATGGCATGGGGGTCGATATAACTTACGACATTAATGATTCGGAAACATTTTACATGCATGCAAGATCAACAAACTAGAACACATAATAAAACTATCACTGACTTACGAAGCAGCTTCTTTGACGGTCACAGACGGAAGTCCACTTTTCTGGCTTTTCGCTGTGCAAAATCGTTGATAAGGTTCTCGTAGTCCATTGTTGAGGCAACTTCCTTTTCGATGGACAAAATAGCTAAACCGCACAATCTGCTTTGCGACATTGTTGATCGTAGATAGTTTTTGATAAGTTTCAACTTTGAAAAGCTTCTTTCCGCGCTGGAAACTATCACAGGAATTGTCAACATAATTCTGTATGCAATAACGATGTTGGGAATTGAATCTCAAATGGGCCAAGCGTACTGAAGACACTCTTGGGCGGCATTGATGTTATCAGGAAACATTTCTCGAAAAATCTTCAATTCTGCTCACCAGTCAATTCCGTCCAAATCGCGTGCATCTTCTGCGCGTAACATGTTGTCCAAATCCATGCAGCACTTTAACAAATAATCGTCGTTCAATGACCGCAAACCCTTCAAGTTGTATAGAAATCCAAAGATTGAAGCATACTCTTCCAGTTGTTCGAGTCTTTTTTCCATTGAGGTAAGTGCTTGATCCACTATCCATAAGAAATATCCTGTTCTGAAGGACTCCTCCGGCGAAGATGTTTCTTCGTCGTTACCCTCATAATCGAATTGTTTTTTTCTTGCATCTGACTCTTCGTTCCTTGAATTTCTGAGCTACGTTCATTTCGGACGCAATTTCCTTTGCTGCGATCATAGCATCGGAGAATCCGGTTTCCCGGTACTTTCTCAAGAAAGTAACAAGGCCTTTGATTTGCTGTATTGCCACATCGAGCTGCATGTCAGCTGATTGCAAAGTTTTGCTGACAGCATTCACAGCAAATAAAATGTCATACCACATGATTAAGCTCAGAATAAACTCGAAGCTTTCGAGCTCATAATTTACAAGACATTCGGCTTCACATTTTACTAGCGGATCATTGGCGGTATCTGCAACAGTCAACAGTGCCTCCCTGACTTCTTTCGTCTGATAACGCAGCACTTTCACACTTTCCAGGCGGAACTCCCACCGCGTTTCTGAAAGTGATTTTGTAGTCATGAAAGGCACGGTTTCTTCCAAACTTTTCCACTTTTCAGCCGAGGCAGCAAAGCATTTATATATTCTCTGTATGACACCAAAAAATGTCACTTTAGCCATTTCTCCTAAAACAAGGTTCAAATTATGGCAGCCACACGGAGTGGAAAATGCTCGATTGTTCATGCGAAGAATGTGCGCTTGAACTCCTTGGTGTTTTCCCTTCATGTTCGCACCATTGTCGTACCCCTGGCCACGACAATCGGCGATGTCCAGACCGAGGCTTGCCAGTGCGGCAAGAAGAGTTTCAGACAACCCCTTGCCTGTTGCGTTGTCCACATCCAGAAATTCGATGAAGTGCTCCACCACCTTCACTTCCGGATCTGATACGTCCACAAAACGCAATATTAGGGACATCTGCTCTTTGTGGCCAACATCAGGCGTACAGTTAAGGATAACGGCAAAATATTTAGCAAGTTTCACTTTATCAATAATTTTCCCCTTTACTTCTGACGCCATCAGGTCAATAAGCTCGTTTTGGATCCTATGCCCGAGGTAATGGTCGTGAGCCTCGTCGTTCTTAATTCGGCGGAGATGTTCTTGCATGGTTGGATCGAATTTGGCCAGCATCTCAACTAAGCCTAAAAACTGACCATTGTTCGGCGCATAAAGTTTCTCCGTTCTCCCACAAAATGCGCTGTTGTTTTCGGCAAGGTACTGTACAATCGCTAGAATTCTTGTTAACACTGCGCGCCAATACAGCTTTTCTTTTCTAATTCGTTCTAGCATCATGTTATCTATTGCGCTACCATTGGACATTTTCCGAGCTGATTCCAACCACGCTGTCATGCACTTAACGTGATTTACAGAAACTTCGTGGTGCTGAAGTTTATCGCCAAGATGCTTCCAGTCACAGCAGCCTTCGTTTGCTAACTGGCCTCTAGTAGCTGTCGTGCCAAACAACTTACAAGGAAAGCAAAATACTCTGTCTCTGATCTTCGAATAACTTAGCCATCGCCTATCCACTGTTTCTCCGTTCGGCATCCTCCGTGTAAAGAAATTGTTCGAAAAATATCTGTTACCTTCGTCCTTTGGGTATTCACAGTCACTTAGCCTGATTGGACCCTTCTCCACTAACATGTCACGCACTTCACTGTTAATATGTTTCCAATTACCTGGATCGTATATGTCTTCGAACAGTGTGCTCGTCGTTTGAAGAGTGTCAAAAGTATGCAGAGGAATGGTCGCGCTTTCACAGGAGAGGTCATTTTCTGGGTCTGTTGCAACAACGTTATCCCCAGAGAATTGCACCAAGTTTTCATTGTTGCTTGTGGGACAACAGGGCGTAGAAACAGTTTTGTTGCCGGCTAGTTTGTTTTCTTCGTCGGACGCAAAACTTGGTATCACAACCTGGTCTGTCACATCACACCGGTCGCTCACAGTCACAGACAAATCATCATCCTTGTTCTCAAGTTTTTGGTGTTGATCCGCTGATTTTACCGCTACAACAAACTTGTCCAAAGATCCCTTTTGCTTCTGAATGAAATCTTCTTTATATTTCCGTTTCTTGGCTTTTGCAGCCCCACTTTCGTATTTACGGAATTTGTCTCTGTCTCTGCCGCTCATGATAGTCACTTATTCTTTGCCCATAAACGAATAATCGGAAGACACTCACGCACTAATCATAATATTACGTATCCACATCTCACTACGACTGCGCGGTCCGAATTCCGAAGCCAAACTGAGGTGCTACACAAGGCGTGCAATAGGAGCTATTTCTTGGAAATGACGACTCAGAGGTGTCCGTAGCAACAGGACCACTCTTCTGACCCAAAAGCAACAAACAACATGACTTCTCACTCTATTTCGACAACAAAGAAAAGTTTAGATAAGGCCATTTAGAGTCACGTGCATGGTATTAGCGTCGCCTTGTTTGCTGACCCATTGTTAATCCAAAACTCAAGGGCGTAATTATTACGGTATTTTAAAACCAAAAATATCATGCTAAACGCTTTCATGTAATGGTGTAGATTTCGGGAATTTAAGGCTTCTAAAAGTAAAATATTTAGTAATAAGTTCTGGTTTATGAAAACTGGTTTCCGAAGAAATCCACCACACCGTATTATTGGCCAAAGTATTCACTTAACTCTAAGCTACGGTACATTAGAGTATTGCAGAGGCCCCGCATATTTAAGCTGGCTGTGACAAGAGAATATCCTATCGGGCTTCGAGTATTGGCTTCGAGAGAAGAAAGAAGTGCGTTTCGTTGAGCTCCTGAGAAGGAGCCCGTTTCAGTGTGAAGTAGTGAGTTTTTTGTGTAGTGTGTGTGTTCTTAGTGATTGTGAATGTTTGGAGAATACAATGTTGTAAACAGTACAAAAATCAGTTAAGTGGTGTGAAACTAATAAGCAAAAAACAAAACTAATATTCAGTTTTAATCACCATCATAAAGCATTACACGTAGCATTTAAAAAGAAGAATATTTTAAAAAGTAAAAACTCATGTATCATCACTTCCTGCATTGCTGTCGAACATATGATGGACTTCAATCTTGAGGTGAGTGTTGCATACACTCACAGACGCACCTCGTTACTTCTGGCGTAAAAGCGAGTTGTTGCGCTGAGTGATATATTTCAGAGAAATAATGTGGTATTGCAGAGCGAGAATTTTATTGTAGAGTGATAATTTGGGTGTTGATTATGATATATTAGTGATTACTTTTCTATTTTATTATTGTTAGAATATATTCGTGTACAGTAAGAATATCTTGTTTGAATTATGACATATACGGAATATGTATGATATTTACATAAAGTGTATTGGCACCACTTCTGAGAAAATGCAACGATTAAGCAATTAACGGTTGCATTTCCTTAGGAGGGGAATAATGTGAACAGCACATGAACTGTGTTTTTATAAGATTTGCATATTAAATTTTTGGCTTCACTTCATGAATATATAATCGCTTAATTAGGGAATTTACATATATAGTTTATTGAATTTGCATACGTAGCGACGAGAGCAGATAACTTTTATTGGTATTTTTGTGCATATATATTGTTTGCTTTGTGTAATTAATTAAATATGGTAACAACAGGACGAGACGTTATATGGATGCTTCAATATTTTAACATTATTTGATATTTACTTTGGAGAAGATTGAATATTCTAAAGTTCAGATATGCTATTTTACTTGCAATAGAGGCAGAGAAGTACTCAGAGAAAAAAAAAACTTGAAGAAAGCTTGCGTTTCTCAAGGAACCTTGGTTTACCACAACGTGGGAAGAAATTAGTGAATCAAGGTAGCTATCTATATTTGGGTAGAATTACCATGAGCTCCACTCTTCGTATATTGGAAGGACTAGTCTCAATTTCTAGTGTAATTATAGTTAGGAGCATACACTCACACTTTGTAGTCACGATGTCCGCCCGCACAATACACTCGTCGCAAGCAAAATTTTAGCGTATCTGTGACAAAACTGCTAGTACAATGAAGTGTTAGATTTTCAAGACACGCCTTCTTTTGACGTCCTAGTTACTGAAAGCGTCCTTTGCTCAACGAACGGCTTGAAAAGGGGAGAAAGTCGTCAAATTTGAAATTTTGGACGAGTTCATTTCAGTCCTGGTCGTAGTCGTCCAGAACCCTGTTTGTGATAATACAGAAACATCCGTCAGATGTCTCTGCTACGGGATTGTTTTCGTCTGCTATCGTACGTATGATTTGTTACAAGTGTATGATTTATATTATGTAAATAAACTTTCTGGAGGTTCCCGTAGTATGTAGATGTATGTAGATCGATATTTAGTATGAATTAGATTAATGGCTTGTACTAATGATAATTATGAGCCTAGTTGATGGTTGTGAGAAGTATTCAAGAGACTAACACAAACCTCAGTTTTTTTTTAAACCTCGACGAGATCCACGGCTCATTGAGAGAGAAGTGAACTCTCAAATAGTATTATCATACTGGTTTTGATGTGTCAGTCCATGACAGCCCTGATAGGGACTCTTTTATATATATTAGCATTTGTGTAGCATATTTAAAACTGTGTTTATAACATGCGAAATCATATATTAATCAAAATCCTTAAATGCATCAACTCCAGTGATAGGCAATTTTCAATGTCACTTGGACAAGAAGTTACGTGGGTCGCCACTAGGTGACTCCACTTGTCAGGACGAGTACGTGAATTTGTGAAGTGACCAATTTGCTATAATTTTGTTGTTTATTTAAATATTACTAATTAGTACGGCATTGTGTTAAAGCGTGCTACATCTTATATTAAAGCTTATTCAACAAGCTATTAAACACATATAGTATCTGTGAATAATGTAATTTGAGTGAGACAGAAAGTGCAGGAAAACAAGAAAAACTGTGGAATCTCGGTAAAAAAGTAGGTCATCGGAAAGCTCCGGTGCATGATGTCCCTTCCCCACCTATTTTGGGAGAAGCGGGCAAAAATGGTTTGACCCGACACGAAACTCAAGCAAAGAATGAACTTGAGTGAAATAAAACAATACGGGACAACCAGAAAGGGGCAGTTCACTTAAAATCTTCGAAGCGACAACGTCAGTCGCAAAAGTCTAGTTTTCTTTTAAAGCGACAGTTAACTTAAGATATTCGAGACGGAAGTATCGGTCGCGTTAAGTTTTGTGTTTTAGTTGGAAATATATATACATATTGTGAGTGTGACTAACTTGAAAATTTATAAAATGACCGGAAAAAGTTTAGTTTCCGTAATATAAACTACAGTTACTCCGAACTCTGTTTACAGCGGAATGAGAGTGTTGCAAGGACTCTCAACATTAAAAAGGTGCGGTTCTTGGTATGTCTGTGTTTGAATAAGGCATTAGGTGAGACATGTTATGCAGTTTCGGGAGTGAAGAGACATTGCTTCAACAGTTTGTGTGAAGTGCTTCGCCCGTAAAAACTTGTTTTTAGGCATACTTCGAGCGCCGTATGACATGCTAATCTTCATGTGCAGTGATTATTAAATTTTAGTTATTTTATTGGTCAGGACAAACACTATGCCTGTCACTTTAGGCAATGACCAATAGTAAAATGCCATTCAGTTTAGTTAAATATTTCTAGTACAAGAGACTTAGCTATTAGCCTTGTACAGTGCGGTTAATAATGGCAAATTAGTGAGATCGTTCATTACTCACACAAAGAGTTAGTTAATACTACATCACAGAGAACGACCAGCAGAACCGTCACTAATGTAGCTGAACCCAGACGTTTGTGGGAGAATCACAAGTAAAGGGCTAGCAGCAATCCAGAGTCAGAAGGAGAATGACCAACGCAGGAAACCTCGGGGGTCAACAACGGAAGAAACCCCATAGCGGAGTGTAGGGAGTGTTTAGATGCAGAGACACTGCAAGAAAGAAGAGATCAGTGAAACTAACGAAATGTGCACAAACATTTAAAAGAGATCTCGAAAGGTTGATTTTAAATTAAAAAAAAAGAAATAATTTTTTTTCTCGTGTCTCAGGTGTGAGACGGCGCGCGAGTGATTTTTTTGTATATAATATCATACTCTGTGCATTTCAAATGGTGAATCAGTGCATTAAAATGAATAGCATCGGAATTTTGGGCCACTCTTTTCTTTCTACAGTGTGGCCGTAAGGTATGTGTTACCCTTTTTGTCTATTTGTTTCCTTTTCAGGCCAGATGCTGGGTTTATGAAGGAGTGGTGAACACGGAGAGCATGTTTCATGTTTGGGTAACTTTCACATTCAGGATGGTGTTAAAACTACAGTAAACCTGAAAACTAGAGTTTCATGTTTCAGAAAACTTAGTTTAACCTTTCAAAATCTTAATTTCTTTTAATAAGACTCTACCGACTGAACTAAATTCATCAAATTAACTTTGTGAGTGGAGGTTGCATTAAGTCAGGGTAATTTTCAGGGTGCATGTGAAGTCTCCTCCCACATTTGCATTCCAATATTATAATTAATTTTTCTAAATTTATTCATCACATGCAAACATCCATCCTCCCGTTCACAAAGAACTTGGCTGCCGTTCGCGTGGGGCACGGCACACACCATCCTGGGTGCAAGTCTGATATAAAATGTCCCTTGCAAAATTTTGTTTTAAGTATTAAATGTTGTGGCAAGTTAGTTAATTAAAGTCTTGTTTCATTTTGTCTGTTTATTGAGATATGTTGCCACAAGAAGTGAAAATTACCCAACGTGTTCACGACTATTAGTACAAGCCAGACGCGGTTGTCAGTAAATGTTTTTTTCTTTCAGGTTGTCGCGCTGCCATCCAGAAAGTTTATTATTTATTTGTGTTTTATCTTGTGTTATATGCATATCTAATTTGAAGTGTGTGAAAATTTTAGAACCTTTTTGGAGGGGAATACTATTTAGAGAAATCAGTTAGGCATATTAGAGCACATATTTGTTTTCTTATAACACGTAATCACATTTATGGTAGTAACGCGTAGTCAAGCTAAGGCAATGGAGGGCTCTGCAGACAACAGCTTAGTTAGTGAACAATTTGTGCAGGTCATGGAGTTTCCTTCGGAGTCTCAGGACACCATTAGCGACACTATAGGCGACGTAAACACCTCTCTCCAGGAAATAGTTCCGCCTGGAGAACGTACCGTTAGTAATGAAAGGGCAAGTGAATCGGAGCAGGTTAGGGAACCGGTTCCTTCGACCTCAGCGCAAGTCACTACAGTTACTGACCCGTGTCTCGCGTCACTGTTTAGTATGATAAAGGAAATGGCAGAAAAACAAGAGAAGACATTGCTAGAGATTTCAGGGAAACAAGAAAAGTCACTTTCGGAAATAGCGCAGAAGCTAGAAAATCAGGAAAAAACACATGAAAGATCCTTGTTAGAAATTGCAGACAAGCTAGAAAACCAAAAGAAAAAACTTGAAAAGCAGGAAAGAGTGCAGGAAAGAACGTTAGAGGAGTTAGCGAGCAGGCAGGAGAACTCTAGTAGAGCGATGCTAGAGAAGTTGGAGGCTGTCGAGAAACAGATCACTGCCAGTTTCAGGCAGGAAATGTTTCAAAATGTGTCGGAGCTAGAGGCAAGGATTGATTCCTCAGCGGAAGCACTCGAATCTAAGATCGCAGCATCCTGCCAAGAGTTAAAGTCATCAGTAGAGGCAACTGAAAATAGAATTAGTGAATTAGAAGTAAACACCGAGAATAAGATAGGCGAGATTTCAGAGGTCCTTGGTTCGGATCTCGCGCAGGTCTCTCGTGATGTCAGCCATTTACGTGGTGACATGGAGAGAGTGGGGGAAAATGTAGCCGCCGTATCCAGTGAAATCGATCGAGTAAAGGCCACCGTAGATAGTTCTGTGGGTCATCTGCAGTCAAAATTACGTCGAGCTGAAATGAGATGGGAGGAACAGTTGGAACTGTTAAGGGAGTCGGTGAGAGAAAGCAGTTCCGGCTGTCAAAACACAGCCTCTGTCTCGCATGATGGAGCTGACACGCCGGTCGCTGGACCGAGCCATGCGAGACAGTTCCCTGAGCTTCCCAGACGTGAGAGCCCAGATGAGCAGGCTGCCCCTCCCCCCAACAACATCAACAACACAAGCAGTAGTAGTGGTAGTGTGTCTACCTGCCAAGTTGCATCGGCATTAGAGCTACTACACAGAGATCTGTCTCTTCCTGTTTTTACGGGATGTGAATCTGAGGTTCAGGCCCACAACTTTCTAGTGGAGTTGGAGAATTATTTCGATTTGACAGGTGTGCCGGAAGACCGACGGCTTGCATTTTCATCCCACTGTTTTCGTGGTATCTCGCGTCAGTGTGTGCAAGTCACGCTTAAGAAGTGCAATAGTTATCAGGATCTCGTGAAGCACTTCAGAGATGCCTATCTCAGTGAAGAAAAGCTTGCTAATCTCCGCGCCTCTATTCTGACGTCACGATTCGAGACACGGGGCAACAAGAAACCAACTGAATACTTGTTGGAGTTATTACACACCAACAGTATTCTCGACCCCCCTTTACCTCCCCAAGTGCTATTGAGAGTTCTGCCTCGACAATTGCCTTTCTCAATCTATAGATGCATAGTTTCTTCAAAACCACGCACTATAGATGAGCTATTGAGTATTGTCGGTGAGCTACAGTCCACGTACCAGCCACCGAATAACAATAATAGGAGGGGAATAAATGCACTTACTGTAGAAGAAGAAGAAGAAGAAACAGGGCGATCTTCCCCCCACGAAACAGTAGGCCGAGTAATCCCACTAGAAGCAGGAGGTTCCATAGGGACAATGGGCCTTATCAAAATAGGGGTAACAGAAGAGGCAATGGGAATAGTAATACCAATAATAATGGCAATTGGCGTTCGAGAAACTCCAATGGTCAGTCTCGTGACGATGGAGGTTCTCGAACGGGAAATCAGAATAATAGGGGGCAAAGGCGTGGCAGAAATAGGGGTCGTGATAACGCGCAGCAACGCAACAACAATCATAATAATGACTATGCTGCTGAAGTAAACCAGCTCCGAGTTCATGACGAAAGGACTGCACAGTCCGCGAGACAAGTCTCGTCTCGAGGCAATTCTCGTGCCAACAGCCCAGGGATCAATAACCGTAACTGAGAACTGTCCGCATGTTCTCAGAACGGTAACTTGAATACTTGCGTGCTGGATATTCAGGGTCAACCGGCGAATTTTCTTTCTGAGAATGTGCGTAATAGTGTTATAGAGCATAACAATGATGTAGAAGAAAAAGAAGATAGTTGCGAGACACAAGTAAAGAGTATTGAGACACTTGAGAATGGGGATTGCGATACTTGTAAGCGCATAATAAGCACCACACATTTCGATCGTGGAGGAAACAACGACATTCGTCATCCTGAAATCATGCTTTTGAAGAGAAATGGGGACAAAATTAAAATAAACAGAAATTTGTATGACGAGACGAATGCGATTTTTAGAGACCTTTTAGAGACATCAACCGAAAAACTACCCACTAATAATTTGGTGACACTTCCCGAGGTAGAAGTAGGTTTATTTGAGAATAAAATTCTGGCGTTACTAGATAGCGGAGCTAGTATTTCGGCGATCTCGCTCCAATGTTGGGAAGTTATACGTCAGCGAGACCCCCCACCAGCGTTCATCAAGTCATCGAACATTCGTGTCAGTTCTGCGTTCGGGCGTTCCGTGGCGTCGATCATCGGACAAGTATTATTAGAACTAATTATTGCGGGTAAGGAGTTCTATACTTCGGCAATAATTGTGAAAGGGCTCAACCGTGAACTCATTTTGGGTTCACAGTTCTTTGTAGAGAGTAGAGCTATTTTGGATTATGAGAAAAACGTCCTTTTGTTAAATCACCTCCACCACATAGAAGTTTCTTTTCGAGACATAGAGATAGAGGAAGATCTATTCATAAGAAAATTATCCTGGGAATTCGAAGATGATGTGGTTGATTTAGTTAATCCCACAGTTAGTAGTATGTGCGCACCAAGGATAGGGCCGCTGACTACGCCGCAGTTCGAGCGAGCGTCAGCAGGTGGATGCCACCAGCAAGAGTTGGCTACCCTGCGCAGCCAGTTGGATGATGGGAAATTCCCAACTGCAGCCGAACTTGCGAATGTTGTATACTCGCCACAGGAGTGGGCGAAGGTTCGAACCCAGGCTACACCCAACGACATTAGAGATCATGTCGAAAAGTATACGGATTTGAGTGGGGATGAGAGGCAAAAGTTGTACGACGTGCTCTACAAACATCAATCGATATTTGATGAGAGGTCCGGTACAGTAAGGGACTACTACCATTCAATTGAAGTGACCGATGACCGACCCATGAAGACCCGGATGTATCCTTATCCGCTTCGACATAGAACTGCTGTGAAGAATACTATTAGTCGATGGATGACGTGGGGATTCATAGAGAAGAATACCACTTCGTATAAGAGTCCGCTTGTAAAAGGGGCGAAAAGTAGTTTGGATTACTGCGCAATTGTAATTGAAAATAGCCAGAAATAATTAAGTTTCCTGCACGGTAGTATAGAATAGATAAATGAAGATAATTGAAAATTGCGTGTGAGCATGAAGCAGTGACGTGCTTTGATAGTGTGTGTGCATCTCAACCATCAGGGTTGATGAATAAAGAAAGTCTCAATTAGATATATTGTGAAATTAAGTCCCAGTAGTCTCTCATGCATGAAATATTAATAGCACATTTTGTCGGTACCAAGTAATGTCCAGTACGGAGTATTCAAGATAGCGCTGCCATAAATTAATTAGTGATCCTGAGACGAGAGAAGTCATTATGAAACGTAACGTGTTTCACCTGAAGAAATACATTCAGCGTGAAGCCACGCCTCCACTGGAACCAGCTGACCTGATGACGTCGTAGGAGAAGAAGGTAAACACGTCGCGTCATACAGGCAGGAAAGCTGAAGATATTGCATACACTCACAGACGCACCTCGTTACTTCTGGCGTAAAAGCGAGTTGTTGCGCTGAGTGGTATATTTCAGAGAAATAATGTGGTATTGCAGAGCGAGAATTTTATTGTAGAGTGATAATTTGGGTGTTGATTATGATATATTAGTGATTACTTTTCTATTTTATTATTGTTAGAATATATTCGTGTACAGTAAGAATATCTTGTTTGAATTATGACATATACGGAATATGAATGATATTTACATAAAGTGTATTGGCACCACTTCTGAGAAAATGCAACGATTAAGCAATTAACGGTTGCATTTCCTTAGGAGGGGAATAATGTGAACAGCACATGAACTGTGTTTTTATAAGATTTGCATATTAAATTTTTGGCTTCACTTCATGAATATATAATCGCTTAATTAGGGAATTTGCATATATAGTTTATTGAATTTGCATACGTAGCGACGAGAGCAGATAACTTTTATTGGTATTTTTGTGCATATATATTGTTTTCTTTTTGTAATTAATTAAATATGGTAACAACAGGACGAGACGTTATATGGATGCTTCAATATTTTAACATTATTTGATATTTACTTTGGAGAAGATTGAATATTCTAAAGTTCAGATATGCTATTTTACTTGCAATAGAGGCAGAGAAGTACTCAGAGAAAAAAAACTTGAAGAAAGCTTGCGTTTCTCAAGGAACCTTGGTTTACCACAACGTGGGAAGAAATTAGTGAATCAAGGTAGCTATCTATATTTGGGTAGAATTACCATGAGCTCCACTCTTCGTATATTGGAAGGACTAGTCTCAATTTCTAGTGTAATTATAGTTAGGAGCATACACTCACACTTTGTAGTCACGATGTCCGCCCGCACAATACACTCGTCGCAAGCAAAATTTTAGCGTATCTGTGACAAAACTGCTAGTACAATGAAGTGTTAGATTTTCAAGACACGCCTTCTTTTGACGTCCTAGTTACTGAAAGCGTCCTTTGCTCAACGAACGGCTTGAAAAGGGGAGAAAGTCGTCAAATTTGAAATTTTGGACGAGTTCATTTCAGTCCTGGTCGTAGTCGTCCAGAACCCTGTTTGTGATAATACAGAAACATCCGTCAGATGTCTCTGCTACGGGATTGTTTTCGTCTGCTATCGTACGTATGATTTGTTACAAGTGTATGATTTATATTATGTAAATAAACTTTCTGGAGGTTCCCGTAGTATGTAGATGTATGTAGATCGATATTTAGTATGAATTAGATTAATGGCTTGTACTAATGATAATTATGAGCCTAGTTGATGGTTGTGAGAAGTATTCAAGAGACTAACACAAACCTCAGTTTTTTTTTAAACCTCGACGAGATCCATGGCTCATTGAGAGAGAAGTGAACTCTCAAATAGTATTATCATACTGGTTTTGATGTGTCAGTCCATGACAGCCCTGATAGGGACTCTTTTATATATATTAGCATTTGTGTAGCATATTTAAAACTGTGTTTATAACATGCGAAATCATATATTAATCAAAATCCTTAAATGCATCAACTCCAGTGATAGGCAATTTTCAATGTCACTTGGACAAGAAGTTACGTGGGTCGCCACTAGGTGACTCCACTTGTCAGGACGAGTACGTGAATTTGTGAAGTGACCAATTTGCTATAATTTTGTTGTTTATTTAAATATTACTAATTAGTACGGCATTGTGTTAAAGCGTGCTACATCTTATATTAAAGCTTATTCAACAAGCTATTAAACACATATAGTATCTGTGAATAATGTAATTTGAATGAGACAGAAAGTGCAGGAAAACAAGAAAAACTGTGGAATCTCGGTAAAAAAAAGTAGGTCATCGGAAAGCTCCGGTGCATGATGTCCCTTCCCCACCTATTTTGGGAGAAGCGGGCAAAAATGGTTTGACCCGACACGAAACTCAAGCTAAACAATGAACTTGAGTGAAATAAAACAATACGGGACAACCAGAAAGGGGCAGTTCACTTAAAATCTTCGAAGCGACAACGTCAGTCGCAAAAGTCTAGTTTTCTTTTAAAGCGACAGTTAACTTAAGATATTCGAGACGGAAGTATCGGTCGCGTTAAGTTTTGTGTTTTAGTTGGAAATACATATACATATTGTGAGTGTGACTAACTTGAAAATTTATAAAATGACCGGAAAAAGTTTAGTTTCCGTAATATAAACTACAGTTACTCCGAACTCTGTTTACAGCGGAATGAGAGTGTTGCAAGGACTCTCAACATTAAAAAGATGCGGTTCTTGGTATGTCTGTGTTTGAATAAGGCATTAGGTGAGACATGTTATGCAGTTTCGGGAGTGAAGAGACATTGCTTCAACAGTTTGTGTGAAGTGCTTCGCCCGTAAAAACTTGTTTTTAGGCATACTTCGAGCGCCGTATGACATGCTAATCTTCATGTGCAGTGATTATTAAATTTTAGTTATTTTATTGGTCAGGACAAACACTATGCCTGTCACTTTAGGCAATGACCAATAGTAAAATGCCATTCAGTTTAGTTAAATATTTCTAGTACAAGAGACTTAGCTATTAGCCTTGTACAGTGCGGTTAATAATGGCAAATTAGTGAGATCGTTCATTACTCACACAAAGAGTTAGTTAATACTACATCACAGAGAACGACCAGCAGAACCGTCACTAATGTAGCTGAACCCAGACGTTTGTGGGAGAATCACAAGTAAAGGGCTAGCAGCAATCCAGAGTCAGAAGGAGAATGACCAACGCAGGAAACCTCGGGGGTCAACAACGGAAGAAACCCCATAGCGGAGTGTAGGGAGTGTTTAGATGCAGAGACACTGCAAGAAAGAAGAGATCAGTGAAACTAACGAAATGTGCACAAACATTTAAAAGAGATCTCGAAAGGTTGATTTTAAATTAAAAAAAAAGAAATAATTTTTTTTCTCGTGTCTCAGGTGTGAGACGGCGCGCGAGTGATTTTTTTGTATATAATATCATACTCTGTGCATTTCAAATGGTGAATCAGTGCATTAAAATGAATAGCATCGGAATTTTGGGCCACTCTTTTCTTTCTACAGTGTGGCCGTAAGGTATGTGTTACCCTTTTTGTCTATTTGTTTCCTTTTCAGGCCAGATGCTGGGTTTATGAAGGAGTGGTGAACACGGAGAGCATGTTTCATGTTTGGGTAACTTTCACATTCAGGATGGTGTTAAAACTACAGTAAACCTGAAAACTAGAGTTTCATGTTTCAGAAAACTTAGTTTAACCTTTCAAAATCTTAATTTCTTTTAATAAGACTCTACCGACTGAACTAAATTCATCAAATTAACTTTGTGAGTGGAGGTTGCATTAAGTCAGGGTAATTTTCAGGGTGCATGTGAAGTCTCCTCCTACATTTGCATTCCAATATTATAATTAATTTTTCTAAATTTATTCATCACATGCAAACTTCCATCCTCCCGTTCACAGTGTTCTGTAATTTTTTATTATCAGTGGATAGGCTACCCTCGTGGTAATTGGACAGGCCAGGTTGCATAAATACACAGGCGTAGACACACACAAACACTGAAATCATCCGTAGATAAACAACAGTCATCTTATCGTGGAGAAGCATCCATGTGCATGTAGGATAGGCAACCCCACACACGTGCGCACGTTGCGGGTTATCCGTATTTTTTAAGGGGAAAAATGCAGAGAACTCCGCCTTCGGGAATAAAAAGCACACAGGAACAGAGACTAACGAGGGAACAATCTCCAATTGTAAATATTAATCCGACAATGACATCAACAAAAACGGATGAAGGTGAAAAGAGGAAGAGAACCCAAGAAGAAGAATCCCCCGAGCTACAAATTCCGAAAAGATCCATGGAGGAAACTTTAGGTTTTGACACTATGGACCAATATGAACAGGAATTGATATACATAGAGGGACTATTAGATTGGAAAAAGGTAGGCCGTGCCCATTTAGAAAAGCTGAAAAAACGTATGGCCGTATGGGTTAGAGATAGGTCTCAATTGGAAGGCAAATTATCACAAATGGAGAAGATGAATAGCAATCTTCAAGAGAAATATGACCTCCTTCAAAAGGAGAAACTAATGCTGGAATCTGATCTAATGTGTGGGCAGAGAGACTCAAAGGATGAAGATAAAAAGACCATAGAAAATTTACAGGAAACTGTAGAGAAACAAAGAAAAGAAATAGATGAATTAAAGGAGGAAAAAAATGAAATCAAAAGTGACAGGGACAGACAATATAAAAGAATGGAAATAGAAATATCAGAGACAAGAAGTGAAGCAAAAAGAGAGATACAGGAGAAAACAAAACAGATAAGAATCTTAGAAGATCAAAATAGACAACTAGAGAAAGAAAACATCAAGATAAAAGAAGAATTAAAACTACTGGGAGAGCAACTAAGGAAACAGGAAACAGATAAAATAAGGGAGACATCGATTCTAAGGGAAAAGCTAGCGGAAGTAAAAAATGGAAAAGAGATAGATACTGAACATATGACAAAGGAGTTAAGAGAAATATCCAAGAAAATAGAAGACTTGAAAGTCGGAAAATTGGAAACCGAGGAACAAAACGCCCCAACATGGACAGAAGTAGTTACGTCAGGAAGAAAGATCACAGAAAAAGAGAAGAAGATTATAGAGGTTACGGCAAAAACAAAACCAACTCTGATTTTTAAACCAAATGATGGGGAATCAACTAAACAAACAGTACAACGTCTTACAGGAACAATCGACCCTAGGAAAGATAAATTAAAAATCAGTGGAATGAGAACGACGAAGGACATAGTTGTATTAGAAACAGCAACAAAAGAAGATCTACACAAGATAACATCGAAGGAGGAAATCAAAAAGAACTTTACCTTTGAAGAAAGTAGAAAAAGAAATCCATTAATGATAATTTATGGTATCCCTTCAGAATTGAAAGATGAGGAAGTAGTGACAGCAGTTGTAGAGCAAAACTTCGAGGAAAATGAAATAGAAGAGGCTAAGCAAATCAAAGCCCGTTTTAGAGCGGGAAGAAAAAATAAAAAAAAAGTGTCATTTGGTCGTAGAAGTTACTCCACAAATAAGAAGACTGCTAATTAATAAAGATAAGGTATATATAGACTATGAGTCCCACAAGATAAAAGACTTTATAGTTGTTCCAAAATGTTTTGTTTGTCAAGAGTTTGGACACGTAAGCAAATACTGTGATAACAAGGACAAACAAAGATGCAGGTACTGCGGCACATTAAGACATAAAAGCGAAGAATGCGAGGACAAGCACAAAAACGTATGTGTCCCATGTAAACTCAGACATAAAACATGTCAGACCCCAAATACAGAAGAATGCGTTTCATACAGGGTCGCGAGAGAAAGAATAATCAGTAAGATCAATTATGGCTGAGAAAAAGCAGCAAAAAGTAGTAATAAAGAAAAAATCCCCAAGCAAACAAAAAAGAGATAAAAAAAGATTGGAAGAGTTCTTAGAGAGGAAAAGAAATGGAAATAAATCATTTAAAAATAAATACGTGCAAACTGACTTATTTGAAATAAATAACTCTAATCTAGAAACAAAATCTGAAGGAGAATTTAAAACCCTCTTGGAGAATAGAATGAAAAACAAATACAAAAAACAAAATACTATCCAACAAGAATTTAACCAACAAAAATTTCCAAAATTAAAAGATTCCTTTACACAAGGAGAAGAAAAATACTTATTTCCGGAAAAAACAAAACCTATTCAAGATAACGCAATATCATCATCAGAATCAGAGGCAAAAATAAACTCACCAATAATAACTGAGCCCCGACCTCTGTACGAAAGAATGGAACATAAATATAAATTGGCCAAACTAGAGGATAAACAAATTCTAACAGTAGCATTTAGACAGATTATCAGAGATTTACACGAAAAAGGAAGAACCATTACATATCCTGTACTGGAAGAAGTAGACAGAATGGAGCTCAGAATATATGATCTACCTGCAAATGGTTGGGAATTAATTGACTTAATTGATGAAGCATTTGAAAGAAGAGGAATATACTGGAACATTGATAACGTATACAAACAAATGGTAAACGCCCACGGTAGGTTATACTTTGATTTTAGTAAAACGGGAACGGAAGCAATGGTACACACCAAATATGCATAAAACATCCAAAACCTTAAGATTTTTGCAAAATAACGCCCATAGATCAAAAATTGCAACGATGGAACTAAGAAGATATGCAGAAATAAATAATATAGACATACTAATAATTCAAGAACCTTACTTAATAAAGAACAAATTGGCAGCTTTCCCAGCGACTGCAAGAATTATTTATGGAGGAGATGAGCCAAAGGCTGTCATTGCTATTATGAATAGAGATCTCGAAATCCTAAAAATATCACAACACTGTGACGATTGGAACGTTTGTATAGAAATTTCATATGGACGTGTTAGCTTCTGGCTCATAAATTCTTATTTTCAATATAGCATAGAAACTCAAGTATTTTTACAAAAACTACAAGACTTAATCTGGAAACATCCTAATAAAAAGTTTATTTTATCGGCAGATGTAAACGCTAAATCCACTGCCTGGGGTTCACCTACCACAGACATAAGAGGTGAGGCCGTTGAAGATTTTATACAGCAAAATGGATTATTACTACTAAACAGGGGAAATAAACCAACATTTGTGGGCCCCAGAGGGGAATCGTTCATAGATGTTACGTTATGTACTCTAGGCTTAGAAAATACGATAAGTAATTGGACAGTCCACGACAGAATAACTATAAGTGACCATGAAGTAATATCTTTTGATTTGAAAATAGGCGAAATAGAAACCCCTAATGAGACAACAAACATTCAGAAAACAGACTGGGAATTGTTCGAGAAAAAGCTTATTTTACCTCAGATAGAAGATTCAGAAAATGTGAATGGACTTGCTTTACAAATTGAAAAGGCCACTAAGCTAGCTTTACAGGAATCGACACCAAAATGTAATCCAAAACCTGAACGCAGCGAATTCTGGAATCCTAAATTAGAGCGCCTAAAGAAAATCCTAAAAGCTAAAAGAAAAAGTTATCAATCAGCTTTATCACCAATAATCAAACAGAGAAGATTAATCATATATAGAACTGCGAAACAAGAATATACTGAAGAATTGCTTGAATCTAAGAAAAGAAGCTGGGAGAGATTTCTAAGAAAAAACATAGAACTGGATCCATGGGGCCTACCATATAAATTAATAATGCAAAAAATAAACCCAACGACATTATCAACTATAAAAAAAATGACGGTTCTTACACCCAAACTTGGGAAGAAACCATACAGAAACTATCTAGCAAATTTTTTCCAAGGGACTTACAAGATAATGAAAATGAAAATCAACGCAAAATAAGAAGAGAATTTGAGAACATTCAACCCGTAGAAGTCTTACACGATATTCAGGAGATAACAAATACTGAAGTAGAAGAAATTATAAGAAAACTAAAAACAGGAAAAGCTCCAGGCTTGGATGGCATAAAAAATGAAATTTATAAAAATAAGAAAAGTATTTGGATTCCCTATTTTACAAGACTGTTTAATTTTTTACTCAGAAAACAGGAATTCCCAACCATTTGAAAAGAAGCTAAATTAATAATATTGTTAAAAGGACAAGATAAAGACCCAACCGATGTAAGTTCGTACCGTCCTATCTGTCTACTCAGAAACATCGCGAAAATTTTTGAAAAAGTAATAGCTAGTAGAATTAATAATGTTAGGAACATTGAAAATGATAAACTACAATTTGGCTTTAGGCCCGGCAAATCGACAGAAGATGCTCTCAACACCTTTGTAGAACAAATTAGAAGAAGCTGTTCAGTAAATAAATACGCGTTGGCATTATTTGTGGATATCGAAGGCGCGTTTGACAATCTTTGGATTCCTTTATTAATTCAAAATCTCATCAAAATAAATGTACCGGAATACTTATTAAACATTATTAAGAATTACTTTACAGATAGAAAAATATTAATTAAAGGTGAAAAAGGGAATATCGTTGTTAAGACAGAAAAAGGATGCCCCCAAGGATCGATCTTGGGACCGTTGTTGTGGGACATAGAATTGCAACCCTGTCTGGAAATTCTAAATAGTAAAGAAGAAATAGACCGAGTAGTGGCTTTTGCTGACGACATTGCAATTATCATCTCAGCTAATTCACGAAGAGAATTAGAAATTAAAGCAGAATTAGTCATTAATATCTTACAAAATTGGAGTAACAAAAGTAAGCTAAGGCTATCTGCGAAGAAAACAAAGTATATGTTGTTCGGTACACAACTGCGTAGGAATCCAACAATCAAATTAGGAACTAATACGATAAAAAGGGAAGCAGAATTCAAATACTTGGGTATACACATTGACGAAAAACTAAATTTTGGGCCACATATAAGATATATAGTAGACAGGGGTCATAAAGTTGCCAACAAGTTAATATCGATAGCAAATACCACGTACAAACTACCAAGGAAAATAATTAAATTATATCAAGAAACTTTATTAAGTGCAACAATGGCATATGCTTCAAGCGTGTGGGCCCACAGATTGTTGGAAAATAATACCTTAAAACAAAATGTCGATAGACCTCAAAGGAATTTATTAATAAGATTAAGTGGAGCATTCAGTACGACACCGCTTATTACGTTAAATGTTTTGTTAGGAGTCAAACCATTAAGTTTAATTATCAGGAAAAGAGCTGCAATTTATTGGTTAAAAAAATCAAACATGGGAAAAGTACAAGAATTACTAAGCACTCAAAGTAAAACGGTCGAAGATATAGAAAACGAACTAATAAAAATTTGGAACAAAAATTGGCAAGAAACCAATGTCTCACGTAGATTGTATAATATAATACCAAAAATTGATATTCGTCTCAAATGGCAGCACTTTGACCCCAACCCAGGACTGATACATTATCTCTCAGGACACGGGACATATGAACAATACCTGTACAGAATGGGTTTGAAAGAACATCCCAGATGCCAATGCCAAGAACTAGGCACGCCGGAACACCATATTCTATGGTGTCCCCTCTTGGAAGATCAATTACAGGGAAGAGATGACATCAGAACAAAAGAAACAGGGGAAGTCTTAGCTAAGGAAGAGGACTACAAAATATTAAGTAGAATAGCAAAGGAATATTCTGATCTAAGAAAACAATTATATAAAAGGCAACAAGAATAAGAGAAAGACTTTTTGGAAATGTGATACAGGAATAAACAAAATGTAAAAGAAAACACTAAGGAATGAAAATGAATGTGTCAGAGTGCAAATGAATATCTTCCAGGACCGGAGTTTTTGCTCCAGGAACGCTGGATTTCCGCGTGCCCCGGAAGAATAGTGTGAATGTGCGCTCGACGCATCCCCGGCATCCAGCCGGATTGGAACTCCGGATGTGTTGAGCGGGTGTGCACGGAAATAGGTGGTGGGAAATAGCGTAAACTTCAAAACAAAGCAAAAATAGCATATACATAACATACACTAAAGATCCTATGCACAACAAAATCCAATTACTCGGTAAATGTCATACAGTGTCCACCTCGAACCTTGTTCGTGTAGGTGACAACACCGGTCCCAGCGCTCACGGTGGCAGGACACAACTGACCAGGGCCTGCACTAAGTGCTCCGAGTGGGTCCTGGACCTCAAACCGTTGCACTGAGGACCAGAACCATAGAAGTCAATTGTGGAAAACTGAAATGACTAACACGGCTTAGGATCAATAAGGAAATCAATGTTTGCGTGATCGCAGAAAAGTAAATGGGTGTTGTAGTGTGCAGTGTGGTGATAGTGGTATGTTGTTTTTATTTATTGAAAACTTGTGTTTTCACACACAGGAGTGTGTAGTGCTTATTTAAGCGTGCAATATTTAAATGTAAGTGTACAATAATGATGCTGAGTTCAGTGGTGCAAATATTATCATCCTCTATTAGAAGAATGTAGTAAAAATTTATTTAAAAAAATCACACAGGAGGAAACCTAAATTTAAAAAATGTCAAAAATAAAAAGAACAAAATAAAATAGGTGGAAAGCCTATCATACAGGTGAAACCTAAATCCAATGAATATGATACAAAAGATAGCTGGCAGGTTATTATATAGGTGGAAAGCCTATCATACAGGTGGAAGGCCATCACAGGTGAAATCTAAATCTAATGAAGATGATGATAGTACAAAAATAGGTGGAAAGGATATTATATAGGTGGAAAGCTAATCATACAGGAGAAACCTGACTCAATGAGGAAGATGATCATAAAAACTAGGTGGAAAGCCTATCATGCAGGTGAAACCTAGACCTATGAAGATGATGATAAACATACGAGAAAGGCTAAGTATGATAAAAGGAACGAGGATGAAACAATTGAAGACTAGAGTAAGCTAAACTTGAGTCGAGAATAGAATAGAATAGGAAAACTAGAAGATGAACAAATATTAGGTAGTTAGGAGTTTATATAAAAAAAAAATCTTTTTTTTTCTTTCTTTTTGTTTCTTTGTTGATTTTGTCAAAATTTTATTTTGTTGTTTCTTAGTGTTGTGGTTTCGTCCATTTTTTTTTATCCCTCGTCCCTGTCCTCCCTTGTCCAAATTGTAAACCAAATGAATGATGAAAAATAATAAAGCAAAGAAGATTGCAATGATGATAGCCCTGTTTCGGTTAAACTTTCAGGTGCCGAAACTGAAAGGCGCGATCTGAGCAAAAAAAAATCCTATCGCGGGGCCTGGGGCGGATGCCCCAGTCTTCACCCCCAAAGGCCGCCTCTGCCTTAGATGCAGCATGGTCCGATCCAAACTTACATTGTAAGATGATCAAGATCGATCCAGGAACCTCTGGCATCAAATGCGAACGCTTCACGTCTAAACCATCATACTCTCATATATGGGGTGTTTCAAAACAACACCGACAACGTTTGGGAGGTGGTTCATCACACCAAGATAAGGCAAAAAAAATATAGATCAACCTGGGTGCACAACTACTTCGTTTCGGAGTTTTAGACTTTCGAAAAAGTGCACTTTGAAGTTCCTTAGCTAAAAAACTATCAGACCTACCGTAGTCGGGTCAAGATTTCATTTATTAACGTGTGCATCCTATCATTCAAATATCGAAGTTTCAGAATCTTGCAGTATTTCTGAAACAATTTTTATAGAGGTAGTTGGTGAGTACTTCAAATTATATGCACGTAGCCAAACTCCCTCTATAAAAATTGTTGGGTGAGTACAGCAGGATTCTGAAACATGTACCTGGATAGCGTACATATTAGTTCCTAAGTGAAATCCTGGCCCGACTATGCTAGCCTTATCTTGGTGTCAGGAATCACCTCCCAAATGTTGTTAGTGTTGTTTTCAAACACCCTGTATATACTGTCTTGTTAAAATTGAGAACCGTTTTAATCTTATAGTCTAGGCATCAATTTGACAAAAGTGCTCTCCTTTTCGAGTTTAAGGGCAAATCATATAACAATTTGGCATCCGATATTTTTTTTGAATATATACCCATCAGTGATCACAAAAATGCCGGATGCCAGAAAAAACACATCACGGGAGGGAAGGGGAAAACCGACTTTTTAGCCGTTTTTATTAATAACTATGTCTCCGTAACCATTGAAGCTAGAGCATCCAAACTTTTTTCATTTTGTTTGTCTAATTGTCTTTTACAATTTAATTCTAGTGCATTTTTGAGCTAAATATAATGTTTTTCTTGATTTTTTTAAACTCAATATTGGTTGCGCGTGACGTAAGTTTTTTAGCCACAGATTCTTTACAAGATCGAATTCGGAAAAATGTTTTCTCTAAAAGTTTTTTTTTTTTTTTTTTTTTTTGTCATTTTATGCTCTTTCAAAAAATGTATACTCATATTACTGTAGTACTGATAGTGCCTGAGTTATAAGCGACTTTATTCTGTTTTGTGCAAACTGATCACGGCCCGGCCCAGGAGTAACCTTCCCACAAACGGTAGATACTAGCAGCTGATGATGATTTATATATATATATATAATCTTGTCTGCCTGCGAGTATATAACTCTGATGATTAAATCTGTCTATAATCTAATTAAAAATATCCATTTTTAATATCAATTGAGGAGCTTTTTTGTAAAACAAAATTTCTCTCAAGAGTGAAATGAGAGCTTTCTCTAATACACACTATGAGAAACTCTGCAAATCTGTTTCTTTATACATGTCTCTGATACCTTCTAAAACATGCACAAACATGCAGTTTTCTATTCATTTTTCTGAAAAAATCTTGTTTCGACAAGGATTGATTTTGCTACAAGTCCTTCGATTTATGTACTGCAATGGAACTGAACGAAATACAGCAGAAACCAGATTTCAAAATTGCCTTCAAGAGAGAACCATGAACAATTTTCCATCCACTTTATATATATAATCACATTTCCCTTTTAATACTTACTGTAACGGTAAGAGAAAAAGCAAAAAATAAGATATGATTAACACATTTTATAAATGATCAGTTTTTAGACTGCTAAATCTTGATTTCTAGAATTAGTTCTCAATAATATTACTCTTACTTATATCCTAAAAAGGTAAAGAAATTTGTGAAGTCTTTAATGCATCATTCGGTCTTCATCACTCTGTTCATTAACTGATGTTGAATTTTTCTGCTGGCTCGGACAACTACACATTGGAGTGCACAAGAAATCGCGATTCTTACATTTGCATTTCAAACTTACACATTCAAGTTTCTGACAGCTACACATGATAATCTCTAAACAAGCCTTGGAAATATCTTTGAGTGTTTTCAGAACTAGTCTTAGAATTTGGTCTTCCAAGTACCACCCGGAGTCTTCTGGTCTTGGTAGATCAATCTCACACTTATCAGCGTTTCCCAAATTGCTGTTTGGTAATAACATCTCTTTATATGTTGTTTCAGAGCGTCTCTCCAGGCTCCATTTTCCTAAACCTAAGAGCCTAGGTTCATCAGAGATCTTCACTTTAACCTTGAGGAGCTTTATGAAAAATAGTTCTGCAGGTTCAATCATGGTTAATAACCGTCCCGATTCTGTTGGGACTGTACCGATTTCTGACTTATTTGTTCCGCGTCCCGACCCGACACTCGTCTGGACACATATTGTCCCGATTTATCTATTTTCAAAGTTAATATTTTGCTGGGCCATTTTTACAAAGGCATAACTCATTCTTTTACACGCATAGTTTTATGTGTAGAATCAATCTAACAAATTTGTTTCGAGTCATGAAAAAATAGTTAGCAGTTCGTCTTTAATTTATAATTAATTGTTTTGAGTTTATAATTCAGCCGATTATGATGATGATATATACCACACAGGAAAATAAAAAGATGCCGCATTCATTCAGGTTCGTGTTTTCAGCTGATTATTTACAACGACTCGCCGTACGTGTAGTCGTCTCCGGGGAGGGGGAAGGGGGCCCCAACACCACGTCCCGTTCCGATTGTTTCTTAAGAAACGTTGTCAACCCTGTGTTCAATAGAATTTGCTGATAACGGAATCTGTCCTAGGAAAAATAAAAGGTCAAAGTTCTCTGAGTAAGTAGTCCATAAGGAGATAATGTATTGCTGAAGTTATCACCTTCAGAACTCCTTGTTGTTGTTTGCAGTAGTTTTAAAGATCATAAGACTGCTAAGTCAAACTTCGAGATCGATGTTCAAAATCTTGAAGGGAAGCATGAAGGATCAGATTCTAGAATGATACTTCATGCTGTGAATGACAATTCAGAAAGAATTGTTGTGGTGAGTAGAGACACTGATGTATTCCTGCTCTTGATACACTAGTATGACAGAATTTCTTGTAAAGAATTGTACATGATGACGAGATTTCAAAGACAAGACGGTTTATTCCAGCTCACCACCTTTGCCACCAGTTATCTGAGAATGAAAAGAGAGATAATGGTTTATCACTCTCCACTTGGATGCGGCATAACGTCATATCCAGTTGGAACATCAAAAATCAAGAACTGTCTACGTACTCATGTCGGAAAACTTTGATCTTTCATTTTCCTTAGGACAGATTCCTTTATCAGCAAGCGCTATTGAGTCTGCAGAACTGTTTTTCACAAAGTTCCTCAAGGTTAATGTGAAGATCTGTAATGAAGCAAGGCTCCTACTTTTAGCAAAATGCAGCTTGGAGAAATTACCTCCAACAAGTGATACTCTGAAACAACATATAACATTACCAAACAGCAATTTCGGAAACGCTGATAAGTGTGAGATAGATCTACAAGGGCCTGAAGACTCCAGATGGTACTTGGAGGGCCAAGTCTTGTTTAGAGATTACCACGTGTAGTTGTCAGAAACTTAAAAGTGTAAATTTGAAATGCAAATGTAAAAATAGCTGTTTCTTGTGTACTCCAAGTGTAGTTGTCCGAGCGAGTATAAAAATGCAATATCAGTTAATGAGTAGAGTGATGAAGAAGACTAAATGACGCATTAAAGACATCACAAATTTATTTTTATTTTTCGAGATATAAAGGTAACCAGAAAGTTCTTTTTTTCTTTTTTTTTTTTTTGTGTGGGGAAACCTGGAAGTCTGTGTTCTATTGGCTCTCACACCGTGAATTGAATGCGAATAGAAATAATGCGAAAGGTCAGTTGTCGGTGTGGATATATCCAACATACTACCTGGTTGTGGCACTTCAGTTACACCGTGAACTTGCGTAAGAACAGAGTGAACATGGGACCTCCACAGAGCGTCATAAGGGGATGTATGCTGTACGAGTTCAAACTGAGATCAAACGCCTCTGCAGCGGCGCGGATGATGTGCAAGGTCTTTGATGAGAGTGTCGTGACTACATGGACACTGCAGCGGTTGTTTAATAAGTTTAATGACAGTGACGAGACACTCGAAGAAGCACTACTTGTCGGAAGACCAACGCATGTACAAAATGAAGATCTTAAGGCAGCAATTGAGGCGAACAGTGGCCAGACATATGAGGAACCTGAACTACAATTCAGTGTGAGTGGAAAAACCATTTGGCAGCACCTCCATCCACTTGGGAAATATTACAAGTTGGGTCGATGGCTCCCACATGATTTGACTGCAGGCCAGAAGGCAACGCGAGTAGACACCTGTTTCTTTGTTATCTCGTCTGAAGAAGGAGCTATTTCTGGACAGATTGTCGACATGTAATGAGAAGTGGGACATGTTCGAACCTCCATGGCGTTTTCATCATTGGTTAGCATCCCATGAACCGGTTCCAAAACAGCCGAAACAAGCATTTCACCAGAAGAAGGTCCTCATGTGTATTTGGTGGACTGTACGCGGCATCGTGCATGGAGAACTACCAGCTGATCAGAGCATCAATGCGACCGTGTATTGTCAGCAGTAGAGCTGTGTTCAAGAAAAACTCAAAACTCTGGGGCCAGCACTTCAGAATCGCAAGGGGTCCTCCTGTTACAGGACAACGCTAAGCCTCACGTAGCTAGGAACACCATTCTACGCTATGAATGGGAAACACTATTGCATCCGAAATACTCCCCAGACATTGCACCGTCCGATTATCACCTGTTTCATTCCTTGGACAATCACCTTAGAGGACGCCAGTTCAAATCCCTAGTAGAGGTGCAAAATGCGCTTGATACCTTCTTCTCTTAACGACCCACCAAATTCTACCGCGATGGAATCCATTGCCTTCCAGAACGTTGGCAGAAGGTAGTTGATGCTGATGGAGGCTATTTTTGATCTTCCAGGTTCGTTTTAGGTGACATATCGATGTTCGAAAGTGGTGGGTGAAAAAGAGACAGAACTTTCTTGGTTACTTTTATATAAGAGTTGTATAACATTGTTGAGAACTAATTCTAGAAATCAAATAATTTGTTCTCTTGTGTAAAGATTTCTTAGGCGTATAGTTTCCTTCTATTATGTTTCTTATTATAGATTTATTATATTATAGCAACCGTGCTCAATCTTAATAATAGGCAAGTGCTTCTTCTCTAAATAAGATTTAACAGTTTAAATCACGTGATCATTTATAACACGTGTTAGGCATATCACTTTTTAATTTTTTCGTACCCTTAGTAACGTTCGCAAAGCGTTTTGATTGCTCATCCGTACGCTTGGAATACGCTGACTATGTATTTAAATGTGGATGTCTAATCGCAACGCGCTGCAAACGCGAAAGCAATAAAAAACGCGGGGAAAACGTCAGCTCGAGCGTATTTGGTGCGTTTCGGAACAATAGACCGCCTGCTGTTTAAAAGATGTCTAAAGTAAGAAAAAAAAACGTGTTGCCAGGCAGACACGTAGCCAGGGGGTCCGGGGGGTCCGGATCCCCCTTCGAGACCAGAAATCAAAAATTAAGGAAGGATAAAATGAAATGAAATGAGAAAAAGAAGAATCTGCGTTAAAAATTAAAAAAAAAAAAAAAACTACAGAAAGCTATTGGTTACTCTTTCTTATGAAGAGATTTGTATTACTTGCAATACATGGTGGCGAGGTAAGTGGGATATTCTGAAAGAGTCAAGGAATTTGAAATTTTCGGAAGTTACGCAATTCTTAGAATTTCTGTTTTTAGTCAGGGAGATTTCAAGCTTCTGAAAGCATAATGCCGGTTGTGTAACAGCGTGGACATTTTTGATCATAATTTTTCGTCATCGCATCCTTGCAGTATCAAACATATTATTTCAAAAACAATAAACAATTTTCTACTGCTGCTTTAACCTGTCATTTGGAACAGACAGTAGTTGAAGGAATAATAATAAAAAATATAAAAAAATTATGTGGAAAGAAAGTTCTGTTAACATTTGATTCAACACAGAAAGGAACGCAGATGTAAAATATTTTATAAGATATTATTGAGTTCGTACACTCATGACCAAAATTATTGTCGCATGTCTATAAATATGCTATTGTAGGAACATAATTTGATAACAGTACTTCTTACAATGTTAGTATGTGTATAATCGGCAAAGACACAGTGGCAAATTTTGTCAAAAGAGCAGTAAATAAGAACAAGAAACAAAAATAAAACTTTCTTGTCCGTTTAGCAACATTTCGTTTTACTCATTGTAATTTTGGTATTTATAATTCTTTTTCTATGAAATTTACCACAAATAGGGTCTATTTATTTCCCGATTATACACATGGTATAAGTATTAAAAGTACCCTGTAAAATCATTATCAAATTATATTCTTACAAGAAGACAGTCATAGATATGCGACAATCCTTTTGGACTTGAGTGTACTTTTTATAATGGTGAATATGTATTTTTTATAATAGTTGAGGTCGTAATGAAAGGAAAATTGTTATATTTGAATAAAAGGAGGAAGAACGTAAATATTGTAAAATCATTTTCAATACTTTTTTTAAAATTATTTTAGTGGAGAATTCTTCGTAGTTTGTTATTAAAATACTTATCAACATATCCTCATTTTATTGTCCTAACAAACCAATTATGTTGATAGTAAAGTAGTTTAGATTGATTGGGCCTTCAGTGTTTCATGTCACGCCCCCCCCCCTTCCGTTACGAAATCCTTGCTAAACGAACCAGTATATGTTCCAGTAAAATAGTTTAGAATGATCGAGCCCCTGGTGTGATAATCACAGTATTTCATGTCACGGACCCCCCCCCCCTCTTACTTCTTCACGAAATCCTTGCTATGTGCCTGTTGCCAGGCAAGGGCATTTTGGCAAGAAACAGCTCCTTGGAAGGTGCTTTGTGTAAGTATTGGAACTCTGCAATTATAAAGCTGAATCTAGCAAAAAAAAAAAAAAAGCCCTGGAAGCCCTGACTGGCTCACAGTATGATTTATAACTCTGACAAAAGTAAAATTACTGAGTAGCTACCTAGGTCGCGTTCGTTGAAGAAATAATGCATCATAAACGCATTCTCGAATAACCATACGGTTACAGTAGGTATTAAGAGGGAAAGGTGGTAATATGTATATATAAAAAAGTGGATTTCAAATTGTTCATGATTCTTTCTTGAAGACAATTTTAAAATCTGGTTCCTGCTGTATTTCCTTCAGTTCCATTGTAGTACATAAATCGAAGGACTTGTAGCAAAAACAATCCTTGTCGAAACAAGATTTTTCAGAAAAATGAATAGAAAGCTGCATGTTTGTGCACAGGGTTGGCAAGGTAATTTACTTGTTACGTATTTTACGTAAATTACGCGTAATTTACTAGTAATATACGTCATGTAGAAAACCAGTTTTTTACGCAGACGTAGAAAACTATATTTCTTTCATTAAAACTAAGATCATTTTGAATAGTCGGTTATATTGTAAGTTTAGTTTTCTTATTTAAGCATTAAAACATTATTATCTTCTAAACATTATATTTAAAAGTAACGATTTCATGCCAAATCATAGTAATAAAAGATAATTTTGGATAGCCTCTCGCCGGCCCACTACTATTTTCCACCTATTAGCGCACACACAAGCACAACCACCCAACATATAAGCACACACATTAAAAATATGTGTTCGTTCGGATATGTTTGAAAGTATCAAGTAACCTTTTGATTTTAACAATTTATTGTTATACCTTTGCAGCTTCTAATATAAAACTCGAAACATTTCAGTATACTTTGAACCTTCTATTAGAAAAGAAAAAGAGATTCACTGTTAGGCTCATTTCACCTTCGTATTACACACTAACACACAAACATAACTGATACGAAAAATACTGAACAGAATATTGAAATAATGAAATTTTAGAATAAACTGATTTGTTTTTCTTCCACGTCTCAACGATACTATTATATATACTACTTTACTTAACACTGGGACATATTGAATTTTCGATGTAAAAGTTATTAGATTCTCATTTTAAACACACACAACTGAAAAAATATAAAAGCACTCAACAGAACATTATACTACATTTTTCGGAATGAACTCATTTATTTTGCTCTTTTCTTCCAAGTCCAACAACAACACTAAATATATTACTTCCCGTAGCACTTGACTATCATTTGAACTTTTAATGTAGAAATTTTCCATGCTCATAATAAATAGAAAAAACTGAAGAAAATACTCAACAGAATATTGAACTACTTGTTTCTTCGTTGTTTTTGGAAAGAAACAATTTGTCTATCTTCCTAGTTCGAATACTGAATATATTTCACTTGGTTCCAATAATACTGAGTATATCATTTCATTTAAAACTTAGCTATTATTTTAATTCTAAAAAAAAAAATACATGCCATTTCCATTATAGTTTAGTACAATTCGAACACAATACTCTTAATCACACTAATATTCATCACTTGAGTGGTCTTCTAATTTGAGGGTGTAGTATATTTGAAGTAGTTTCTTCGAATGTTCGAAGCTAAGCCGGTTCCTTGTGACGTTATGGACAAAGGACAAATTTGAGAAAAGTCTTTGAATTTGCCAATACAAAATTCCCAGTTTATGATTACGGATTAAGTTTTGCAAAATCCAGCTAGATTCCATACAATTTTAGGAAGAATTTTTTTAAAGCTCAGCGCGTAGAACATTTTCTTTTAATTTGTAGACCTGTTTCTATTTTTTTACGTACTTTACGTATTTTACGTAAATTACGCGTTTTTAACGTCTATTTTACGCGTCACGTAGAAAACCTTTTTTTACGTGTAATTACCCAACCCTGTTTGTGCATGTTTGTGCATGTTTTAGAAGGCATTAGAGACACGTATAAAGAAACAGATTTGCAGAGTTTCTCATAGTGTGTATGTAACATTCGCTCCCATGAGCAATTATTCTTATTTATTTTCAATATATAACATAGAAAATTATTTTAAATTAGAACTTTTATTTTTGGCAGAGTCAAAGTTTCTTTTTTTTTTTTTTTTAAAGTAAACATCCCTTCTCCTAACCTCCGAGAACCATTGCCTTGCATCGACCACTCACTTTCACCGAAGAAGGGTCAGTAAGGTTCCCCCCTACTCTGGCTGAGGGAAGCACACCACCCAAGTTGAAAAACGTATTTTTTTAAAAAAAGAAAGCAGAAAACTGGACAATGGTCATCTACTCTAAACTACGCCACCCTTCACAACGGATTTTCTTTTAAAATAAACCAGCCACTAACACAGAGAGTTTCTAATTTTTAAATTTTCAAAGAACAGAAAAAAAAAAAGGATTTTTGTTGGGAGTTAGTTGAAAAGCACTCAGGGAAGTTAGTTGGTGCAAGATCTTAGTGGTGCAAAGACCCACATAACGCAAGATTCCTACATTCCGTTCACATATTTTTTTTTTGTGTGTATAAAGAGAAAAATCAGAATGTGTGGCTAAGTGCATAACAGTGGTGCTTTGCTAGGATAACCCGCGTGACAAAATAGGTGACAGTTACTCGCTCCAGAAACATTTATATGTATAAAATCTAGATTTACTTACGTACATAAAACCATATAGATATATATATCGTTCGCAATTTTTTTAAACATTTTTTTATTTGGTTAAACGACGTAGTAAGCGGTAAAGTTACATTCCCGCTCCATAGTGGCGACACAAATGCTTATATTAGTGCCTGATGGAGAATCTCAGTGAAGACGTGCGTAAAAATTCAATATATATAAAAGAGAGAAAGACTAGATGACCAGTAGTGGGGAAAACCTTCCAAGAATCCTCGTCTCGAATCATCCAAGAATCATCTGCCAGAGATGCAGCCGTCGGGTTATGAAGGAAGGACTTCCATGATCCACGGTGTAGTGTATAGCAGGAGCTACATCGCGTGCAGTGTAGTGTGGTGGCTTCGCAGCACTGAGGTAATTACATTTATAGTGGACGATCCAAAGATGCAAGGCAACGGCGAAAAGGTAGGAGAAGTTTTAAACATTTTTCTCCCTTGTTGCGATTCAAAGCCGGAGTACTTTGGCCGATCCCATCCTCTCATCTATAAACTCTGTGTAGCATCAGGTCGGAATAATTATCAATATTCCAATTTGTTGTCGTTGGACGGAAGGAACGATTTATAAACTTTATTTTTTTTTAATTTACATACAATAGCCAGGATGAGTTTTCTACATTATTTTTATTTTATTATCATGACCATGAAGAATATAATTGGAATTTCTGTTATGATTAATTAACGTTATGTAATATATATATAAAAAAAATGGAATTATAGCTTAGTGTAAAGAAGTTAACAAATCAGATCTCAGTTCAGCATTTATAACATTTTTTTTTTTGTTGTTGTTTTTATAACATGAATTTATCAAGTATACTGGTATTCGTTTTAATCCTGGTAATGCAGTATTGTAAAAATATCAAATTTAAAATCATTGAATAGGCATTACTTGCAAAAAGAAAAGTTCTTTCTTTTTTTTTTTTTTTGTATGTGGTTGTAAGCTTACTGTTCCTAAAATATGAGAAATGTGTCAACAATATATAGCCAGGTCATATAAACTATGAATATGAGTAGTGTTTAATGACAAGAACATGTAGTCAGAAGTTATGTCCAACCCTACGTAGTTGATATAGACCGAGTGATGGAGAGTAAATAAGAAAAATGAAATAAATATATATATCTTGCGGCATCAAACTATGAATTAACGTGACTCAAATTAGATTAGTTTAGATGAGGAATATTAGGCTTAGGCGTATCCCCGCAAAAGAAATATTTAGAAAAACAGATATTCCCCAGCCTAATTATCGTTACTAAGAAATATTTACAAGAAACGTATCTACAAATTCAAATGTCGACATTCCCCAGCTGGAGTACTTGGCCAAATACTCGTTTAACCTCCTTAATTACCACTATGAATATTTGTTTAAATATATATATTCTGTGTGTATGTAAATGTGTATGAAAATACCGTATATTATTATTATTATAGAAATAATTGATATCATTAAATGTCTTGTCTTGAGGTGATTTATTTTTTTTAATGCTGAATATATGTATAAATTTGCTTATATGATTATTATGTAAACCAATGCATAAACAATAAGGTTTCAGAAGTGCACGTCTGTCCTATCTTCCTTTCTATATTTTTTTTGTGATTGTTCTAATCTTGCTAGCAAGTCAAAACCTATTTATTTTTCTAAATTCAAAATTACATAATTATCTCTCGTTAATTCACCCCTTTCTACTTTCATCAATTTCTTTTCATGGTTCTCCTTGATAAATATAATATGTGTTTCATGAGTACTTTTATATTCGCTAAAACGATTATTTTGCTATTGTGTTAAGTTAACAAATCATAAAAACAGAGAATTCATTTCAATTTTTCTATGTAACTGTCCTAAACTGTCAAATAATTTTGTTCTAGAAGTGCTCCGATTTTGTAGTATGTTATGAAAAGAATAACAAAAATAGTAAAACTATAAACAGGAGACCGAAATCCTTCAGATTTCGTGAATAGTACCCAATTTAGCATCAGTATAGAAGGATCTGGTTACTGAAATATCCTTATTTGAAGGAATTGAGAACATTTGTTTAATTCTTTTTTTTTAAATCTATTATTTTTTTTAGAAATCCCTGTCATTGTTATTTCGTTAACTAATTTATGATTTTTTTATTCACTTTGAAATTCTTAAAAATAAATTTTATCACTGTTACCTAAATTTCATATAACTGTTGTCATTTGTTGCATTACCATTTTTTTTATTTAACTTTCTACCCTCTCCAAACTTCGATAGATCATTTTTTTAAAAATTGTTGCACCAACATAGTTAGAGACAAGCTGAGCTGACCGTTTCAGGCTTAACAATCCAAATTATTATTCTTCATTTAATTTCTTTTTTTTTCTTTCTAAATTTTATTCACTCAGCAATCGTTATTATTATTATTATTATCATTATTCACTTGCTGCATGTGGGATAGTCAGCACAGCCCGTCTCTTGAGTACCAAACTAGTATGTTATGTTTCTTTCAGCTTTGCAGCATGTGGATATTCTGCGAGTATTATCCGGCGATTTCTATACCTAAACTTTCGTAATAACTACGCGCCTACTTTTTCCTAGCGCCCTGGTTACACCGTTTTGGGGAAAAAGTAGAGTAAATATTAGTTAATAGTATCACTTTTACTCTCTCTTTTATCTTTCGGCGAACAATAATCAATTTTAAAACTTGGAGACCTGGAGTTCGAGCCCCGTGACGTTAACTTCAGCTCTCCATGAGCTACAGGCATATCGGTATGATAATTAACGCATCCATTCACAGGAATCGAAATCAAATTTATCCCATCATAAATTTGATTCCCCCATAATAGTCTCTATATTTACAAAATTTGGCGTCACCGAACAAGGACCGAAACGTAGTTTATTAGCTCCGAAAAATTAACTAATAAGTTAATAGAAATGGTGGTTTCATATCCGTCACTGTTGGTGTTAATCGAAAATCTTTTTTTAAAATGGGGTATAAAAAGAGGGAAGAAGAAGAGCGACCCAATCTATATAGAACGACACACGTTCTGTCCCCCTCTCCAATTCACTTTCTCTTTCAGGAGGGACGAAAGAAGAATGATGTCCATTGTAGTATGGATAGAATGAAGCTATAAAGCTTACAATGGAATAAATATTTCGAGAGGATATAACAAAATAAGTATTGACAAAAATATATTCCGGCAACGATGAAGATCTAAAAAAAAAAAAAGAACGAAAACTTTAATTCTTTCAGCATGGTTACTATATTGAGATAAGGAGAAATGTAATTTAGTACGTTTTTTTTAAAAAAAAACAACAGTTTGTTGTTTAATATGGAATGAAAAGAAATAGAATAGATAGAGATCCGAATTTCTAAAAAAAAAAAGGGCTAAAGAATCGAACAACAGAATAGAGAACGACTTACGGTCGTTTACCCTTTCCACTTTACATTCTTTTCCAGGAGAGTTATAAAGAAAGAAGTTTGTATTCATCCATTTATTTGTTTTGTTGGCAAAGAAGATGACATAGTGCATTGGATTGGTTTGTTTTTTTAAAAAAAAAAAAATAGGTATATAATTAAGAAGAAGAAGAAAAAGAAAGGTAAGCAAATTAAAATTGCAGGGTGAGATACTGATTCACATTATTTCTTTAAATTTAACTTATATGTGTGTATACAGTATATATATTAGAATCTCTATCATATGTTTCATATATTTATATATTCATTTGTGTTCTTAGTATGTTAAAGAACGTAGTATAGTGCTAGTATATTGTGTAAGCTAAGTATTTTATATTTACTTTATTATTAAAATTTAGTATATGCGTTAATTTCACTTTTATTGTAATTAGTAATAATTATGGAGCGCTTTGATGTGTGAGTTATGTTGTCACTAACGGGTGATCCTTAGCAAAGTACCACTTCTTTTGTGGATAAGAAGAAGTATAAGTGTGTTAGCTATACTACGGAGTGATTATTTTTTTTACAAGATTGTTTGCTTTCATTCTATATATAAAAAAATTAATATTTTTAAAACTGCATGTGCATGAGTTTAATTGTAAGTGTCTTGCACTTATTTCCTGTCGATTGAGAAGTCAGCTTTATAAGTTTAGTTTCAGAAGACAAGACTGCGTGCTCATAAGTTCAAAGATGATGACAGGAGTATTCACAGATGCACCAGCATGGGCACAACTCATACTGGAAAAGATTAACCTCTTCGATGAACGAATGAAGCAGTTAGAGGAAAATCTGACAAAAAAGATAGAAGAACAGACGGAAGAAATTAGGGAAAGCTGGCTGCGGGTGGAAAAAAATTTCGGCACCGAACCTCTATATGCACAGACAGTGCCAGAAGCCAGCGATGAGACACAGCAGTTGCGAGTACTAGAGCACCAAACTCAGCAGAATTCAAGTCAGAAGATTGAGGAGTCCCACTTTCCCATGGACACCCCTGCAACTAGTCCACATACCTTAAAGACTCCCAGGGTGAAGCGTAAGTTGCAAGGAAGGACAGTTCCAGGAAAAATAAAAATCTCGCCGAGACTCGAGAAGTATGTAAAGTTACGGAACTCGCATGAAGGACTTCGAGAACGAGAACGGAGTCATCCATACAGAAGAGGGAATGACCAGCACCAGCTTCACAAGAAAAGGTCTTCATACAGAGAAGAAGACACTCGCAAGTCCGATGCCAAGGGAAAACCCGAATGCATGAATAAAGAATCATTCCGGCGTCAGAGTTATCAATGCGATGTTAGTGACGCGCATGGCAACCACAGCAGTCAGGTAAAGTCCGTGTCCAGCCAGGAAGGGAGTGATGAAAACTGGCAAGATGACGTAAGTCCAACCTGCTTCAACTCATATGATAAAGAGAGCAGTACTAAAGAATATACATACCTGAAAGGTAAAAGAGGCCGGTATGGTATACGGATGGGTATTATCGAGAGACTTAAATGTCAAGAAATGCCCGATGACAATTGGCCAGAAAGAACAAGTTTGCCATATCAATGCTCACCAGAGAGAAATAAACACACTGCATACAACCTGAATGGTACCAGCTTCGCTGCCATTCAATTCACCGTACTATCGGTGTATTAGGACTTGACTAGTGGCCCAGGGTTCGAGATGATGGTCAGAGAGAGCGCGCATGCTAGAAAGCAGTCCAACCTGAAGGATGAAAGCATGGAAGAAATTCAAACAAATTACCACGATGATTGTATATGGGAAGAAACTGCATCTCAAGCGATTATAAAAGAAGAAACTAAAAACTGCATAGAGAACGTACTGCAGGAGCAGTAGACGAAAATCTTTGAGAATGGAACGCCGAATTGAAATAAATCTGGCTCACCTTAGTAGAGAAACACGCCAGAGTAAAATTGAGATTAACCAGCGTATTCTTGAAATTAATGACTGATATTGGGAAGTGAGGCAAATATGAATACAGAGGACAGATGGACAAAGATATCCGCCAAAGTGCGACACTCAATATTAAAACCGGCTTAGGAGAGAGAATTTTTGAAATGCACGTAAAAGTGTCTAGTGAAAGAACATATATGTAGAGATAGAGAGCCATCGGAAGAGAGAAATTCCCGATTTGAGCTCGGAAGTGGAGTTTTGCGTTTGGAGCAAGAGACTCAACGCACCCCTTCCTGTTGGTGATGATCCTGCGATGAACGCGCCGAGCTGAAAGTGGAAAAGCTCTGAGCTGCGAGCAGCCACCAACAACTTACAAGCTTCAGTGCATTGATGCCTACAATATGAAACTTTGCCCCAGCATATAGTGCTCATAATATTAAGACGTTTTGTAGAAGAAGTGAAAGTCCAGCCGGATAATGAAATCTTCAGTGCAAGCAATGGCTTTGCCCTCGCATAAGGAGGAGCTCTGTCTCCAGAAAATCCTCTGAACTCTGATGTCATCCTTCCCTGTAGTCCAACACGCTGAGGATTGTATTAAAAGGCGATTGTGTCACCTAGTGAAGACAGTACTTTGAGAAAATGAATTCTTGTAGTTGATGGCGAAATTAAATATCACGGTACGATTGTAAACCATGCCTCATGTGCTAAGTATGAAAAGCTCAAAATGACCACATACTTGAAGCCCGGGACCACACTGACCACAAAGACATTATATGGAAAGTCATAACCACATGGATAATTAGAGCCAGGATTCTTATGTATTTGTTAAAGTTAATACAATGTGATATTAGGGTTCGGATTTTTAGGAACTTACATTTTGATGTGGAATTTTTATACCTTTAATGTAACATCGACTCTCTTAGGATGAAGCCGTGCTACAACTTCATTGCAGCACTTGCTCCATCTTAGGAGGGGGTATTTGTAACATTCGCTCCCATGAGCAATTATTCTTATTTATTTTCAATATATAACATAGAAAATTATTTTAAATTAGAACTTTTATTTTTGGCAGAGTCAAAGTTTCTTTTTTTTTTTTTAAAGTAAACACCCCTTCTCCTAACCTCCGAGAACCATTGCCTTGCATCGACCACTCACTTTCACCGAAGAAGGGTCAGTAAGGTTCCCCCCTACTCTGGCTGAGGGAAGCACACCACCCAAGTTGAAAAACGTATTTTTTTAAAAAAAGAAAGCAGAAAACTGGACAATGGTCATCTACTCTAAACTACGCCACCCTTCACAACGGATTTTCTTTTAAAATAAACCAGCCACTAACACAGAGAGTTTCTAATTTTTAAATTTTCAAAGAACAGAAAAAAAAGGATTTTTGTTGGGAGTTAGTTGAAAAGCACTCAGGGAAGTTAGTTGGTGCAAGATCTTAGTGGTGCAAAGACCCACATAACGCAAGATTCCTACATTCCGTTCACATATTTTTTTTTGTGTGTATAAAGAGAAAAATCAGAATGTGTGGCTAAGTGCATAACAGTGGTGCTTTGCTAGGATAACCCGCGTGACAAAATAGGTGACAGTTACTCGCTCCAGAAACATTTATATGTATAAAATCTAGATTTACTTACGTACATAAAACCATATAGATATATATATCGTTCGCAATTTTTTTTAAACATTTTTTATTTGGTTAAACGACGTAGTAAGCGGTAAAGTTACATTCCCGCTCCATAGTGGCGACACAAATGCTTATATTAGTGCCTGATGGAGAATCTCAGTGAAGACGTGCGTAAAAATTCAATATATATAAAAGAGAGAAAGACTAGATGACCAGTAGTGGGGAAAACCTTCCAAGAATCCTCGTCTCGAATCATCCAAGAATCATCTGCCAGAGATGCAGCCGTCGGGTTATGAAGGAAGGACTTCCATGATCCACGGTGTAGTGTATAGCAGGAGCTACATCGCGTGCAGTGTAGTGTGGTGGCTTCGCAGCACTGAGGTAATTACATTTATAGTGGACGATCCAAAGATGCAAGGCAACGGCGAAAAGGTAGGAGAAGTTTTAAACATTTTTCTCCCTTGTTGCGATTCAAAGCCGGAGTACTTTGGCCGATCCCATCCTCTCATCTATAAACTCTGTGTAGCATCAGGTTGGAATAATTATCAATATTCCAATTTGTTGTCGTTGGACGGAAGGAACGATTTATAAACTTTATTTTTTTTTAATTTACATACAATAGCCAGGATGAGTTTTCTACATTATTTTTATTTTATTATCATGACCATGAAGAATATAATTGGAATTTCTGTTATGATTAATTAACGTTATGTAATATATATATATAAAAAATGGAATTATAGCTTAGTGTAAAGAAGTTAACAAATCAGATCTCAGTTCAGCATTTATAACATTTTTTTTTTTGTTGTTGTTTTTATAACATGAATTTATCAAGTATACTGGTATTCGTTTTAATCCTGGTAATGCAGTATTGTAAAAATATCAAATTTAAAATCATTGAATAGGCATTACTTGCAAAAAGAAAAGTTCTTTCTTTCTTTTTTTTTTTTTTTTTTGTATGTGGTTGTAAGCTTACTGTTCCTAAAATATGAGAAATGTGTCAACAATATATAGCCAGGTCATATAAACTATGAATATGAGTAGTGTTTAATGACAAGAACATGTAGTCAGAAGTTATGTCCAACCCTACGTAGTTGATATACGAGGGCTATCCAGAAAGTAGATTACGTTTTGGAATAAAAAATCAACAAAGTATAGGAAACAAATTTTATTATATACAGATGAAAGCCACACACAAATACTACTTTTCGACATAGTCACCATTCAAATTAAGGCATTTATCGTAGCGATGTACGAGCTTGGAAATTCCTTCGTTGGAAAATTCGGCCGCCTGCGACTTCAACCACTTCGTTACCTCTTCTTGCAGCTGTTCGTCGTCATCAAAACGCTGCATAGCCAGCCACTTCTTCATTGCTGGGAATAGGTGGAAGTCGCTCGGTGCCAGGTCGGGACTGTACGGCGGATGAGGAAACAACTCCCACTGAAAAGATTCAAGAACTTCACGCGTGACATTTGCCGTGTGGGGCCGGGCGTTGTCGTGAATCAACAAGATCTTAGAGCTCAACATTCCTCTGCGCTTGTTTTGAATTGCTCTTCTGAGGTTTTGCAGAGTTTGGCAATACCTTTGAGCGTTTATTGTAGTGCCTCTTTCCAGGAAGTCCACCAAAATCACACCTTTTCTGTCCCAAAAAACAGTCGCCATCATCTTCCTTGCCGACATTGTTTGCATGCATTTCTTGGGTTTTTGGGGAGAACCTGTGTGCCCCCACTGCATTGATTGCAATTTCGTTTCACAGTTCACGTGTTTCACCCATGTTTCGTCACCAGTAACGATGCGATCGAGTAAAGAGTCACCATCCTTATTGTAGGCGTCCAAAAAGTGCAACGCTGCAGCCATTCGCTGATTTTTGTGGTCCTTTGTCAAGATTTTTGGAATCCATCTTGCACAAAACTTGTGGTAACCAAGCTTTTCGCTGATGATTTCGTGCAACAAACTTCGCGAAATTTGTGGAAAACTCAAAGAAAGTTCCGTTATTGTGAACTTTCGATTTTCACGGACTTTAACATCGACTTTTTCGACAAGTTCGGCAGTCACTTTGCTGGGTCTCCCACTTCGATCTTCGTCGTGAACATTGGTTCGGCCATTTTTAAATCTTATGACCCACTGTCGCACTCCACCTTCAGTGATAATGTTGTCCCCATACACTTCACACAGCTGCCGATAGATTTCTATCGGTTTACAGTTTTTTGCTGTCAGAAACCTTATTACTGCACGCACCTCGCAGCTCGCGGGATTTTCAATTAACGCAGACATTTCAAACCGTCACAGTATCTTAACGGAGCACAGCACGAACCTCTCACTAGCACGGCTAGATGCCGACTGAGCTGCGCAACGCTCTGACCCCAAGATGGCCGCGCTAGCCCCGCCCCTAGCGGACACAGACGAAAACGTAATCTACTTTCTGGATAGCCCTCGTAGACCGAGTGATGGAGAGTAAATAAGAAAAATGAAATAAATATATATATCTTGCGGCATCAAACTATGAATTAACGTGACTCAAATTAGATTAGTTTAGATGAGGAATATTAGGCTTAGGCGTATCCCCGCAAAAGAAATATTTAGAAAAACAGATATTCCCCAGCCTAATTATCGTTACTAAGAAATATTTACAAGAAACGTATCTACAAATTCAAATGTCGACATTCCCCAGCTGGAGTACTTGGCCAAATACTCGTTTAACCTCCTTAATTACCACTATGAATATTTGTTTAAATATATATATTCTGTGTGTATGTAAATGTGTATGAAAATACCGTATATTATTATTATTATAGAAATAATTGATATCATTAAATGTCTTGTCTTGAGGTGATTTATTTTTTTTAATGCTGAATATGTGTATAAATTTGCTTATATGATTATTATGTAAACCAATGCATAAACAATAAGGTTTCAGAAGTGCACGTCTGTCCTATCTTCCTTTCTATATTTTTTTTTTTTTTGTGATTGTTCTAATCTTGCTAGCAAGTCAAAACCTATTTATTTTTCTAAATTCAAAATTACATAATTATCTCTCGTTAATTCACCCCTTTCTACTTTCATCAATTTCTTTTCATGGTTCTCCTTGATAAATATAATATGTGTTTCATGAGTACTTTTATATTCGCTAAAACGATTATTTTGCTGTTGTGTTAAGTTAACAAATCATAAAAACAGAGAATTCATTTCAATTTTTCTATGTAACTGTCCTAAACTGTCCAATAATTTTGTTCTAGAAGTGCTCCGATTTTGTAGTATGTTATGAAAAGAATAACAAAAATAGTAAAACTATAAACAGGAGACCGAAATCCTTCAGATTTCGTGAATAGTACCCAATTTAGCATCAGTATAGAAGGATCTGGTTACTGAAATATCCTTATTTGAAGGGATTGAAAACATTTGTTTAATTCTTTTTTTTTAAATCTATTATTTTTTTTTAGAAATCCCTGTCATTGTTATTTCGTTAACTAATTTATGATTTTTTTATTCACTTTTAAATTCTTAAAAATAAATTTTATCACTGTTACCTAAATTTCATATAACTGTTGTCATTTGTTGCATTACCATTTTTTTATTTAACTTTCTACCCTCTCCAAACTTCGATAGATCATTTTTTTAAAATTGTTGCACCAACATACTGAGAGACAAGCTGAGCTGACCGTTTCAGGCTTAACAATCCAAATTATTATTCTTCATTTAATTTCTTTTTTTTTTTCTTTCTAAATTTTATTCACTCAGCAATCGTTATTATTATTATTATTATCATTATTCACTTGCTGCCTGTGGGATAGTCAGCACAGCCCGTCTCTTGAGTACCAAACTAGTATGTTATGTTTCTTTCAGCTTTGCAGCATGTGGATATTCTGCGAGTATTATCCGGCGATTTCTATACCTAAACTTTCGTAATAACTACGCGCCTACTTTTTCCTAGCGCCCTGGTTACACCGTTTTGGGGAAAAAGTAGAGTAAATATTAGTTAATAGTATCACTTTTACTCTCTCTTTTATCTTTCGGCGAACAATAATCAATTTTAAAACTTGGAGACCTGGAGTTCGAGCCCCGTGACGTTAACTTCAGCTCTCCATGAGCTACAGGCATATCGGTATGATAATTAACGCATCCATTCACAGGAATCGAAATCAAATTTATCCCATCATAAATTTGATTCCCCTATAATAGTCTCTATTTACATGTATTAGAGAAAGCTCTCATTTCACTCTTGAGAGAAATTTTGTTTTGACAAGGGTTATTTTTACAAAAAAAACTCCTCAATTGATATTAAAAATAGATATTTTAAATTAGATAACATACAGACTTAATCATCAGAGTTATATAGTTGCAGGCAGACAAAATTATATATATATATATATGAATTATCATCAGCTGCTAGTATCTATCGTTTTTTTGGGAAGGTTGCTCTTGGGCCGGGCCGTGATCAGTTTCGCACACAACAGAAGTCACTTATAAATCAGGCGCTATCAGTCCTACAGTAATATAAGTATACATTTTTGAAAGAGCATAAAATGACCAAAAAAACTTTTAGAGCAAATATTTTTTCCGAATTCGATCTTGTAAAGAATCTGTGGCTATAAAACTGACGTCACGCGCAACCAATATTGAGTAAAAATAAAAATAACAAGAAAACCATTATATTCAGCTCAAAAAAGCACTAGAATTAAATTGTAAAAGACAATTAGACAAACAAAATGAAAGATGTTTGGATGCTCTAACTTCAATGGTTACGGAGACATAATTAATAATAAAAACGGCTAAAAAGTCGGTTTTCCCCTTCCTCTTCCCTCCCGTGAGGTGTTTTTTCTGGCATCCGGCATTTTTGTGATCACTGATGGGTATATATTCAAAAAATATCTGATGCCAAATTGTTACATGATTTGCCCTTAGAACTCAATTTTTTAAGTCTCGATGCCTAGACTATTAGCTAACGCTTACGGCCACTTACATTTTTTTAAGTTGTACTCAATATCGTTGATTCTATTTTTTTTTTTTTTTTAATTTAATACTGGTCATCCATGTAGTTAGGGATTAATGAAGGAATAATTGAAGTTCACCATTAACGGCCTTTATTGAGGAAAAAATGTTAGAAATTACTTCTTTTTTTTTTTTTTTTTTTTTTTACCAAACTGAACATATCCAATTTTCAAACATGTTTATTCTTTATTTTAAACCAAGTATAAAATATAAATATACATTCTAAGCATTTAAATTCAATGTTCTCTTAAGTATATTACCTTTTGTAGATAATATTAGAATAAGGAGTTAGCAATGTATTCGTAAATTTATATTTTTCTTGTAAGTTAACACATGAACAGAAGAATACCAAAATCTGTTTCTCACGTCTTAAATCTATTATGAAACATATATTGAAATGACAACTAAAACAAAAGTACATAATACAATGTTAGCATTTATAGTGCTGTGTGAAAACAATACAGGAACACAGTCCTCTGTATGTAAAAATTCTTCATAATACAGAATTTTGTCTTCACTATCACTAGCATTTTCTTGTACAATTTTTGAATAGAACTCTTTACTTTCTTCTGTATCATTGTCGAAATAGGGCATCAACTTCTTCACGTCATTAGCTTTATTTTTACTTACATGTTTCACTGATGGAAGTTCAGGTACTTCAAACAATATTGAAGCACTTCTCTTTTCAGGTTTAAGCACCCCAATGTCTATCGGTGAAACAAAATAAGTATTTTGAAATGAAATTAAATGAAATTTTTAAGTTTTACGTCCCACGATTATGCCGGTTAGGCTAAAGGAGACGGTGATGATGAGAGATGAGTGAAATGGTTGAATGAAGAAAGTGGGAGGGAACGGAAGAACCCCGAGAAAACCCACGAGCACAGTGTTTGTCCACCACAAAGTCCACACGGCGCGAGCTGGGGTCGAACCAGGGACCCCAAGCACCGGAGGTGAACGCTCTACCACTGAGCCACCGCGCCTCCATAAGTATTTTGAAAAAGGCATTGTACCCTGGCCTCAGATCTTACATAATGCAGTACTCTTGCTTCAGATATCTTAAAAAAGGCAATTTGACTTTCATTAAACGTTTGGAGATTGATTTCATATCGTAACTCTACCAGTTTTTGTCCCAACTTTAACCTCACAAAATGTCATAGTATTCTGAGGGCAGAGTGATTGTTTCGTGTTTTCTTAGTTCTTATTAAAAAAGCCAAACACTCTTTCAGCAGACAGCTATCCCCACGTGTTGGTAAATAATATTGAAAAATGGAGATAATTGTTGAATCTTGAAAAATGGAGATGTCGAGTTTTGTGAAAATTTGCTATATTCAGGCGCCTTTTACAACGACAAATATTCAGTTTCGTTATATTTTCTGTTAGTCATTGTGTGAGGCTCATTTTCAAGTACCAGAATCCGTTAAAAAAAACGTACGTATTTTGAATAAAATGGCGTTTATTGAGTTTTGTTAAAATGGTTCTCAATTGCCCTTTAGCTCTCCTACTTCGTCTGCTTACTGAATCGCCAGTCCTTTTGTGCACGACGTCCCAGATTCAAGTGCACTACAGTCAGTGATGATTTCAGAAGGTGGTCCGGAGGGAATTTCCCCCGGAGCCATCTCTCCTATCATCCTCAATGTGGATTTTTAGTACTACTTTTTACTCCTAATGTATTGAAATTCCCCCAGGAGAAATCATCACTGACTACAGTGATTCATGAATAGAAATGAAATCTTTGAGTTTTACGTCCCACGGTTATGCCTGTTAGGCTAAAGGAGACGGTGATGATGAGTAATGAATGAAATAGTGGAATGAAGAAAGTAGGAGGAAACGGGAGAACCCCGAGGAAACACATGCACTCGGTGTTTGTCCACCACAAAGTTCACTTAGCGAGGGCGGGGATCGAACCTGGGACCCCAAGCACAAGAGGTCAACGCTCTACCATTGAGCTACCGCGGCCCCAAACAGTGATTCAGATTTTACTTCGAACTCCAGGTCTGGTTGTGTATATCCTACTTGCTGATAAAGGAGGTGTGTAGAGTGTAAATCGATTTAACATTTTAGGAGGAAGGAAAAGACAAAAGTACAAAATTTTAAGGTTAAATAAATTGTGAAGATGTGCAATTCTTCGCCATAGTAGCTGTGAGCAACAAAACACATTAACGCAGAATTCAGACATCAATGGTGTGCTAGAATACAACGAGTAAGGGAAGACAACACAATGGAACCAAAACTAACGTATTCGGCGTGGGATATTCCGTGTGCTGTGCTCGCTGGACACAAGTTCTGTCAATTTCGCACTGGGAAAGAAAACAAACTTGCAGGTAAGTTAACATATTTGTCTTAAGTCTTTTGCTTTCATTTTGTTAGCAAGTACCGTTTAAAAAGTCGCCCTTAGCCTACAGGGCATATTCGTGAGACATAAACCTAGAAATTTCATTAAGTAATCACTCATTTGTAACTACAAATTAAGCAAAAGAGTTTTTTGCATTCCATAGCAGTAATAAACAAACAGCAATACAGTGGACGGTGCGTGAATACGTTACGCAGATCTCCCTCATTTGCGAAGGATCTCTCGCGGAGGGGTTTTCGAGGGAATGAAACAGGTGGTAACCTGTTGACGTATGCTCCGGTGAATATGGTGCATGTCACAATGTCTCCCATCCAAGATTCTGAAGGGTCTTCCGGGTCCTCTTTGCCACATGTGGCTTGGCATTGTCGTGCAGGAAAATCACACTCTTGCAATTTACCAATCCCGGCTCCTTCTGCCGCAATACACGGTGCATCCTTTGCAACTGTAGAGGTCAGCAGTTATGGTCCGATCAGGTGGAAGGTGCTAATAATGCACCACTTGCTGGCAATTCCAATATACAGAGAGCATAACCATTTTTGGGTGCATAGATGGTCTTGAGGTGTAAAAAACAGGGTCACATGGTGACAGCCAATATCTGGTGCACTACGGAGGGTCACAGAGGACCCTCTTTTCGTTATCAGTGAGCAAGCAATATAAAGATGGGTGTGTTCATGTGTCAAGTGAGCAAAGACAAATAGGCAGTCATTTATTCTTCCTTGTTGGATGCCAACAATGTGTGGGGTTCCACTTGGTTAGCTTGTATGACTTCCCTATGCCATGCAGGTGCTGTGTGACTGTTTTAGCGGAAACTTTCTGCAAGTTTCTGTTGATTGTCCGTAGTGTTTGCGTTGTAATTCAAGAAAGTGGTAACATATGTATATCTTAAAGGAAATATAGAAAGATGTTAGTTTTAGACTTATGTTATTCCTTTACTACTGCTATTATTATTATTATTATTATTATTATTATTATTATTATTATTATTATTATTATTATTATTATTATTATTATTATTATTATTATTATTATATAGTGACGTATATCGGAAATACTAAAGAAATAGAATTGATGGGTATTTTCTCTCAAAGATGTTCTCTTCCTGTTGGTAATTAGTAAAATTTGTGACGCATAATAGAAACAACAGTGACGTCAGCTAGAACAGGTAATTCACGACTTTGACTTTAAGGGGATGTGACTCAAGGCAACTATACTAATAACCGAACCTGGTTCGGAGCTGTCTTTAGGAGAACATTAAGAGGCAAAGGCCCGCTCTGATTTTTTCTCCCGTCATTTTTATACTAATTTTTCTAAGTAACTAATGAATTTTGGCGTATGAATATTTGAAGTACTTCATAACGAGGAACTGAGGAACTGCATATTTGAGGAACTGCATAATTTATATAATTTACCTCACATTTTTAGGGTAATTAAGTTTAGCACGCTTAGATGGGCAGGTCATGTAGGCACAATGGAAGAAAGTAGGAACACCCAGGCACGTAGCCAAGGGGGGGTCCGCACCCCCCTTCGAGACAAGAAATAAAAAGACAAGGAAGGATAAAACGAAATGAAATGAGAAAAAGAAGAATCGGGGTTATTTTTTTTTTTTAAATACAGAAAGCTTTTTGTTACTCTTTCTTATAAGGAGATTTGTATTACTTGCAATACATGGTGGCGAGGTGAGTGGGATATTCTGGAAGAGTCAGGGAATTTGAAATTTCTGGATGTTACGCAATTCTTAGAATTTCTGCTACTAGTCAGGGAGATTTCAAGCTTCTGAAAGCATAATGCTGGTTGTGTAACAGCGTGGACATTTTTGATCATAATTTTTCTTCATCGCATCCTTGCAATATCAAACATGTTATTTCAAAAACAATTTTCTACTACTCCTTTAACCTGTCATTTGGAACAGACAGTAGTTGAAGGAATAATAAAAACAAAAAATTATGTGAAAAGAAAGTTCTGTTAACATTTGATTCAACAAAGAAAGGAACGCAGGTATTGCAAAATATTTTACAAGACATTATTGGGTTTGTACACTCATGTCCAAAATTATTGTCGCATGTCTATAAATATGTTGTTGTAGGAGTATAATTTGATAACGAATTCACCCGGTATTTCTTATAATGTTAATATGTGTATAATCGGCAAAGACATGTAAGTGGCAAATTTTGTCCAAAGAGCAGTAAATAAGAACAATAAAACAAAAATAAAACTTTTTTGTTCATTTAGCAACATTTTGTTTTACTCACTCTAATTTTCGTATTTATAATTCTTTTCCTACGAAATTTACCACAAATAGGGTCTATACATTTCCCGATTATACACGTGGTATCAGTCTTAAAAATACCCTGCAAAATCATTATCAAATTATATTCTTACAAGAAGACAGACATAGATATGCGACAATCATTTAGGACATGAGTGTACTTTTTATAATAGTTGAGATCGTAATGAAAGGAAAATTGTTATATTTGAATGAACAGAGGAAGAACGTAAATATTGAAAATCATTTTCAATACGTTTTTCTATTATTTTACTCGAGATTTCTTCGTAGTTTGTTATTAAAATACTTACCAACATATCCTCATTTTATTGTCCTAACAAACCAATATATGTTGATAGCAAAGTAGTTTAGATTCACTGAGCCTTCAGTGTTTCATGTCACGTCCTCCCCCCCCCCTCCGTCACGAAATCCTGGCTAAACGAACCAGTATATGTTCCAATAAAATAGTTTAGAATGATCGAGCCCCTGGTGTGATGACCACAGTATTTCACGTCATGGAACCCCCCTTCACGAAATCCTGGCTACGTGCCTGGAACACCTCCAAAATTTTAACTGAAAAACCAGTCTAAAAGAGATTATTAACAAGATCTAGACGTAGATAGGAGGACAAAATTAAAATAGATCTCGAAGAAGTAGGAAATAATGAAGAAACAGAATCCAGCTGGCTAAGGATGGAAGTAATGAACAGCTTTTGTGAGCGCATCATTGAAATCTAGTTCCGGTAGGCTATAGAGTTATATGTATGTAAAATAGAAGAGATATGAGCAAATAATACTATGTCTATAGTTTATTTTTCTATTGAAGTTAGGTTCCGTTTTCAGCATCGAGGCTATATGAGACTTGAGCCTACAGTTTAAGATAGAAGTCATAGTTCACTTTTCTCCCACCTGAAAACGAACTCGGGATCACGACCACTGTCGACGCGCGCTAGCCAGTAGACTATTGGGAACGGGAGCTAATAGTATATCTTTATCTGTTTATTTTACTAAATTATTTGTAGATAATTTGGTAAGAACCAAGCAATATTTTAATAATATTGATTTATACATTTTGCTTTTAATAATCTTCTATACGCAGAAAGTAAAAGTGAAAAGTGCTTTCCCATGACTAGATTTGAATTTACGATTAACTTCTGAATAAATTGATTAATTTGAATAAGCTTTTAATATAAAATGAAACTATGATTTCTATTTATTTACCTTAAATCTTACTCAAATTGGCCAACTGATTCCAAAGTTATTATAAAAGAAACCTAGTGAAAATAAAGCTTTCGTTTTGGGCTGTACAATGTACATAAATGGTATATTTCACTGGAAAGGGGACTCCTTGTAGAGATATCTTATCCTGTTTCTGCGTAAAAATATCTTGGTGCTCATATCTGAAGCTGTCGATTGACGTATGCCTCGATAAATGTATAGTTTGCATAGTTGTTCAAAAGGAACAGCTCCTATGGTTTGAAATAGGGATGGCCACAAAGTTCCAGTTCCGACGGAACCGGTTCTTGGAGATCCGGTTTTCAGAACCGGTTCCAGACCTGGATCCGAAAAACCGGATCTTCTAGAACCTAGTCCGTTCAGAGCCGAAAACCGGTTCCACCAGGAACCGGTTCTAGCCATCCCTAGTTTGAAACGGAAAATACTAATGCTTTCAGATGACAATAGCCATTATAAATTATATTCTTTCTCTCTGGCACATCTACGTTATATATTTCTACCACCTAATGGCCATCAAGATCCGAACTAAAATAATTAGGAACATAGAACATAACCAAAATGCATAGACTGAACTTTCCTGAACGCCTGTGACAGATATTAAAGTTGCTCCCTATGACAGATATTTTGCTCTTACCATTGCAGGAATTATGGATACTTAATTTTAATGTGATAATGTACGGTTTATAGACTATTTTGTTAAATTCTGAAAATACCGAATCGGCAATAACACACAATAATATAGATCCAATATTATCCTTATGTCTTTCAGGGAGAAATGATTCAAACACTGGTCACGTTTTGGCAATGTAACGTTGTTTCAAAACCATATTAATGTTTATGACTTAAAAAGCAGAAAGCTAAAAATGAAAACACTGTTAACGTAATGATGACATAAATTTATAGATTATATGTCATTATAAATTCTGCAACCGTATCACGAGTATGAATTCAGAACATAAATATAATGATAACATCCGATCTCAGATCTCAGTGCACTTATGCTTTAATTATTCTTTTAAAGAGGGAGATTTTCCCAAGCAATGATGATAGGATTAAACGCAAAGGTACGGAAAAGAAATGTCTAGAAGGGAATATATTCCGCTGCTTTCTATTACAAACAAATTCTTGAACATCTGTGGAAAGCAATATTTTGTTGCAAGTAGTATTATAACCGCAAGAAGCACTTATGTAAACAAGTTGAAATCTTCTTAATGTATGAATATACAGTGGGATCCAAAAAATGTACTCATTGTTTCTAAGTAAATAATTTATGATCGAAATTTCACACTTACTAATGTAATGCGTAGTCTAGTGTAAAATATTAAATTTGTCATGGTAAGCGAAGCTGGCAATCTGACGTTCTATTGAAAATGTTTTATTACTCTATAGATTTCAGTGTTCCTAAAGGTATACAAATAGCAGTGTCACAATGTACACCACGTGGAGAAGTTTGGTTTTGCACAGTGTACATAACGTGAAAATTGAAGTTAGAATAGTTTAACGGCTTAACAATGTATTCCCCCCTAACCGTCCATTCCTCACTCAAAAACACTGTTGCCATGGCAACCGATATTTAAGATTTTACTAATAGCGTGATATTTCCGTACTTAATATTGAAACCGGAAGTGATAGTAGAGTTCAACAACTTCCGGCTTTAGTACAGCGATTAGAGTGGAAATGTAACATATTCTTGAAACACATAATTGAATATAGAAAATCGCTTCTCGCTTTATATTACCGTTTTTGCTCTATAGTAATGAAGTGTTAAAACGGGAAATGGTTAATTTCCGCCACTTCTGAATTGAATAGTGTTGAGAGACAATATTGTACCTATTCTTACAACGTTAAGTCGGTTGGAATCCAAAGAAAAGCAGCTTGTTGCTATCTGTTACCGTTTTTATTCTAGGTCCAGTAGCTATCAAGGTTAAAACCGGAGAAGGTTGATTGCTACTATCTCTGCTTTGAATATAACAATCACCAAATATCCTGATTCCTAACTTTTCGTCCTCTACATCCTGGAAAAATTTGATGGTGCGTCATCAAACAGTTCTTGAAATTATTCCTCTTAATGGGTAAATATATAAAGGAGTTTCGGTATACGAAATTCCTTTAAAAATAGGATTGTATATCTACTAGTTAATTTTTTAAAAAAAGCCAGTTGTGCATTCTGCATATTCAAAACATGAAATCTTTAAGTTTTACGTCTTACGGTTATGCTGGTTAGGCTAAAGCGGACGGTGGTGATGAGAAATTAATGAAATGGTGGAATGAAGAAAATGGGAGGAAAAACGGGAGAACCAGAAGAAAACCCATGCACACGGTGTTTGTCCACCACAAAGCTCACTTGATGCGAGCTGAGATCGAACCAAGGACCCCATGCACTAAAAATGAACGCTCTATCACTGAGCCACCGCAGCCTTTCATCTTATTCAGTTTGTCCCCCTTTTACTAGCACTTCTAAAGTAAATTTTCCTAACTTTGTACAAGTAAATTAACTCTTTCGTGTTTTGAGTATTAAAGAAGCATATTTCTATATCGAACAGTTGAAAAGAAAAGCCTTATAACAGTGAAACACTACATCCCTTATTCCATGGATTTGAGATGTAATTTCAACTATGAATGAAATTGAATGAGATTTTAAAATTTTGAGTTTTTTAAAAATCATCTATATGCCAATGTTCATAACTATAGCAATTTTCAGCTAAACACTTGAGCTCTATAGTCTGCGTTTACTTCATGAACAAAAGGTTAGGACAACGAGGTAACGTGAAATTCTTCGAGAAGTTGGACAATTGGACAGAGACGTTAAGCAAGCTGGGACAAACATGCAGCAATGGGGCAGTGGGTCATCTACAAAGTTTCGAGTGGTACAGGCGTTTCAAAGATGGAAGAACTTGCCTTAGTGAGATCTGGCTGCTTCCCGCGAGAATCAGCCCCGAAAGTGTGCAACGAATCAGGGAATGACAATAAGAATCGACAGAGGTCAGACAGGGTTGATGTGTCGCACGAGCAGAGCCGTAGCTAGGGAGCGAGCGGGCCGGACGCCCCGGGCGCTGATAACAAGAAGAAAGAAAAGGTGTCGGAAAAGAGTAACGACGTGGCGCTTCCTAAAAAAATTGGCGCCCTATTAAATCAATATTGTTATCGGTTTGCAAAGAAATTCATTTGTTAAAAATTTTCTTGCTCGCTCCGCTCCCAAACCAAAATTTTCAGTAAGAGTCACAACAAGTTTTCACGTATTACCTAAAGAAAGTTATTATATACGATTTGCTAATGACTATGAGATATACAAGGTGTCGAATAATGACTTGTAGTGTACGCAGGATCGTTTCCAAAATCGGAAACTGTCAAAGTCTGAAATACCAGGTTATCATAAAATAAGTATCACTGTTCAGAGAACTCTGGAGACGTAAGTCGGATACCATCTTATCCTGTAGGTCCTGTCCTTAGAACGTCATCATCATCTCATACGGTACCAGTCATCATGGATTTTCTTGCCCAGGGACCTTCACGTCAAAGACCTGCCTTTTGGCAGACCCTCACAACATCACCATCATCGCCTATAACACATCACTACACCACGAGGTTACTAATAGGAGCACAAATCAATGAAGCACGTGGCACGGGGAGCATAATTATGGCCTTTCTTTCATTGAATATCAATAATATCATTTGTCTTTCATACCACACTTACCGTATATAACACTGAACAGAAACAATAGCCTCTGAAGGCGATATTTGACAGTAATCTTTTCCTGTAACTTTGGAGGGAGCCTGCAGTTTATGATCACAGGAAAGTCTAACATTTAACTTCATTTTCGTAAGATATTTCTAGTGAATTGAAACAATGATTCATTCTTTCCACTCTTGTGCTAATTCCTCCTTGTTTCAGATAAGGAGAATGAGTTTGTGTATCTTGATCCACAATTTTCCCCTCTAGCTAAAATTAACTCAGTTGGAATTTCGTCTACACCCGGAGATTTGTGTTCCTTTAATTTCTTTATGGCATTTTCTATTTGTTCGGCTGGGCTATGAAATTTATGATTCTGCTGTGCATTTCCCTTTCTCCACGAACATTAGTTTTTGGCTGCATGTTAAACAAATCGTCAAAGAATTCATTCCATCTATTAAACATGCTATCTGTATCAGTAAGAATTGTTCCGTCGTCTCCCTTTAATATATCCGAAGTTGATACCCTTTCTTAAATTCGTTGATGCCCTTCAATATGTCTTGAACTTTTTTCTTTTACTATTATCTTCAAGTTCATTAATTTAAGCTTTCTCTTTTCTAAATATTTTGGAAGTTTCCCGTCTGATGTCAACGAAATTTAGTGTAAGTGTATCGTTCGGATTTTGTAGCCAACGCAGTTTCGCCTATTTTTCCTTCTCCGTTGGCCTGGTTGAACCATGGTTTGTTCCTACGTATTTCCGAGTGTCCCAATTTTTCTTTTTCTGATATTTTAATGCTATTCCTAATTTAAACCCAAGTATCCTCAACATTAATGCTCTCAAAACCTTCTAAAAACGAGAATTTATTACACTTCAGTCTGGTATTCCCTTCTCGCCTGGTTCTCCTCTAATTTCTTTAAACTAAACCTCTCTGTTTTCAGATGCTGAATATTCTCTTTATTGAACAATAATCTATCTCTTGTTATCGCTACTACCAGATAGTGATGTGTCATAGTTGGGTCCTCTGAACAAGCAAACATCAATTATGGTAGACTGTCTTCTATCTACTAAAACATGATCAATTTGATTGTGTGTTCTTCCATCTGGCTAAGTCCATGTGTATTTAAGAACGTCGCGATATGGGAATTTTGTACTCTTCACGATAAGGTTTTTGGATGTTCCTAAGTTTATACAAAACTAACCCCGTTGTCATTACTTCCCTTTGTAGACTTTCTTTCCCTATAACCGATTAGAAAACATCCTGTCGCCCTATCTTTACTAGGGATGCACGCGAGACGCGAGAAGTCTCGTCTCGTCTCGCGTTTCGTCTCGCATTTGCGAGACGAGACACGAGACGAGACTGAAAATTTTATGCGAGACGCGAGACGAGACCAAACCATGCGAGACGAGACGCGAGACGAGACTCAGTTAAGTCTCGCACGAGAAGTCTCGCGAGACTTCTCGCAGTCTCGCAACATTTATGAATTACATGTAATTATATATTTAGTGATTTTACATTTATTGAATTTTCTAAGTTGAGCGTTAATGCCTCCAGGAACAAAAAAGTGATTGGGGCAATAGACATTGAATGAGATTTATTATTATTCAAGGTTGATTTTCAGAATTAAAGCCTTCTTTAGTTTCTAAACATCATTAAAAAAGCAAAGCTTTGTAAATTGGAAATATATTACAACATCGATTTAGGACTTTATTTTGCGACACAAACACATACACGCGGGCGCGCACGAATACATGAACTTCTGTTTTTTGGTCTGAAAAGCGAATAAGACTCCCTATTGCTGCAAAATGTGATAGTTGTTTCTGTCTTTTTCACATTACTACTAGCGTTTTATGTTGGGGGATGGCGGGGAAATCTCCCTCTCGTCAAAGTTTATCCCGGGTCCGGCTCGCAGAAATAACATGATATTTTTACATGGAATAAGTATTTTCTTTCTATATATTTATTAAAAACATCCCCCTCTAGTTCGGAAGTTTAATTCAAACACTGGTTTTGGTAGAATGGCCCTATAGGTTTGATGCAAGCTGGAAAACAATGTTGGATCCAGCAACAATTTATGCTGATTTTGCTGTAACCCTTTGGGGATCCCATGGTACAATCTGTACCATACGGGGTGTTTCATGGTACATTGCGTTATAACTCTCCTATTTGAGCTTTTTCATCCGTTTTTTTTTTTTTTTTTTTTGTTTTTTTTTTTGTTTTGTTTTGTTTTTCAAGTCCAGAGGCATTGTAGAAGACCTTACGTATAGTTTCACACCTTACTGCGTCGAGACATAGGAGGTGATGACGTCATAATTCTAAAATATGTATTTTCTTTTAATATTGCGGGGCCGGTTTATGTTCATTATTTTTTGGCGGGCTTATTTTTACACGTAGAAGATTGAAATTTTGCACAAACATTCAGTCCACTGAGTAGTATTTACCAGATTTTTTCTTCAGATTTCTGCGTTAAAACAGAGGGGGATCCAGAGGGTCAAAAAGTTGAAAAGAGGAATATTTTTACCCAAAAATCCCGTTTTTCCTCATTTTTCCGCCTTAGATACATGATGGAGACAAGTGAATGGTACCGCCTGAAAGGCAGTTCTATTCTGAAGAGAATGATGTGTGACACCGACCCTCGGGAAATTAGGGAAGTGTCAGGGAATTTTTATGAAAATATACTTCTGTATAGGGGAATTTTGGACATTTTGGGTATTTTTTGCGGGCTTATTTTTGCACGTAGAAGATTGAAATTGTGCGCAAACATTCAGTCCACCGAGTAGTATCTACCAGATTTTGTCTTCAGATTTCTGCGTTAAAACAGGGGGCTACAGAGGGGCTAAACGTTGAAAAAGGGAAATTTTTACCAAAAAATCCCTTTCACGGGATTTTCTCGCCTTAGATACATGATGGAGACAAGTGAATGGTACCGCCTGAAAAGCAGTTTTATTCTGAAGAGAATGATGTGCAAACCATGATCCTAGGGTAATTAGGGATGTCTCAGGGAATGTTTAAAAATTTCCCTCTGTATACGGGAATATGGGACATTGTAGGTTTATATTTTTTTGGCGGGCTTACTTTTGCACCTGGAAAATTGGAATTGTGCATAAACATTCAGCCCATCTAGTAGTATTTATCAGATTTTTTCAGATCTCTGCGTTAAAACAGGGGGGTCCAGAGGGGCTAAAAGTTGAAAAAAAAGGTAATTTAGACACAAAAATCCCTTTTTTCGGAATTTTCCCGCCTTAGATACATGATGGAGATATGTGAGTCCTACCGCCTGAAAGGCAGTTCTAAGCTGAAGAGAATGATGGGCGAAACATGACCCTAGGGTAATTAGGGATGTCTCAGGAATTTTTTTACCTGAGATCATGGTGTTTTACGGTAATTTGGGGCATGGTGGGAATTCCTTATAAAATTTCTTCCGCCCTTACTATTCAAGATAGAAAGTTGAAATTTGACACCACATTTAGTATACCAAGTACTATTTATCAGATATTTTTAGATTGGTACGTTCACACAGGGCCGCTCCTGAGGGGCCCAAAGTGCGAGGAAAAAAATCCCTCCGTAATTTTCCCTTTGACATCATTTTTCCCGATCCTGGTATATGGTATGGTAGTGGTACCATTTGAAAGCCAGCTTCATTCTGAACAGAATGAGGTATGAACCATGATCCTAGGATAAATAGTGACGATGCAGTAGCTGCTTGACTGAAAGTCTAAAAAATAGCCCAAAAAGCCGGGTACCGGAAAGGGTTAATTTGACGAAAATTAATGGTCCAGGAATCAAATTCCAGCACAACTTTTCTTTTAATTTGGAGCGGAGGGGACACAAGTTCGGATACCATGTTGAACTTTAGGTTCCGTCTCGCTAGGATGTTATGAACTTTCATCCCATGGAAAAGCAATGGCAAAGCACCAAGGATTCAGCTTACCAAGGGACTTTTAGGTCAAATACCTGCCTTCGGACAGAATATCACATCATCATTCATTATCAGCCATAGAATAACACATTGCAAAATTTTGACCAGAACGTATGCGAGACTGCGAGACCATGCGAGAAAGTCTCGCGCGAGACGCGAGACGAGACTCAAAATTTTATGCGAGACGCGAGACGAGACTTCACATTTGCGAGACGAGACGAGACGCGAGATGAGACCAACATTTGAGGCTGCGAGATGAGACGAGACTTTTCCATTTCTCGTCTCGTCTCGTCTCGCGTGCATCCCTAATCTTTACATTGAAATCCTCTAATAGAATTTCCATATCTTATCGCGGGACTTGGTCGAATACTTGTGATACTTCTTAAAAAGTGTCTTTTATATCGTCGTCTTTATCTTTTGTTGAAATATGTACATTTAAAACAATAGAATCATGCCATCGATCCCTAAGAGTAATAAAAGGAAGTCTATCATTAACAAGTTCAACCCGTTTAATTGCTAATATTAAAATAATCAAAATTAAAATGCTATTTGTGTGGTCACATACAGAATAAAATTACAAAAGTTTACAACTATTAGTGGAAATATGTGCTGTCACCCATTTGAAACATTTTAAAACCACATGGTTTCTAATGTACTGAAATTTCATTTCTCATCGATAGTATGAAACGTTACAAATAGTTGTATTGTAAATTTCCGGAACTATTCTTCAAGTGGAATTGTACACAGCCAAAGGTAATTTTGTCAAGTTTAACAAAAAGGCCAACATACACCTTTTGAAAACAGCTCTTGTTTGTAATAGAATAAAAGAATGCACAATGATTGCTTTTGGGTGTTGCAGTGGTATAGCTGTTGCTTTTCTTACAAGTAAAAAAAAAAAATGAAGGAAAGCTTGGCGTGATGAGTATAGGGGGGCGCCGAATTCTACTTTGTCCCGGGCCCCGAAATCTCTAGCTACGGCTCTGCGCACGAGTCAGTGCAGACAATCTCTATGTCGAAGTTGAACCTACGGCGTGTAGCTGCCATGTTTGTACCTCAAGCGCTGATCTCTCAAAGGAACATCGCGCTGAAGTAAGCCACGATAACTGTCAACGTGTCGCGGATGAGGCATTCTTCAAGTCCAAGATCATACCAATAATGAGACTTGTGTCTATGCATCATCCCGAGACAAAGTCGAATGGTTCATCATCTCCGTGAGATCAAAGGCGAGAATGAACGGCAGCTCAGTGAAGACCAGAGTTCTCTGTTTTTCGACATTCGCAATGTTATTCAACGCGAATTCGTCCTCCAGAACTAAACCTTCAATATCCAGTTTTACTGCAACGTTACAAGATCAGTGGAAACAGTGCATTCTTATAAGATGACTACCAGAGATGGGTCGTGAACGGACTTCTAGGGGGGCGGTGGGTTGTAATACTGCTACTTAGAGCTACATTTAAGAGCTTTAAGAGATGGGTTTTATTTATATATAAAATAAGGAAGTTTCCTCTTCTAGGAGGCGATCGTCCCCTACCCTGGATCCGTCCCTGGTGACTACTTTCGTATATGAGTTCAAGCTTAGGTACATAATGTAGGTACTTTCGCCAACATGGCTAGTCCACAAACTATCTGATACATTCTTTTATATCCATATTTCCTAAAGCAAGGAACCCTATACGTCAAATTCCTTGCCTTTGTATTTAGTGGTTGAAAATAGCATTTTATAATAAAATGCCCTTTCAAATCAGATTTCCCACATGTTGCACGCTATTGTTGAGTTATATGAAGTCAAAGCTTAAATAGGTAAGTAATAACAATCCAGAGAAAATGTACTTTCCAATTGTGAATGAACCATCCAAATTTGGTGACTAGTTTTGGAGATTAGCACGAAAAAACAAAAATTGAGGTTTAAGTTAACCTCATTTATCCTCCTTTCAAATAAAGGGGTTTGAGGGCTGGAATTCTTGTAAAGTTGAAGATGTGTAGGCAGAAAATTCCTGTGTATACTCTGGAGATGTAACGAAGGGAAAGTAGAAGTCCCACAACGATACAAAAACAAACGGAAAAAATGCAAGACAAAGATGAAACAATGTGTGTTCGTCTTGTTTATAGAGAAAACAAGGCCTATTGAGAGAGTGAAACATCTCTCTTGCTTTTCTTTCCCTTTCTGTTCCATTCGTAAGAGATGGCCCTTGGCATCTAACAAGATTTAGTTCATTCTTGACAACGATCGGAAACATCCGAATAGAAGGTCACAGCCCTTGTGGCATCAGAAGGAAGGCTCTTCGTGATAGGGCAGAAGGGCTTTGCTGTCAAATCGCATCCAACTACTTGCTTCGATTGGCATTGAAAATTTTATCGGTTCCACGGTCGTGAGCACATACATACTATACTGCACATACACGATCGAAATGTTCCCAAAGCCAAGAGGTTCAAGATCAGAAGAAGAAAAAAAAAATGAAAGGGACTCGGGGAAAAGCAACTATCTTGTAAGATAAAGAGGAATAAGATATTGAAAAAGAATTCACTCAGAGGAGATTTGAAATGACTTTTCAATGTTCCGAGAAAAAGAAAGTAGGCTATATGCTGTATTGTTTTAATATTTTGAAAGAAATTCTTTGATAATAGAAATTAGAGCCAAATCAACTTCAAATAAAGGCAAATGTACTCAGGACACATCTGTCTACCGTCTATTTCCACATTCAATGTGCGCAAATTAGTAAAGAAATTACTTCTTGTGATGCATTGTGCGGAAAAAGTTCAAAATTATGTAATATGTACATCACTATTACGAATGTGTGGGTCACTGCTAGGAGATTGTGACACTGTTAGTAGCATGCGTGTAACTGTTCGGAGATTGTGACACTGTTAGGAGCATGTGTATAACTGGTAGGAGATTGTGACACACTTAGTAGCATGTGTGTGTCACTGCTAATAGATTTTGAGACTCTTCGTAGCCTGTGTGTAACGGTTAGAAGATTGTGACACTGTAGTAGCATGTGTGACATTGCTAGGAGATTGTGACACTATTAGAAGCATATGTGTCACTGCTAGGAAATTCTGACACTGTTAGTACCATATATGTCACTGCTGAGAGATTGACACTGCTAGATATGATACTGTTAGTAGCATGTGTGTCACTGCTAGGAGATTTGACACTGTTAGTAGCATGTATGTCACTGCTAGGAGATTATGACACTGTTAGTAGAATGTGTGTCAGTGCTAAAAGATTGTGACACTATTGGTAGCGTGTGTGTCACTGCTAGAAGATTTAGGAGGTTGTGACACTGTTAGTCGGCCCTCGTAGCCTAGCGTGCTAGCGCAACATGCTAGTAATGAAAATCGTTGTGACATTGTTAGTAGCATGTGTGTAACTGTTAGGAGATTGTGACACTGTAGTAGCATGTATGTCACTGCTAAAAGATTGTTCAATGTTAGTAGCTTGTGTGTCACTGCTAGGAAATTGTGACACTGTTAGGAGCATTTTGTCACTGCTAGGAAATTGAGACAGTGCTAGGAGCATGTGCGTCACTGCTAGGAGACTGTGATACTGTTAGTAGTATGTGTGAAACTGTTAGGAGATTGCGACAGTCTTACTAGGGATTATTCCATACCGGGACCAAGTACCTGGAGAAAACCTATACATCATCTGAAAGCTTTTGCCATGAGAAGTACGAAACCGTTCTCAAATCACGGGCAAAACCGCAATCTGACCCTACAAGGGGCCAGTTTGTTAGTGTTTTTGATCATATGTATGGCATGCTCGACACAATTAAAAATGAATGTTACGATGCATCACGCGTAAGCATCTTAGACTATGATGATCCTCTTTAGCTCATTGTTAGAACGTGGCTCGGGCAAGGGTTTGATAAAATCACTTTGCACCCAACGTACCCATTTGGTCAGTGTTGCCAACAAATTGTAAATACAATGTGGCAGATGATTTCTCTACCACTGGATGTATATCCATGTAACGTGGCATAAACGCCATTCGTCACTAGAGAAAATATATTGTGTACGTATTTCTCTGTCAAGAACCCCAGTTCGTCAGTTTTGCCAACCAATTGTAAAAATGAGAAGGTGTGAAACAGGTTCGTATGATGAGGTGATTATACACCAAGCTTGGCAGAAACATTACACGACACTATAGCAAAAAGACGTTGTGTGTGACAATCTCCCAACCATTCTACGTTGCCAGTGTTGCCAACCAAGTGTAAATATAACAGTGTTGCAAATGGAGTGCTTGCAATTGAACGAATATATAACGAAGGTGACATATAACGATCTGGCCTGCCTCTTATAGGGTCAGGTTGGGGGTTTGCCCGTGATTTGAAAACGGTTTTGTATTTCTCATGGTAAGAGCTTTCAGACAATATACAGGTTTTATCCAGGTACTTGGTCCCGGTATGGAATCATCCCTAGTTAGTAGTATGTGTGTCGCTGCTGGATGGTTGTGACACTGTTAGGAGCATAAGTATTGCTCCTAGAAAATATGTAGCGTGCTTATCGTATAGCATCAATTTTAAGATTTACAAAACATTAGTTTCTTTATTTTATCTCAAACATTCCGCATGATGATAACTGAAACTCACCCATTTCATTTTGTTCCGCTCAATTAGTTCTATTGATTAAGTTGTAATATATGGCTCATCTTTGAGCATTTTTAATTCATCAAACATTAACAATATTGCAAATTTACACTGTAAAACAATAGTGGCATATGGTCTTAAATAAACAGAAGTTTTCACTAAATAAAGGAAAAGATAGGAAGTGACTAATGTGCACATAGTTACAAACATTTCCAAGACATGATTTTACATCTGAACAGATACATTTCATCACCTGTTTCCCCAGTAATTGTGTTTACTACTTTCACTTCAGTATGGAGTTCCAAGCAGGGTGCGAATTACCCGGGGGATGAGCGTATTTCCCCCTGAGTCACATTTTAACCACCTCAAAGATGCTAACATGAACATCCCTGTCTGTGGTGCTTCTTCCACCCCAACTCTTCAAATTATATTTAGTGATAAATAGTTTGATTACATAAATTTCCCTGTTTTTTTTTCTGTTCTTTCATGTAATTTTCATTTGCTAGCTACATTCCGAAGTGTAAGATATGAACTATTCATTTTTGATCTCTTTTTAATTTTGTACTAACAGCTACGCAAACTACAAATTGTTTTCGTCTGTTTTCATCGTCGCCCAATTTACCTGTCTTAATAGATGTCACTTGCAGCCGTATAATCAACCTTTCAGTTCGTAGTCGGAGGTGAATTTCGAGTAATACGTATAGTGTAGGCTACATACATCGAAATCAAGTATGGTTTGACTAATGTTACAGTGAAATAAAACCTTCAATCCTATGCTCTCAAGCAATTCTAGCTCATTTATTTATTGTGGCTAAGATATAATAAATTTCTTATTTATTACTATTGTCACATAACCATATTTGTGTCTGTTGGGGTAAAGGCGTCATTTTTTTCATTTTGAATGATTGCACCTTTAAACTTCTATGTCCTGGTAGGCCTCAGTTTACCACCACCACTCCTGTCTCACTTCATATCAGTAATCTAACTTGTACGCTAGTTCTAATTCTGGTGGCTCTGGATCTAAGCCACTAGTCATTACCTAATGTTCTGCATGCCTACTCTGTGTAGTGGTTTAAAACGTTAATGGTAAAGTTATTCTAGGAAATAAAGAAGCATCTACAGTTAAATTGTCATTTAGATTATAGGCAGGAAAGTACGAGGATCATTCAATAAGTAAAGAGACAGTCTATATTTTTAACACTAATCTTTTTTTTTTTTTTTTTTTTTTGTTTCAGGGGTGTTAGCTGCAACCTTGGGATATGCTCTGATCTTCTGTTTCGTAAATTTATGTCAACATAACTTCAAAAATATCAGTTCATCATGGCAAGTCCTCTAGAAGATTGCACCTAAGAAGAACAGCGCTCAGTCATTAGGTTTTTAGTCGCAGAAGGTGTAAAACCAAGTGAAATTTTTTCTCGAATGTTGAGACAGTACGGTAACAGTTGTATGAACCGTGCGAATGTGTACAAGTGGGTTGATCGGTTTAAAAGTGGCCGAACAAGTGTAGGTGATAAACCCCGATGTGGACGTCCAGTGGAAGTTTCTGGTTCTTCTTTGGAATCGAGGATTGACGGACTTATTCGTGATAACAGAAGAATTACTGTTGAAATGATAGCTGAGGAAGTTCAAATAAGTGTTGGAACTGTTCACAATGTCATTAGGAACATTTTAAAGTACAGAAAAACGTGTGCCAGATGGGTTCCCAGACAGCTTACTGACGCTCATAAAGAATCAAGGCTTTCCATTTGTCAAGCCTTAACGCAACGAAGTTTGATTGAAGGAGACGCTTTTTTTTGAAAGAATAGTGACTTGCGACGAGGCCTAAATCCATCACTGCGATCCTGAGACCAAAAGGCAGAGTATGGAGTGGAAACACACTAGCTCTCCAGTTCGCAAAAAATTCAAGGTTCAACCTTCCGCTGGTAAAGTGCTACTGACCATCTTTTGGGACTCACAGGGTCCAATCTATTGCGATTTCCTTGAAGATCAGCGAACTATCAATAGCCTATACTATTCTGAGATGCTAGAACACAAAGTTAAACCAGCTATCAGGAGCAAACGCCGTGGACTCTTGTCAAAAGGAGTCGTTCTTCAGCACGATAACGCCCGCCCTCATACAGCCCAGCTGACCCGAGATAAGCTTCAAGAATTGGGTTGGGAGGTCTTACCTCATCCTGCCTACAGCCCAGACCTCGCCCCATCTGATTTTTACCTGTTTGGACCACTCAAATACGCCCTACGTGGAAAAAGATTTGCTAACAATGAGGAAGTTAAGGCAGCGGTGCAAAGGTGGCTTCGGGGTAAATCGAAAGATTTCTTCGCCAAGGGAATTAGGAAGCTGCAAGAAAGATGGGACAAATGCATAACTGTAAAGGGGGATTATATTGAAAAATAGCCTTAGTTTCGAAAGATTGAAACAAATCTTTATTGAGCTATAGCAATTTGTCTCTTTACTTATTGAATGCCCCTCGTAGTAAGTTAAAATAGGGTAGAAAAAGCTAGATCATAATCTTAGAGAGTTTGAAAATAACTTACTCTTCTGATTAAACCCAATAGTGGGCTTTAAGTTCAGCGGCAAAAAAAAAAAAAAAAAAAAAAAAAAAAAAAAAAAACATGTTTATTTTTTAAGCCTTGGATTAGTAACTACTGTTATACATACTACTTGCAACATTATCCTGAGGGATAGAAGTAATGGCAAGATTGTTATAATTGGTATCTGGTTTTATGTACACAAGAACGCCTGTTACATTCCTTCAATGTAATCTCCTCCCATGTCTATCGTATTCTGCCAAACGTGTGGAAGGCGTTCTGTACACTGTCAGCGCGTCAATCTTTGTCGATGTCCCGAAGGGCCTGCCATGTGGCACAGATGATTCATCCTCTTGCGTCATAGTGCTTTCCACGAAGAGGTTCCTTCATTTTGTCAACAAGGTCTTTACGAAATTCCTGAAAATATTATTGTGCACTGCCAGGAGATTGTGCCAGAGTTAGTAACATGAGTGTCACTGCTAAAAGATTATGATATTATTAGGAGCATGTGTGTCACTGCTAAGAGATTGTTACACTGCTAGTAGCATGTGTGTCACTGCTACGAGATTTTGACACTGTTAGTAGCATGTATGTCACTGCTAGGAGATTGTGACACTGCTAGTAGCATGTGTGTCACTACTATAAGATTTTGACACTGTTAGTAGTATGTATGTTACTGCTAAGAGATTGTGACACTGCTAGTAGCATGTGTGTCACTGCTACGAGATTTTGACACTGTTAGTAGCATGTATGTCACTGCTAAGAGATTGTGACACTGCTAGTAGCATGTGTGTTATTGCTACGAGATTTTGACACTGTTAGTAGCATGTGTGCCACTGCTAGGAAATTGTGATAGTGCTAGGAGCATGTGTGTTACTGCTAGGAGACTGTAACACTCTTAGTAGCATGTTTTTAACTGTTAGGAGATTGTGGCACTCTTAATAGCATGTTTTTAACTGTTAGGAGATTGTGACGCTGTAGTAGCATGTGTGTCACTGCTAGGAAATTGTGACACTGTTAATAGCATGCATATAACTGTTGGGAGATTGAGACACTATTAGAAGCATATATTTAACTATCAGGGGATGGTAACACTGTTAGTTGCATGTGTGTCACTGCTAGGAGACTGTGCCACTGTTAGTAGCATGTGTGTAACCATTAGGAGATTGTGACACTGTTAGTAGCGCGTGTGTCACTGCTAGGAGATTGTGATAGTGCTACTTCAATCTTGATCATCTTTCGGAAACAGTGTTATAGCGCTACACTTGCCTGCTCTGCTTTACAATACTGCTGTTTTTGACTGAATAACAGTCATTTACCACTCACGACACTTCATCGCCTCACATTTCCTTATCAGCTACAGAACTCTTGAAGTCCTGAGACACAGCCTTCTAACGTCAGAACAGTGTTGTCCCTACGTTTAACTAGCCTATGTGAGTTTAGATCTTGCAAACCTATTTCTCAAAATATTGAAACAATTATTTCATTCTAAGTACATCGTTTTCTTCTGTATTGATAACCGTTATGGCTTTACTTTTAAATTAGTACCATCTATGGAACAAATTATATAAAGCATATGAAGCCTGCACTTAATTATCGAAACAGCAAATTTCTTATACTGTTACCGATAAGTAGGTATACTCTACCACTTATCCGCCTATTTCAGCTAAGTTGAGATTTTAATTCAGCTACTTTTCATGCAACGAGTCAAAATACTTCGTGGTTTTATATTTCTGTAAAACGCTAGTTTAGGTGCAGTATGTTGTTTGCTCTAATTTTCATTATTAATTTCCTTCACTAGCGTCCTTCGTTAATAAAATTATAGCATTTGTTTTTAACTAAAGCCCAATGAAAAATTGGGATTTTTCACTAAAGCTGAATTTTTAAAAAAAAAAATCTGTTTGAGTCATTAGATAATAAATCAACTGATACAACACCCTTGTGAGACGTTTAGCCAAATGGTTTCTTAGAATCCGAATCTTATTTAGGAGTTGCATTTCCTTAATAGCTTACTATTGTACCTTTGAGACATATTCCCATAACCTATTCCAAGATTTTCTTTCTTTTCCCAACATTTTATTTTTCATTCCATACGTTAACCTCAAAATGGATTGCTTCAATTTATTTTCTTTTTAATTTCATCTTTCTTTTATTCCTTTTTTTTTTTTTTTTTTTTCGTCGTGCTCTAATATTGAAACCTAACATTGGCTGAAAAATCTGAAAAATAAGATAAGGAACGAAAAAGTAAATCCTCAGTGAAGAAGAAAGAAAACCAAAAAACATTTCTTTCAGTATGCTATATTGATAATGGGAATATTGACAATACCTCCTACATAAAGAATGGTTATTTTTTTCTGTATTGGTATAGTGGTAACGACAAGTTAAAAATTTCATTGTTAAAAATGTCAATAACGTTACAGCGAACCATTAAAAAACGTGTTCGCTTTGCACCATTTTTAATTTACAGTAATACTTACACCAAATGTATATAGCTTACGTATATCAAGTCTCCAGAAAAATATTGTCGTAACTAAAGAAGAATAAATCTTAAGATTTTCACGTAAGTATGGGTTATTGTGATGTTTCATTAGTGGACGAGAAAAAAAAATAAATGAAATCTTTGAGTTTTACGTCCCACGATTATTCCGTGTGGGCTAAAGGAGACAGTGATGATGAGAAATGAATGAAATAGTGGAATGAAGGAAGTGTAAGGAAACGGGAGTACCCGGAGAGAACCCACGCACTCGGTGTTTGTCGACAACAAAGCCTACGTGACGCGAGCTGGGACCGAAAGAGGGATCCTACACACCAGAGATGAACGCTCTACCACTGAGCCATCGCGGCCGCATCAGTGGAAGAAAGTCGCATGGCATTCTCTCAACAGAAGGGGCAAATTACAAAACTACATTTTTACATTTACTGGAATTTCTTTAATGTAAAGTAATTGTCGTAACGGTTTAGTTACATTGCTCTCCTGGTCAAAATAATAATTGGTATAAGGTCTATATTGCATTTTGCTGTTGAAATACTCGATATTCACATACACATTTCGTATTCCTGGTCATAAGCATAATGAGAGAGACAGTATGCATTCTTGCATAGAAAAACAAAAGAGATAGGTTTCCTACAGTAATTATGTGATATCTTCAAATAGATAACAGATAATTGAAATGTGGAACAAGACTGCCCTAGGCAATATTATTTTGCTTGAGGTACCGTTATCACAAGTCACCTAGTGGCTTTCCGATTTCAGCCGTTTAGAAACGCGAAAATAAATGCCGATTTTCAAAATGGCTCGAAATCGAAAGCAGGTAAGTGAGTCGTGATAACGGTATCTCATGTAAAATGATATTGCCTAGGGCGCTCTTGTTCCACATTTCGATTATCTTTTATCTATTTGGAGATATCACATAATTACTGTAAAATTAGCGGTATTTTAATTTCGCCGGGATGAGACCTCTTAACGTCCCGTTCAGCAGCGAGGCTATATGAGACGTGGACCTAATGATTAACGTGGAATCAATCCGAACCACATGAGCTCCCGCCGGATCGTAGAAATTGACTGATTTATGTAACTAGTCAGTGGGTGTCAGTGATCAAGGAAATTCATGACATCAAGGATCTTTGTTCTCAAATGGACAACAACTTCACGCTAAAAAAGGATGGTAACAAAGTACAATGACAAGACATCAGAATCCTCAGAGTAGAAAAGACAATAAAATTGTATAATGTTCAAAAGGAATATGATGCAAAAAAGTTCAAAGCTATTCATGTTCGACGAACCTCAATCACAACTTGTTTACAAGGAAGCAGAGTTGTTTATTTCAGACAGGAAAAGACCAGATTTATTAGCATCATGCCGAAACAATATGGCATCCAAGCATTTGAGTTTCTACGAGGGATTGAAATCAAGTGATATAAACTGAATTTTTAATAGACAACAAAAGTACATATAGATGAGCACGGAGTCAAAAATAGAAGTGCGCTCACAGCCGGTGCTAGAAGTCCCTGATTCAATTCCAGGCCAAGTGAGTATGTGGTGAACAATGTGTCTGTGGGTTTTTGCCCGGATTCTCTCGTTTCCTTCCACTTTTTTTCATTGACTTCTATTAATCACCCGTCTCCTTTAGCTTAAAGGGCATAATCGTTGAATATAAAACTAGCAATTTCATTTCGTTTCATTTCAAGAACTTATCGCGCCTCCTGAATAAGACTGTCGCAACTCAAAATATTGTTATCAATTTAACTGTGTAATAATTGTAATTTAGTTTACCTTCTGGAGCTCTACGTATAAGCTCATCATCATAAATCACAAGAAAAATTCAATTAAAACCAAAGGTAAGCTTACATGAAAAATTCGAAGCTGCGAAATTCTCATTTCTCAAAAGTTTTGTATAGTCTGCTTCGACGTGAGTACTGCAATCTGTCTCTTAGTGAATAGTCTCTCCCTTCTACCTACTGCCATTTTTGGGAAGTATTTATGTACCATTCTAAAACACTTTTACTGACTCGAAATTCTTAAACAACTAGTATGTCCTAGACTATTTTGAAGTTGTTTTTCTATTTGCAAGTTCCTATATCTTCCCAATAAATCCTGTTTGTAGGTTTTAAAAATAGCGATACCTTGAATTTCAGTACAAACGTGAACAACTGTTTTGTAAAAGATGCAATAAAAGTTTTTTTTTTTAATATTTCAGATCTATATATATAAAAGAGAACGTACAAATCCTTTGTTAGCTCATCACGCTAATACGGCTGAACCAATTTCTTTCATTTTTGGGGGGTTATTAAGATTTGGACCCTAGATGGTTTTTATCATATCACTTTAATTTTCAATTACCAGTGTCTTGAGATAATTGACCATTCAAGTGTCCATAACGTACAAATCCTTTGTTAGCTCATCATAGCTAAAACTAACCGTATTTATATGCAACCCACATGACCGTGTCACTCGGCGGGTTAACATAAATGACAGGCGATATAATGTTAACATTTACTCCAATCTTCTATGGTTTTTATCATATCACTTGAAAGCGAAAAAGTAAAAATTATCTAAGTAACAAAGTTTATTGCGTTCCAGGGTGACCGCAGCGAAGCGGGGTGAACGCTGCTAGTATATGATAAATGATGTTAACGTTAGTTAACACACTAGGAAGGAGGTTCAGAAAGACATAAAAATCATATCGGCTTCACATGTTAAACGCATGTTATATAACTGCGACAGAGATTCTCCACATGTTGTTTAGAGATTCACCGAATGTCTGTACGGCAGGGGTATTAAAACGGTGCAGTAAAGATGGAAACCATACAGAAAAAATGTTATTGTCCATGGCACGATTGCACGCATATGTGCAATGGGAGTCAAAGCAAAGATCACTTACCATGGTTTCATAATGCCAGGGGCAATGAAAAGTGGTAACGTAAAGGGGGGGGGGGTAATTTGACATGTTTTGGAAAGTTTATTGAACATAACTCTCGTACTTATTTTCGATATAATATTGCATGTGTGCAGTTACACCAAATGGACCTTCGGCTACAAACCCCTACTAATAACGTTTCCTTACACTAAGTCTTACACCAAAATGTTCTGACTTAAATTGGTGACTATGTAGCCCCACGATTTGGGGCTAGTTTGACACTTTACTTCTTTTCATTCTAGGTCAAATTTGGGTGCCTTTTGGGGCTTGTTTAACCCTTGCTTTTATTTTTAAAAAGCTTCTTTTTGTTAATGGATGATAAAGACAGATTTTGGGGTAGTTTTGTACTTTTATTTACCCTTTCTATATTTGATAACACTTTTAACAAATTCTGAAACTAAAACTTGGCTATCAAACAAAGTGAAACAATAGAAAAATAATAAAAATAATTGAAATCGAAACTACTGTTTTGTGGTACGGTAATGAGTTCTATTACACATCATCTTGGCAATTTTCGCATTCATAGAACGGATCTCTGGATCTTTTGTTACATATCCCGCAGACCCACAACTTGCATGACACACAACAAATCCAATCTCTTCCTCGGTAATGGGCGAAATCGCACTTACAAATTGAACAAAGATTGTCGTCTATTTTCCTTTTCTTGGTCACATTGGAACACGCTGGCTCATCCAGTGGAAAGTCATCACTTTGCACTTCAAGTTCTGTAAGTTCTTCAGATTCGAGTTGATCGTTGTTCTTGTTGCTTTTCAAAGTAACTGGTGCTTCAGATGCTATGTTCACTTTCTTTCATCTTCTCTGGCGGATTCTCTCTTGGTTGAAATCTCGCCCTTCCTTCAAAATTTCCAAGAGGCTTTCATTCAAGATCCTTTCAGATGTACCACTGTCACCGCCAGGAAGATTCTTGAGCACAGCCTGCTTATCGAAGGGATAAAGTCCAGTTGTTCTAAAAGCACTTTGGAGATTGCTTGGAACTTTAGCAGCCAAAGCATGCATGAGTCTTTTCAATAAAACTTGAACTTGCTCCTTAGGTATGATTCCCTTCCAACGCGATTCCTTCCTCCATTTTTCCAAGATCTGTCTCCAGTGTTTTTTGAGGGTGGCAAATACTCCGACATCTAAAGGTTGCAGAAGAAGCGTTGAGTTATTCGGCAGACAAGTGAAATAGATTCCTTCTTTCACTGCAGCTTTTACAACATTTGGGGAGAAATGAGATCCTAAGTTGTCTCCTATTACAACAACTTTTTCTTTTCCATCTCGGTGTACTTGAATGTGAGTTAACAATATCTTAAAATATCACCGAAAATGTCAAAGTTTCCTCCAAAGTTTAAGTAGCCCCCCTCTACGGTATACCAGATAGAAACTTGCAGAGAGAGGGTAGAAATAAGAATAAGTGTAACTAGACGTATCATGTAATGAAATAATAGAATCCACAACGATACTGTATTTGTAACGTAGTATCTTACACAGAATAGCAATACAAACTACTAGGTCGTATGTTACAACAATAAGCGTACCTACAGAAGATGTTCAAACTGCTGTTGTCGCACATCTATGCAACGTACTAATCGTGAGTTTGGAATGCATTTCATCACTCCCGGTGTGTTGAGCAACTGTTCACACGCATCTTAAATGCGGTTTTGTAAATCGGCAAAGTTCCTTTCCTTAAGTGTGAAGTTCCTTTCTCCCCACACTCGAAGCTCTCTAGCTCCGCCCCTGTCCATTTCTTTACTGTATGTCATATAAACTTTCTTGTTTCGGTGCCAGAAATCTGTGGTTTCATTTTTCGCCATTACTTTTGGGACACCTTATATATATATATATATATATATATATATATATATATATATATATATATATATATATATATAGGGGTCTGTCTATATGAGTTTCCAAAATTTGGCCAGCCATAAATAGGAAACTGTAAGGCAAGCATATTCAGCATAATATTTAATATAATTATATACCAGGTTAAGTTGCACTACGATGCCAAGTTTGATCCCAATCGGGTTACTTCGATATACGAATTTTTCCTTTCAAAAGTACGACGCAAAATTTGACTGTCCATAACTCTGGAACCATAAGCTGCATACCATTATATTCGTACACTTGTAAAGTTGGTGAAGTTCTACCACCACGCTATTTGGTCCCGACTGGGTCATTTATATGCACACATACATACACACATACACACACACACACACACACACACGTATATATACACACTTACACACTTACACACTTAGCTATACTTTTTTGTTTCTGAAAATATGTCGCAAAATTTGACCGCCGATAACTCGGGAACCGTAAGCTTGCACAAAATAATATTTCACATATTTCTATAACATGCCAAGGTCTATCCAATGTTCAGGCCGGATGAGTTCGGTTGAACTCGTACGATGGTTTTCCGGGGAAAATCAAATGAAGACCGAAAAGGAAGATAAACTTAATATCATCAGAAAAGAATAGCCACCTATTACAGCACCATATTATGATCTTTAGTACTGGTATAAGTGGTTAGGGGTACACCTGAAAGGTACTTATATGGATAACAATCTTTGAGAAACAATATTAACTGACTACAATAGCAATAAAAAGTAGAAAATAATAAAAAAAAACACTAAAAAGCAGAAAATAATAACGATAAAGTGCTTAAAAGCAGAAAATATTATTTGCCATTTATTATTATTATCTACAAAATATTTTGAAGTCTGTATCAAGCCAAACAAATTAATACCTAATAAAAATTAGTTTCGATGATAATTTTGAGGCATTAATTTGTTTGGCTTGGCACAAACTTCAAAATGTTTTCTACGTAATAATAATAATGAGTTATGTTCTGCTTTTGTTTTTATTATTATTATTTTCTGCAATTTAGTGTTTTTATTGTTTCGTTTTTTTAGTACTTTTGTTGAAGTTGCTTACTGTTTTTTTTTAATGGTTTTATTTTCTGGTTTTCATTACGTTTTTTAAGTCGGTTACTTTTGTTTTAAGTTTGATTATCTTTTTCCACTTTTACATTACCCTAGTTGTTTTGTTAGATATCTAAATTAAAGATAAGGCACTATTTTCCTATAAGGTGGGTCAGTCTAAGAAACATAAGTGACTTAACATATATTAATAAATTTACACCTTATGGAACTATACATGTACACTCATGTCCAAAATTATTGTCGCATGTCTATAAATATGTTGTTGTAGGAATATAATTTGATATCGAAGTCGCCCGGTATTTCTTATAATGTTAGTATGTGTATAATCGACAAAGACATGTATGTGGCAAATTTCATGTCAAAAGAGCAGTAAATGGAAACAATAAAACGAAAATAAAACAGATTCTTGTCCATTTAGCAACATTTTGTCTTACTCATTCTAATTTTCGTATTTTTAATTCTTTTCCTATGAAATTTACTATAAATGTTCATTTTCCGATTATATACATAGTATCAGCATTAAAAGTACCCTGTAAAATCATTATCAAATTATATTCTTACAAGAAGACAGTTATAGATATGCGACAATCATTTTGGACATGAGTGTACATACATACGATATTAACACTGTCATACTGTTGCGGAGTTTCATTATCTAACCCCAAAGACTGCAACCAGATTCTAATTAAAATTTGTTGGAATCTACGAAAATGTATACTCTTTGAAACAAAAAAGAAGTATAATCAAAATCGGTATATCAACGTACAAGTTATGCGTACACAATACAAAACGAAGGCGGTTACTTACGATATTAATATTGTCAACAGTTCAAAACGTTTCATAGTTTAGCTCTGAATATTATTTTTAGATTCTTAAGAAGTTTACGTGTGATCGTAAAGAAAGAATACTCTTTCAATTAAAAATAGAATCATCAAAATCGGTAAACTTTTCTCGAAGTTATATGTGGTTATACCACTGTCAGCCATCGATGAGTTTCATGGTCTTGCTTCGAAGACTATTATTAGATCCTTGTGAAGTGGGACTACAAAGAAAGAAAATTCCTTTAAACAATACAAGAATTGTCAAAATAGGCTCACCTTTAACGATTTTATGAGTGATAATACATACAAAAAAAACTTAATGATGAACACTATCAGCCATTGAAAAGTTTCATGATCTAGCTTCGAAGATTATTATTAGATCTTTACAGAGTTTGCGTAAGACTACCGAGAACTATTACGCTTTCAAAAAAAAAAAAAAAAAAAAAATCGGTGCACCTGTTTTAAAAGTGATGCGTAAACCTACGTACGCATGTTCAAGTCGGTTAATTACAGTCTTTAGACTATATCCATTGAGATATTTTATTGTCTAGCTCAAAAGACTATCATTATATCCTACTGAAAGAGCATACAAGTAAAGAATGCTCTTTCAAACAGGAAAAGAATCATCCAATATCAGTGTATTTATGATGAAGTTATGCGTGAAGATAGACACAATATATATATATATATATGGATAAAAAGTAATGGCACACTTGTTATAATTTACAAATGACTGTATTAGAAGGGAAAATACGTTCTACATTCCTTCAATGTAATCACCCCCCATGTCCACAACCTTCTGCCACACGTATGGAAGGCGCCGTACTCCGTCAGCACGTTGTTCTCTGGCTATGTCTCGCAGCGACCGCCCTACGGCATTGAGGATGGCCTGTCTGGTGTTGTATCGTTGTCCGCGAAGTGGTTGCTTCATCTTGGAAAACAGGTCATAATCGCACGAACTCATATCCGGCGAATATGGTGGATGTTCCAGAATCTCCCAGTTCCAGGCACGTAAAAGGTCCGTCACGGCGGTAGCTGTGTGACAGCGTGCATTGTCGTGCAAAATGATTGGGGTCCGTGCCAAAAGATCAGGTCGCTTTCTCCGAAATGCGGGACGCAGATGGTGTTGCAAGAACGTGCAGTAATATGGCGCATTCACAGTCGGCCCTGCTGGCACATCATACGCCACTATCAACATCACCTTCACTCCTCCCTGACAAGGGCGCACAATCTTTGGCCGAGGGGAATCGGGATGCTTCCATTCGTTGGATTGGCGCTTCAAACATGGTTCGTAGGATCGAACCCAGGTTTCATCAATGGTAGTCTGCCCTGCTGGTACAGCATGGTGCAGGATAACCCCTTGCACATCATACGCCACTATCAACATCACCTTCACTCCTCCCTGACAAGGGCGCACAATCTTTGGCCGAGGGGAATCGGGATGCTTCCATTCGTTGGATTGGCGCTTCAAACATGGTTCGTAGGATCGAACCCAGGTTTCATCAATGGTAACGATCCTGCCCAAGAAATTGTCACCCTCCCTCTGGTGGCGGTCCAATTCTTGTGCCAGTGCATATCGGTACCATTTCTGCACCTCGGTAATGACATGTGGAACCCAACGTGCTGCAATTTTGCGAAAACCCAGGATGTCGTTCAAAATGTGAAGCACAGTTTTATGGCACACCCCAACCTCTGCCGATAACTCACGCGCAGTCCACCGTCTATCCACGTCCAGCAAGGATGCAAGGAGCTGAATTGTCATGTTGTCCACTGGAGGTCGTCCAGAACGTTGGCGGTCTTCCACGTTCTGTCTGCCTTCACGAAACACTTTAACCCATCGAGCTACGGTGCGGTATGGCAACGCTGCATCACCACAGGCTTCCCGCAGACCCTGAAAACATTCTCGTGCACTACGACCACGTGCCACTTCAATTTTGATCCACGAACGCTGTTCATGTTTAGTGAACATTGTGTTTAGAGCGCTTTCACTCGCGATACCAATTTGACGCCACCGCTCTCGTTGACTGACTGACTCAACAGCGTTCCCACTCATCTAAGTTCCTCAACTGAGATTGTCTTCTCCGGTGCTGCCACCTCGCGGTTCTCCGTCACTAGACTGGCGCGTGCCGGCAGGGTTGCCAGTACTTTTTATCGAACCTATGTATATATATATATATATATATATATATATATATATATACAAAGGCGATACTCCAGATTAGGTCAACAGCATGATTAAATAATTATATTGGATTATTGGATTCAAACACCAACCCTTCTTTTAATCAGTTCGGCATAACATCAGCTCGAACTCGAAATACTTTTGTAGGTGGAATCCATCTTTGGCATCACTCGTCGACTCTGTACATTCCTTTCAACCATCTAGTATATATCAGAAATCTATACATATACACTACTTCAAAATTCTATCAAAGAAAGAAATACAGCTCTCACATTAGGACTTAACCTTATTTGCATCTTATTAAATTAATTGAACAGATAAGTGCCCGTGCATAAATAGAGGGAGGCCCAAAAGTAGGTATATACCCCTGCATTGATCAAGTATAACATCCTAGTCTATGAGTTTATTTGCTTCGGCTCTTTCGATCTTAAGATCTGTATATTAGAATGCTAGGTTTATATGTTTGTCTCCAAAGAAAAGTATATGTTTATCTCCAATTGTTTCGACAATGAGATCTCGAAAACCACAAGAGCTAGGAACGTGCCATTTTCGCTGGTCGATTTCAAACTTTGTGTTGATTGAATATTTAAAGGAATGCGGCCGTTATTTATTTATTACATTTTTAGAAGCGCTAGAAGTGTTGAAATTTTAAAGAAGTAAAGCATCATATCATATGAGTTATAGATTCTAACACAACATAGTTGTATACAGGGGTTGTGTATCTCTCAGGCGTTTGTTTCATGGCCAAATGATAATGAAAAACGAAGGATAACCATTTCTATGATGAATCTTTATTGTTTGGAGTGCTTTGCCCAGTGAACACCATATATCACTGACATTATAATTAATTGTGTATGTAATGTATTTGCTTATTACATACTGCATGCAAGAAGAAAGAAAACACTGATCATACATGAATTAGAAACTCCAACCGGAAGTAGACTCAATCTTGCAAACGGTACGAGATGTTTAAAGAACAATCAAAAAAAAAATCTCCCCTTCATGGTAATCCTTGCCGATTTATATCAAGAGGTCTTAAACTTGTGTCTGTAAAGGGATATCATGTACAGATGTTGTGAAGAATGACAAAGAGATCCATGCTCATATGTGAGTGATGAGCTCTGTAGAGAGCGCAAGTTCATCTATATATATAAAAGAGAACGTACAAATCCTTTGTTAGCTCATCACGCTAATACGGCTGAACCAATTTCTTTCATTTTTGGGGGGTTATTAAGATTTGGACCCTAGATGGTTTTTATCATATCACTTTAATTTTCAATTACCAGTGTCTTGAGATAATTGACCATTCAAGTGTCCATAACGTACAAATCCTTTGTTAGCTCATCATAGCTAAAACTAACCGTATTTATATGCAACCCACATGACCGTGTCACTCGGCGGGTTAACATAAATGACAGGCGATATAATGTTAACATTTACTCCAATCTTCTATGGTTTTTATCATATCACTTGAAAGCGAAAAAGTAAAAATTATCTAAGTAACAAAGTTTATTGCGTTCCAGGGTGACCGCAGCGAAGCGGGGTGAACGCTGCTAGTATATGATAAATGATGTTAACGTTAGTTAACACACTAGGAAGGAGGTTCAGAAAGACATAAAAATCATATCGGCTTCACATGTTAAACGCATGTTATATAACTGCGACAGAGATTCTCCACATGTTGTTTAGAGATTCACCGAATGTCTGTACGGCAGGGGTATTAAAACGGTGCAGTAAAGATGGAAACCATACAGAAAAAATGTTATTGTCCATGGCACGATTGCACGCATATGTGCAATGGGAGTCAAAGCAAAGATCACTTACCATGGTTTCATAATGCCAGGGGCAATGAAAAGTGGTAACGTAAAGGGGGGGGGGTAATTTGACATGTTTTGGAAAGTTTATTGAACATAACTCTCGTACTTATTTTCGATATAATATTGCATGTGTGCAGTTACACCAAATGGACCTTCGGCTACAAACCCCTACTAATAACGTTTCCTTACACTAAGTCTTACACCAAAATGTTCTGACTTAAATTGGTGACTATGTAGCCCCACGATTTGGGGCTAGTTTGACACTTTACTTCTTTTCATTTTAGGTCAAATTTGGGTGCCTTTTGGGGCTTGTTTAACCCTTGCTTTTATTTTTAAAAAGCTTCTTTTTGTTAATAGATGATAAAGACAGATTTTGGGGTAGTTTTGTACTTTTATTTACCCTTTCTATATTTGATAACACTTTTAACAAATTCTGAAACTAAAACTTGGCTATCAAACAAAGTGAAACAATAGAAAAATAATAAAAATAATTGAAATCGAAACTACTGTTTTGTGGTACGGTAATGAGTTCTATTACACATCATCTTGGCAATTTTCGCATTCATAGAACGGATCTCTGGATCTTTTGTTACATATCCCGCAGACCCACAACTTGCATGACACACAACAAATCCAATCTCTTCCTCGGTAATGGGCGAAATCGCACTTACAAATTGAACAAAGATTGTCGTCTATTTTCCTTTTCTTGGTCACATTGGAACACGCTGGCTCATCCAGTGGAAAGTCATCACTTTGCACTTCAAGTTCTGTAAGTTCTTCAGATTCGAGTTGATCGTTGTTCTTGTTGCTTTTCAAAGTAACTGGTGCTTCAGATGCTATGTTCACTTTCTTTCATCTTCTCTGGCGGATTCTCTCTTGGTTGAAATCTCGCCCTTCCTTCAAAATTTCCAAGAGGCTTTCATTCAAGATCCTTTCAGATGTACCACTGTCACCGCCAGGAAGATTCTTGAGCACAGCCTGCTTATCGAAGGGATAAAGTCCAGTTGTTCTAAAAGCACTTTGGAGATTGCTTGGAACTTTAGCAGCCAAAGCATGCATGAGTCTTTTCAATAAAACTTGAACTTGCTCCTTAGGTATGATTCCCTTCCAACGCGATTCCTTCCTCCATTTTTCCAAGATCTGTCTCCAGTGTTTTTTGAGGGTGGCAAATACTCCGACATCTAAAGGTTGCAGAAGAAGCGTTGAGTTATTCGGCAGACAAGTGAAATAGATTCCTTCTTTCACTGCAGCTTTTACAACATTTGGGGAGAAATGAGATCCTAAGTTGTCTCCTATTACAACAACTTTTTCTTTTCCATCTCGGTGTACTTGAATGTGAGTTAACAATATCTTAAAATATCACCGAAAATGTCAAAGTTTCCTCCAAAGTTTAAGTAGCCCCCCTCTACGGTATACCAGATAGAAACTTGCAGAGAGAGGGTAGAAATAAGAATAAGTGTAACTAGACGTATCATGTAATGAAATAATAGAATCCACAACGATACTGTATTTGTAACGTAGTATCTTACACAGAATAGCAATACAAACTACTAGGTCGTATGTTACAACAATAAGCGTACCTACAGAAGATGTTCAAACTGCTGTTGTCGCACATCTATGCAACGTACTAATCGTGAGTTTGGAATGCATTTCATCACTCCCGGTGTGTTGAGCAACTGTTCACACGCATCTTAAATGCGGTTTTGTAAATCGGCAAAGTTCCTTTCCTTAAGTGTGAAGTTCCTTTCTCCCCACACTCGAAGCTCTCTAGCTCCGCCCCTGTCCATTTCTTTACTGTATGTCATATAAACTTTCTTGTTTCGGTGCCAGAAATCTGTGGTTTCATTTTTCGCCATTACTTTTGGGACACCTTATATATATATATATATATATATATATATATATATATATATATATATATATATATATATATATATATATATAGGGGTCTGTCTATATGAGTTTCCAAAATTTGGCCAGCCATAAATAGGAAACTGTAAGGCAAGCATATTCAGCATAATATTTAATATAATTATATACCAGGTTAAGTTGCACTACGATGCCAAGTTTGATCCCAATCGGGTTACTTCGATATACGAATTTTTCCTTTCAAAAGTACGACGCAAAATTTGACTGTCCATAACTCTGGAACCATAAGCTGCATACCATTATATTCGTACACTTGTAAAGTTGGTGAAGTTCTACCACCACGCTATTTGGTCCCGACTGGGTCATTTATATGCACACATACATACACACATACACACACACACACACACACACACGTATATATATATATATATATATATATATATATATATATATATATATATATATATATATATATATATATATACACATATATATATATATATATATATATATATATATATATATATATATATATATATATATATATAATATGGGTTTTCCTTTTTGAAAATATGACCCAAAATTGTACCGCCTATGACTCTGGAACCGTAAGCTGTAACATAATATTTCATACGCATATATAGCAGGTCAAGGTCTACCATCACCACAAATTTGATTCTGGTATTTACACACTTAGCTATACTTTTTTGTTTCTGAAAATATGTCGCAAAATTTGACCGCCGATAACTCGGGAACCGTAAGCTTGCACAAAATAATATTTCACATATTTCTATAACATGCCAAGGTCTATCCAATGTTCAGGCCGGATGAGTTCGGTTGAACTCGTACGATGGTTTTCCGGGGAAAATCAAATGAAGACCGAAAAGGAAGATAAACTTAATATCATCAGAAAAGAATAGCCACCTATTACAGCACCATATTATGATCTTTAGTACTGGTATAAGTGGTTAGGGGTACACCTGAAAGGTACTTATATGGATAACAATCTTTGAGAAACAATATTAACTGACTACAATAGCAATAAAAAGTAGAAAATAATAAAAAAAAACACTAAAAAGCAGAAAATAATAACGATAAAGTGCTTAAAAGTAGAAAATATTATTTGCCATTTATTATTATTATCTACAAAATATTTTGAAGTCTGTATCAAGCCAAACAAATTAATACCTAATAAAAATTAGTTTCGATGATAATTTTGAGGCATTAATTTGTTTGGCTTGGCACAAACTTCAAAATGTTTTCTACGTAATAATAATAATGAGTTATGTTCTGCTTTTGTTTTTATTATTATTATTTTCTGCAATTTAGTGTTTTTATTGTTTCGTTTTTTTAGTACTTTTGTTGAAGTTGCTTACTGTTTTTTTTTAATGGTTTTATTTTCTGGTTTTCATTACGTTTTTTAAGTCGGTTACTTTTGTTTTAAGTTTGATTATCTTTTTCCACTTTTGCATTACCCTAGTTGTTTTGTTAGATATCTAAATTAAAGATAAGGCACTATTTTCCTATAAGGTGGGTCAGTCTAAGAAACATAAGTGACTTAACATATATTAATAAATTTACACCTTATGGAACTATACATGTACACTCATGTCCAAAATTATTGTCGCATGTCTATAAATATGTTGTTGTAGGAATATAATTTGATATCAAAGTCGCCCGGTATTTCTTATAATGTTAGTATGTGTATAATCGACAAAGACATGTATGTGGCAAATTTCATGTCAAAAGAGCAGTAAATGGAAACAATAAAACGAAAATAAAACAGATTCTTGTCCATTTAGCAACATTTTGTCTTACTCATTCTAATTTTCGTATTTTTAATTCTTTTCCTATGAAATTTACTATAAATGTTCATTTCCCGATTATATACATAGTATCAGCATTAAAAGTACCCTGTAAAATCATTATCAAATTATATTCTTACAAGAAGACAGTTATAGATATGCGACAATCATTTTGGACATGAGTGTACATACATACGATATTAACACTGTCATACTGTTGCGGAGTTTCATTATCTAACCCCAAAGACTGCAACCAGATTCTAATTAAAATTTGTTGGAATCTACGAAAATGTATACTCTTTGAAACAAAAAAGAAGTATAATCAAAATCGGTATATCAACGTACAAGTTATGCGTACACAATACAAAACGAAGGCGGTTACTTACGATATTAATATTGTCAACAGTTCAAAACGTTTCATAGTTTAGCTCTGAATATTATTTTTAGATTCTTAAGAAGTTTACGTGTGATCGTAAAGAAAGAATACTCTTTCAATTAAAAATAGAATCATCAAAATCGGTAAACTTTTCTCGAAGTTATATGTGGTTATACCACTGTCAGCCATCGATGAGTTTCATGGTCTTGCTTCGAAGACTATTATTAGATCCTTGTGAAGTGGGACTACAAAGAAAGAAAATTCCTTTAAACAATACAAGAATTGTCAAAATAGGCTCATCTTTAACGATTTTATGAGTGATAATACATACAAAAAAAACTTAATGATGAACACTATCAGCCATTGAAAAGTTTCATGATCTAGCTTCGAAGATTATTATTAGATCTTTACAGAGTTTGCGTAAGACTACCGAGAAATATTACGCTTTCAAAAAAAAAAAAAAAAATCGGTGCACCTGTTTTAAAAGTGATGCGTAAACCTACGTACGCATGTTCAAGTCGGTTAATTACAGTCTTTAGACTATATCCATTGAGATATTTTATTGTCTAGCTCAAAAGACTATCATTATATCCTACTGAAAGAGCATACAAGTAAAGAATGCTCTTTCAAACAGGAAAAGAATCATCCAATATCAGTGTATTTATGATGAAGTTATGCGTGAAGATAGACACAATATATATATATATATATATGGATAAAAAGTAATGGCACACTTGTTATAATTTACAAATGACTGTATTAGAAGGGAAAATACGTTCTACATTCCTTCAATGTAATCACCCCCCATGTCCACAACCTTCTGCCACACGTATGGAAGGCGCCGTACTCCGTCAGCACGTTGTTCTCTGGCTATGTCTCGCAGCGACCGCCCTACGGCATTGAGGATGGCCTGTCTGGTGTTGTATCGTTGTCCGCGAAGTGGTTGCTTCATCTTGGAAAACAGGTCATAATCGCACGAACTCATATCCGGCGAATATGGTGGATGTTCCAGAATCTCCCAGTTCCAGGCACGTAAAAGGTCCGTCACGGCGGTAGCTGTGTGACAGCGTGCATTGTCGTGCAAAATGATTGGGGTCCGTGCCAAAAGATCAGGTCGCTTTCTCCGAAATGCGGGACGCAGATGGTGTTGCAAGAACGTGCAGTAATATGGCGCATTCACAGTCGGCCCTGCTGGCACATCATACGCCACTATCAACATCACCTTCACTCCTCCCTGACAAGGGCGCACAATCTTTGGCCGAGGGGAATCGGGATGCTTCCATTCGTTGGATTGGCGCTTCAAACATGGTTCGTAGGATCGAACCCAGGTTTCATCAATGGTAGTCTGCCCTGCTGGTACAGCATGGTGCAGGATAACCCCTTGCACATCATACGCCACTATCAACATCACCTTCACTCCTCCCTGACAAGGGCGCACAATCTTTGGCCGAGGGGAATCGGGATGCTTCCATTCGTTGGATTGGCGCTTCAAACATGGTTCGTAGGATCGAACCCAGGTTTCATCAATGGTAACGATCCTGCCCAAGAAATTGTCACCCTCCCTCTGGTGGCGGTCCAATTCTTGTGCCAGTGCATATCGGTACCATTTCTGTACCTCGGTAATGACATGTGGAACCCAACGTGCTGCAATTTTGCGAAAACCCAGGATGTCGTTCAAAATGTGAAGCACAGTTTTATGGCACACCCCAACCTCTGCCGATAACTCACGCGCAGTCCACCGTCTATCCACGTCCAGCAAGGATGCAAGGAGCTGAATTGTCATGTTGTCCACTGGAGGTCGTCCAGAACGTTGGCGGTCTTCCGAGCTCTGTAGAGAGCGCAAGTTCACCTAGTATAAGTAATTACACATTAAGAACAAATAATAAACAAACTAAGTCTACCTGATGGATAACAATAAGAAAAGATATAAAATGCAACGAGCTGATCAGTACAGTACTATATACCTACTTTTTGGCTACCCTGTATAACAGCGATAGAGATGATCAGTTATCACATTATACGGTGAGGTAAAGAAGTTGAGGAGATCCAAAACTTCTTACTCAGACATATTTATCATCTCACAATTAACACTTCAAACTCTTTATAATCTTAACTATCGACAAAATAACATAAAATATTTAGATTTATCCGTCAAAGAACTATTTTAGCTGAACGACATTTTTAACTATATCTTGTCATTGTTACTTAATTAGATCTATCTCTTACTTTTCGTTTCAATCAACAAAATTGTATTACCTAAAATGTTAAATTATAACTTCCATAGAACATTTTTTGTTTATAATTACAAAATACTTTTCCACTGGATTAAAATATTAGTATTTAAATTATTTAATAATGGGAACTTATACTATAATATTTAAATTAAATAATTCCATTCAATTAACTGAACATAACATAATGTCATCTTATGACCTCTTCTTACTATAAATAATCTCGATTTTGCAGAAATAAATATTAAATTTAAATTTTATTCTTCTCAGGGACAGAGCTATTAAGAGAAATGTCAGAATTTGTTTTAATAAATTCTGTAATGAAACAAATGAAAATTTGGTCCGTTACAACGTAGGTTAAAAAGTAGTGCAATCTGGGCAAAACGAAGAAGAACAACGGGTGGGCGAAACCTCTCTCTGACGTAGGACAGCATGCAGACCAGACGACAGTACATATACAGAGAAAACGATGGCGGAGATCTCTTGTTGATGGCGCGCGTTTTTTCCAGCGTAATGCTTCATAAAATTATCATCGAAACTAATTTTAGGTGTTAATTTGTTTGACTTGGAACAGACTTCAAAAAAAGAATTTGTAGATAATAGTAATAAATAGCTTTCTGCTTTTAAGCGCTTTATTATTATTTTCTACTTTGTTGCACTTTTATTATTTCCTACAATTTAGCGCTTTATTTAAAGCCTATTTGTTTTAGCAGTTCAATTTGTAGATACCTTCTGTGTCTGCTACATCTCAAACATAAGGTAAATTTCTTTCTTAATTAGCAATGTGTTTATCATTTTCATGTTTATTTTTAAAGTCTAATGTATTTTTTATAAATCGAAGAGACAGTCTTTTATGAATTATATAATTAAATATAAAAGTTACGAAAAAAGAGATCAGTCCTTTGCATTGCAAAAATCCAACGATTGTTGCAACACAAAAAGCAAGATTACCGCGGTGACTCAGTGGTAGAGCGTTCACTTCTGGTGGTGAGGACCCTGGTTCGATCCCAGCTTTCACCAAGTGAATTTTGTGCTGGAAAAACACCGTGTGCGTAGGTTTCCTCGGAGTTCTCTCGTTTCCTTCCACTTTCTTCATTCCAGCATTTCATTCATTTCTCATCATCATCGTCTCCTTTAGCCTACGCATGGGACGTAAAACTCAAAGATCTCATTTTTTGACAAAAATGCAAAAGCAAAATGCACGTGGTATAAAGAGGGGGTAAGGAAGGCAAGCACTGTTTGATACACTTAGGCAAGTCATCACGAAGAGTGACGGAAATGCACGAAGCGCAGGTTGCAACTCCCTAGTTTGCCTGTAGTTTACAAGATTCAAATTTTGATTCCTAGAAAGAGAGCATCAAACGCACTACAATGATTCTTATCCCACTTTAAAGTGTAGGTCTCGTCCTGTACAGTCTATAGATTGTAAATAAAAATCAATTAATGAAATATTATTAAAGGAAATGTCAGTTGTTAAGGACAGATCAATTGACTGTGAACCCGCGAATTGTTCGATTTAATGTACAAGCATCATAGAAATCCTTCAGTCCTTTTAGTTCATACTTTAAAAAAAGTACAGTAGAATTCAAAACCGAACAAAAAACGCCTCGCGTTCATGCACAAAGGCTAAGGTAGACCGTGATGATGAAGTAGATGATACTGGTGGAATGACAAAAGTGGGAGGAAACGAGAAAACCCTGGTGTTTGTGCACTAAAAAAGCACTTGACGGGAGCTGGTATCGAATCCGGGACTCCACCCGCCAGGGCACAGTTCTACTTTTGAGCCACCGTGGCCCTATGGACTCTTATAAGAAATCGATGTTATTTCGGAGGCTTTCTCAGGGTAATGAGTACCATTTTTTATTTTTTATTTATTCATTTATTTATTTAACTTATTTATTTTTAATGACGAAGGTAAAATAGATTTCCTTTATCTTGGTAATTCACAGAAACCGAAGTCTGGTAATACTTTTCTGTCCCTACTTTTGAACATTTTTGTGACTAATTTTTATTTGCACTCTTGTATCACAGCACTGTTCCAAAGGCATCATTTCGGGAGGACAAGGGGCAATTTCCCCCTCTTGAGTTTGAGAAATAAATATTTTCACAATCAATTTTATACTAATATAGCCCTACTAATAAAAAAACATGAAACTCTTATGTCAGTGCAGAATCCCTCCCCCCTCTCTTTCCCCAAAGCAAAATTGAAATGACACTGGTGCGTTTTTCAATCCCAGAGTATACTAGAAAGCAACTTGGTCTGATTTTGAAATCAAACCCATAATTGTGCAAATTCAAAAAGTATGCAATGTTCTGCTCTTGGATCTATGTACAGTAGATAAGAGCAATGTTAGTTAGAAATCTACTCATTATCTGATAGAGGATCTATTTAATATAGTTGAATTTCTTAAAGAAATAAAAAGAAATCATCAATTTTTATAACCACCCTCTCATTACAAAGTACATGTTTAAAAGAAAACTTAAAGTTTCTTAAAGAAGAGAAAAGCTTCTTAAAAGTCTCAAAATAATTATACTATAGGAATTTTCTGAATGCAAATTATTTTTCTTCCTTCTTTTGTTTCCCTTCTCATTTTCTTGTTTGCCACTTTTTTTTCTTGGAAAGTAAGGAAGTTTTAATTATGGAATAGTATTTTTTTTTTAAGCTAACAGTTTTCATCCCAAGGGCTAGAACAAGTGAGAAAAAGTTCAACCTTTTTTTTTCTTCTTTTAAAGGGGAAAAAAGAAGGTTAAAAAGCAAACTTTAAACCAATCAAAACAGTAAGAAGAACCCATATAAGATTTTGAAGTTCCTTTTTCAGCTTCTATATGAGACCTAATCCTTAACGTGGGATCGAATGCTCATGTGCTCCCTAATCGAATCATCAAAGGCAAGAGTGATGTCCATTCAACAATAAGAGATGAATCAGTGAAGAAGTAACTTTATAACGGAATGCGGGCCAGGTCAACATAAGAACTATTTGGAGAGCCGTTCAACCCCTTCTGAAGCGATAGTTCACTGAATATATAAAAGTCAGACATTTTCTGAATTATTTGTTCTACTATACGTATTCTGCTTCTTGTTTTAAATGTCTAGGCCAGTGGTTCTCAACCTAATTCCTAGAGCTTCTTCGCGGCTAAGCGGTTAGCGTACGCGCCTTTGACGTGGGAGACCCTGGTTCGATTCCCGGTGGGAGCTCATGTGGTTCGAATTCCCCTTTAATCAGTAGGTCCACGTCTCATATAAACTCGCTGCTGAGCAGGACGTTAAACTCAAAATCAACTGAACTCAACCTAATTCCTATCATGACCCTAATTTTATCACATCCTCTTCCCAGCGACCCTCTTATAATTTCTGGTTTATAATAAGCTCGTGTGAATTTAATGTACCTATTGCGGAGATCTCACAATATCCATCTTTTTCTATAATATAGTATATAGTGGATACAGAAATTTCCCCAAAAGCGAATGGATTAAAACCAAATTTGCTCAGTTCATTCATAATACAAATATTGAATCCATTCCGTCGAGGCTGTTTAAAAATTTTAAAACTTCATAATTCCCTTAATTTTGGGTGACATGATGAAAAATAAAGTAATTTCTAATTTTGGTTTTTAAAAAATTGGAACATTTGTTTTAAAAAGTTATTGAGTATTTTAAATGACTTAATAAGGTGCGTCACGAAAATTGAACCAGACATTGCCGCACTAGTGAAATCACACCATGCTTAGGTACCGTATCTCAGTAGCTTTCAAATTTAATTTTGTTTCAATATGCAGGTTTTGTTGCATTTGTATTCTCTGGTATTTCAATACAGTTCTCATTAGTTTCATATCGTACCTCTTTCATTTAAATTGATTTTTAAATAACTCTTCACCTGTTGAAAATGTTCAGCAGACCTATTTTTTGTTGTTCTTAAGAGCGTGTATAAATTTAAAAAAAATGCCTATCAAAACAAAATTCAAAAATTGTTATTTGATATTAGATTCTAATTATATTTATCTCTTCCGCTTATCTTAGTGACCATACTCCTAGGTTGAGAAGCCCTGGTCTAGGCTAATTATGGTTTGATCTATGAACACTGGGAAGTTGAGGAAATCCACTAAATTGTACCATTTTAAGAAAATGTTTCACATTTCCTTAATATAACGAAAATTCGAAAAAAAAACTCAAGTACCTACATCATTAAGTACTGTCTTAGTGTGTAAAATAGTTGACAAAGCAATATTACTTACAGTACTTAATGAGATAAACAACAACAGCTATTTAATGAGATAAAGGATTAGGATTAGGAATTAGATTTCTGAGGTTTCGGCGTCTATGGCCATATCAGCCCGTCACACATATGAAGAATGATGTCCCTCTGCGATCACTGCCCAGGAAATTGGAGTGAAATCGAACGCGGGACTGCTGCACCAAGGGCTAGAGCGTTAGCAACTACGTTACGAGGGACCACTTAATGTAAAAAAAAAAAAAAAAAAAAAAGTATGTTAATTGGTATAATTTTACAAACCGTTCCTTAAATTGTACCACCCTTTTCCTATGTTGTCGCATGCAAGTAATTTTTGGACAATGTGTTATTTTACATAGAAGGTCTATGTATTATTGATAATTGTTAGTGACATTATGTTTTGACTATACCTAAGTAAGAAACGTAAATCCTTGTAACTCTTTTGGAGAAGTAGAGCCTAGGTTCAATTTAATGTGTCTAGCAAACATCATCCTTTCACTGTATTCGCATTGTCAATGTCTCTATAATAGAGATGCAAGGGCTCGGAAAAAAACCGGCTTTTTGAAAAAAAACTCGGTTTTTTCTGCTTCGCTTTTTTGCTTGGGAAATTTTGGGCTTTTTTTCAAAATTCTGCTTTAAATTGATAAAGCAGACTGTGTTTCGCTTCTCTATAACACAAAAAGTCATTTAATTCGTGGTTGATGCCGATAATAATATAAAACCTCGAAAATAAACCATAAATTTCGAAAAGATATTTCAAACAATTTTACTTCAACATTTTTATATTATGAATTCAAAAGGATTAACCAATGTATATAATAAAAAAAATTAACCTCCCATATACAAAAGCAAGCAGAATTGGCAAGAACCATGGTTGTTTCTGAAAATGCCAAAAAACCCGTTTTTTTGGGGGGAGTATAAACCAGGTTTTTTTGATTTAGATATTTTGCTTTATGTATTTATATTACATATTCACAGAAATAAGTTTGTTTCGCCTTGGTGTTATTATGTAACAACGGGGTTATGCTGGAAGAGGTCCCATAAGCTTAAAGAAGTCCGGTCAGTAAATTTCTTAAGGTGGATTACTAGTTGTTCTCGGTGCTATGCTAAACGCTGCTTGAATAGTACGGCGTTGCCAGATAGTGTCGAATGTTTACTGATATCAGATAATAAAAGAAGTAATGATGGAATTCTGCTTGGATATTTATTGGAGAAATTAGTTTTCGACCCTTACTGCAATTCACAGCTAAGTTCCGCTTTTCTCTAAGTTCCGCTAGAATCCAGGAATCTTCTTATTATGACTACGACAATAAACATACAAATTTGGCAACGACGCATTATGGCGTTCCGCGCAAGTTTCTTCTCAAAATCTACTTCCTTAAATGTAAATTAATATTTAAATAAAATATGAAACATAACACGAAAAACGGTCAAAGAATATATCCATTTCGTAATAGGATTGTTACTTTAAAATACTTTACACACACAAATAAATATTTCATGAAACTTGGCACTTCTAGTAAGATCTAACAGCAAGAGCCATCTTGTGTGCTCATTGTAAAACGAATCAAATATTTTCTTTTATTTGTTATCTTTATCGATATCAGACGACAACCAAATGTATCAGTCTTGTATTGTAGCTGAAACGTAACTCTATCTTATATTACAATATTTATAACATGTAACGTTTCATTACGCAGTAATTAAGGAAATGAGTTAAAATATGTATTGACTTCCGGGTAGTGATCCACTTTAAATTGAGAAACTCGGGAAAATCCCGTCATTATTTTAAATGTAAAATAACTGGAAAATCCTGTTATTGCTTTCCATGTAAAATTTAAAGGTCAACGTATCATAATAAGTACGCTAAAACTGGGCTATTAAATTACAAATTTAGTATGTAGATATCATTGAAAGTCCAATCCAAGCTAATGTTGGAAGCTACGTAGGCAATCGATAAATTTTGCCAATTTCTATCAATATATTTAAGCAACCTTGGCTTCTTTATAAAACAACAGGCATGCAGAAATATATAATTTGGTTTCGTTTCGTATGTTTAGGTTTAACATCCTTACGTAATACCGAGGTTATCAAGGAGAAGACTTTTGCTTAAAGTGACATCCGAACCGCTACTTGGTTTACACATGAAGGAAGGGTTGTGGTTCGACCGAGAATTGAACATGGAACACCTTGATTAAAAGGTGAAAAGGAAATAAGACTAATGCAGATGGTTTGACATGTGGAAACGTCACCATGAAGTTCACATGATTCGCATTTTTGTTCTTTTTATTATTATTTTTTTAATTTTTTGGTTTAAACCAGTTATTTTAAAAAAAGCTGGTGTAAACGAGCCAACCCTAAAAGTAAAAACTTCTTTTTAAAAAAATATACAAATAACTAGCAAAATTGTATGTAGTATTTTTGCTTCAAAATATTCCATACCCTCCTTTTGAAACAAAATAAAATTAAAATAAAATATAAGAGAAATACTTAGATTTATATGATACACTTAAAGGCTGCACATCTAGAGCTTTTGGTTCTGTATATTCTTGAAATTCTACAGTTAAGTTTTATAACCACCATTACGGTTTACCCAATCCTCAAGTTTTCTGAATTTTTAACAAGAGGGATTCAACATATCATTACGGACCCTACCCAAAAAAGGGCTACGAAATATATTTAAACTAAATACAACTGCACAACAAACATAACTGAGTGGTTAGCTTTTGCGCTTCTATCGGGAAGTCCGGGATTCAACCCAGCATTCGACCATTCTGACAGAGCTTTTCTTCATTGCATCTGTGAATATAGAAATAGTGCGTGTACTGGCCGACTAGGAGTGTAGGAGTTGGCCGATTTCCTTTCTTATTGTTTTTAAATCGTTATTATTACTAATTACCAGCAGTGACGGTTTTGCGAAGGTTAGGGGGTTGGTCTTTCGGACTGAAGCCTGTTCCCCAAAGTTGCGGAATGTCTAAAACGAACGAAATATCTATTAGTTATGCCTTTACTCATAAATTTTAAGCTCCCATCAAATAAAAATTAAGAATGTTTAGAAAAACTAAACATTAGTAAGAAAAACCCCTCCCAAAATACTTTTCTAAATTCGCCACTGATTCTCAGTATAAAATGATCTTCAAGATTGTATCCGGAAGATTATTGCTAAACATATAAACTAAACGAAATATTAGTTATGCCTGTACTCATAAACTTCAAGCTCCTCCCAAATAAAATTAGGACATTTTAGAAAACGAAACAATCAGAGAAACCCCTCCCAAAGTACTTTTCTAAATCCGCTACTGTATTTGTATAAATTGGTATTGAAGGTTGTATCCGGAAAATTATTGGTAAATCATTGCACAACTACAGTATAACAGAAATGTGGAAATACGGTTTGACGGACATATTGAAAAACGTATGCTTTGACGGATATATAGAAAAACGTAAGTTTAACTTTTGTGCTAGAAGCTAGAGTACTAAGCTCTTAGAAATGAAACACGGATGACAAACTAAAATGATATAGAGAAGAAAAAAATGTCGATAACTCAAAATTTAAAATAAAGTTAAATAGCCTGTAAAATTGCCCTCAAATACCACATTCTTCATGTTAGCTTTAATTCGTGAAACATGTGCTCCATCCATCTTGATGGTGAATTACAGAGCTAAATATGGCATTTAGGTCATGGAATTCTTATCTAACTATAGAATATACTATAAGAAAGCTATTTAGATAGAAAAATCATGAAGTTGAAAAAAGCCAAAATTTCCAAAATTCTCGTTTTTCCCCTAAAAAGCCGGCTTTTTATGTGAAAAAAAACCATCGATTCAAAAAAGCCGGCTTTTTTTGCATCTCTACTCTATAAGTTTAAATATAAAGACATACACGAAAAATCGAAGTTAAAGAAAGTCTGTTCACATTTACGATGAATGAGGGTGGGATTATTAAAAAAAAAGGAAGAATTATTCTAAAATACGAAACACAACATGTAATTGGACATCGAAAACTGACAACGTAGTTATGACGGACAAAATATATTTATCCTAAAGGAAGCGCGGTGGTTCAGTGGTAGAGCTTTCACCTCTGGTGCTTGGGGTCCCTGGTTCGATCCCAGTTCGCGCCGTGTGGACTTTGTGGTGGACAAACATTGTGCTCGTGGGTTTTCTCGGGGCTTCTCCCGTTTCATCTCACTTTCTTCATTTTACTCATCTCTCGTCATTACCGTTTCCTTTAGCCTAACCGGCATAACGGTGGAACGTAAAACTCAAAAATTTCACTTTTTCATTTTTTATATTTATCCTAAATCGTTATATAGATCAATATACCTATTTCAACTTCAACATAAAACGATAAAAAAAAGTACCTGAGAACTTTTAAAATATTAAGAAATAGACCATATCATGAATTCATCCTCGTACTAGTTAATCATTTGGTGAATCACCAGCAACTTAAACACATTCACCACAGTACAAGATCTTCGGTTTGTTGCTCACACCTGCGCACTTGATATGCAGCCAATATCCACAACAAGGGCATTATTTCTCAAAACTTGATCCTAAATTTTACAGGTACAATTTAGGGAAAACGTATGAGTACAATTGAGAAACATGATAATTTTCTTTCTCGTATTCGTTTTGTCAAATGTGGAATATGATTTTTTAAGACTCCGCCACTGGAGACATGAAGACGAAGGAGCAGGAGAGGATAATCTCTAAAATGCATATACCCCATATTCATCTATGGTATAGAGGTCTACAACTTCTCCAGGTCAATATCCGCAATGCGACCGCTGCCAGTGAGTATTGCATTCCCAAAGTACGTGCCGGGCCTCATTCAGATGTATGAAGTGTAAAGCAGGCCATCTCAGCACGATGTGCCACAAAGACCACCGGGAACGCACCACCAAAATGTACCAACTGCGGTGGGGACCACCCAGTAAACTATCAGGGATGCCCTATCCTCAAGGCAGCTTGGCTGAAACAACAACACCAAAATCCACCGACACCGTTGTCACCACAACAGCAACAGGGCGAATGCCACGCCGGCCGAATTATGCAGCTGTAACCTCCAGCAAACAAGACCAACAAATACCGAGCAGAAAGAACCACGACAAAGGAGACTAGAGCCACTGCCCAGAGCAACTCCACCACAGAAGCAATAGAAACCACTTCCATCTCCGATATGATCAAAGAAGTCAAAGATCTTTTCCAAGGCCTCAACCTCGAGATATTCCTCGAAAAATCAAGACAGGCCTGAGGGAAATTTCCGCAGCAAAAGACCCGGTCTCTGGGATCACAACGATGTTCGAAGTGATTGCAACGTTAGTCGATGATAGCAATCATTAGAATGGCCATCTCCCGTGACCCCAGGGTCGTCGCAGCCTACCGATCTTCAAACACACGACTAGAACCGCAGGACCTTCGAACATTCCGACAACAAAAACAACAAATCTTAATTAAGGGAGACCTCAACTGTAATCACCCCGAGTGAAACTTAAGAACAAGAAAAGAGAATGGGACCACACTCCATCGGGCCCTCAGGACCATTGACTTTCTTCCGTCCGCACCAACAATCTTTAACGCACTACAGTCGGACTATATCCTAGTGATCCAGACAATAGTAGTCCGGCACCAATTGCAGAATTCCAGCCTCCCGACCATCACAGAAACAGACTGGAATTTCCAGCGACAGATGCTCGCAGGCACAGTGAATTCAGGCCTTCCGGTGAACACCCCCGGAAGATCTAAAAGCTGGTGTGAACACAGTCACTACCCAAATGCAAATCGCACTCCGGCAGGCGACGTCCATCCCCACAGCCCGCTCCAGACTACTAATACCCGAAGAACAACATACGACGTTCCTGATTCACCTCAGACACTTGGCCCGGAAGCAGTGGCAATGTAGTCGGTACCTGAGCTACGAGACGCTCTGGAATAGTCTCACCACCAGAGGGAAAAAACAGTTCCTACGCATCAAAGTGCATGCCTGGAACCAGCGACACCAAGAAATCGAATTCCCAAACAAGACGTCTGGAGGTTGGTTAGACGACTTTCCAAACCAACAACAGTACCGCGGACTTACCTCCTCCAAGATCCCCAAGGATTTCTGTATGAACCGGAGGAACAGGCCGAACTGTTTGCAGATACACTGGAAGGTATCCTACAAACAAACAACACCTTAGTGCCAGTGACTACCCAAGAGGCTGTTCGACAGACCATAGTAGAATCCTACTTCGAGAATCCTACGCCATCAGGAGCACTCACTAATCCCTGGGAAGTCCAGGAAGTAATCAAGCGCATCAACCCGCACGAATCCTCCGAACCAGACAAGATCACTCCAGAAGCATTATGCATCATCCCGCGAAAGGCCATTGTATTGCTTTGCAGAGTCTTCAACGCATTCCTGATAATTGAACATTTCCCGAAGGCCTGGAAGCAAGCCAAGATCACGATGATTCACCAACAAGACACAACTCGGAAAAATCACACCAATTACCGACCAATCAGTCTCGAACAACTAGTAAGGTATTCGATAGGATATTCATACGAAGACTGCAGAACTTCATCGAAGAACGCCAGCTAGTTCCTGACCAATAGTTCGGATTTAGAGCCGGACATAGCGCAGAACTGCAATTCGTCGGAGTGGTGGAGCTCATTACGGCGAGATATAACGACGGCGACCACACCTTGGGAGACTTCCTGGACATAGAAAAGGCGTTCGACAAGGTGTGGCATGAAGAGTTGATCCACAAGCTCTACCTCTAGGCCTATCCACACTACCACATCAGAATCATCATATCATATCTTTACAATAGATCATTCTTTGTATCCCACGCAGGGCAACGAACACCTCCACGCACGATCCACGCAGGTGTCCCACAAGGCTGCTGTATCTCCCTATCATATATGCAATGTACACAAGCGACATCCCTACCACCCCAAATACCACCCTTGCAACCTTTGCAGATTACAACGCAATCTTCGCCAGCCATTGAAACCAGAGACCCCGTAGTATATCTCAGGAGACACTTGCAACTCCTGGATAGCTGGATCAAAACTCGGAATATTTAGGTCTACGCTAGGAAGACAGCGGTAGTGAATTCCACGTAACGACGTAACTGGACTCCTGCACAGTTCCAACTTGCAGGCAGCGCACTACCGAAAGAAGAACAGAGAAAATATCTGGGAGTCCAGCTCGACCGGAAGCTTACCTTTGGAGCTCACCTAACAACAGTAACCAAAAAGGCTATGCAAAGATTCAAGGTGCTTTTACCCATCCTACTCTCTCCATCCCTCTCTGTAAGACACGGAAACATGTGTATGAGATGAGCATCAGACCATTATCCTCTACACTCACCCTGTGTGGAAGCACGCTGTCAGAGTAAGACTCCGTCCGATGTAAGTTCTACAGAACAGAGCAGCCAGGACCATCACCGCACACTCAATGGGCACAAGACTGCAACAGATACATGAAGACCTGAACTCCCCTTCCTCGAAGAGATGTGGCGACGAAGATTTGCGGAATTCTGGCGGAAGGTCAGAACTTCCCTGTGTCACCATATAAATCTCAATGGACGAGCAGAACCCAGAAGACAACTCTAAAAGATGTCATGACCGCCCAACTGAACCAACTGAACAGACCAAGCCAGTAAACAAGGGACCAGCGACAGTTGCGATTCCTGAACCAAACATTTTTTTGGAAGAGGGCTTAGGCCCGTCTTCATATCCGGCATCTGAAACTTTTGACCGGAACGTGTTATCATCATAGTCATTTATTTATTATCTTTATTGCATATAAATGTTTGAAAGGGGAAAAAGTAGGTGAAAAGAAAAAGGGGAAAAAGAAAGAACAAAGGAACCACAGCACAAGAACAAAACAAGCAAAAAAAAAAACACAATAAACTTTGAGAAATTAACAAAAAATATCCTTGCGAAGTGATGTTCAGCTTAACTCTGTCTGCACTTATCCTGAACTAAATCCAGCAACTATAATATGAAATACGATATAAAATACTTCAATAATACATTCTATTGTTATTAATTCTCATCTAGTTATCTATCTATAAGGACTATCTATCTAATCTATCCTTCTATTTTGTTATTATTTATTTATTTATTTTTATATGTTGTTTCACTGTGATTCTTAATTCCTAGTGATTTATTTATTTCCTTAATTATTAAGATTTTTTTCAAGATTGTAGTCTTAATTATTATGTTTTTAATTACCTACTTCCTAATTTTTATTTGTTTAATTGTAATTATAGTTTGCACATTCTTATTTAATGGTTCACTACATTATTTATTACTATATGCATTTATTAGTTATGTTACAAATTATCCTTTTCTCTCTTCTTGTTATTCCACATGAGTGTTTAATAATGTTGTTTAATAAATTATGTGTTTACTTTATTAATTATTTAAATTGTTATATCATTTAGTTAAGTTTTATTTAATAATGTGTTGCTTCATTCTTCTTCGGTTTTCACCGTATGACATTGGTTCCTCTCCTGTATGCTGTATGTTTTTTTTTTTTTTTTTTTTTTATCAAACTGCATTCCTCTTCACTTTTCACAACAAAACAGATCACCACGGTTTTTCACTGTATGATTGATTCTCTCCTGTGGTCAGGGAACACATTTACACTAACGTACCAAAGAATTTTACACTATAAATATGCCACATTGACTTGACACCCAGTCTTCCGTTTCAGGCGCTGCTATCGGCTGAAGGAATTCCACTTTCTTTCGCTAAGGCTCTCTCGCTTAGCAGCTGCTGAACCCTTATTGGCTCAACGCGTGGGTGTGTTGGGATGTGAGCTTTAGTTTGCATTTTTGCCACGGCTCAAGTCATTTTGGCAGCACAATAACATTTCACTTCACTAATAACTTCCACTCTTATATGACCTTAATTTTAATGGTTATTCATAAAATATTCTGTGAGTGTTCTCAGTTTCATGTCCATGCCACACGCATCAGAGTCCTGTATGTGCTGACTTAAAGTCCAGGACCCACTCAGTGCACTTAGTACAGGCCCTGGTCCGTTGTGTCCTTCCGCCCGCACACCCAGGCTGGGACCATCATTTCGGTCGAGGTAGACTGAAGCGGTCACTAAGTTCACTATCTCTGGGACACTCCTCTGCACTTATCGTCCATGACGCAATGAAATACACCCAAAAGCAGGAAACCACGAACACACAAAAGCGCACACACGCAAAGACCATTCGCATACAGAGTTTCATCCGGTGTAAACCCGGAATGCGATGACCCGTTCGCTCCTCTCCCCCAGGGGACACGGAAAACCAGTGTCATCCTGAAGATTTTCTTCGGTCCGGAAGATTTCATTCATTCGAAAACACTCAAAGGCACATCCACTCTAATTCAACTTACATTTATGCAATAGTCTATTATCCGTTTTCATTGTTATAAGTTCTTATTTCAGAATACCTGTTTGTAATTCGCTTTAAGATGTTAAAATCATTTTCGTTTTCTATTATTATTTTTTTTTTTTTTTTTTTTTTTTTTTTGTCTGATATTTTCCCTCTCTTGTATTACATCTTCTGTCAGAGGGTACCAAAAGATGTGGTGTTCTGGTGTTCCTATTTCGCCGCATTCACAGGTTGTATTCTCTTTGGCCTTTATTCTATACAAGTAAGTTCCATAATGGCCGTGCCCACTTAGAAAGTGGATGACTCCTGGACTTGGATCTAGATGTTTTAACTTTGTTCCTCTTATTAATTGTTGGAATAATATCCCATAGTTTTCTTGATTTGAGTTTGTCCATTCTAAGTTCCATATTTCTTCTATAATTTCTTCGATTTCCTTCTTTGTCTTTACAGCCTTGCCTAGAAGATCCACTAGTTTTTCGTTTTCTTACTTTTTTAACCAGTAGATTGCTGCTCTTTGTAGTATTACCAGATGAAGTGGTTTTATATGTAGTAGTATACATAATGCTTCATTTGGCACTGTGTTAAAGGCTCTACTTAATCTTATAAGTAAATTTCTTTGAGGTCTATTTATGGGATTCCTGATCTTTTTGTTCTCGAAAATTCGATGTACCCTTAGACTTGAAGCGTATGCTATAGTTGCACATAGTATTGTATCATGATATAGCTTTAATATTTTATTTGATAACTTGTATGTATTTTTTGCAAATGTCATCTCTCTTCGTCTGGCTCCTACACTTAGAGACCTGTCCGGCATGGAAAGCCCTCTGATAGCGAAACTATCTCCGGCATAGCTCTTAGAATCACTAGAGCACGCAAGCCCCCACCACCACCACCACCACCACTACCACGGCAAGGTGCAGATATTGAGCGGAAAGGACTTGGAGGAAACACTTTCAAACTTGAACGACCAACTGGAAAAAACATGCAAAATGAATATAAATATGAAGAAAACCAGTAATAAAGTGCACAAGAGCAGGACAGGAAGGGGCAAATGTATTGCTAGAGGAAGAGAAAATCGAAGACGTAAGACGTTACCCTACTTAGGAAGTATAATATCCTCGGACGGAAGAAGTGAAAAAGACGTAAATTCCAGAATAGCGCAAGCTAAACAAGCATTCAATAGGAAAAGAGGACTGCTAACATCGATAAATGTGTCTTTGGACGTTTGAAAACGATTTATTAAGACCCTGGTATGGAGCGTGGCGCTTTACGGATCAGAGACGTGGACACTGAGGAAAGCTGAAATATCCAAACTGGAAACATTTGAAATGTGGTGTTGGAGCAGAATGCTGCGCATATTATGGAGCGAAAGGAAAAGGAACGAAGACATATTAAAGGAAGCTAATGAAGGACGACAGATCATGAAGATAATAGGAAAAAGAAGAAACAGCATGCTTGGCCATCTTATTTGGCACTCCGAATGGATCACCGTGTTGATAGAGGGAAAGTCAGAAGAAAAGCCAGGAAGAGGAAGATCAAGGATAGAATATCTAGATGCAGTTACAAAGAAAAGCCCTTATCAAAGAATAAAACAGCTCTCCCAAAGGATAGAAAAGTTCTAAAATCTCCATGTTACCCACCAACCTATGGTTGAGATGAAAAAGAAGAAGTAAATCATCAATATCACTACTTCACTTTATGTTTTAGATTTGTTCACTTTACCCGCATTTGAGAATATAGCATAATTTTCCATCTCCTTCTTAGTAATGTTGAATATACACGCGTACTTCCTCACAAATTTACAAGATTTCAAAGCTTTTTATTAGTGCTACTACCACTGAGCAGTAACAGTCCTTTGTTCTTCAAGTGGAATAGTTGCAACATGGCCAGATTTGAAGAAGAAAGTTGTGACCATCTTCCCCACACTTCGCGGTCGCTTCACTTTCGTGGGTGGATTTTCATCTGGAAAGATCCAAACTGTACACTGGCGTTTATTTTCAGGGTCAAATTGATAGATCCAAGTCTCATCACCAGTAACAATGTCAGAGACGCGTCGAGAATTGCCTCCATCAAATCTTGTAAACATTTCTTCACACCATTCCACACGCATGCGCTTCTGCTGTTCACACAAAGTGTGAGACACCCAACGAGATGAAACCTTCCTAAGTCGAAGATCATGAAGAATTTTTGTTACTGCTGGTGATCCAATCTTCACTGTAGATTCAATGTCCTTGAAAGTTGTTCGAGGATTTTCTCGAATCATTTGTTCCACAGCGGCAATGTTTTCATCTGACACAGCTGTTGCCGGACGTCCAGCTCTCTGTTCATCTTAAGCGATGTCCGACCTCTTCTGAATTCATCAAACCACCGAAAAATTGTAGCACGGGAAGGAGCAAGGTCCCCAAATGCCCCCTGCAAACGGTCAAGGCTTTGTGTCTCGTTCAAACCACTTTTGAAATCGTAAAGGATCATTGCCCGAAAATGTGCCCTTTCGAGCTCCATTCTAGACAACCGAATACTGCTCACATCAACAAACAAGTGAAGATGATACGGTCATGCCGATAACCGAGGAGAGTTGAAACTTGCTTCACTTCTTCGCTCTGGATACCACTACCGAACGCAATTGTTGAAATTCAAATACTGTGCCACAACAATACGTATCTCAAAACTTTCGTAGTGACCCTCGTACGTAATTCATTTTTCCCTGAATTTCACTGGTGTTCACTTCCTTGGAAGGACAAGGAACCTTCAATTGTCAGGCACCCCACTTTAAACTTTAATTGCTCCGCTATTGCCTCCAACGTAACACTGGGTATATTTCTTTTTAATAAAGTTTTCAAAATATGGTAGAAATACTGCTTTCTTTTTTTTAATTACCAAACCATGCTAAATAATAGGCTAGACATCAGAGAGAGTTATCTTTATCTACCATCTCAATCAGGGCGGAATCAAGTCTCCTTCGAAGGCGGTTAGGAGTGTGGCGGTGCAGTTTCTCTCTGACCGGATTTTTGTAATACATCCGAAAATGATCTCAATGCAAAAGCATATCGTTTCTCAAGACACTGCTTAGACAATCGACCGGAGATCATATGGTCCAACTTGGTCGCAATTCCTAATAGTCTTATCTCAAAACTACACAATAGAATTTGCTTTAAACAATGAAAACGCAGTTGCCAAAATATAACTTTGATTCACAAAAATGAACTTCGAGGCTTTGTTAATAGAAGTAGGAATTCCTTACACTCGAATGCTACGAACTTCTTAGTGTTTCTTTGTACAACAGTGAGGTTAGTTTATTCGCAAGTTATTGCCAAATTGACATGGAGGGTGTATGTACTTTTTTTTGCAGTCCCATAAAGTATTCTGGAAATAACTTCTACAACTTTTGAAACTGTGTTTGTCTTAACTTGAACATATGCGTAGTTTTTTGTAAGCCTCCACTTCCCCCTCCCTTGGCCGATTTCTTACGGTCTTATTATCGGGCAGTCGCAACTTGCCTCTCCCTGTTTTTTCTCTCTCATATACTCTTTTATTTCATTTTTTCTCTCTCTGCTATTCGGCTTTCGTCCTCGACAGATTTGAGGTGAGGCTGTTTTATGGCGTGGTACCTAATTATATAAACCATGCCTTATTTTCTTCTTTTTTTAAATTACTATTTATATTTATTACAATTATTATTATTATTATTATTTACAAGAGTACATACACAGACGATCACAGACATAAAACCTGGAAAGAGACAGAGCTGAAAAGAGACTAAAAATAAAAAAAAATATTAATATAATATATAAAAGTGATATTAAAAATGATAGTTATGATAGTAAAGACACAAAAATTTCCTTCTCGTTTATTAGAAAATTGGTACTCCAGACTTCCTAAAAGTTTTTCTTCTTGTTTGTTAGGAAATCGGTACTCCAGATTTCCCAAAAAATTTCTCATATTAACTTATCTTTATTGTTTATTTACTTTTTATCTAGACTTGAATTTTGCCTCTTGACAGAACACAAACACTACACATTCTGCACTACAACACTACACTAACACTAAAACACTAAACAGATAAAGTTTTTAGCTCTTGGCTTCCTCAGAGCTGTTTTTTTTATTTGATATCAAATTTATTTAATTTTATTTTTATTTTTAGTGTATCATACAAAATTTATCTTCTTCTTTCTTCTCGTCTTTCTTTCCAAAGGTTTACCAAAACATGCCTAGCCAGAGTACTAATTTTTTCTAGTTTTTGTTCTATGATCGTTTTTATGCTATCTTGTTTCAGTTCATTCCTTATTTCTTTTATTGTATTGTTTGTTATATATCTGTCGCAAGATCAGAAAATATGCTCCGGAGTGTGAAGATCGCCACAAAAGCATTTATCATCGTTTCGTAAGTTTAGTCTTTTAAAATGTGTTTTAAATGGTCCATGTCCTGATATATATATTCTATCACATATTTACTTATATCTCCCATCCTTTCTCTTGTTTTTAAATCTGGTATAATATTTCTAGTCCTGGCACTTTTCCTGGAATTTTTCCATTCTTCTTCCCATTTTGTTCGGATGATTCTTTCAATATCTTCATCGAAGCTTGGTATTTCTCCTGTGATTTCTAATATCTTCGTCATTTCTTTATTTTGGATCCAAGTCTTGATACATTTTCTTAATATTTGGAGATGTATTGGTTCTTCATATGTAAGTAATTGCAGTACTTTGGCTGGGATTGTTTTCATTATGTTATTTATCCTTATTAAAATAAGTCTCTGTACTCTTGTCAATTTTTCTTTTAGTTTAATATGCATAAAAATTCGGTGTCCCCATATGCCCACGCAATACTGTAAGATTGCTATTAAAATTGTCTTGTTATATAACTTCCATTAAAATTGTCTTCTTATATAACTTGAAAATCTTCTTGTCGAATCTAAAGTCCTTTGTTGCAACTGTTAGTAATTTGTTGGCTACCTTTTTTGCTTTTTCTGTTATTTCTGTTATATGTTTATGAAAGTTTAATTTTTTATCGATCCATACTCCAAAATATTTGAATTCATTTACGTGTTCAATTTTTGTATCATTAATTTTTATTATTGGATCCCTCTTTAAAATTGACCGAACACCGTGTATTTAGTTTTACTTGCTGATAAATTTAACTTATTTTCTTTGCACCAATTATCTAATTCTGTTAATACTATTTTCCCTTTTGTTTCTATTTCATTTCTTGAAGATGCTGAAAATACAACTGCCAGATCATCAGCATAACCCACAACACCGATAGTTTCTTGCATATTATTTAAGTGATTTAAACATGACTGTAGTGTAACATCCCACATTAAGGGCCCGAGTATCGAGCCTTGTGGGCAACCTTTTGTGCTTATTGTTTTAATGGTTTCTCCCGGTGTTTGCATTTGTATTTGTCTTCCGCTACAATAATCTAACATTAAATTATACAGTGTTTTACTGATGTTCATTTTCTTTAATTCGTTGAAGAAAGCTGGCCACCATAAATTATCAAATGCTCCACTTATGTCAGCGTAAATCACTACTTGATATTTTTCTACTTTTCCCTCTTCTATCAGGTCTATCATTCTTTTAATAGCTGTTTCTGTGTTTTTTTTTTTTTTCCTTTCCTAAAACCATATTGTAATAAGTTATTTTCTAAAACTCTCGTCCGATTAATCCTTTCCGTTATTGTTCTTTCAAACAGTTTGCTTATAATATTTAGTAAACATATAGGTCTATAGGATTTCGGATCGTCATCTTTTGTATCGTCAGATTTCTTAAAAATTACTAAGTTAGCCTGTTTCCATCTTCTGGGTATTTGTCCTTTTTTAAAACATACATTAAACAGCTTTGACAAGTATGGTGCCCACTTATCCGCGTTTTTCTTATAAATTTCTGGTTTTATGCAGTCTGGACGTGGTGCCTTTTTATTTTTTAATCTTTTAATGTGATTTATTATTTCTTCATTCTTAACTTCTTCACTTTTATCTTTTATTGGAGTCACCGTCATTAAATTTCGTAGTTGTGTCTGTGTTTCATTGTCTTCCCGCTGATCGTCTTTTGGCAGCAAGATGTTCATCAGGTATTCCACTGTTTCTTTCCAGTTTTTTGTGTACGTACGTAAAGTGGTTTATTACGAACAGGACAAAAATAACTGTGACAGATTAATTACAAGTAATCCAGTTAGAAACACTGTTGTTTGTATTTTAGTTCCAAGACCGGACGCCCGCACTCGTTCGCTGGTCAGGTATTGTGATGAAATTAGTTTCCTATCCAAATTACGGTTTTATCTATACGGGTGTGATTAGTGTTTCACGTCTACTCTTGTTTGTATCTAATACAGAATCCCGGCATTCGTCTGGCACAACTAAGGCAAACTGTGGTACAATCTCATTTAGGAATTTTTGCCACTGGGTTTGAACCCTTGACCTCCCACTTCCGAAGCAAAAGCTTTCGGAATTAACAGTCTACGCCTCCTCAGTAGGGAAAAGAAACACAGAAGCAATAAAAATAACCAAGTGCCAGTTTGTGGCTTTATTATTATTGTCATGTGTGTTTCTGAATATGTGTTCAATCTAGTTTACTGAAAAAAAAAACACTTCATTGCTGGTTCTAAGTGCTTTGAGTAATATGAACATAAAATGCTCACGCACATGTATATAACCGACTGAGAATAGATTCAGGGTCCACAATGATTTAATGATTCAAGTGCCACAAAATATTGAACCTTAAATTGGACTATACTGAGAAATGATGCCCGATGCATATGCAGTGAAATAAAATCTATGAGTTCAAGAACAGGACAATATTAGAAATAATAATATAGTCAGTAAAGTCATAGAGCGATCTTTTATACTTTCTCTTTATTTTGGTTTATCATTCATTCGTGGTTTCATTATTACCTACTCAGAAAAGAAATGAAGTTATTTTTGTATTTAGATTCGTATATAGGCTACATTAAAAGAGAACATTCTCTCCCGGAAATTGTTGGCTATTTCACAACGTGGTCTCTCCTGCCATCTTTTGCATATTTATTTCTTTTTTCTCAATTTTAATAAAGTCGCTAAGGATTTTTCCTTCCTTTTTCAACAGTTCTTCCTGTTCAGTTTGCAGAACAAATGCTTGGTCACAAAGTTACGGCCTCTTGAATTTAATTAATTTTCAGCCGCGCTTGCTTCCGCAAATTTAACTTATTCTCTTTTCCTTAGTAAACATCATAAAAGCATTACAGTAATATTTTACACTTTGGAAAAAGTTATGTGACTTCCTGAAATATTTTTCAACTACTCAAATCAGTGTTCGAAGTGGAAAAAAAGCAGAGGCGGTATGTTTTATTATAATTTTGACTCAACATACCGGCTATTTAAATATTGTCTTGATCACTAAACAACCAGAGACGGTATATCATCATTACTGAAAAATCAGAGGCGGTATGACATACCACCTCATACCGTCTCACTTCGACCACTGACTCAAACCATCTTTGTCTACAGTGTGTCTCGAAAGAAATGCAACGCAAACTTTTATCGAGTATATTTTTTGAAGTATGAACGATAGAGACATGCTTTTCGTGTTGCCGATGAGGATATTCGGTCGAAAACGTGTAACAGCTATTTCAGACCAGCCATCTTGAGTGAGGTGTCTCCTGGGTGTCCCTCATTCACACCAGACAAATGCCGGGACGGTACCTATCCTAATGGTCCCAGGCTGCTTCCTTCCTTCCCTTTCCTCGGATAGTGTGCTCGCCGAGGGACGTGATCTCTCACATACGTGACGGGTTAAATGGCCTTAGATGCCGACAGCCCAGAAATCTAATTCCTAACTCCTAATGATTTTTGTGACAAAAGTTAGTGTTGCCTATGGAGATATTTTGAAAATAAAACCAATAAGACAAGTCGTAACTTTGAATTTTAGTAATTGTTTAAATGACCGGATGTGTAATTCAAAAAAATTGCAAATTGCTTATAATCAATTGTTAAAAACAGAAAAAAGAATTAATCGCGGTAATTCTTAGTGTGTTCCTTCGCATCAATATTTATTAGATGGAACAAAAACTGCATGTTGTTTAACAGCGTTGACAATTGTAAAGGTTATTTTTACGTGTTCAGAAGAAAACACTTTTTTAAAAATAAAATAGCGCATTCTGGTAACAATGTTCTGACAAAAAATACTACCACAGGCGTAAGTCATCCTCGCACATATTGAGCAATGTGATTTATCAATAAAACAATAAATGATTTTTTGTCAAAAAAAAGATTAAAAAAATAATTATTCACCTAGAACTGGCAACCCGTACTGGCAGAGAGAAAAATACAGAACTATTTATTTGAGGTGGATCTATATTAAAAATTTGATCGGGATCGGCCGGGTGGTTCAAGAGTTATTAAGTTTTATTTAATTTTATATATCTCCCCTCATCCCTAACTTCTACCGTCAAATTAAAATGATGAAAACCATCCCAGGCCCGAAACTCATCCATGTTGAAAATTTGATTGAGAGCGGTAGGGTGGTTCAAAAGTTTTGAAGTCACAAACATAATCACTTTCAATTTTATATAATAGATTAGCCTTTGGCTAGCTGGAGGCTCCGCCCCTAGACCCCTGACTTTGCTCGGCCTATGGCCTCGCATTTCTTATCTATCGGCCTTTGCATCAACAGTGAATTTCGTGAACTTGTCCTTCATATTTCCTGAATTTGCCTATCCGGGAACTTCGCTCCCACACACTGTCTTTGCTCGGCCTACGGCCTCACACCTCTTGAACCCACAATTCTATCGTTTCTTTTCCTATTTCAATTATCTAAAAGATAAGATTTTGTATCCCAAGAAAACGTCCATTTAAATAGCATGGGGATTTCTCCATCCCCCTTTAGACCCCGAAAAATTTAAAAATATTCACTTTCGGCAATTTTTCTGTCGGTTAGTCCTGGAAGGCTAGGCTACAATCATGCTAAATTTAATCATTCTAATTCTACCGGAAGTGCCTAAACATTTTGGGGTGTAGCAGATATCCCATATAAATAACATGTGAAAGATTTTTCAATTCTCTATAAAACCGGTATTTTTTTAATTATTTTTACTGATTTACTTAGGTAGCCCTAACGAAAATGTACAAGAATACCGAATTTCAACTTTTTATACCAATTGTAAGTACCTAAAACACTAGATTATAGGTTAAAAAATGCCCATTTAAATAACATGTGGACATTCTTTATCCCCTCTTTAGGCCCCCTAAAAATTTAAAATAATCACTTTTGACTATTTTCCTGTCGGTTAGTTCCGGAAAGCTACAACCATGCCAAATTTAATAATTGTAGCCCTACAGTAAGTGCTCAATAACACTAGTCAACAAGATTTTGGCACAGAAATGAAAATACCTGATTCTACTGTCTGGCTCAAACCTCTTTACGTTTAAGGTGTGGCCTCTTTTTTTTACAATATCCAATGAAAGTTAGGCGAGGTTGTCCAATAGTCGATGCTTAGGATAAACATTATTTGCGCTCAAAAACGAGGTGCATTTCGCCAGCCCCCCCACCTTGGAGTTTCGAAAGAAAAACCTATGCCAATCGTTTGTGCTACGTTTGTGCCGGAATGTACCGCAAAAATTTTCGTTTGTACCACTTCCGGTACGAAGTTATAATAGTTTTAAAGTGGGGGGGCTGGGGAAACGGCAGCCCCCCACCTTGGAATTTCGAAACGAAACCTATGCCAATCGTTTGTGCTACGTTTGTGCCGGAATGTACCGAAAAAATTTTCGTTTGTACCACTTCCGGTACGAAGTTATAAGGGTTTTAAAGTGGGGGGGCTGGAGAAACGGCATCCCCCCCACCTAGGAATTTCGAAACAAAACCTATGCCAATCGTTTGTGCTACGTTTGTGCCGGAATGTACCGCAAAAATTTTCGTTTGTACCACTTCCGGTACGAAGTTATAAGGGTTTTAAAGTGGGGGGGCTGGAGAAACGGCAGCCTCCAAACTTAGAATTTCGAAACAAAACCTATGCCAATCGTTTGTGCTACGTTTGTGCCGGAATGTATTGAATAAATTTTCGTTTGTACCACTTCCGGTACGAAGTTATAAGGGTTTTAAAGTGGGGGGGGCTGGAGAAACGGAAGCCTCCAACCTTGGAATTTCGAAACAAAACCTATTGCAATCTTTTGTGCTACGTTTGTGTCGGAATGTATCGCAAACATTTTTGTTTGTATCACTTCCAGTACAAAAGTATGACAGTTTTAACTTCCCACCCAACACAAGTACATACTGATCATGTGTAAAGAATGTTCCTCGAGGTACATTGGAATGTACATGATAGGTACGTGAATAGAGCAATCATGTGAAATACACATGTAAGGAATAAGGTTACTTCCGCCCAAAAGTACGTGCATGACACATACCGAGGAATGTATCTATTATGTGTATATCACGTACCGTGTATGTACTTGACACATTTACTTGGCATTGGCATGTGCCAGGAATGTACTAGGCATGTCAGTAATGTTCCTTAGGGCAGTGCTATGCAACTGGGGGTGCGAGTACTTAAATACTAAAACCTTAACGCTTCATTTTTACGTTCGAATTTAGAAGCTTGTACTTTTAAAAAAAGCCAAGCAACTAACTCTGAAAATATATGCCCTCCTCCGGCATCTGTGTGGCAATTTAACTACCTAATAAAATACTACACTAACATTTAGGAGCACGGTCACGATCACGGTCACGGTCACGGTAATTTTGTGGTTATGTATAGAGTATCGGGCCAGAGCCCCTGACTCCATGAGTAATATGTTAGAAAGAATATATCAAGATGTGCTGGTGGTTTGTTGGATGTTACTATTGTTTTGGTATGTATGGGAGACTACATCTGCAACTGTCGCAGAGTAGCTGATTATGAATTCTTTACCAGTCCTGGAGAGATTTTAAAGGCGTGGTGTTCGATGGACGTTCCGCAGTGCGCATTCGGTGCCGTTATTAGCTATAGCTGGATTTATATGTCTGGGTAAAGTACGCCAGAACTTATTGTGGAGATGCCGTAGTACGTCTCTGACAGTGGGTAGCTCTAAGTCTTCCAGGATCTGGCTGTTTCGTGTATATTTGTCGTGACCAGTGATTATACGACCAGCTCGAGTTTGCACACTTTCGAGAGTTTGTACGTGACTATGTGAAGCATGTTGCCAGGCAGGGCATGCATAAGAGATGGTAGACAGAATTATCATTTTGAAGATGTGAGCTCGGACCTCATGAGAAAGGGAGCTACAGCGCAAGATGGGGTACAACGCTGAGATTTTTCGTAATGCTCTCTGTTTTATGTCTCTGATGTGTGCGGCAAACGTTAGACTACGATCTAAAGTTACACCCAAATATTTTGCGTGCGTAGCATGAGGAATGCGTGTGTTCTCATAGGTTAGATTTCGATGGACGCGGATGCGTCTCCGACGATGACAGCACAGCTTTTGTCTGCATTTATTTTGATTCTCCAACGTCTTGCCCATTCTTGAAAACCTATGAGTTGGCGTTGCATGTATATGTAACACTGTGCAAGTGAGCTACTGGTCGTGAAAAAGGCAGTATCGTCGGCGTATGTTGCAACAAAGCAATGGGGTAAGGTCGGGATATCTGCTGTGTACAGATTATATAAAAGCGGTGAAAGTACAGCGCCTTGTGGAACACCTGCTTTAATAGGTCTAGACGTGGATTTAACCCCGTCAACAGACACATGGAATTTTCTGCCAATGAGGTAGGAACGCAGTAAATGCAGAAGACGATCTGAAAAACCTTGCGTGTATAGTTTATATAAAAGTCCAGCTAACCATACTTTATCAAAGGCTTTACGAGCGACCGAGCTCTAACCTATAATCTTAGCATTCAAACCTTTGATTTACGGTTATTTGTGATTTCACGTTTATAACAAAGACAAATATTTTTAAAAGAGTGTAGTTTAAATAAATTACTGTAATAAATATTTGTCACAAAGTTTATCCTTTTAAATTATTGTTCAAAGGCCTTTGCCTTTAGTAAGCCTTCTCCGAAATACATGCAAATGAATTGTGCTGCCATCTTTGGAGCTCTTTTAAAATACACATATATGTTTCTCGACAATGAGATCTCAGAAACTACAGGCTCTAGAAAGATGACGTTTTTACTGATCGATTGCAAATGTCATGTAGATTGTCCAGTTCTAATTGAATATTTAAAAAACATGGGCACTATTTTTTTAGTACATTTTTACGGGTACATTGGAAGTGTTGAACTTTCAAAAAAATAAAATAAAACGTCACATCCTAATCATTACACATTCCAACACCACACTGTTGTATATAGCGGTTGTATATGTCTCCGGCATTTGTTTCATAGCCAAATAATAATGGAAAAGGAAGGATAACCATTTCCTGAAGGATGTCTATATTATCAGGCTGAATTTCTTTAAGGAGTTAGTTTATACTTACACTTACGTCTTCCCGAAAATTTTATTTAACGTCTAGTTTTAACGTACAGGTTTTGAACTAATTCTCTGCTGTGTAACGTCACAATATAACCATCAATGCTAATTTTATGAGGACAATTCTGCCAGTGGGGTTTAGAATGTTACAACCTAGAGAACGCATCAAACGTCAGAAAATTGCAAAATGACACACACAATATATTACAATGTGGATAAACTCAGAAAGTGGCTATAGAAGTGAAAAGCATATGGCTAAAAAGCCACTATTGGCTCTTTGGAAATTATGTGACTAACGACGTTCTCAAAATGGCCAGATCTCGTCACAAAGTGGCTAAATTGGCAACCCTAGTCGCAATACGAAACTTACGCGCAACCATGCCATGGTACATGGGGTATGTGCCATTCACATTCCTCACATTCCAGTGAAGCATGTAAAAGTACCTTTCAAGTGTCAGAAATTCCTCGAAGGCACGTACCTAGCGACACGTGCTATGCATATGAAATGTACATTTTTCAAGTACCAGGTACGTAAACGGTACATATGGAACTTAAATGGCACGTTCCTAGAATGTACCTGGTTGGGTGGGTTGGGGGCTGCCGTTTCCAGAACCCCCCGCCTTGGAATTTCGAGATAAGACTGTGTCAATCGTTTGTGGTACGTTTTTACCGGAATGTACCGCAAAAAAAAAATTATGTGTCTGAAGTTGGCCCCCACCTCTCCCAAATTACACCAAACGTTGCACATCGTTAATGCATCGTTAGTGCACGTTAGTGCATTTAGAAGTAACGTTAGTGCTATCAGCGTTTACGAGATATTGAAGATTTTGGTGGGGGACCAACTTCATATGAAGTTAGCCCCCACCCATCTTTATGCAGACAGATTTTCACTAAACTTAGCGCATCGTTAGTGCATCGTTAGTGCACTTAAACACACTAAGCACTACCGTAAGTGCTACCATATTTTGGGATTATTCAAGATTTTCGGTGGGGGGGCCAACTTCAGAAATATCAAATTCTATACAAATAGAGGTAGAAACATGGGGTTGATGGTAATCGTAACGAATGCACTAATTACTTTGTTAGTGCTTGAAGAGGGCGCAAATTCACGCTGACCACCAAAGATATTTTACTTGTAGCACCTACACTAATTAAGCACTAACGTTAGGGGTTGGTGCGCGAAGAAGCACTAACGATGCACTAAGGATTGTACTGGAAATGATCATTAGTGCTTTTTAATTTGGCAGAAATTGGACACAGTGAAAAACTCCCCTTAAATTTCTTATGTGAGTTTCCTGAGATGTAACTGGCCATAACTACACTAATAGTGAAGCACTAATGAAAACAGCTGTAATTTTTTCGTTATTGGTTGAAGTGGGGCGCCAAGTTTATGAAAGCTTCTAAAGGTTTTTTTACTTGTAGGACCTACAGTAATGAAGAACTAACGTTAGGTGTTAATGCACTAAGAAGCACTAACGATTTCAGTAGAAGAGGTCATTAGTGTTTTTGATTTTGGCGGAAATTTGACGCAATGAAAAATTCCACATAAATCTCTTATGGGATTTTTGTCTCATATAATTGGCCATATCTACATCAATAATTAAGCATTAACGGAACTATGAGTGTTTTGCAGAAGCGCTAACGATATTAACGAATGGACTTATTTTTCGTTACTGCTTGAAGTGGGAACCAAGTTCACGCTGGCCCGCAAAGGTTTCTTACTTGTAGCACCTACACTAATGAAGCACGAAACTTAGGTGTTGGTGCACTAGAAGCACTAATGTTACAAGGAAAGAAAACTTTCGAAATTATCGTGAACTTAGCCCCCACTACAAGCACTAACGAAAAAATTAGTTTTATACGTTAGCGCATTGTTAGTACTTCTAGAAGATACAAGTAGTTTCGTTAGTGTTTCACCATTAGTGTAGAAATGGCCAATTATAAGTCTCAAAACTCTCATAAGAAACACATGGGGAATTATTCATTGTATCAAATTCCCATCGCATTCAAAAGCACTAATTACCTCTGTTAGTGCAATTGTTAGTGCATCGTAATTGCTTCTTAGAGCACAAACACCTAACGTTAGTGCTTCATTAGTGTAGGTGTTACAAGTAAAAAAAACTATGGGGATGTCAGCGTGAATTTCGCACCGACACTTTAAGCACTAACGGAAAAAAGTCCCATTCGTTAGTGCTTCTATAAAGCACTAACAATTTCGTTAGTGCTTCACTATTAGTGTAGTTATGGCCAATTACATATCACGAGACTCACAAGAAATTTAGGCAAATTTTTCATTGAATCAAATTTCCGCCAAATTCAAAATCACTAATGATCTCTTCTAGAGCGATCGTTAGTGCATTGTTAGTGCTTCTTAGCGCATCTACACCTAAGGTTAGTGCTTCATTAGTAAATGTGCTATAATTAAAATACCTTTTGAGGCCAGAGTGAACTTAGCGCCCCCACTTCAAGCACTAACTAAAAACTTAGTGCCATTCGTTAGTGCATTGGTAGTGCTTCTGGAAAACACTAATAATTTAGTTAGAACTTCAATATTAGTTTAGTTATGCCCATTTACATGTAACGAAACACATAATAAATTTATGGGAAATTTTTCATTGCATCAAATTTCCGTCAAATTCAAGAGTACTAATGATCTATTCTAGTGCAATCATTAGTGCATCCTTAGTGCTTCTAGAAAACACTAACAGTTTCGTTTGTCCTTCAATATTAGTGTAGTTATGGACAATTACATGTCACTAAACTCCTATAAGACATTTATTGGGAATTTTTAATTGCATCAAATTTCCGCCATATTCAAAAGAACTAATGATATCTTCTAGTGCAATTGTTAGTGGTTCTTAGTGCACCAACCCCTAACGTTAGTACTTCATTAGTGTAGGTGCTACAGGTACAATATCTTTGGAGGGCACGGTGAACTTGCGTCTACTTCAAGCACTAACAAAAAATTAATGCCATTCATTAGTGTATCGTTAGTGCTTCTAGAAAGCACTAAATGTTTGTATGGAATTTGATATTTCTGAAGTTGGCCCCACCAAAAATCTTGAATAAATCCCAAAATATGGTAATGCTAACCTTAATGCTTAGTGCATGTAAGTGCACTAACGATGCAATAACGATTGTCTTTAACTGCATGTCTCTACCTCTATTTGTATAGAATTTGATATTTCTGAAGTTGGCCCCCATCTAAAATGTTGAATAAATACCACAATGTTGTAGCACTAACGTCAGTGTTTAGTATTTTAAGTGCACTAACGATGCACTAACGATTGCCGTTAACTCTATGTTCCTATCTCTATTTGTATAGAATTTGAAATTACTTAAGTTGCCCATCCCACCGAAAATCTTGAATGAATTCCAAAATATGGTAGCACCAACGATAGTGCTTAGTACGTTTAAGTGCACTAACGATGCAGTAACGTTTGCCATTAACCCCATGTTTCATCCCTATTTGTATAGAATTTGATATTACTGAAGTTGACCACTCCACCAAATTTTTTGAATAAATCTCAAAATATAGTAGCACTAACGTTAGTGCTTAGTGCGTTTAAGTGCACTAATGATGCACTAATGATTGCCGTTAACACTATGTTTCTACCTTTATTTGGATAGAATTTGATATTTCTGAAGTTGTCCCCCCCACCAAAAATCTTGAATAAATCCCAAAATATGATAGCACTAACGTTAGTGCTTAGTGCTTTTAAGTGCACTAACGATTGCCGTTAACTCAATGTTTCTATCTCTATTTGTATAGACTTTGATGTTTCTGAAGTTTTCCCCCCACTTTAAAACTATTATAACTTCGTACCGGAAGTGGTACAAACGAAAATTTTTGCGGTACATTCCGGCACAAACATAGCACAAACGACTGGCATAGGTTTTGTTTCGAAATTCCAAGTAGGGGGGCTGCCGTTTCTCCAGCCTCCCCCACTTTAAAACTATTATAACTTCGTACCGGAAGTGGTACAAACAAAAATTTTTGCGGTACATTCCGGCACAAACGTAGCACAAACGATTGGCATAGATTTTGTTTCGAAATTCCTAGGTGGGGGGGCTGCCGTTTCCCCAGCCCCCCACTTCAAAACCCTTATAACTTCGTACCGGAAGTGGTACAAACGAAAATTTTTGCGGTACATTCCGGCACAAACGTAGCACAAACGATTGGCATAGGTTTTGTTTTAAAATTTCTAGGTGGGGGCTGCCGTTTCTCCAGCCCCCGACTTCAAAACCCTTATAACTTCGTACCGGAAGTGGTACAAACAAAAATTTTTGCGGTACATTCCGGCACAAACGTAGCACAAACGATTGGCATAGGTTTTGTTTTGAAATTTTTAGGAGGGGGGCTGCCGTTTCCCCAGCCCCTCACTTCAAAACCCTTATAACTTCGTACCGGAAGTGGTACAAACGAAAATTTTTGCGGTACATTCCGGCACAAACGTAGCACAAACGATTGGCATAGGTTTTTTTTAAATTCCTTGGTGGGGGGCTGCCGTTTCCCCAGCCCCCCACTTCAAAACCCTTATAACTTCGTACCGGAAGTGGTACAAACGAAAATTTTTGCGGTACATTCCGGCACAAACGTAGCACAAACGATTGGCATAGGTTTTTTTTAAATTCCTTGGTGGGGGGCTGCCGTTTCCCCAGCCCCCCACTTCAGAACCCTTATAACTTCGTACCGGAAGTGGTACAAACAAAAATTTTTGCGGTACATTCCGGCACAATCGTAGCACAAACGATTGGCATAGGTTTGTTTTGAAATTTTTAGGAGGGGGGCTGCCGTTTCCTCAGCCCCCACATCAAAACCCTTATAACTTCGTACCGGAAGTGGTACAAACGAAAATTGTTTCGGTACATTCCGGCACAAACGTAGCACAAACGATTGGCATAGGTTTTGTTTCGAAATTTCACTTTAGGGGGTTACCGTTTCTCCAGCCCCCCACTTTAATACCCTTATAACTTCGTACCGGAAGTGGTACAAACGAAAATTTTTGCGGTACATTCAGGCACAAACCTAGCACAAACGATTGACATAAGTTTTGTTTTGAAATTCCTAGGTGAGAGGCTGCCGTGTCCCAGCCCCCCACTTTAAAACTCTTATAACTTCGTACCGGAAGTGGTACAAACAAAAATTTTTGCGGTACATTCCTGCACAAACGTAGCACAAACGATTGTCATAGGTTTAGTTTTGAAATTTCTAGGTGGCGGGCTGCCGTTTCCCCAGCTCCCCACTTTAAAACCCTTATAACTTCGTACCGGTTTTAGTACAAACGAAAATTTTTCGGTACATTCCGGCACAAACGTAGCACAAACGATTGGCATAGTTTTTGTTTCGAAATTCAAAGGTTGGAGGCTTCCGTTTCTCCAGCCCCCCCACTTTAAAACCCTTATAACTTCGTACCGGAAGTGGTACAAACGAAAATTTTTCCGGTACATTCCGGCACAAACGATTGCCATAGGTTTTGTTTCGAAATTCCAAGTTTGGAGGCTGCCGTTTCTCCAGCCTCCCCACTTTAAAACCCTTATAACTTCGTACCGGAAGTGGTACAAACGAAAAATTTTTGCGGTACATTCCGGCACAAACGTAGCACAAACGATTGGCATAGGTTTTGTTTCGAAATTTCTAGGTGGGAGGGCTGCCGTTTCCCCAGCCCCCCCACTTTAAAACCCTTATAACTTCGTACCGGAAGTGGTACAAACGAAAATTTTTGCGGTACATTCCGGTACAAACGTAGCACAAACGATTGGCATAGGTTTCGTTTCGAAATTCCAAGGTGGGGGCTGCCGTTTCCCCAGCCCCCACTTTAAAACTATTATAACTTCGTACCGGAAGTGGTACAAACAAAAATTTTTGCGGTACATTCCGGCACAAACGCAGCACAAACGATTGGCACAGTTTTTTTTCGAAACTCCAAGGTGGGGGGGCTGGCGAAATGCACCTTCAAAAACGTCTTCGTTCATATAATGTTAGTGTATGTTTAGGAAAAAAGAAAATAATTTCTAAATAATTAGGGGAGAAAAGAATGATTCTACGCACAGTGGTTCGTTATTTTATTGCAAGATTGTTTCTTCATACACAAGTCAATCCAGACCAGTATTTATTCTTTAATCTTCTTGGTTTGAAGGTTTACTTCGTTCTCCCATCTGTGTTTCAGGAAAGAAATGTTTCACATTATTTTTGTACGCAAAAGGAAATACAATCTGACAACGTCGCTCTTAAGCACCATTGGCTTTAGCCAAACGTCAAGAGGTTTGAGCCGTACAGTAATAGAACTTTTCACGTAGAATTCGAATCTGCAATCAGTTTTTCTCCATCACCCTCAGCTTCCCAGTGACAGACGGATTTTCGGGAAATTTCCCCTCAAATATCCCTTTTTTTTTTTTTTTACAATTTTTGTACCTGTTGCTCGAGTACCCTTAGGTATATAAACACACAAATTATATTGTGTTAGCTTGATTTATACTTAGTAAGCCCTGTAAGTTTCATAAGAATCGCATTATTCTTTCTAGAGAAATAAACATATTTACATAAAAATATGCTATGTGTACTGTTCATTTTACCATATTCATTAGTGCAGATAAAATCACATATAACTTCCACGAAAATTACAATATAAGCACGGTTTATACCTCATTGGACTTCCAATAAAACATATTTTCAATGATGTGTATACCATGTCGCCATTTTTGTATGAGGGGATTTCTAGAGGGATTTTGTTGGAAATTTCTTCCAAAAAGTAGTTTATAAGATTTTTTTGTCTCAACTTGCTATTTGTATATAGTGATACAGAAACAGGAACTGCACTAAAACATAGTTTTATGTCAACTTAATAAATAATGTTAATTTCATGTGAATCGCATTATTCTGTCTACAGATATAAACTATTGTGTCTATTTATAGGTAATAAAGAATATACTACGCAAGACTTTTACCAAACACAAAAACCTAAGTTGACGTAATATTGTCGGCACATAGCTGGATAATCAAATACAAGCACAAATACACGCATGCTTTCTGTGGAAAATGAGTCACTTCTTAATAATTTGATCTGGCAACAATGCATAAAAAAATTAATGACTCACGTAGCCTGATGACTGTTAGTAGCGTTGAGTGACGGTCCAAGCTGGACGTGTTTTAGATGTGGCCGCATGTAAGTTGAAGTGTTTGTGCATTGTGGAGTTCGAATAGATTGTGTTGTGTGGTGATGCACTGAGTTAGATTACGTTTGTGCTGCTTCATGATTGATGGAGTGTACATTCGTGTGTGTATGTATGTATGATACCTTACAAGATATAAGATGCCGGGGAAGTGTGTAAATCACCTGGGAAATTTCTGTTATGTATGTGGAGATCTAACATTTAAATCGCAACGTCGATGTTTTACTCCACTTGTGAGGAAGTGTTATCAGTTATATTTTGGTTGCTGTATACGAGACTAAGATAAGAATTGGGCTCCTCACAATATTTGTTGTACTTGCGTGAAACGTATGACTGGACAGGCAAATGGTGATCGAAACATGAACTTCGCAGTACCGATGATCTGGAGGGAACCAAAAGATCATTCTTCAGACTGCTACTTTAGTATGACACAGATAAAAGGAATAACCAGTAAATCTAAGCACACAGTGCAGTACCCTAATTTGCCATTAGCAATTAGGCCAGTTCCACGCAGTGCAGAATTACCTGTACCAGTACCTCCTGCTCATCTTACGGTAAATGAGGATTACGTACTTGAGGCAACTACTGAAGTTCCAAATGAAGAAGATGATCCTACTTGTGTAGGAAGCACATCTACATTGGATCCCCATCTGATAACAGGGTGAACTAAATGACCTCGTATGGATTTAAAACTCTCCAAGATACAGGCAGAACTTCTTGCTTCTAGACTTAAAGGCTGGAATCTGCTCCATCGTGACACTAAAGTGTGTATTTTTCGAAAGCGTCATACAGAGTTTCAAAACTATTATGAAAATAGTTCAACTCAAGAATATGAAACTCAAGAAAATGATTTAGTGTATTGTAATAATGTCTGTGCTGTGATGGATACACTCGGACATGCACATATAAGTACAGAGTGGAGATTGAGTATTGACTCTTCCCAAACTAGTTTGAAGGCTGTCCCTATGCACAATGGCAACAAATTTCCTTCAGTGGCTTTTTCTTATGCAACTACTATGAAGGAATCCTATGAAAACATTAAAATAGTGTTAGAAAGAATTCAGTATGAGAAATACAAGTGGACCATTTGCTGTGATTTAAAAGTTATTTCTTTGTTAATGGGTTTGCAGCTTGGTTATACGAAATATTGCTGTTTCCTCTGCGAATGGGACAGCAGGAACAAAGCGGAACATTACATCAAGAAGGAATGGCCAAAGCGTGTATTAACTCCTGGACAGAAGAATATTGTTTGCGATTCTTATGAAACTTAGAGGGCTTACTAAGTATAAATCAAGCTAACATACAATATAATTTGTGTGTTTATATACCTAAGGGTACCCGAGCTACAGGTATGAAAATAGTTTTTAAAAAGGGAAATTTGAGGGGAAATTTCCCGAAAATCCCTCTGTCACTGGGAAAACTGAGGGTCATGGAGAAAACCTGATTGCAGATTCGAATTCTTCGTGAAAAGTTCTATCAGGTATTTTCTTCCGTGTTCAGAGATTTTTTTTTTTTTTTTTTTTTTTTGTCGACTAGTGTAATTTATGTCAGCTCGTGTAGTTTTATATATAGTTAAGACTAGCAGCGTTCACCCCGCTTCGCTGCGGTCACCCCGGAACGCAATAAACTTTGTTACTTAGATAATTTTTACTTTTTCGCTTTCAAGTGATATGATAAAAACCATAGAAGATTGCAGTAAATCTTAACATTATATCGCCTGTCATTTATGTTAACCCGCCCCGCTTCGCTGCGGTCATCCCGGTGCTGGCATATTGTAAAAGTGTCTGTAAAAATAAGCAAATCAATTAAAAAATTTTAAACAGAAGATTCAAGCTATTTTCCGCTGTATATCGCCTGTCATTTATGTTAACCCGCCGAGTGACACGGTCATGCGGGTTGCATATAAATACGTTTATTTTTACCTATGATGAACTAATAACAAAGGATTTGTACGTTATGGACACTTGAATGGTCAATTATCTCAAGACACTGGTAATTAAAAATTAAAGTGATATGATAAAAACCATCTAGGGTCCAAATCCTAATAACCCCCCAAAAATGAAAGAAATTGGTTCAGCCGTATTAGCGTGATGAGCGGACAAAATTTTGTACGTTCTCTTTTATATATATAGATAAGATTAGAGAAAGAAGTTAATATTCTCCCATCCGTAGTTTCTAATTCTTAAAGTAACAATCGGATCAGGGAGCGTGACTGTACATTTCCGTTTGCACATATGTCTTCGAAATTTCAACTGATGCTTTCAGATATCACTATTCGGTCCTGAATTTTGTACACCTTGTTCTGGATTTTATACACCTTGTTGATTTTTTTTAACATTTCAGTAACCTTAATGCGAAGGAAAGACAGAACCGGTAATTAACTATTCTACCAAATTTTATGTATTTGTGTTCCGAATTGCATCATCAGAATTCAAACCGGAAGTTGTAAAGATTCATACAGCTTCCGGTTTCTCTGAAAAGATAAGAGCAGAAATAGGACCTCTTCTTGCATCCTAAATCCATATCAAGAACACTCTTCTTTATTATATATTGTTACAGTAGTTGGCCGGCTTATGATAGTGCCTTTCTCCGATGCCATTTACCGAAGTTGTCGGAGACTATCGTTGGTTGGAGAGTTTTGTCTATCTATCCCATTTCTTTAGATAACCGTTGCTATAATCTCATTTAAGTCCGGAAAGACATTGGTTTAAGCTAGGAATGGGCAAAACCGAAAACCGGTTTCTATAAAAACCGAAACCCGAAAAACCGGCATTTTGGTTTTCTCCAAAACCGGTTCGGTTTTTCACCGAAACCGGTTCGGTTTTCTCCAAAACCGGTTTGGTTTTCACCGAAACTGGTTTCGGTAAAAACTTTTCGAAAACACATAAAACTATTTCTGTGGAAATGGAATGAGTTTCCGGAGAACAACGAAACACCATTCTGTTCAGAAATAGAACAACTTTTGAAAAAAACCGGAATCGGTTTTGAAGAAAACCGAAACCGGACCAGGTAAAAAAAACTGAACCGGTTTTGAAGAAAACCGAAACCTGTTTCGTTGAAAAACCGAAAACCCGGTTTTTTTGTGCCCACCACTAGTTTAAGCCTAGCACTCAATATTACTCTCTACAGGTTCCTCCAGCTTTCAACAGCCCGCACTCGCCAAATAGTATTATCAATATTATATTATTTGCCGGGAACGGTTTAGTAACAAAAGTGAAGATGTCTGTAAAGTTTAGTTACACCAGTCGCAAATTCCCAACCTACTCATTCGAGAGGTCGAGAAAATGTTGCACTCCTACGTTATTTCACAAGAAGGGGCCACGATTGTGCAATGTAGAAATTACACAATGATACCTCAAAGTGTCATATAAGTAAATACTTACAAGAAGTGCATGACACAAATCACATGCTTTTAATTTCAATTATTCGTTCCATTATAAGAAATTTTTACATTGTTCGTATTATTATGTTCAATTCTAGTTTTTGCCCCGTACTTAGTACACGGCACTAGCGAAGGACGGAACACAGAGAGGTTATGTAAAATTTTTAACGTCGTTCAGTTAATAAAAATACCACAATTCATTTCACTTCAAAAGTGGAATGTATTCTATTAGCACTTCACATTTCACTCGAAATAGTATAGTTAATGAAAATTTTATTTTTCTCTGCCTAACTCAGAATGGCACAATCTTCCCGAGGAATTGCGCGGTTTGTTAAAAGGAAAATTTTCCCAACATTTATTCTAATCGTGTTTATAAGAATTTTTCAGACTATAAAAATAAACAGTGAAATAATTTTTCAGTAAATCATCCCTATTTCACTTTTTGCTTTAGATGTTCTATATTTTCGCTCTTTAGTTGTTTTAGATTATTATCCATCTCCTTTTTTTTTTTTTTTTTTTTTTTTACTTATTCACGCACACAAAAGATTTTTTTCGTTTTTGGTTTTCTTTGCACACGCTAGCCGCCACAACCAGTCCAAGTTGCAAATCATCATTTGCTATGGTACCAGATCTGGAGACAAGTGAAGAAATCACCAAAATCGGTATAAATTATACTGTTTTGGTAAGGGTTGAAAAACTAGAATGTTATACTATTATCGTTTCTCTTTATGGCGATCAGTGTTGAAACCGAAAATATTGTGACATTGAATCCATGTCAAAACATCGCTTCCGTTATCTGTTAGAAATTATGTTGTATGCTAATCAATAATAAAGTCGGAAATGGTTTATTTCTTTCACTTGTGTTTTGAATAGAAGGTTGAAAGAGGAAATGGAACCTAATGTTGCGATACTGAATCCACATCAAAACATCGCTTCCGTTATCTGTTCTGCCGTGTCGTGACAAAACGCTGTAACTTTGGCGAAGAAGTTTTGCGAAAATGAGCCTTAAAGTTTTCATCCGAAAATGTGATCTGTATCGTGTAGAAATAGTGTATCTTGACTTTGGAAACACGTGGTTACATGTAATGTTACGTAAATGCATGTTGTGTGATTAAATTTGGTGAAAATTGATTGGTTGACCATTATTGCCTAGTTACACTGGTTCTACACGATACAGATCACATTTTCGGATGAAAACTTTAAGGCTCATTTTCGCAAAACTTCTTCGCCAAAGTTACAGCGTTTTGTCACGACACGGCAGTGTTATCGATTGTGTTGCATAATAATCAACCTTAAAGCTGGAAATGGTTTATTTCTTTCACTTGCGTTTTGAATAGATTGAGAGGGGAAATGGAACCTAGTGTTGCGATACTGAATCCACATCAAACCAGTTGAGAATGCTCCAAGAGCATTGCCAGAACAAACTTAAAAAGAATGGAGAGATGGGGCGGGAGGGATAACTGATTTTGCCTACATGTAAAAGTAAATCTTTTTATCCACATCTCTTGTTTCCCGCAAAAATTAGCAAAATATGATCTCTCTATGACCTATGGTTCCCGAGAAAAGCTCCTTAAATCTCCCGAAATTCGAACTTTTTGGCCAATATCTGAGAGCGGTGGCTAGTTTTCTAGTAGCCAGTTGTCCAGTGGTCACCGGTTGCTATTTGGTACCAAAATGTTCACCATCCTCTTAGGTAATTGTCAACACCAATATGATCTCTGTGTGTCTTACCTTTCCCGAGATTTGACTCCTTAAATCTCCCGAAATCGGAACCATTTTCTGGCCAATATGTCGGGAACGGTAAGTCATAGAGAGATGATGTTGGTGCTGATTAATATGTAAGAGCATGGTAAACATTTTGGTACCAATATTCACAGGTGGTCACTGGCCAAACTAGTAGCCACTTGGACAGTACTTTGGTACTATTTGCTACCAAAATTTTCATCATCCTCTTAGGTATTGATTAACACCAACATCATCTCTCTATGACTTATGGATTCAGAGATATAGATCCTTAAATCTCCGAAAATCGGCCATTTTTTGGCCAATATCTCGAGAACGGTAAGAGTGGCGCAAAAAAATGCTATCACTTTCTCTGATAGTTTTTGATGCTCTATCGAATGCAGTGTTCAAAATTGAAAAAATCGCAAATAACAGACAGACGGACACACACACACACACAGAGAGAGAGAGAGAGAGAGAGAGAGACAGAGAATTCAGTAACGAACTCTTAAGTTCGTTGAACACCGATTCCTTTTTCTATTAGCGATTGTGTTGTATGATAATCAAATCAAAGCTGAAAATGGTTTATTTCTTTCACTTATGTTTTGAGTAGAAGGTTGAGAGAGGAAATGGAACCTACTGTTGCGATACTGAATCCATATCAAAAAAACGATTCCGTTAGCGATTGATTTGTATAATAAGCATTTCAAACTGGAAATGGTTCATTTCTTTCACTTACGTTTTGAATAGAAGGTTAAAAGAGGAAATGGAACCAAGTATTGAGATACTGAATTCAGATCAAATCACCGCTTCCCTATATCTGTTACCGTTTTTTTCTTTCCGGAAATCGTGTATTTGTTCCACTTCCGGTCTGAATATACGGATAAAAGTTGATCTGAAACTTATCCTTGAACGCTGAACTCGTATCGTTTCTAGTTATATATTTCCATTTTCGCTCTAGAGAGATCAATATTACAGGTAAAATCGAAAGCAGTAGTAAATTTCTACTACTTTTAATAGAGAGTTAAGAGTGGAGATGGAATGTATTCTTCAGTCGCTGAATCGATTTTTTAAAATTGCTTCTCGTTATCTATTATCAATTTTTAGATTTCCAAACTATGCTTGCATAAAGGTTAGTTCACACAGAGTGTACCATGCACATGCCATTTCCTGCCATGCTCCGTCCGTGCCACGACCGCAACCATTCACATATAACGTGCCGTGCCTTCTACACCATTTCCCTTGGTTCTGGTCAACTTCGTGTAGCTTTGTGTGCTCCGAAGAAAGCCGAAGACCAGCCGCAACCGGGCTGGTTTCTTTTCAAGGCAACCTGTCTTGGGCCACGGCACAGACAAGACACGTCATATGTGTATTATAAAAGACAATGCAATGAATCTTCAATGTCGAAGTCCAATAAGAAACTTTGTGGACCACGACATGGCATGGGAACGGCACACTATGTGTGAACTAATTTTAAGTGTCGGAAATCTTCTCGTCTGTCTGTCGAGAGATAGGCAGAGCAAAAACGGTCATAGATATCGAGGTGCGGCTTCTTGAAATCGATTCAGTGTACCAAGTATAGGTTCTATTTCCTCCGTCAATCTTCTATTCAAATCAGAAGTAGTATAAATCAAACATATCCGGTTTAATCGTTGATCGCTAAAAGAAAAGAACGATAATAGATAGCGACAACTAATCTTTTGCAATCGATTCAGTGTCTCAGAAGTGAAAGTACAGTCGTTTCTAGCAATCGATTCAGGGTCTCAAGTAAATATACTTTCATCACCCGCAACACTCTAATAAAACCGGAAATAAATAAAATTTACTATACTTATTTTCGAAATAGTCCTAGACGCGACAGTTCCATTGGCGACAGGAATTGTTATATCTGTCTTATGAGCGACCGATTCATTTACATTGAGATGATAGAAGATAATATGATTCTCTCTCGTAAAATATGTTTGCCTCTGACTTTATTAGCGTCTGAACAACCTTGCTATGAAAAATGTGCCAGTGATTCTGTTTGTAAAATTTTCCTTCTACTGTGAGTGCAAATAAAACCGATCTTAATTTTGAGTTAGATTGGACTGGATATAAAGAAGTGTTTGCGGTCACTTGCATATATGCAAAAGCTCCAGTAATATTTTGTTCGTGTGTATGTGATAATTTTGACAGAATTAGTCATCATATGTTAATGAATGTGACCGGGAACACTATATGTGTATTTGACAAAGACTGCTTACCGTAATTTTCTAAGTGTGACAAGGAGCTCAGTTGACTACAGTGTAAGGTATGTGTAAAATATATTTTAGATAAAAACTGCTTACTGTAAGTTGATAATTTTGACAAGAAAAGGAGGCGGCTTATATGTATGTAGAAGTATTTTCTTGTATGAAGACTACTCAGCATAACTTCCTAAGTATGATAAAGACAGTTGCTCATGTGTGTGCGTGTGGGGGGGGGGAGGTATTAGAGAGATTATTTATTCTGACAAATCCTGCTTTCCGCAACTTTTAAACACACCAACGCCATGACCAATACTTTACCAGTCCCAAGCCTGGATAAAGTGTGGGGGGTAGTTAAGGTAAAATATACATCAAATTCCTTAATAGTTTGTTATTAATACTCGTAATGCTTAATACATGTATTAAGCTTATTAATACATGTAATGCTTATTAAAGAATGGTTTATGCTTATGAATGTAAGGGTAAGGTTACATCTGAAATTTATGATTAAGCAAGAAGAATTTAAAAAGTGAAAGGAAGACTAATGAACTGGGAATTTATATCTAATTAATTGTTTAAGGGTGTTTGTTAACATTTTTTTTCTGTCCGGATGTTGCTTATTTGTAAAGGTATGTAAAGTAAAGGAGGGGACTGAAGCTTTTCCTATAAGTATCTCATTAAAGTTTAATTTTTTAATTGTTATGGGTGTAAGTTTCTTGTAATTATAAAACGGCTAAAAGAAATAGAGCTCTAGGAACGTAAAATTTTTCATAGTACATTTTGTTAGGTTCTAAATCACACTAGCGTGAAACAAGTTAAGAAGAGGTAACCTTAACTTCTTCCATTATCTTAGTATGAACGAATCGGTGACTCAGAGGCCAGTTAGCAGATCGAATCGGTCGCTCATAGGACAGTTAGGAGTTTCTGTCGCACATAAGGCTATCGCAAGTAGGACGACACTCTTATTTTCATAGAACAAAAACAATAAGAGATATCGAATGGCTGTTTCTTCACGTAGATTCAGGATCCCGAGAATGACTTTTGACTCGACTTTTATCTACGTTCAATCAAACCGGAAGCAGTGAAAGACCACGATTTTTCACTTATAGCCCTACTCGCATAATGTATAAAACGTAATACGTAGATAGTAACAAGCAGTTATATATATTTATATATATGTATGTATGGATTCAGTTCACAAAAATGTGTTTCACGTCTACTTTTATTAAAACTGGAAGTGATAGACATCAATAGGCACTTGCAGTTTCACTCACTTGTTGCTCTATGGTTATGAACGTTGAAAGGAGCCGGAAATGATTGATTTATTTCACTCCCGGCTTGAAAATCTTTGAAATTTTTCAGTTTTACGTCCCACGTTATGCCGGCTAGGCTGAAGGAGATGGTGATGATCAGAAATGAATGTAATTGTAGAACGAATAAAGTGGGGGGAAACAGGAGAACCCCGAGAAGACTCAGACACACACTGTTTGTCCATCACAGTCCACTTGACACCAGCTGGGATCGAACCAGGGACTCCAAGTACCAGAGGTGAACGCTCTACCACTGAGCCACCACGGAATCCACTTTGGCTTGAATAGAAGATTGACAGTGGAGATGAATTATATGTTTCAACCATGCTGAATCGATTCCAGAAAACCATATTCTGGTATCTCCTGCCGTTTTTGCTCTGATACCTGTCGACAGACAGGTGGATGGACTCGGATACCGATTTCATAAAACCTCCCATGCTTACGCGTAGTATAGTTTGAATATTTAAAAGAACAAAATATATGGAACAACATGATTATAACAGAATACACAAAAAGTAATGGGAGGAAGGAGAAAGGACTTTTAGAATCTAATAACGAAATAATACTTAAAATTCAAATATTAAAATCTCTGTTTGTTCGAAGAATATACTGCTTCTCAGTTTCTACGCTAAAGAAACTCACCACTCTGAGATTTTATCATTTACCTAAGGTGATGAACCAAATCCGAAACGAACGTTAAAAGACAGGAGAATATTAAAGACGAAACTTTCCGAAGAGAAAAGTCTTCTTAATACTTTGACATCTAACTTCTTGAAGAAAATTAAGCACGCTTATAATTGCCAACTAGAGACAATCCTGAATCGCTCATTAGGAAATCTTATGGTTTAACTTTTGACACAAAGTGAAACTCATCGCTTTCCTTTCTTTTAAGAATTGTCTTTTAACCTTCAGGATTGAACTGGGTTTTTGCATTTGAAAGTGTTCTCTCGCTTAGTTAAAAGAGAAAGTGATAAAGAAAACAAAAGAGAAGGAGTAAATCTTTTCTATGAGATATTTGGTATCTTCTTCATCTGCTATGAGATACCTTAATCCTTTCCAATCTTCCATAATAACAAACTTTAAGATTAACTCAGATTTTACTAATAGAAGAATAGGATTTTTTTAAAATTTAAATATGTAATTACAATATTAACAATAATTAAATAAATCTTTTATATTCACAAAGAAAAAATATCCGCTCAAGTGGTGCTTTAATAGGTAGTGTGTAGTAAACACACCAGCTCCAATCGTTATCTAGTTTGGAGTTTGTTGCCTCATAATCTAAGTAGCTATTTCCTCACTTGTCTAAGATGAAGGAACCGCGGTGGCTCAAGTGGTAGAGAGTTCATTGGTGCGTGGGGTCCCTCGTTTGATCCCATGCCGCGCCAAGTGAACTTTGTAGTGGACAAACACCGTGTGTGTGGCTTTTCTCGGAGTTCTTCCGTTTCCCCCCACTTTATTCATTTCATTCCATTCATTTCTCATCATCACCATCTATTTAGCTTAGCCGGCATAAGCGTGGGGCTTAAAACCGAAAGATTTTGTCTAAGATGATGAGTAAGTAAAGAAAATTTTATGCTTAACCGAAATAAACCCTTTCGTGGAGTACTTTTTGTTTTAATAGAAGTGATAGGACATTGCTTCTTCTAGTTTATGTTTATCAGTTGTCTAGGTTATTGGATTTAAGGTTAGCTTACAACATAGACGTCGATACTAGGGGGCCTAGGGAGTCTTCCCCTAAAGTTCGCTTGTGCGAACTGAATACTTGTCTTTGACAACGAAACGCAGACAGCCGACTCCCTCCATCCGTCCGTCCCCCCTTCCCCCCCCACACAAGATATTTAGAAATTGGTGCTACTGGTTTACAGACAACAGTATAATTGACACTCTTGACTCTTGAAACAAGGTGTTCATTTGAATGGAAGTAGTGAACGGAAGATCCTTCTATAGGAATGAATGCAGTGGTGCCTTTGGATAAAAACAACAATAAGCATCAAGTTTAAGCATATGAAATGGAAAATGAAATGAAATCTGAGTTTTACGGCCCACGGTTATGCCGGTTAGGCTAAAGGAGACTTTGATAATGAGTAATAAATGAAATGGTGGAATGAAGAGAGTGGGAGGAAACGGGAGAACCCCGAGGAAACCCACGTACAAGGTGTTTGTCCACCACAAAGTTCACTTGATGGGGGCTGGGATCGAACCAGGGACCCCAAGCACCAGAGGTGAACGCTCTACCACTGAGCCACCGCGGCCCCAACACATGAAATGTCGATCGTTGTCATTTACTGCTGTATTGGAAAATTTTCTTTCTAACGACGAAATCTGGAACTAGTGGACAATATCTAAACAAAATTCATATGAGTTTCTTTATTAACCTACGCATTTAAGCGTGATATACTGTAAATGGCTATGTTTAATATCCCCTAGTTAGAAAAAAGTGAAAAGCAGTCAACCATGTACCCGGCTAAGTCAATAAGTTACTGCAATATTTTTTCTATTTCTTTTCAGGTTTGCTCTACGGCATTATGTGCTCACTAGACGCTAGGTGTCACCGTTGGCTTCGCCTGGTAGGGCAACGTTATCACACCAGTCCACTTTATGCTGTTGCGAAGTAAAGATGGTCGCGAAATTCTCTGAGTGCACCAAAGAAGAACAGCGTTCTGTCATCAATTTTTGTGGTCTGAAGGTGTACCCGGAGCGGAAATTCATAGAAGATTTTCCACATAATACGGAAAGAATGTGTTCCCACAAGAAGTGTTTACCAGTGGATTGCACAGTTCAAAAGTGGTCGAACGAAAGTAAGATGATGAAGTGGCAATCCATATTGCAGATTAGTCATGGTTCTGCATATGACATCATGCATAATAGGCTCAACTTCCACAAAGTCTGTGTGAGATGAATTCCGAAAAAAAACTCGATGAATAGCAAAAGCGAAATCGTGTGAGAATCTGTCAGCACCTACTGGACCATTATGCTAACGAAAATGAACTCTTTCAACAGGGGATTCATCCCTGAAGATGAAACGTAGATTCATCACTTTAAGAAGCTCTTGAAGGCTCTCAGAGGCCGTCGATTCAGCTGCGATCAACGGGTGAAGGAAGCAGTGCATTCGTGGCTTGTTGCGCCACGAGGAACCTATTTACAGAGGGTATCAGAAAAGTTGTGCAACGGTGGACCGGGTGCATTGAAAAGCAGGGCGACTAAGTTAAAAAATGATATGAATGAAAACAACATACTGTTGCGGTAATAAATAATAAAAATATATTTATTGGCTTAACCTCGTATATATTGTTTCTTTCAGGTACATTTTCAAGGATTCTTCTCTCGCTCACCACCTCCCATCGAGCTTAGATATTTGCGATTATATGTCACTCTTGTGCAGAATACGTCCTGTAACAGTGTCCCAGTACAGCACCCTGGACATCCTCCCCGGCATTTTGACTCCCTTTCCAAGACAATATTTCCTGGAAGAAATCCTAAGAGTATATAAGCTATGATATATCAATTTAATCTTATAAAGTGTACCAAGCTCTTATAATTAGACTGAGTCTTACGAAATTTTTTTTTCTAGTTTAAACCTATGAAAAGAGTTACTTTTGAATGCAGTTGAAGAAATAATGTCAATTTAAATTCAGCTAAACACTGTATTCAACTAATTAAACTCGAATTTAAGTGTAATTAATACATTAGAATTTTGTTAAAGATTACACAGAGTTTCCATTTCAATTAGATTACAGCAGGTTCATTTGTAATGAAGACTCCTTTGAAATTCAGTGATTATTAAAACCAATGATTAATCTCTAGACCTGAATGAACAACGCTAAACCAACTCATTATACATTTGATGTGGTTTCTCCTACTACCAGTGACTGATTGTGGAAGTTATTCTCACTCAACCATAAAGGCCCACATCACCGCAGAATCACCATGTTTGTAGTTTAAACATGCTCTTATATGAAGCTGTAATCTGTAAACCATAGCAAAACACTGATTCCTTTTCCCGTATGCGGTTAAACTAGATTATTTTGTTTCAAAGGATAAAAATCGGGAAAATTCCCTACACGTAATCTTCACAAATTTCGCACTTTTCTTATTTATATTTTTTTTTCTACAACCATATCACATGTATTTCTAACGATCAATACTACCTTAGGAAAATAGAAGAAATCTATTTGAAGTAGTTACGATCAATGCTTGTTACCTTAGGAAAATATGAGAAGGCTCTTTAAAGAACAAAGTTAGTTGCCTGAGGAAAATAGTTAGAAAAAAATCTATTTGAAGTAGTAACGATCAATGCTTGTTACCTTAGGAAAACATGAAAAGCCTATTTAAAGAACGAAGTTAGTTGCCTGAGGAAAATAGTTACAAAAAGATCTATTTGAAGTAGCAACGATCAATGCTTGTTACCTTAGGAAAATATGAGAAGCCTATTTAAAGAACGAAGTTAGTTGCCTGAGGAAAATAGTTACAAAAAGATCTATTTGAAGTAGCAACGATCAATGCTTGTTACCTTAGGAAAATATGAAAAGCCTATTTAAAGAACGAAGTTAGTTGCCTGAGGAAAATAGTTACAGAAAAATCTATTTGAAGTAGTTACGATCAATGCTTGTTACCTTAGGAAAATATGAGAAGCCTATTTAAAGAACGAAGTTAGTTGCCTGAGGAAAATAGTTACAAAAAAAAATCTATTTGAAGTAGTAACGATCAATGCTGAGTTATCCTAGGAAAATACAAGAACTCTATTTAGAGTAGTACCATCAACGTTAGTTGTCTTAGGAAAATACTTACAAAATATCTATTTGAAGTAGTAACGATCAACGCTGAGTCGCTAGAAAAATACGAAGAACCTTTTTGAAATAGTAACAATTAATATTTGTTATGTTAGGAAAGTACTTACAAGGAACCTATTTGAAGTAATAACGATCAAAGCTGTTACCTAAGGAAAATATAATAAACTTATTAGAAGTAGTAACAATCAACGTTAGTTACCTTAAGAAAATACTTTCAAGAAACCTATTTGAAGTAGTAATGATCAGTGCTGAGTTGCCTCAGGAACATACAAGAAACCTATTTGAAGTAGTAACGATCAACGTTGAGTTACCTTAGGAAAATACTTACAAGAAACATATTTGACTTCGAGATCGTAAGTGAAATGTCTAGCTAGGTTCATTTCAAAGCGCCAGTATTAACAATAGTGACAACAAAATATTTGACTTGCTAATGATTGCCATGTTCCTGGAACAATGATGAAAAGTAAATGAACAGGATATGCAGAGAATAACCTTGTACGAAATGTGCGTGGTATGCTTTACAAGATAGGATCATATATATATATATATATATATATATATATATATATATATATATATATATATATATAGGAGGTGGGGGTGAGAACTGGGGGTGTTTCACTGCAGGCCTTACTTTCTGATTACTCCTCGTATTTACTTACTTCTTAATTATTCTACGTTATAATGTTTTTGGTACAAATACTTGACTGGCCCATCTGCGATATTATTTTTTTCTTTCTTTTCTTGATTACACAAATGCTAATATTCCAATTTAAATATGGTTACGGTCTGTTAATGATAGTATGCTTAATGTGGTTTGATGGTTCTGAAGTTAGTTTAAAAATGCATTGTTCTGAAGTTAACAGTACATTCTTTGCATTTGTCTGTTTCTGACATTCGTATCGATGACGTTCATCTCTCGGTTTATATCTCAAAAATATCTATAAAGATATGCTTTCCCTGGGCGGGGCTTCCATTTCATTCGCGCTCGTTTATGGTTAAAAAGTTCTGATGCTCATAAGTTCGGATTGCGTTAGTTTACGAACACCCTGTAAATAGATAAACAGTATGCGAATTAAGATGTTGATATTGGGGAATAAAGTAGAATAATGCCCAACAGGCCACAGACGTCTGAAAATGCAATAATTGGAAATGAGACAATAACTTCTTCCTCTTAGTCAAGACATAGACGCAAATATCACTATCTTAAACAGTAATAAAGAAAACAATTATTAAGTCAGTGAACTTAGCAAAATTAACTACAGTAGAACCCCTCTAATCCGTCACCTTTGGCACTGGGAATATGGTCGGAACGCAAAAAATGTCGCATTATCAGAAAATATAGAAAAATACGAATTGACAGTACAATAAACCATCTCTGAACTCAAAACTGACTGTATTGTTCTCTACAGTAAAAGCAAACGAACACTAAGCACTAAAAACTGCACATTAAAATGCAAAAAACTAGTAATAAGCAAATGCAAGATCAAGACCAAGACCCGGGTGATTTGGTCTTGGCCTTGGTCTTGCACATCCAGTCTTGGTTTTGGTCTTGCACTGGAACTCTTGGTCTTGGTCTTGCTTGCAAGAGTTTTGCAAGTTTTGTTTTTAAGAAATCTTATGCTTTTTATAGGCAAATTTTACTCTGGATATAAGGGATAATAAATTCCCCCTGCCAATACCAACGGAAATACAGTGTATGTTTCTAAATATAATATAGTTTACCTTCGTGTAAATATGATGATAGTGTTCAACATAGGCGATGACATTTATTTTTTTTTCAATTGGTGGCCACGGCTCACTACTTATGAGATAAATCACAACGTTTCGTAATTTTATATATATATATATATATATATATATATATATATATATATATATATATATATATATATATATATATATATATATATATATTTAATAGATCCAATACTCCACTGGTTCCCGAACTGGGGAGACTACCCCTACCTGAGACGCATGAAATAAAATCAAGACGGCACAGATTACTGTAATACTATGAATTGCAAAATTATTTTTACACTCTAAAGGCGTCAGATTTTTTGTTTTCAACCTCGAGTAATAATCTTTGTATTGAACAAACTCCAAGTAACTATTGAAATTTTGTTTTACTGATTGCAATATGTACTCTATGGAGCAAAAACATGGATATTACGGAAAAACTATTAAAAAATTGCAGGCTTTTCGGCACGGCGAAAAAGGAGAGAATTAGCTGGGTTGAACGGAAAACGAATGAGATGTTAGAAATAGTAGCAGTACGGGAAAAAAATAGATGTAATTAAGAGGAGGGAGAGGAAATAGTTGGGACATTGGCTGAGGGTACATGCTAGAGGGTATGGTGGAAGGAAAGAGAAGGAGAGGCGAAGGAACTGTAGTTCAAGAAAGGTATTAAAACAGAAAATTGCTATGTCAAGACGAAGAGACTAGCTGAGGACCACCGTACATCGAAGCTTCTCAGTTGCATTGCAAGTGACTTGCCAGTAATGGCAGTATAGCTATGATATGGCGAAAAAAGAGAGAAAATTAAAAATAATATTGATTATAATCAAACCAAGTTTAAAGAAATCTTCAATATTTCAAGTTTGCTGCTGCTGCTTTAATGAAAATAGTTCCTCGCTTCGTTCTTGTAAACTGATAAAAGATGTTTTTCAGTCCTGAAATATTTCTGTTTTTCATTTTTATTGCCACTTTATTCTTTGATTTTTTGCATAGTTTGCATAACCCATAAGGGTGGTCCCCACTTCCCGCAACAACTTCGAAGTACGCATGAAATTTACTTTTTGTGCTCACCATTCGTGCTTTTTATTTTGCAAATTTCTTCTTACTGGACATTTGTGACGTTTCGTTAGCAGATTGCCTGAGGCAAGGCAACTGAAAGATAAAAAAACAAATCATTCTTTTGCTATATTTATTCCAGGACGAGTCGACAAATTTTATCTACTCGAAGGTTTAAGTTTACTACAGATAACACACCTGTAGAATAGTGTCTGGTTTCCCGAAAAGTAATCCTCATTGTTTAAAAACGCAGGAATGCATCGTAATTCAGCACCAATGACACATTTCTTTGTGAGTAACAAGCTTTGATTAGACCTCTGTGGCTTGAAACGAGTAATAACTACAAAAAAAAATGCAAACAATCGATTCAAAAAAACGACATACTGTAGCTATATGCTACAGGAGCAGATCGACTGACACGGATTGCATAAACTACTGGAAACACATTCACTCCAGCGACATTTTTACTAAAGCCAAGAAATTCAAGTGAAAAATGTAATGATCTTTCCTCTTTTTACATTCTATATATTAAAAAAAAAATCAAATAATACCGGTACTTGTGCAAGACTCTTTGTTTTGGTCTTGCAGGTATGTTCTTGGTCTTGGTCTTGCATGCAAAACGCTTGCAAATACTGCAAGACCAAGACTCTTGTGCTTATCGCCACAAAAGCACGCACAACGAAAGAAACGATACAAGAGATGACGGAGCACTAAAGTGGATATGCGGCAAGTAAACAACAATGCCGCGACGGCAGTAAACGACAATGGGCCTCGTGAGTCACCGACGAGTCGGGACAAGTTCGGATTGAGCGCGGTCAGATCAACTGAAGTGGCGGACCAGCCGAGGGCGGACGAGAGGGGTTCTACTGTATTGTATTTTGCCTTAGATGCCCTTATTTAAATGTATTTGAAGGTAGGAGTGAAGGTACCTAACATTGTATGTATACACACGTATACTATAAAACTTTTGCAAATCCATACATGATCTCGTTAAACATAGTATAGCATAATCATCATCATCATCAAAATTCATCTCGGACGAAGAATTGAGGTGTGTGATGATACGACTGCAAGTAACAACTATAGGTATAACATAATAATTAAACTGGGTGACAGTGAAAACGAAAGGATATAATTAGAATCTTCTGGGAGTTGGGATGTAAATTTTTTTGACAATTTATTGAAACACTTCATCACTAATATAAGTTGGTTGCAGGAAACATTAGTTTTGGAGGATATCAAGTTGAATGTCATTGACGGGAGGAAATGTCCTCATTCTTCTCGAAAACTTGCACTCTGGAGAGAACAGTCTTTTCAGAATGGCCTATTAATACCCCCCCCCCCTCAGAAGGGGAAACTTTATTGTCTTTTATATATAAATAAAATCCATCCCAGAGTTTGGAGCCCTTAAAAGTAGCATTATGACGACCCTCGGTCCTGGATCCGCCCCTGATTAATAGTCACAGACATTAGTACTTTTGTCTACATTCGAAGTTTAAGGTAATTACACCAAACTCTCCTTCCGACTCTACAGAAGATACTGGTAGACCCTATTATTTGTATTTTCAAACGTGTCTTTGTATAAACAATCCAACAACAAATCACATTATTGTGTTTCTAGTATGTGTAGATGAATATTTATCTCTTGCACGCCGTGATGTAAACAGTGATTCTTTCAGAAAAAAAAATGTTCCGTGGAGCAAACTTAGTATCCCGCCGTGGGGACAATGCTATTCTATTGTTAGCATTTCTACTGATTATTATTATACTATAGGTCTTCTCCAAGGGGGCACTCTTAGAGCTCCGGGGCGGCAGTGCCCCTCAAAAACGTAACTGGAAGAAACACTGGATATAAGCATTGTTATAGAGAACTTCATCAGTAGGGATTCATGCGTTTAATCTCATATCTTTAAGGCAAGCTTAATTTTCACGGGCCTTACTTATGCAAAGTTGTTTTGACGTATGATTAGCGTCAAATATATGTTAGTCGAATCCTTTAGCATGGCACTAATCACGCGTAGAACGACTCTGCATACGGTGCTATACAGTATATCTTTCTTAACATAGTAAATGTTTATTTTTCCATAAAAAAGCGCTCAAGGAAGGGGAATTAGAAGCCCAAAACATCCCTTACGTACGCCACTAGATATAAGATTGAAATGGTAGGGCCAGTGGTGGATCTTAGCCCAGGGCTGGGGAGGGCCTAAACCCTACAGTTTCTTGAGTGAAAAAAATAATTTAAGCTATTATTTATATATTTTTTAAAGTTTGTAGTAAACGCATGATATACTTGTCATAGTTTAGGTTATGGCTCCCCCTTCCAGTTTTTATCTTCTAGATCCGCCACTGATGGGCCCTATTCACAAAATCCCTTTTTTAGTGTTGTATTAAGAGCTGACTAAAGCGTGATGCTAACTTGGGTATTTAGAAACACGTTCATAAAGTTTCTGAAAACAACGATTTGTATCGAAGAAGGCAGGGCATTTTTTAAGCTACCTTTTTGTATCCAAATGGATACCCAGTCGCAGTACTTGGATACCCAGGCCCAGCAGTTTGGATACCCAGTGCACTCCATAAATCTTTAAATTACTGGAAGAGTACTTGAACAGTAAAGGGCCTGTCCGGTTTCAATGATGTAAACAGACCTTGGGGGACATGGCAGAAATTCAGCTTAAATGTGGAAGAAACTATGCAGATTCTAATTCGAAAAGCTAATTGTCCTAAAATGGATGGAACATACTCAAAAACAGCACGAAACATTAACATTAATGTCAATGGAAAATCTACGAAAGTAAAATAATTCCCCCACTTATCTCAAAAACCAAAACAGGGAGATGGCTGAAATTAAGCTCAAATGTAGAAGAAACTACGCAGATTCTATGTTCCTAAAGCAAATTGTCCTAAATTGGATGGAACATAGTCAAAAAAGATCACGAAACATGGAAAAGTCAAGTCAATGGAAAATCAGTGAAAAAACTAAGGTTGTCCACATACCTCAAAAACTGTAATAAGGAGATGGCTAATAGAAAGCTTATTACAAAGACATAGTGAAGAGCTTATAAATTATGTATAGCACATAGGGTAAATACGGATAGAACATTGTCAAAAGTCAAGTTGTTGGAGTAAAATCAATAGTAATGATAAAGTATATGTATCTTCTTCGAATTACCCAGGTCACCCCACGCGGAGGTTACGTGCTTCAAAATCTCACATCTTGATTTAGAATCTCCAGACTCGATTTAGCACGCAATGTGACTTTTGACCTGATCACGTTACACAGTCTGGTGCTTATGGCAAACCGGATAGGCTCTTAGTTGAATTACTTGGTTCGCTTTCCAGAGATTCCCAATTCTCATTATCGCCCAATTTCAGTCTTCTCAAAAATTGTTCTCCTTAACGTATCCTGACCTAACATTTTCTGACAATCAAACATTTCATATCTGCTATGGGCAATATCGATAATTGAGATTTGTTCAGACAATTTTTCTGACATAATTAATAGATGGCACAAACTTGTTAGAAAGTAAGAGATTGTCCATTAAGTACAAAGCGCTAGTTGCACAGTTACCTTCAGTGGTGGGGAGGCTCCAAAATTTTAGGATTTCTATAGGAAACGAATCAAATTTTACTCAATCTTCAAGCCCCTTCTTCCAAAATTTTGGGATTCCTATACACAAAATATTCCTAGGAGAAGCCTGTACCAAAATATCTTTATAAATCTGTCGAATACTGAGTCACTGTATACTTTTCCCTTTTTTCTTCAGCGCGAGCTTTCTTAAATATTGCCAGAAAAAATCCTTTTCTTTGGTAATCAGTCAGTGCCATTTATTGGGTGATAGTAGATCATGTTTAAATTCCGTGACAGTAATACAGGTATTAAGACTGCTAGTGATATTAACGGCTCCGTGAAACCTATGGTAACTAGATGAGAGACTTATTCAATTATATTCTAAACATGTAAGAAACCAAACAATACAGTTGAAGTGTGGAAATAATACTAGAAATTAACCAGTTACAAGTGGAATAACACGCTTTAAAACAGAAGAGATTTAAACCATAAAGATAAATTTATGATAACATTGTTTCTTGAAAAATTAAATATTGGTAGTAATAGTTAGTATTGAATACATACGTATACACCTAAAATGATCTTTTTTTTTTTTTTGTGCTCTCCATCTCTACTAGTCGTTTTTCTTTGTCCTTGTACTGCCTATGTCCAACTTAAAAATATGGATATAAAAATAAATAAATAAATAAAGGAAAATATCCAATCTTGATAGCACAGTATGGTTTTATCTTTAAATACCGACCTGAGGGCGGATCTGAGCCAAAATGGAAAAAAAAAGAAAGAAAGAAAAAGAAAAAAGATCATGTCCGCTCCTGTATTAATGGTGATGTGTTAAATCGGAAATGAAACGGCTAGTAGAAGTCTGACAAATACGTCATTATTTCAAAAGTGCGCTTTAAAAACTCTGTGCGTTTGAATTTTGCTATGTGTGTAAAGGGCCCTTTTGTGCCTGGATACCCAGTAGCGATTTCTTAAAAAATGCACTGGAAGAAGGCCAACCACAACTTCTCCGCAGAATAGTCTAAACACAATTGAAGAATTCAATATAAGAGAGTGAGTATACGTTTCAGTTAACTTCCTCAACGTGTGTGGAAAGCCTACGGAGGAGTTGTCTTCCGCCTTTCTTCAAAATAAATCGTTGTTAACTTCACGAACGTGTTCCTAAATACACAAGTTAGCATCATGCGTTAATTGATGTGTTAATTTTAATCAGTGGCGTATTTAGGGGGGTGGCTTCCGGGCTTAAGCCCCCCCCCCCGAAATCTTACTTAGTATAGTAAAGTAAATGAAATATAATGCAGAATTTTCTCATTTCCAGGCAAAGCCCCCCCCGAAAGTTAGCAAAGCCCCTCCCGAAACAAAATCGTAAATACGCCACTGATTTTAATATACCACTTTCACTACGAAACGAACGAACGGAAAACCTATTGGACCTTATGTAGTTGAACTCTCCACTAGCATGCCAAAGCAACTACGCATAAACCCCTCTGTTATTTTCTTCATGTACTTACGTGAAATAATTTCACGTTTCAAAAATAATAATAACTGAAATGATGAAATAGTAGCAACGAGGCCCTGCTTTCCTTAAATATAGCAAGAGTTAACAGTTTTTATTAGTGCAATGTAGGTAATATTTTTCTCAGTTTGTATCAAGTTAAGCAGTTTAGAAAATAAGAGTATTAGAATTTCGGTTAGTATATTTTAGTTTATTTACTAGCAACAGAATTATCGTCCGAATTATGAGAATAGTTTGCTGTTTTATGTACAACAGCTAATGCGAGTATTCTGCCATCTATTGGCAATATTTTAAATTCAAATAAGCGCAAGGAGAAAACTACGTATCAAACGAGTACAAAGAATCTTTCATTTTTAAGAAGCTGTGTTCTTTCTATAAATAGATAAACGGCGAATGGAAACCAATATCTCTATATTATTTCATTTGTATTAATATTAAATATTCCATATCATTAAGAGATTCCATATATTTTATTTATTTTTTTTCAGAATATTGATTTGCTTCCACCGGATGATTTATGTCCTGGCAAAGGGGGGGAAGACTAAGGTAAGAATCATCAGGGGAATGAGAGGGATTTTTCATTCTCGTAAATTTACCAATTTCCCCTCATATTTACTATTCTTCCCCTTAATTTACCATTCCCCCTCTCTAAATGTACTCTAAAACAGAGTTAAATTGACAAAACGTAAGAAGAGTTGCACAGTTTTCTGTGGGTAAAACCATATACTGTAAAGCACTGGCATCTATGGGATGTAAAATTTGGGGGGGAGGGGCATCAAAGACATTGATTTAAATGGTACTTCCTAGTTCAAGCTGTTTATTATCTTCGATTCGATTTTTACCTTTCTGCTTACCTTCACGGATCCCCCTGAAATATATCAAGAACTCAGTTATAATCGTTTCACAGTCTGAATATTATATTCCAAATAAAAAAAAAAAATTATTATTTATATGTTATTCTATCGTTAGTAAATGATTCAATTATAATAAAATATTGAGTATTTTGTTTCTTCAAAATAATGGGAGGACGTGTCACCTTCGCCCCCAACTTCCCCTCGCAAGAGACGCCCATGCTGTACAGAGAAAATTTCAACTGCCATCTTAAGATAGAACATCTAACTATATTTTGGATATAATGTTGGCGGTTAACATCGGTACTAATTACCCGGATGGTCAGTAGCGTAGAGTGCTATGAGACATTGAAACACTGTCTACCCTTTCAAATTAACAGAATATAGCTTGAGAATTTCCTTATTAATAAGAACTAATATTCATTTCATGTTGAAGAAAAATATAGAAATACTAGGGCCAGCGATAGCTTGGTTAATAAGAATACTAGTAGAGTTTTTCTAAATAATTTTACTTTTCAAAACTCGGGAAAAAAGTTCTATCTCCGTCAAACAGGCTGCAGAGAGACAACGAGGAGACAAGTGTATCTCAACGCGGCTGAAACAAATACACTTGAGAAAGCGGCGTGTGCATGTGGCTGCAGAGTGCAGACTTTTCACTCGGACACGCTGAAACAACCTAGCAAAGAGACATCGAGCAAAACGTCTCAGTAGCAGTGACACCATACTTAGCGAAATAATACCATTTTAAATCCAGTATACTTTTCATTCTTCCTTTTAGATATTCAATCATATTTCAAGGAATATTATTAAGAAATAGAAGGAAATAAAAGCCTAAATTAATAACTACCTTAAGAAGGTTTTATGGATATACCCTACAGTAATTTATATAAATCTTTCACGATCTAGGTTCAGCTTCTGTTTAATCGTAATACTAGAGTGTATCAACACTGGGAAAGGCGAAAGCAAGAATAGGAGATTTTGTAGTCCGCTATTTTATTGTTGCTTTTAAAATCGTTAGGTAAATTTGTATTTGGGTCTGTCTGAGTTGGTTATTTATTTTGTGCAAATCAAATGATTGGAAATAGATTTACTGCACCAGTTGTTATTAAATGGCATGTCTAAGCTCTCATATAAAAATTAGTATTAACTTTAAAAATAGCCAATTTAAGAGTTTACTTTTTGAATCAGGAATCGTGCAAAGCTAATAGGAAGATTATACATAAAGGTAAATTATTAATCAATTTGTATTTAGTGTATATACCGAGATTTGTCAGAATAAATTTGTATCGATATACTGGTTTAATTTAATCGCTAAGGAATGTGTCTATTGAAATTAGTTTCTGTACATTATATATAGTAGTGCAACCTCGCGAAAATAAGTTTCTAACGTACTTTTGTTAGGAGTTTCACACACACACACACACACACACACATATATATATATATATATATATATATATATATATATATATATATATATATATATGAAAATGTAAAAAGAGTTACACTAAAAATGTTCCTTTTGAAAATTATTTTTAAAACAGAGTTCCTATAGGCCTAATTTTATTCACTGAGAGGTTTTCATCAGGAAGTAAAAACCTTAAACTCATAATTTTAATAGGTTGTGGATATCGATGCGATATTTTGCTCCATGTGTCTGCTCTCTCTAAAAATAGATTAAAAATGAAATGAAATGACCAGCTACTTCGTCTCAGCTCAATAATTACTAATCAATATAACAAAGCTTTTCCATCCTGTCTCATTCTCATGGATTTAGAGAAGGCATTCGATAAGGTTTGGCATTATGGTCTCATTAAAAAATTGCAGTCGTTTAATCTTCCTATATGCTATCTCAGGCTAATATATTCTTTTATTTCAAATCGCATTGCTTATGTTACAGTTGGTAAGGCACTCTCCTGGCCGATTTTTCCTCTTACCGGAGTACCCCAAGGATCAGCTCTCAGTCCTTTACTATATATACTGTATGCTTCCGATATCCCTTCTGTACCACGTAATGTCTTTATTTTTCAATATGCTGACGACACAGCTTTACTTGCTCTCGGCAAAACTGTACATCAGCTTAACATTGCTTTACAAACAACAATCGATAATTTTGTCAAGTGGTGCAAGAAATGGCAGTTAACGATAAACTCCGAGAAAACGCAAGCTCTGGTATTTCTACCACCTAAGCGTCGTTCCAAAGTCCGTAGAAACCCAACTCTGTTACAACTAACTGTTGATGGATATCATGTACGCCCTTCCACCACTGCTACCTATCTAGGCGTGGTTTTCGATTCGAAGCTCAGCTGGAATGCTCACTTGAAAAAACTAACGGATAAGGCCAATCTTAGATTAAATCTTTTACGACGTCTCACAGGAACATCTTGGGGACTAAAAGCAGATATTTTGCTTCATACATATAAAGCCTTTCTCCGTCCGATCCTTACTTTTGGGCATACCGCTTGGTGCAATGCTTCTGTTTCTTTCTATGAAAAACTCAGCATACTGGAACGACATGCTATTCGACTGGCGTATCGAATTAAACTTCCATACCCAACGTGGCTCACATACGAATATATAGACTTTCCAAAGATCACCGAGCATCTCGCACAACTTCGCCTGAGATACATCAGCTCTCGCATCCAAACTGGCCATCCACTTTTCTTGGACATCCTTCACACCGACGCTCTTACTGACGCAGCCTATCGATACAAGCATTCACCTTTAAATATTTTTGTATCTCTATATGTTAAATACGAGCACCTTCCTGCGGCTGAAAGGGAAATATATGATATATACGTCATTGATCATCATATACCGCATATTTTTCCATCTGAGCACTAAATCCTCATCATTAACAAGGGCTTCCCCATGTGTTCATTAGTCCCGAGTCGCCCCGGGACAGAAGATTTAACCCTGCATCTGTCTCACTAATCAAACTCTGTTTGTGATGTGTTAGCACTTCACCTCATTCATCATCATCATCATCATCATTGTTCTTTATTCTATGTATTTGAATGCCTATTAGCACCTTAGCACCTCAATCATATATCTGCACTCAACTTCAATATAAATTGTGACTTATTATGATTACTATTCCTTATGTTCATACTTTCTGCACTTAGCCCATCTTTATTTATTTTCTCATCAATAGAAATCCTTCAAGAATTTATGCCAAAGAGAGGGCGTAACCCTCTAATGGCTGGGAGTAGAGGTCTCTTTGCTCCTATAAAATAATTGATGAATAAAGAATTAAGAAGTTAACCCTATTCCCGCACCCTTAAAAAAAAAAATCATAGTTTTCGTCTAATAATAAGAAAACAGACTATAACATGTCATGAAATCTCAAATACCCTCCAATCGCCCCTTTTTGTTCCAAGCCTCGTTTAGAAAGGAAAACGCCTGTGGGGGCGTTAAGCCATTGTTAAGAACCAGTGATCGAAATAATGAAAATAATTTCAAGATTCTCATCATTATTCGGACCCCCTTGAAGTCTCAGAAAAAGGGGAAAAAAAAGTACTGAAAGTTTTTGATAAATGGGAATTTCTTGTTTTATCTTCATTCTTGTACATTTTCAGAATACGAAATACCAGTAAATTAAATACATTTAAGTAGAGAAAAGGAAGAAATGAAATGATTACTTGTTCTGTATTGCTTGGTATATAATGTGTTTCTATGGAGTATCTGATACGTTTTATTATTATTATTATTATTATTATTATTATTATTATTATTATTATTATTATTATTATTATTATTATTATTATTATTATTATTATTATTATTATTTCTCTGTGCACGAAAACGCGTACCAATGAGTGCAATATCGCGCTAATACACTTACGTTATTTTTATTTTTGTAAGTAACTCTTTAACTTCTTCCTTCTGTTCCCAATATTTATATATTTTCAACCCATCAAGTCTTTTCTTCTGTTACGAAATAAAATACTAATGTATTTAAAAACAGATTTTGTTCGATTTAGAGATGGAAATTGTACAGTAATTTGACTGTCCGCAGATGTACATCAAAACCCGATTACCGTACGAAAAAGTGCGATAATTTTAAATCTTGAGCTCTTATTCCTCAATATAGTCCCAAAAACTATTACTGTTTGTAATAAAACAGTAATACTACTTTTTAAAGAAGGAAAACGTTCCGTTTAGCTGATTTTGAGGAAAAAAGAAAACACTACTCAGCCGAGTAAGGAAGTTTAAAATGTCGGGGGAAACCTATTTTATTACGCTTCCCTAACAGATAGATAAAGGGAGTAAGGCATATGTTTACATCTCCCGTGACTGCAATAGCATTATTTATTCTTTTATTCATGTTTATTTATACATTATGTTTGGAGGGTTCATTTCACATATACAGTACAAAGAAAATTTATATAGTAACTACTTTATGTACAAAAAGATTCTACCGAAGGCGGACCGTAGTCAGTCAGCGCCGACAAAAGAAATAACTAATATACTTACTTTTTTGTTTGTAATATTGCCTCCTTTTTGTTTTATTGAGGGCTGCAAAATGAATCTTATGTACCTTTGACGCCCCTCAAACTCTATCAGAATTGAGGGAGGGGCACCTCTCTTGGTCCTTCATCTTGTTACGCCACTTATCCTGCTGGACAAAATATTTTCTATTTATGTCACTGAATACTTGTCAGAATCATTTTATTGAATAGTTTATTTCCCAATAGTATATGCCACACATAGGCGTAAATTGCGCCCCCACAAGCCTTGCGGCCCAGGGGGCACATAACCAAGGGCTATGGGGACTCTGAGGCTTCAAGTTACGCTACTGTTGCCACATATGTTATAACGTTTAAAATATGGTGGTATGTTTTTAGCTGAATCTAATATAATATCTTATAAATCAGAAAACAATCTTAACAAATCATGAAACTGTTATTCAAAAGAGTACAGTAATGTTAAATATGCCTATATAAAATTTTGTTTATATTATTTATTACGAGAAACCGAATTCAGATATAGTCTTCACCAGAGACGTACGCAGGAATTTATGTCGGGAGGGGTCGAAAGTTTTTGGGCGGGTTCAAATACAATTTGAGGCTAAATTATATTAAACTTTGTATTGCCCCTAAAATTAGACTAAATTTACAAAAATGTCGGGATATTGGGGGGTCCGGACCCACTCCCTGAGTACGTCCCTTGTCTTCACAATCCTGATGTGATGTGATGTGAAATTGGTCATCTCAAAATTTTATCTTGTAGAACACGTTATGCTCTCCTGGTCTGTAGTTTGAATACATGTATCAAGTTCGGATACATGAGAACTTATTTGATTTGATGGGAATTTAATCACTATATATTAAGCACTTATCCAGGTTTTCTCTTCGCGGAGGGGTGACAAGGGGAAGACTCGTAAGCACGTAATTCTAATGTTTTAAAATATCAATTTGTTTTCAAAATAATAATAATAATAATAATAATAATATAATGCAACAGTTCTATTCTTGCTTAAACTTTTCCTTACTTTTCATTATAAGAACCAGTTTAGTTTGAACGAACTGTATTGTGGCACAAAGAAAGTCAAACAAATATTTCCGAGAGATATGTAACTAAGGAAAATGTCTGCGATAGCATATAACAAGAATAACAAGAAAACACTGAGTGTATACTTCTATTACATTTAAAGTTGTAAACAGAACAGAAACGAAATTTTAATCCTATCTAAAAGTGTTCTTTTTTATTCCACCAAGGGGCAATGGTATCACGGTATGTTCTTGGACTTAAAAGTAGACGACAACACATTGACCAAAATTTTGACAGACTCGAAGTAATTTGAAACAAAAGAATCTCAAAAACGTAAAAGTATGTTTATTAAAAACGTGCTTCAGTTTCGGAGGGGACATGAGCCCCCAGGTCCCACCTGGATACGTGCCTGTTATATATACTTGCTGTGGTGGAAGCTTCACGTTGATCTGTTTCAATAGTTTGAATGGTTGTTGCCATAATTCATCGATCGATACAGAGAAAAATACATAGCCTTTCATATCACCCCTAAAGATAAAGTATCTGTATTTGCCTCAGAGACGTACGCAGGAATTTATTGTGGAAGGGGTCCAAATCATTTCGAAAGGTCCGAAAACAATTTAAGGTTAAATTATATTAAAATGTGTAAAATTACCCGTAAAGTTAGACTAAATTTAGAAAAAAGTCGGAATTTCGGGGGGGGGGGGGTTCCGGGCCCCCAGTACCCAACCTCTTCGTACGTCCCTGGATAAATGTATGAAGAAATGTTAGAAACTTTAATTGAAAATTCCAGGGGTACCCTGTAGAGATAGTCAATTCTGAAATAGCTCTCGATCAAGCCATGAAAAGTATTTTTTGGAGAAGGTGTACTTGTTAGAAAATGTTTTTTCTGCCTTATTTTATCACACATGTAATTTCGTTTACGTTATGTTGTTCCTCCATGCATCAATATCCAAACTCCCCCAGCAAAAATACAGAATCCGAGACAAAATTCTGGGAAAACCCCTGGTTGGGGCCGGTGCAGGGCCATACACCGTCGTCTGGTTACTCTGGTTTTATATATATCATTTGTTATTATTTATCAAATTTAATAAAATTTTGAAACGACAATATAACAAAAAAAAAGCCATAGAAACCTCTTCTGTCGCCTTGAAATACAAAAGCATCAAATACGAATTGAAAGGATGGGATTTCAAGGAAAAAGAATGGCCCAAAAACTTGTCTTGAGAACCAAGTAATTAGAAGAACATGTTTGGTACTATAGCACCGTGGCGGGGGAGTTCTTTCAATGGTGGTATACCCATCCTTCTTCTGTTCAACGCGCGATCAGTAACCCTCCCCGTGTAGAAGCTGTCACTCACTCCAAAAAACTCGTCCTATAGAGCGGAGATGTTCATTCTTCCCTGACGTACTTCGCGCTCACTGACCCTACTGGTCGATCTCCCCTTCACACTTCTATCCTCTCTACATAAAGATATACACAAAATACAAATGACAGGAAAAGCAATCGGCAACTGTCGCTCAGCATTCACCGGGCTTGTGACCTCCAAGAATGTGTAACACAGTGATTCTCAAACAATTTACCTCTAGACCCGCTTTAGAAGTCAGTAAAAGTTACGACGTCTCCTCTTTGTATAATACTAATGTCACAAAGTCATTTACGAATGAATATTTTTAAACTTACAAACTCCTTGATATTTTATCGATTTTGGGAGTTGTTACCAAACAGTTTGAGAAACACTGATACAATGTCTTCTTGGCTGCTTTCCCAGTTACCTGGGGCTAGTCAGACTAGCGATTTCTTTATTTATACTAAAATACAAATAATGGTATGATTGTTTGGTTATTCAGCGCAAGAATACAGTTACTACATTATAAACTACATTTAAAAACTTGGAACTTGGAAATAATGTTAAGTGGTTATTTGAGAGTAACATAAGTACATAAGAGTCTATGTGAATACAAAATATGTAACAGAATATTTGAGTAAAAATAAAGTGTTGCAATGATAATTTTCATTTTATAAATTATTTACACTATTTAGATCATTCTTAGTTCTCTATTTTGAGTCTTTATATCATATAATAATACCCTAAGTTACTTTATTCAATATTAACAAGTACATCAACATGAACAAATTCAAATACATACACAGCTTAACTATAATACAAAAACAACAAATAAACACACATGGTTATATTTCCTAACCATGATCCAGTAAATCATGGCATTTTCCAGCATTTCGAATAACACGATACAAGCAGTATTATAAAACATTACAAGAGTAATTAACGAACTGCAAATATACAATAATAGTAACAATAATTATATACACATGCTAAACACGATTATTTAGAACACAAATTCGTTGCAGTAAGTATGTACATTATTACACCTATTTCATCTTTGCTCGATCATTGTCTTTTTTCTTGGCGATCTTGCTTTGAGCACTTAGGATATATTCCGGGTCTCTGCAGGGCATCCCACGTTGTACCATAGAATCTACTATCTCAGGAAGAATACACTCTTTAAAAAACCGTATAAGTTTCGGTAGCATAACATTTTCCCATAATTCTTCATCTCTTCTTACCTCCACAATGTGTAAAGGTGACTTATCATCAATGTATACAACTAAAAAGCATTTGTCTAATTTTGTAATATTCAACTGGCCCTGAATTTGGTAGTAGTAGTCGCTGTTAGTATTTAGTCCTATAGTTCCGTCTGGAAGGGCTCTAAGAAAAATGCCCCTTTCTTTTTCTTTATCTCTTCAGTGACATCCTTATTTCTGAGTGAAGGAACACACTTTACTTCCACTAACGCATCATCTTCTACTACATATCCTGAAATATGATTAGGAGGGAATTAATTGATAGACTAGAATGAAAAGATTTTTTTAAAAGTAATATAATAATCTGTCTGTCCCTTTTCCATAAACAAAAAGGAAGTGGTTTGGTTTCGTTCAGATTCAGTTAATACCTCTAATTATAGCACACTGAACAAACAGTACTTATTAGAGTTAAACAATTATTATATTATATCAACAAAGAAGTTGAAAAATATTTCTTACCATCTGGACTAGTAGCTAAGAAACTATACTTAGAATCAATATATAATCCTCGTTTCTCTACTGTCACATTCTTCTCCTCCGCAAACTTTCGTAGAGCAACATCTTCATGATTTCTTCCGTATTCTATTGATGGTGTCGATAGATTTCTCTTGTGTAAAATGTCTTTCACCAACACATGGCACGAAGTGTGATCTTTACGTTTCACAACTTTACCGAACGTGGATGACGTTAGACGGTTGCGGCGATGTTCTTCATAAATCGAATTCCCATGCTGTCCGCGGGAGGATACTTCAATAAAGTACTTTCATCTGAACTGACCTAATATGAAAAATAATGTAAAGTATTCTTGAAACAGGACAGGGTGAACTGAAATTTGTAAGCGATATTGTAAGCACAAATAGCTACTTTTCCTACAAATATTAAAAGGAATGTTTATTAAACATATCCTTCAAAATTATCTTTCTCGAGGTATATGTTTGCGAAATATGTAAAAACGAAGTTTCGAGACAACCTGGAATCGTAGAGTTGAAACATATTTTATAATTACATGAATCCACAAAACTGATAGGCTCCCAGAAATTCTCGTAATTTTCTCTACTTACTCAATGTGTATCCATCCACACATAAATTATAAGAATTTTAAAAGAATTTCGCTTGATTTCAATTAGTGGAGCATGACATATCAATTCTGCGATTGACGATTGTCTCTGAAAGAAGAAACAAGTGAGTATCGTTCCACAGTGTGAAACTACGGTAGACTTCCAAACTATACAAATTACATAGTAAAACTGAAAATAGTAGAGACCGGAAGTAGTTGATTTCTACCACTTTTGGTTTAAATAGAAGATTGTCGAAGGAGATTGTACCTATTCTTGGAACGATGAATCGATTCTCAGAAACCTCTTGTCGATACCTCTTACCGTTTTTGACTTATGACAAATACTGTTGAAACCGGAATTGGCCGATTTGTATAGCTTCCGTTTTAACTTGAAGATTGGTGAAGGAGATAGGACATATTCTTAGGATGCTGAATCGATTTCTGAAAACTGCTTGTCGATAACTCTTACAGTTTTATGTCAATGAAAATCAATATTGAAACCGGAAGTAGTAGTAAATTTCTACCACTTCCGGTTTTAGTGGAAATACAGAAGTCGAAGTGTTTTGTTTCCTTCACACCTTGAATCGATTTCTGAGAACCGTTTGACGCAAGATATTATCGTTTCTGGGTTATGACTATTACTGTTGAAACAGGAAGTGGTAAAAATCGACCACTTTCGGTTTAAGTAGGAGGTTTTTGAAGGAGATGGAATCTGTTCCTGGGATGCTGAATCGATTCCCGAAAACCACTTGTCGATAGTTTTTACCGCTTAAATTGTATGAAAATAGCTCTTACCGTTTTTGCTGTGATACCTGTTGACAGATAGACAGACGGACGGACACAGCCGTTCTAAAGGACTTCAATTTCTTATGCATAGCATAGTTTGGAAATCTAAAATTAATCCAGAAGTTTCAGAGGCATCATTGTGATACAATGATAGCTACGTGATATATATAGAGACGTGCAGATGGACGGGGGTCTTACCCAACCCATCCCAGAAAATTCTGAGCAAATGAAAAAAAAAATACTCCTATAGAAAAATAAATAGCAAATTCCACATTTTAGAAGTTGGAAAAGTCGGATCTCACTGAGGAATGAATTTTTTCTTCTATCATACCACTTTTGTGATGCAATAATCATCAAAGCTGATAATTGCGCGTCAATTTTTTTTTTTTTTTTTTTTTTTTTTTTGCGAATCACGTTTTCGGACGTTCAAAATTCTCAGCAATTACATTTTTTTTTTAGTTTCTACCAGGAACGTAGCCAGAGCTCTGATTTGGGTGGGGGGGGGCATATATACTAAACTAGTAGTATAAATAGCAAACTAGTATTTATATACTAGTTTAAATATTTGGAAGGCAAGTCAAGATTTGGACCCCGTGCTCCCCCTAGCTACATCCTTGGTTTCTACACAACTTTTTTCCGCTGTAGAATTAAATAGTAGCCAGTACCCAAGTGAATTAAATAGCTGCATAAATTGCTTGCTATAGTACAACATGTAAATAAATTCTAGAGAAAAAAATCATTCAAGTCATAGCCTACGATGCGGGAGCTTGCGAATATGATTCCCGACTGGCGTTTTTACCATGCCTTGAAAGAAAGAAAGCGAAACAGATACCCTACTATGGCACCTGAAATGCCCGCGGCTGAGTCAACACTTACAAGTTAGAAACATTTTGGCGGAACAAGACAGGAAAACCAATCCGGCAGGAGGGGGAGTAGAAATGACATGCCAATTCCAATGTGAAAACCCTCTGTGCAGCACAAATGAAAAAAAAAAAAAGTCTTATCAGATCCCCTCGTTTGCTTGCTTGCTTCTCAATTCTTGGAATTCTAACCCGAAGCTAGTCAGTCACGTGATGTGCAAAGCAGAGAAATTCTTCGTTCATCTCTTCCCCACCGTACCGTTTACGAGATAGGATGTACTCATAACTGATAGATGACATTATTATTATTATTATTATTCAAACTAATGAAATAAGAAACTTCACACTTACCCGTCCGATTTTCAGATTTTTCACCTCAAATCGTTAGTTTAGGTTAGTTGCTAAAATTATTATTTTCGAAAGAGTTCTTTTATACTAGAAATAATTTAGAGAGAGGAGGGATAGTGTGAAGTTGTCCACCCATGAACAATATCCATATAGTTATACTGCATTATATAACTAGTTGCTCATCAGTTTACGCAGTTCTGAAGCTGCCTATCTCAGTTTTGCAAAAGTAAATATTTTATTTGACAAATATGTTTGAGGACCAAGTGGCATGTAATTATAATCGTACTTCTTCTCTTTAATCAACATCATATTCGTATACATCGCTCATTGTCATGATATGTATCATCATAATTAATTCCACATAATCTCTAGTCCATTAACAATAAATTATTATTATATTGTGCTAAAGATCGAACAAAATGACATGCACAAATTTTATACGTACCATGGAATATTTCAGAACGAAAATGATTCTCACATGTGAATATTATTATATTATTTAATCGTCAACACTATTTATATCTTGCTTACTGTCCGATCCTAATTGACAAATATTATACCTACGTAAACCAAGATTTCGAAGATAGAGACCCCCCCTGGTATGGCGTACGGTTCACGGGTATCCTTGCGAGCCACTGTTCTTAGCACTCTAATTTATTGAAATAACTTACAGTACAATGGTACCCTTATTTGGTTCACAGTGAGAGAGTATTAAATGTAATACAATATTCCGTCCCAGTCTAAATAGTGAGTCAATATATTAGATTGTATATAGAAACTGGTAGGTACTGAGAACAGATGCTAAACAACGAAAACAAAACATAATTAAAAACCAGAGACAAAAATAATGTAAATATACATTAAATAATAAGTAAAACGAATATAAAGAGTTATCTACTAACATACTCCAGTAACACGAAGCTTATATATATATATATATATATATATATATATATATATATATATATATATATATATATATATATATATATATATATATATATACAATCTTACCTTTCATCATGCTGTATTGAATCTTCAGCGGTTCCTTGTTCTTGATAACATGGAAAAGAATCATCAACAGAAACAACAATTTCAGTTTTGCGACGTTTAGCTGCGGCTCGAGCAGATTTTAAGCGCTTATTTCGTTTTCTGGTTTTTGATAAAGGTCGTTTACGAGCCATTATGTATTTGCAGTATATCAGCTCACGCCTGATTGGTAACACCTTCAACTCGTTAGCTACACTGCGAAATAGGTGATAGTAGGACCTTGTAGTTGTAGAACATCCCGTCGAAAATGCGAGTGGCGCTAGCGTACAGATGTTCCTTTTAAAATGTTAACACTTTGTGCATTTATTCTCGAAATACATAAAGTACGTTGGTAGTACATGATGAAGTATAATATCGAGAGGAAGAAGACATTTCAGTGTTTAGAACGATATATAAATGTTGAAGATCGCTGGCCTCTTTCGACAAATATAAGTGATCAAAAAACGGATTTGCGCTGTGGTGTGCAGTTTAGTTGCATTTTTTCATTCCAATATCTAGTTCTTAAGATAATTGAAAACAAATCAAGCTTCAAGAAAAATTTAATACCATTTCATTCTAATCAATAATAATCAGGGAATAACATATTCAAGTTTTGGAACGAAATTTTTATTAATTATTGCTCTAAATTGGAACAAATTTTAATTAATTATTAATTAATTATATAAGCGCATATTGATTATATCAACATAAAATTAATCATTACTACTTTTAAATATATTGCTATAATGTTATATACTCAGATCATTTCGATAAATTGCGTTTTTTAGTAATTCTGAGTAGAGTGCCAACGCCCTTAAGAACTGCTTCCAAACTGTCCAAATCACGTGTTTTCTGGCATACACTTTCTGTTTCAAATACCTCCAGAGGAAAAATCCAATGGGGTCAAGTCTGAACTTCTCAATGGTGTGTAAGGCACACTTAGTTAGTTATTTGCATATCAATATTTAAATTAGTATATTATATTAATTACTTTGTATATCAAGGGATTAGTGGTATATTAAGTTTTTCGATTTATTTATCAATTTATATCCTATTTTTTATTAACATAAGGAGATGACTGTTCAAAATTATGTGGTATTGTAATTATGTATGTGTATATATTGTGTTTGATTGGATTAAATAATATTCTTGCATTGGAATAATGAAATACGAAGAAAATATCTACAGCACTGAAGAAGCAGAATTCAGCTATTATTATTTGAAAAAAGCAAAACAAGAGAATCTGCACTCTAGGCGACTGAGCACAGATGTTTTGTGCAGCAGTATTGCCACTTAAAAGACATTGGTATTTGTTCGAAAAAGATAGCTTTATTTTATTTCTTCCTGAAAAAGAATAAGGGATAAGAAAGTAAGAATAAATTCTCGAGTTGATAACGTCTTTTGAGTAGGTACTGATGACAACCAGACTAGAATTTCTTTGTGGTAAAAGCAATATAATTTTTCATATCACCGTACAAAAATATCTGTAACAATAGGTGTAAAGTACGAAGTTTCTGGACAGGATATGTGTTGAGAACGCCTCAAGTAAAAACGCGCCTATATTTTTTCACCCACCTTCCTTGTTTGTTCAAAATGCTGGAGCGAAGGACATTCCCTCTATCGACCCTCACCCCTCGTAAATAGACGAAAAAACAGTCATCTTCTTAAGTTATTATACATTCTTGAATGAATAGAATATTCTAGTAGTCTTTAGGCTTGCTTATTCGAGTTACAGTTTATTTATAAGATATATATACAAAGCTTATTTTGGTTTTATGTGTATCCTGACGTAATGTTGTGAAGGGCTGAGCATGGTGTATAACAGAAGCAGTCAGGTGATTTCTCTCAAGCAGTAGAAAATCAGGAAAAAGAGTGTTTCTGTGTAATAATATTGATATGACATGCAGTGACACACACACACACACACACACACACACATATATATATATATATATATATATATATATATATATATATATATATATATATATATATATTATTTCTGTTGTTATTTGTAAATATTCCACTGTTAGCTCAGACAGAGGCTGAGAGGTGTTTCGAGAGTAGTTTGGATTTCCATCACCAGAGGTCGGTGACTTTCAGACCACTATGTGCCTTGTAAACATGTCTGCTAGAAGGTGTCTCTGTAAATAGTTACCATGTTCAAACTAAAATTTAACATAGGTTGAAGTGAGAAAATTGAGTATGTTTGGCATCAGTTTGAGGGTACAAGTTTACCATATTAGGTTACGATTCTAAAACGGAATATGAATCAAAAGTAAATTATTTATTAGCATAAGATTAGGACAAGGTGTAGTCACGAGACATGATGGCACCAAAATATTTCCACCCTTCCGCACCATCCCCTTCATAAGAAAGAAGTGTAGCTAGAAGTGAGTCTCAGGGAAATAAAGAATTGTATAGCTTTTAAATATACGAAAAAGGCGGAAATGAGTATGTTCTGGATAGTTCGTTGATCGAGCGGCTGAAAGTTCATCTTTAGTTCCGTTGGTGAAATTTGACTCTCTTCGCAAGAGAGTAGATAGTTCCTCATAATAGACAGTGAAAGTAATTCTCCAGATTGGGGATGAACTTGCACTTTTGCTTTGAAATCATTAATATATTATAGTGGAACATACTCGTAATAGTTTCTCGAGTGAATTCTTTTCTCTCTCTCTCTCTCTCTCTCTCTCTCTCTCTCTCTCTCTCTCTCTCTCAACTAATAGTTGAAAAAATGTTGAAACACGCTAGATTGTTTTATACAAATTCATGGTGGAAAGACTACAAGGTGGTTGCATGCGCATGTCGGCTGGAGCGCTGTCGTGGCTGTGACGTCATCTAGTTTGCAAGAGACAACGGGAAAAGGCACGGCTTTAAGTGACAAGTGGAAATTCTTTGTTACTTTGTTCTTTTAAATGATATCGAGAATGCCTAACTGTGCAGTGTACGGCTGTAGTAATTATTACAGAAAAATTAAAGGAACTAATATAATATACTTTAGATTTCCTCAAAAAGAGGGGGAATGTCTCCAGAAATGGATTTTAGCTTGCAGGCGACAGGACAAAATAAACCTAAAATATTGTAAGTTTTGCATAAAAGTAATAAATAAATGCAATGTTAAATAAAATTATAAAAAAGCTATTTCATTATGTAGTTTCTTTTTAGTATTAATAGTATATAGGGCTACAGTAGCTTGTGTTGATTCTCATACAAAATATCCAATAATACAATTTAAAAAGACGAACTTTGAGGCAAGACCCGGATTCGAAATCATGAGGGAGGGGGATCGACAGAGGTGATCATTTCTATCATCATTTCCTTCTACATAAGATATTGAGACAAAATTTTCCCCACAGAGGCAGGCATGTAACTCAAGAAGGGAGGCACGATGATCTAGGGGGCATTACCTCCCTCGAGTTACGCAAATGGAGAGCATTGAACGTGTTAAAGTAGTTCAGGTCCCATTTCATTCTGGAGGTCTGCATTCCCTGTAGCCTCGGTGCTAAAACGGGACGTTGTACTTCAAATTAACTAACGAATGGAAGGTTCGTAATAACGATTAACGGCTAGAAAGATATATAACAATGTATTAGATCAAAAGAATAAAGTATCCACCTATCATGTCAGAGCGACATTGTCGGGACATTTTTACACTCATATTTTGAATTTTTTGTTCATTTTAATCATAATTTTGAATAATTACATATACATATTTAGGGGCCCCCTCCAGAATTACAAAATTAAGAATGACTGCAGTAAATTTAAAAATATGGTAGATTCTCAACCAATGTCCGTGAGTTTCTCGGGGTATTCCCGCATTCTCATTCCACCAAATTCCACATAATCATTCACTTGCATTTATCTTTTGTCTTCTTTAGTCCACGGGACAGAAAAGAGAAAACTTATCAAGAAAATTAAGAAAATTATGTAATTTTATGGTTTATATGTTTCCTAGTCTAGCTGTAATACCCCTACATCGTCTTCACCTACGCCTAGTACTTTGTTTCTTGCTTGAAATAGTCAAGTTGCAATTTCTTTGTTTAAGGTGCTTTGTATATACATACACCGGTGTATTTATTTCTATATATTTTTAGAACACAATAGTATACGTAACGTTTTATTTCGTACAAATGTTTAATAATACAGTTTGTTATGGCGTAAATTTTAACACTAATATTCAGAGAACTGTCAGTTTTACCAAACCTTTTGTTTAAATACGAATTATATAAATAAATGATCAGCGATTCCAAATAAGATGATTTTTTTTATAAATCAAAAATAAAAACTATATTTAAAATAATAAATACGTGCGTCCCTGCTCAATAAAGTTTTTAACCTCCCCTGAGATTCTAACGAAACTTACGTGGGAGCAACCTCTTTAAAAAAAACTGTCCAAGCATAACGAAAATGTACGTACGTGCATTTCTGTTTACGAAAACCATGAATTCTCCCTTGAGATATTCTCAAAATGTATATGGGGTCATCAGTAAAGAATTCTCTTTCAAGCTAAATAATAATAATAGTAAATCAAAACCGATCAATGTGTTACGAAAATAAACTAGAGCACACATAAATATATAATAATGAAATGCATTAACGACACACTGTGTTATAGATTATTCAGGCCTATACATACTCGAGTGTATTACTTCAATGTTTAAAAAAGAAAAGAAAAGAAAGAAAGAAAAAGCAGAAAATGTAGTGAGTAATATTGGGTTGTTCAAGCTTTAAAGTTGTTTAATATGAACTGATATTACTATTTCTTTTGCTGTTGTAAATATCTTCCTCTGAATTCATTCAGCTTAAGCATTTATTATATTACGTTTATATAATTATTGTTTGTACTAAAATCTTTACTTCGTTGAAGATCACTATAAATAGAAGAGAAGTTTGCGTGTAAGATACCAGCGAGCAAGCACTTGTTAAAAGTTCATCTGATTCTCGCTGGCCACGTCTGCGACCGAGATGACGTCATGCGCCAGAGCGACAAGAATGTAGCACTGCATTGCATCCACCTTGTAGTCTTTCCACCATGATACAAATTATATATCAACATACTTCCTTGAAGCTAATGAAGGTCCATCATGTTTAACTTTCAGAACTGTGCTACGTGAAAGACTTGCGTTGTAAACAATGCATCGTGTCATCTCATTCGTGTATAAACAGTGTTAATTTTGTGTGTATGAAGTTAATTTCATGCTAAAACAAAATTAATCAGATCGTGGGTAGACACGATCTACAGACTGTGCGACTGAAATACTTATACATCATGCAGCTAGTTTTAAATACAGTGAAATCGAGACATGCTTCAAATTTCTCCAAGTACAATTGGTTATTCCCTACGAGAAGGACTCGTATAGTAGGGATGGCATACTAAGGTTTTGAGGTCATCCACCTGGACATAAGAAGAGTTCCAGCAGACTCTTGTTAACGGAAAGAAAGGAGAGTATTGCCAGAACGGAAGAGGCGATACCATTGATGGAAGAGAAACACGACAGTCTCGTGAACGGAAGACCGAAACTAGAGCGGGATTGAAGGAAGCGATAAGTAGAGTGCACAAACTGATAAACACTATTGAAAACGTACAACGCGAGTACAAGATTGATATAACCTTCATTTAGGTTTAAAGTGAATCTGTTTTCATTGGTTGATTGTGAATGTTTGTTTTTCTTCGTTATTAAAGTGTATTACATGAAAACGTATGGAAATTCTCTTCTATCCACACCTTGGGAGACATCACAGGTATGTGTTGCATTATTGTTTCTATGCTCTTTTCTTTTCAGCATCACCAGAGGAGCAGATAATCGGCGAATTATAGCTTCTATCTGTCAGCGTATGATAGTTATGTGTGACATTTTTGGTATTTGTTTCAATGGAGTTAAAACCACAGGAAAGACCCTGGGAATAGTACTTCATTTTGTTCTGGATAATGAGATTTATCATTTGTAGATCCGAAGTAGACATCCATCAAAATTTAAATGTTCTCATTTGATTTTAATTTAATAATATTTGTTATTCATGTTCTACCGATATTTGCATATGCATTTACATTATTACATATTAACTAACTTTAATAATTAAAATTCAGATATTTCCCTCCAATTTACCTTTTTCAATGTTTAGCGCAGTTCATTCCCTGTCCTACACAGTGACCACTCAACGTTTTCGCCACGTCCAATAACGTGACCTGGAAAAGCATTGTCAAGCCATTCTCGGAAATCAACGCAGAATGGGGAGGTGCCCCATCATGCATAAAGTACAAATTGTCCACTCCGTCTTAGGTGAAACAATGGGATAAACAAACGTTCGTACCATGTGCACATACCTTTCCGCATTCATTGTTTCACGAAGAATGTAAGGACTGATAAGACTGTCATCACGAATACCACATCACACAGTCAGCGAAGGGCATGACTGCAATTTTTCAATTGTAGCTCCAGGACTGTTGTTACTAAGGGCCCAGTAATGGTAGTTATGGCTATTTATCAACCCACCCACATGGAACATTGATTCGTCTGACCACAGAATGTTACTTTCGTTCATCTTCCATCCATTTTAATTTGGATTCATCAACTTCATCCTAACATCACAGTCTTCCGGTGACAATGCCTGGACAAAATGTGGTTTCCATGGTCTCCAGTCAAGCTCCTTCATTAGCCATTGGACCGAACTATACGATAAACCAGATTCCCTTTAATATTGTCTCAGGAACTTTGTGGGACTTTCCGAAACGCCACAGCAGCGTTGGCTTTAGCCTCTTCAGTGACAACCCTTTTTCGGGGCCCAGCACCCTTTTCGTGAGTAACCGAACCCGTATGCAACAAATTCGCATGCAGTCTCTTTATTGTTTTCACGAACATAGTCACATGTCTCCCTTCTCCAGTATCCATCTTTGTACCGTTACAGGCGACTGCCATACTTCCATCTTCGCTGCAATCCGAGCACGGTCAGCAATGTTCAGTCTCTGCGCCATCTTCACTTAATTACTGGTTAGACCTGCAACAGTTATGCTGGCTAGGCTAAAGGAGACGGTGTTGCTGAGAAATGAATTAAATAATGGAATAAAGAAAGTGGGAGGAAACAGGAGAACGCCGAGAAAACCCACGAGCACGGTGTTTGTCCAGCACAAAGTCCACACGGCGCGAGTACCATCTGAATTCGATGATTATATTCAGTGTTATAATATGAAAGGAGGTACCTACATACAGTGTTCATCGTGAAGTTAGAGCAAGAAGCAGGCAGCTCCAGAAAAACTTCTAAAAGTGGACATACCTGGTTCTTGCATTCAACCACGGCGAACTCTACTGAAGGCGGGAACCTTCCTTCCACTCCTCGAGAATCGTGTGACGTCAGGCGAGTGAAGTTCGCCGTGACTTACAGCACGCAGCAGCACGGAAATACAGTTTTTTTTCTCAATAGTTTTTTCTTGTTGGTATTTTGTTGTAGAGAAGAGTATGGACTGGCACTATGATTCTGTTATTTGTACTTAATGTTTTACACTTTGTAGCACACAGAAATAATGCTTTGAAAACATTAACAAATTATTTAACATTAGCATAAATTTTAGCTGAATGTTTTTAGCTACCTTGTTGTGTCTCCTACCTTCACTGACAAAAAGTCATTCTTGTAGTTAGATAATAAGATGTTGCTCAACACACTAATAAATTTACTTGCAATTTTGCTCACTTCACAACCATAAACACTACATTTATCTGCAAAAATTTTGCTAGTAGCCTCGTCTGTACTAATTCTCTTAACTATTAAACTACATAATAGTTTGTGTTGCTTCTCACAAGTTTGAAGGAAGGAATGTTCATAGTTTTGGGACACAAGCGAACTCATTATCTTGAAATCAATTTTTCCAACACTTAGAACCAAATCGGATGGAACTGATAATCCTCCTCGGTTGATATTTTCAAAGTACCCATCGCCTTGTTCTTCTTTAACAACAAGCCCTGAACATTGCGAGCAAGTTAATCTTGTATTAAATTTAAATGCTGCGTAACCACAAACATATAGGAGTGCCGATTGATCAACTTCTTGTACTTCAACAGCATCAATCTCTTTAAATAAATCGTTTGTAATCTTGACTGTATCTTCCAGTTCTTCACAGAAGTCGTCGTTAATCAACTTCATGGAATCAAAATTCAGCTTTATCATACCATACCTTACAGACTTTATTTCCAGTACATTCCTCGCTCTGATTTTTCTTTCGGCTTCTAATAGGGGTCTATTTGGATGACGTTAACATTATAATTTCCCCCGCTAAATTGTCTGTACATGCTAAAACGTTTTTCTAACTTATCTGCCTGAAATTTCTCAGGTAAGATATATTTTGCTTTCAAAACTGTCAAAGAAAACTTTATTACACTTAAAAGACATTTCGTGCTCTGAATTAAAGCTTTCCCTGTATCATTGGTCAAAGAGTCTCCCTTCAGATGTGCACATTGTTACATCCAATTACTGACCCATGTGATCAAATCCTCAAGGAATTGCAATCGATCATCATCAACAGAGCAAAATGGACCAGCATTTCCAAATAATGTCAATGAACTCTGCTGTGTCTTGATAACCGAAAGTAGTCCTTGCTGCCTTAGTGCTTTCATCGAACACATTTGATGCAAGTGATACCTGCTGCCTCTCCAGATTGGCAGGATACACCGTTTTATAGTTTAATTTAAACCCTTTCTTCAAATTGTTATCTTTTTCATTCTTATAAACTGTTCTCAGATTATTAAATTCAGCCCTCTTCAAAGATTCTACATTACAGGTTTCAGTTTTGGATGGAAACTCAGGAAACACGAAAGTCTTACACTGGTCCTTCTGGTTTATCCAATTGTTTCTAATATTCTTTAGTATATGAACAGTGTCATACATATAGTGGATTGGGTGGTCAATATTTGGGGCGAACAAAGTGTATTCATCTGAATCTTCAGCTAATGTTGAAAACATATTCTGATTGATTTTGTTATTGTCAGAAATAACACATAGCACTAAAATTGCATTCTTCTAACATACATATAATTCGTTTAGTAATATCGGCCATTTGTGATCCTGAGATTGTGTTTACTGGATGTAAAGAGACTACATGTTCAAAGGAAGAGAATGCGGAAGATACCAAGTAAGTTGAAACAGTATTAGCTTCTGTAAGATCATCATGATTTTGTGTAAAATCAGTTATTTTTCCAGGCCTGTAGTCTATTCCCTCATGAACATATATTTCGTCCGAGGAGCTCAGCGCAAGAGTGGTCTAACCCACATTTTGTTAGTTTTGAGAAAATTAAACCTAAAGTTGAGAAAGTCTGGTTTTTCATGGTAAAGAGAAAACTTTTCTGTACTTGGTCAGGTTGTTAACAAGTAATCTCTTTATCATGTGAGAAACATATTTTTGTCATTTTCGTTAGATAAGGTGCTGAAATAGATGTAGAATGATTCCTGAAACCTCTGTATGTCGGGTTAGACCAGTTTTGCACCGAAGTGCTGCACTTGTCAGGTGTTTGTGTGCAAGAATGGTCTATCCCAAATTAATACCGTGAAGGCTAAAAAGGGTACTATTTACCAATGTATATTGCATCTGTTATGAACGTAGGAGGAAATACGGCAATATCGCTGAGGAGGGTGCATTTGGGGCGGCGGACAAACTGATAACGTACTATAAAAGTATATGAAGCTATTGTACACTTTTTGTACTGAAGCTTTTGGTGGTAGTGCCCCCCCCTCCCACACCCCACATCTCCGCGTATGTATATCAAAGTTGTGAATAACTTACGACCATATTATAATGAAGAGTATGAATAACATTTTTTTATAGTTGCCATTTGTCCCGTATTATACGGGATGTCCCATTATTCACGCGAAAATACACAAGAAATACGGAACATCTACTCCCAAAACACACTATGCTTATAAGAATAACTCGCTTACTGCTACTACTACTAAATTTTATTGACAACACAGCAAACTCCGCATTATTACAGCACTTTTGTCCTATTTTTACAACAGTTATCTAGTTATGTTATTTAATCATTGTTTTACAAGTACTTCTGTCCCAGTATAAGCAGCATTCTTAGAAACATAAGAAAAAATGCTATCTTGCAGCTAAAGGCAAACATAAAGTCATTTTTAGATTACTTTCAAGATCAATACCATTAATACACACCAGTCTGCTAGATTTTAGACTGTTACGCAATATTTAGTTTTAGACATAGTCGTGAAACTCAAATATTGCCTCTTCCTCATCGCTACAATCGTGTGAGTTGTCGGATATCAAGTTCTCATAGAAAGTGTGATACATTGGTGGAACGTACTGCAGTAGAGCTTTAATATCATTCAATTTGCTAGCTTTTATTGGTTTTTGGTTCTCGTACTTTTGAGGCAAACCTATTGCATGCAGTTCGAGTGTGTGTTTTTCACGGCGAACTTTACCCTTAACAACATTTATCACACTAAAATCCTCTACATCACTATATGAATATTTAACAAAATATTTCCATGGATGCTCACATATTACTTTTAACACTGCAACGCGAGAAAACCGAACTGGGTGCTTGCTTTCAGTAACCTTTCTGTTACACACTTTAGCAAGCAAAGGCTTCGCTGTAACAAAATCACTCTGCTGCATTTCCGTAACATGAAATGGTTTCCGTGATGTTTTTGATTGTTTTATAACATCAGCCCACTCACTTGGTGTAAACACGTACTTCTGTAGACGCTTTTTCTTTTCAATAAGACCAAAGTCCCTGTCACAAGGTAGGTAGCTATGGCCAGAAACAAGATATTTATGTTCAACTGTTTTGACACATTGTTTATGTATAAGCTGTAACCAAAATGCCACTAACGAAATGTTTTTATTCTGTCCAAAGCAATTGTCAGAATAGACGATTAGTCTGTCCACATTATGTAGGGTTTCATTAAATTGTGTATATTTAAGTAGACATGATATCACTTCATCTGCCCCACGACCTGCGATGTTTTCTGGCCAAACAAACATATACGCATCTTCGGTAGTGCAATCATGTACACAGAAGTTATATGTCCACAACTGTCGTTTATAAAACACTTCCCCTGTGTGAATATATGGTGTTGGCAATGCCTGTTGCATGTCAAACGCAATCAATTTAATATTGCTACCATCTTTCTTTGATTCCTCAATATCGCATTTTAACTCATGGTATGCCTTTTCAGCTTTACTTTGGTGCAGGTCAAGTTGGCACTGGAGAGCTTGTTTGTCCTTATCATCAGCTGACTGTATTTTCACCTTCAGTAGGTCACAAACTTTGCATGTGTCACTCGCAGGCTTGCAAAAACTTAGGTTAAACTGTGTATTAAATATTTCCCGGTATATATACTCACTCACAACACTTTCCCCATTATGTTCCCTCTTCAACCAATCAACATAAAGTTTGTACATAGTTGCAATGTTCAGACCTTCAGATAGAAATGCTTTGTGTGGTGTTTTCTGTCGTGAATAATGACTGGCACGTTTCGGAAAGCTACCTATATGTTCTTTCACAAAGTCTATCTGAGCCTGCGACGTTTTGTTAGGCCTCGCAGTATGTTTACCCCTGTTATCATGCTTAGGTACACCTTCAGTTTGTTTCATTTTCACAGCACGAGAAAGTCTACCATTACTAATGCCTAACAAAGAAATAAATGCTTCCTTGCACACATTTTTATCACTACCACCAACACGCACACAATACTCACGTGTATACTGACGTCTGCTCTTGTCTTTGTCTACCATACCTTTTCTTCACAGACTTAACTTTAACACAACCATTTATGAACGCATTTTGCATACTAAAGTCAGCAAGACTCCAAAAGTTTTGAAACAATGTTTTACGAGCACTTTCACCAATACTTTCGTAACATTTTTTCACACAGCTGCATGGGGGACCAGGTTGACGGGCAGGTATTTTCTTTCCTGTGCTACTTGTATATTCCTGTCCACTGTTTCTTTTGTTCTTTTTTACATTCCTTGACCATTGTTGTTCATTTCGTTTTCTCTTTTTGCCACGATATTGTTCTTCTTTAGACATACCAACTTCAAGATTGGGACTTTCTATGTCCACAGACTGTCTATTGTCCGCCATATTGTTTGTTTTGACATGTGACCATTCTTTCTCTCCTGATTGGCTGAATTGGGTTAGACCACTGTTGCACTCAGCTATTTATACAATTTACTTAGGGCAAAAAATCACAAAACTTGTACGCATTAAAATTATCACATTTTGGTCTAACCAATATCATGCCTAGGTAGTCTTTCATGTGAACAACAGATTGCACTTCAATACAGAAATTCGTGGTAGAGAGGGTTAGACCACTCTTGCACTGAGCTCCTCTGTAAAATAACCCATCTTTCTAGTTCCGTTAATGTTTTCCCGATAGTCTTCATGAAATGCTTGATCTTGCTTTTGGAATTTGGAGAAACGTACAATGACGCTGTGAGGTTTGCAAATATTTAGGATGCGGAAATGTTAGAAGTTTGTTTGCTCTTAAAGCTTCATAACACTTTCTAGATTGCATGTAAATTATGAAAGCTGTGAGAATCGTGCGAGGTGAGTAGTTTTTCTTTGAAGTGAAAAGCAAGAAAATTTGTTCCGATAAAAATTCTAATCGTTCGGCTAGTTTTATCGTCTTTTAATAAAGTGTCTTTTAAGTTTTGAATCTTGGATTTTAAACCTTTTACCACTAATTCTATAGAAGGGAGTTCACTTTTCTCAAGGAAATTATTCATTATTTGCTTCAAAGAACTTTATTTCTTAAGCAACAACTCCGATCCAAGAATACCACCTAATTCTTGATAACTAATTGGATTATCACTCAAATATGCAAAAACCTTTAAATTCCTTTCTATGTTTAAATAAAACTCAACTGTCATAGAAATAAAATTTACAGTGTACACAACAAGTTTATCATTAAAGATTTTTTACCCAACAGCCCTACTTTCGTACTGCAGTTTGACAGCTTGTCACCAATTCCCTCCACTAATTGTTCGTAAGTTAATATTGTATCTTCTATTGTTTGTTTTCTTAAGACCTCGTTTTCAGCTAATTGTTCTCCTGTTTCAATTTCTAAAGCTCTGTCATCGGGAACTTTTTCTTTTTAACACTAGAAGGACCAAAATTTTTACCTCCCTAGAAGTACCGAACCATCATTTTGACGGCTATTTAATTGCAGGAAATGTTTATAATTTTTCTTTATATTTCTCTTATTTTAGCTTTAATTTAATCTGTTTAATCGACTAGCTCAGGTTTTATGTAAGTTTTTTTTTCGTAATAATTATAATACAGGGTGATCCACTAAACTCGTCAATATGTTAAATATAATATTAATATCGGAAGTTCGCCCACAGGACAGTGACATGAAAAATTAAAATAAAGGAATAATACGTACATTCCTACGTATGAAATCCTTTTTTACTAGTGACGTGATCACCCTACCTGCCCTGTTGGCATTGGCTGGGCTATTTTCCTTTAGCACAGACCCTGTGTATAATACAGCAAAATAATTATTTTTATTTCAAACTTTTTATTACATGAAAGTAAATGTGCATTTTCAATATAATTTATTTCAACTTGTATACACTGAACTCAAGACGGCAACACTTTTCTCGGTCTTACAGTTGTGCACTGTGAGTTTATTTTCTGAATAATATCCATAGACATTTGTAGTGAACATATCCTTTTCTTTCTGATTCAAGCACATTTTGGGGAGTTCTCTTCTATTTGGACGCATTCTACCAATAAAGGTCATCTGTTTCTTTTTCAAAAATTCGGCTAATTTTTAACTTGTAAGAAAAATTATCGCAAGTAACATTCAGTCCTCCGTTGAGAAAAGGATTCATCTTCTTCAGAACAATATATTCGCCTAACTGTAAGTCCCGACGTCATTCTTAGTCGTTTCCCAGGTAGAAAATGTCTTTTAGTTCATATCGTGACTTTACAACTGCAAGACAATTCTCTACTGTTGAATCCAAATTTGTCAGGCTTGTTTGGCGTATATTATATGTATTTGCATCTCATCTTAGTAGAGAATAACTGTTCATCCACACAAACACTGCCGTGGGTTTTACAGTGCCTGATACAATTCTCAATGAATAAGTTCTACACAGATCATGCGAAAGCAAGCTTGTTTGCTTTCAGCACTGAAGAGCTATGGTACTTTTCATCAAATCGAAGATACTTCATTATTTCAAGAAATATCTTTCTTTCCATAGTGATATTTCTGTAAATCACTGGTTCACAGCTTACGTTTTATATTTCCTGTACGGGTATGTCTGAAGCTAAACGAACTTTCAATATTGCTAGAAATGAAACGGGTCCTGTAATTGACAGTGGCCAAAGAGAATCTTGATGCTGTTTGAGCTTCAATAACGGTGCACTTCAGAATGTTCCTCAGCATTGTCTCGTCTATGAACAAGCGAAAAGCACTACCAAAATCATCATCTTCAATATGGTTGTAACGCATAATATAACAAACAGGTTTTTCACGAAGGATGTCGTGTTGAGGCAGTACACCCAGCATTGTTCAGTCTGTCCACTTTACTTCAAGGTGTCCCATTACCTGCTATAAAGATATTTGATCTATTACTTCTGGAAACTTCTGTATCTGTCTCCTTCCTCTTATAAGAAGAAGTAGCTTCAAACACTTCATTCTCGCTACTACTGCTGTTTTCATCGAAGTAATCTCCCTGTTGTTCTTCCAAGCGAAATTCATTTTCACTCTAATCTTAGAAAGCACGTAACATATTATCAGGTATCATGTTGCTTTTGTAATTATTCATATGTACACTCATGTCCAAAATGATTGTCGTATATCTATAGCTGTCTTCTTGTAAGAATATAATATGATAAAGATCTTGCAGGATACTTTGAACAATGATACTATGTGTATAATCGGGAAATATATATTTGTGGTAAATTTCATAGGAAAAGAATTATAAATACGAAAATTAGAATGAGTAAAACAACATGTTGCTAAATGGAGAAGAACGATTTATTTTCGTTTTACTGTTCTTATTTACTACTCTCTTGACATGAAATTTGCCACATACATGCCTTTGTCAATTATACACATACTAACTTTACAAGAAATACCTGACAAATTAGTTATCAAATTATATTCCTACAATAACATATTTATAGACATGCGACAGTATTTTTGGACATGAGTGTACCTTCGAGAAAACTTTTATTTATACAGAGAACAATATTACCAACGAGATACGAACATAATTGAAGAAGAAAACCATTCAAAGAAGTACGATATTTTTTCCCTTACAGCATAAAAAAGCAGAAATAAAACATATCAAATAGAAACTCGTTGGAAAAAATAATGTAAAATATTTCAAAATTTATTATTTCCAACAGAGATACTATCATATAGCGTACAACCTGAAAAATTGTCCACATCAACAACAAAATATAGATTATTAAATGAGGCAGTCAAATTGACGGTCTGGTCCTTCTAGGGGTATACAACAAAAATATGTATTTATTTAAAACAGACAAACAATGTTTATATGCTATATCAAACCTCTCTTTAAAATAATAAAAGTCCTAAAGTATGGTTGCGTCAGTCAAAGAAATATATGAGATATAGAAAATTGTTTTACGTGATGCCGTCATTTTGGTCCTTCTAGTGTTAAGGGTGGCTTTCTTGATAGATATGAAGGAAGACTACTAAAAATAGTTGGCACAGATCCAACTTTCAAACGTGATTTGTCATATATAAAATGCTGCAACTCACCTTTGGAATTAACGTAAGAAATTTCACGTAAAATGCTGTCAGCTTCAAAATGTTTAACACACAACACTTGACACGGAAGGATTCGTTTTTTCGTGGAATATTACGGACCCACACTTCACGTAACGCATCCTCTTTAGGAAATGAAAAACACGACACGTATTCACAAACAACGCCTTTTAGCGAATACCGGTAATTACTTTTGCAGCCCGGAACACATCTTCCCGGAATTTTTGGAATGGTCAGTGAACCAAATACAGTCGAAACCGTTTATAACAACATTGCTTGTAACGACGTATTGGGTATAACAACGAAATCTAACGGTCCCGTCTAAACCCTATATAAAAACTGTATTTAAGAAATCGCTTAGTACGACATTGCTTATAACGACATATCGTATAAAACGACTTATTTTTATCACATTATCGGAAAAATGTATCGGCTATAACGTTCGATGTTGATTTTTGTTTGTTATGTGTTTGGAGATTGCTGACAACAATGTAAGGTTTACGTATTTTCAAACTCTTGCTTACAACAATGTAAGGTTTATTTTCGAACTCTTGTTTTCAGTATATCCAACCAGTCTGTCTGTTAAATAGTCAAGACAAGCATCGCTCTGAAGATGTCGCAACAGAAAAGGAAAGTGCTTAATATTGAAGAAAAGCCACACATAATATGGCGATTAGAAAACGGAGAAACAAACGTCTGCATCGCGAGGGAATTGGGTCTATCACACTCGACGATTTCTACAATTTGGAAGGACAGAGAGAAAATACAGTCTCTTTTCGAAAAAAAAAAATCTTTAAAAATGGAGTGGGCCAGATCATCCGACCACAAAGGGATTGAAGAAGCTTTACTTAAATGGTTTGAGCAGCAAAGAACAAATAATGTGCCGATCAATGGACCTATTCTTCAAGCGGAAGCCAATGAATTTGCTCGTCGGTTGGGCAATCCGAACTTCAATTGTTCTTCCTCTTGGATACAACGTTTCCAAGCTCGTCATGATATTGTTGCTGGGAAAATTTGTGGCGAAGCTGCGAGTGTACCTGATGGCGTAACAGACGAGTGGCTATCTAAGAAGTGGCCTGCTGCGTGTGAAGGTGATATATTCAATGCAGATGAAACTGGATTGTTTTACAATATGACGCCAGATAAGACTCTGAAATTTAAAGGTGAACAGTGTTCGGGTGGCAAAATGTCTAAAACAAGAATCACAGTTATGGTTGCTGCACATATAACAGGATTTTGTAAAGAAAAGCTTTCGGTGATTGGCAAATCCAGAAAACCAAGATGTTTTAAAAATATTCACTCCCTACCTGTAGTTTATGAAAACATTGCAGTCTTGGATGACATTGGAAATTTTTAAAAAGTGGTTGCGTAACTGGGACTCTCAACTGAAATAAAAGAAACGAAAAATTCTTCTCCTGGTCGATAACTGCCCGGCTCATCCTGTAGTTGATAATCTGCAATACATAAAGCTTGTGTTTTTACCTCCAAATGTCACTTCAGTTTTACAACCTATGGACCAGGGAGTTATAAAATACCTTAAGATGCAATACAGGAAGCTTCAGGTGATGAACATGCTACAAAAATCGAAGAAGATAAAGAACCAATTTTCAACGTTCTTGATGCAATTTTAATGATATCTGAAGCGTGGGAAAATGCCACTCCAAGGACCATTGCTAATTGCTTTAAACATGCAGGTTTCAGAGACCTTTCCTCACCATCCCATGGTGAGGACAACACGTTTTCAGCAACAGCTGATGATGAAGATGTGGATGATGCTATTCCTCTTGCGCGATTAGTGCAAGAGCTTGGTCCATCTTTGTCAACCTGTGAAATAGAAGACTTTGCCGAGGTAGACAACCATCTTGCAGTGTGCGCCTCAGCGAAGGAAGAAGATATTGTAGCTGACATCCAAAGCCAACAGGTAATTGACGAAAATGAAAATGAACAAGAAGAACAACAATTTGTTGTACCATCACTTAACGAAGCTCTGAGTGCAGTGAAAACTTTACAAAAATTTGTTGTTCAAAGAAGAATTTAATACAAATGTCAATAGTGAGACGTTGAAACGAATGCATCGTCAAATGCAAAATGAGTACGCACATCTTAAGTGCAAGAAGCAAACAAATATAACTGATTACCTAAGTAGTACAGTATATGCGTTACTGCGTTGCTTACTAAAGTTAAAGAGTTCTCAAAGTACAGACGTGGAATAATAGTGTGTACAGTATATTATTTTTTGATGTTTTGTGGTTATGTGTGTTGGATTTTTCTAATGTGTAAGGTATAGTACATTACATTTGTACAATATTTTTTTAAAAAAAGAACAGCATTTGCATTTATTCAACGAGAGTACATACAGTCATTTATATAGAGAGTACTGTATTTTCGATTTTGTACGGTAAGAAATTAATTTTTGTAATACAGTATCTGGAACGAGAATACTGTATGTCATTCATGACTTATACTATATAACACATACAGTAAGTTTAAAACATGCTCAACAAGTGAACAGCCTAAAACTTATTGTTAGATAGGAAATTTTGAGCAAGAAAATGAAAACCAGGTTTGTGCGATTATCGGCTATAACGACCGTAAATTTGCGGTCCCTTCGTAGTCGTTATAACTGGTTTATTCTGTATGTCTGATCCCTGCCTGCGTGATTTATGCTGCTCGACCGTCTCCAAGAAGGACCGGTGACGTCATACCTCCCACCAAGGTTCCGGCCTTCAGTAGAGTTCGCCGTTATCCAACCCTTCAACTACCTATAATATGATACGTCATTTCGCCTGAAAACGCAAGATTTGATCACGGTGAAATGCACACAGGTCCTTCGTCTTGCCCATCACAGACTGCATTGACAACGGATACCCAGAGAGAAAGCACACGGCAGCAATACACGCACGATGCGTTTCATTCATATGCACTGGTGGAGCTAGAGGTGTTCCAAGAACCGGTTAACCGGTTTCGGTTTGGTTTGTAATTTAAACCGAATCAATCGGTTTGGACTTCAACCGGTCCGGTTCGATTTCGGAACGGTTCGGTTCGGTTTGTAAACTGTTCGGTTCGGTTTGTAGAATGATTCAGTTCGGTTTAAGAACTGTTGGGCCCTTTTTGAGGACTGTTTTGTTCGGTTTCAGTTCAATATTTGAAATCGACAGAAATACAGTTTGCATTATTAGCAACCGTCCACCCAGATATTATAGTACGGCTGAATGTTATGTTTTTCGGTATAACTTTATTCAGATTAAAATTATTACGATATTACTAAAACAAGTTAGGGGTCGTACTTGTGTGGGTACTTTTGCTGATGCTTTGGATTTTTGGAATAAAACTCTTAATATCAGTTGGAAGACAACTTTACGACATGGGTGGATTTAGGAGATACCATGGAAGGGGGGGGGGGTGCAGTTACTTGAAGGATGGATGCTATTCCAGGAGAAGCTACGTTTAGGATGAAACATTAAACTCATCTTGAAATGACTAGGAAGTGAGGGAGGCATGCTTTACGCCCTGTATGTGGAATATATCGTGGTGCAATATTATCAGGTAACCAAGAAAATTTGTGCTGTTTTTGAAAACCGCGTTAGCGAGTTCAAATTGATTCTGATAACGTTACACAGTATGGCGCTAAATTCGTTGAACAAAAACAGAGGGGTGATTCCTGAGAGCAAAACAAACAAACAAAAAAAAAGTTCCAGTACACACAGGGCGAAAAGCGTGTCATTTACGTGTTATAGGCTGCCGAAAGCGTGGGAAAACAAACTTTAGAGTTAAATATTGCACAAACTACTGATCGCAGGCGTGATGTGGCATGATATCGACAAAGGATCCTAGGGAGATCTTAGGTTGACAAAACCAGAGCACCACACAATAGGACGTCACTAAATGTGATAGTAAGTTGAGCAGTGTTTGCAACTGATTTGGTGTCAACTAATTAATTTTATACTAGAGTAACAGACCGGTAAAGAAAATATGTTTAAAAATGATTATCTGTTAATGAAGTAATATACTTAAAGAGATATTTGTATATTTGTATGAAAACATAGCATCTCCGCACGCGAAATTTGATGATGTGCTCCGCGAAAGATTTGTTCCCACCAAAAATTTGGAGATCCACAATATATAATTGACAAAATTAATGATAGGTCTACTTCATATTAGTATGTGACAGGCCAGTATCCATGGGGTCTAGGAGGGCGGTCCCCCTCTAAATTTTTACTGGTCCCCTAAAATTTTCACAGTACGCTTGCAAATTAACTATAACAGGGTGCAAAATTTCAAAGTCAGACGCACTCGCCAATCCTAAAATAATGGTCGCCAGTCTCTCTCACGTACAAATTGAGATGTCCCCCCCCCCCAAACGGCCTTTGGTTTGACAAAGAAAGACTTCACATTTCGTGTTTTCTCTCACTCAGTGACAATTATTTTCTTACGGAACAGAAAATGCGCTGCCCTGTTAGTTCAGGCAGAAACCATTCCTACTGAACACTGGTCGCCAGCTCTAAAATTCTAGTCGCTAATGGCGACTTGGCGACCGGAAAATTTGTGCGCTGAGCTATATTATGATGATTAACTATAATACGTTTCGATCGGGACCCCTCCCAAACTTCTACCGGGCTTCCCCTATATTTTTGGGCCTAGTATGTGATAAGTGACAGGACAGTAACTTGAGGAGGGAGGGGGCAAATGCTTCCCCAAGGAAGCTCCCCGCCGTTCGAGGGGACCCATTTTAAGACAAAATTTTCTTACTCCGTATACGATACGAACATGAAATTATAAATGAAGCATCGAATATGTCCACTGTATTACATAAACAAAACAACACATAAAAGCTAAATAAAACAAAAATGAGTCGTGGGCCATTTCAATAAAAAAGTTTATTATTAGGGGCCCTAGAAATAATGTTTATTCGTATAGCTTTGATATTTGTCAATATTGTCCCCTTAATTCATTTGCATGTATGGAACGGGCCCAAAGATGTAACTAAAGACCCGGGCCCATAAAGAGTAAGAGTAAGATGGAAAGAGGGAACGCAAGAATGAGAGAAACAACTTTTTTCTAGGAGCACCAAGTACGCGTATTAATGCTTACCCCCCTGGATAAATGGATGCAGGTGTAGAATACATAAACATAAAAACAGTAATTTATGACTAAAATGAATGACTGCGTGTGAAAGAGGACTGTACTACTAATTTTTAAAAATTATATAACGTTTACTGTATGTAGAAAACGATGATGTTGTCCTATTTTATGAGTTTGAATTTGCAAAATTTACGAAAGAAGTATGTAATATATTTCTCGGGTTCTGTAGGATTACGGGGGACCAAAACTACGTAAAAACACAATGTTTATAGGTGGTATGAGTTTATGTTGCGGAAAGATAATGGATAGAAAGATAATATGTGAGTAATTTGTGAACTGTGTAGACTGGAAATGCCGTGTGCGGAATGGAAAATTTTGCAATTACTATTTGCTATTAATTAGAATGGACGAATACAACGTGCATTGCGGCGCTCTAACCCGACTTCGCTTGCTAGCGCTTGCTCGTCAATATTTATTTATTGATACAAGCCATGGCCATTACCGGCATCTATGGCCTTAAGCACGTCACGTTGGAGGGATGACATACTCAGCGAGCACACAATCACGGTACGGGAGACGGATATAAGGAACGGATAAGGAAAGAAAGGGCCTGAGGCCTGTAAATTAGATACCATCCCGGCATTTACCTGGTGTGAATGAGGAAATCACAGGAAAAACCTCATTTAGGATAGCTAGCCTGAAAAAGCTGTTACACCTTTTCGACCGATTGACCCAGTCGGAAATCGAGTCCAGGACAAAAGGCGAGAGCATTAGTGACTACTCATTCTCAGCAATACTGTCTGAAACTCTTTAGTTAGTGGTATGTTTGGCTTTAGGTAAATTAACTTCAAAAACATTTAAGAAAACAGCAATGATTTTCAACAAAAAAATGCTTTCTCCCCGTAATCCGACATATGGCTAGTTTTCAAAGCACATACTGAGAAAAAAATGTAGTTAGCGTACTTAAAACGGTAAGTTACATGCGTAATTCCTGTAGTTTTTGGACTTAACGTACAGCAAACTGAAGACGCATGCTTTATAATACTTTCCGTATAAGTGTTCCATCTATACGTACTTTCCGTATGAAACAATATAGGCGGTCAAGATCTCACATACAAATCGACGCAGAATGTCCATAGTAGAATAGAATATAGATGCAGAATGTAACATAGGTGATATATGGAAAACTGGTAGATCTCAGACATCCTGCAATGGCATGATGTAACATCTAAGGGCAGTGCGTATGTAGCATATGCTCCATACTGATTTTTGTAGTAAGCAAGAGGATTTCGTATATTTGTACAATATACCGCTGTCCGGAGAACGTATTTTTTTTAGTGTGCAGTTTATAAGCAATGGCGCCCATGTGGTTTCCAAGGGGGTAAAGTATAAGCAACGTTTCAAATATAGTTTCAAATTTTGCTGTAAGTAATGTAAAAATTCTATTGGGTTTTCAATATTCCCAAGTACAATTTCCTCTTAGGGGGTGAGCGTTCCATCTTGCCCCTTCCCCTGATGGGCACCCTTGTTCATAAGTAATGCAGTTATGTTAGTGCTGAACCTGTGGGTTCAGTATTTCTTGATAAATCCATTAAATGTTGTGCGTGTAATCCACAACGCTCACAGATATAGGCGGGAATTCATGTCACTTAATGACCTTCCCATTTTAAGGCAGTAATAAATGTTAAAGTTGTCGATAAGTGATTCACCTACTTTGATTTTGCGAATATTTCGTACTATGTGCGACTTTGTTCATGTGGCGTCTAGGGTATGGTCGACGTCGATAAGCTAATAAAACGAAATACTTCAAGAGTTGAGCTAGTAGGTACGTAAACTTAAACCTCGTGTAGCTTAGGTCTAGTCTGCAAATTATTTTATTACATCGGTGTTAATATGCATCCTTGAATTGGGATAGAGCAGCTTCCGCAGTTCAGATCAACAATACGTGGACAAATTCATATTACTTTGCAACTCACATTTCTTTATGAAAATAGTGTCATCACCAGAGATGGAGTGGGTCGTGGGTCAACAGCATGTGACCCACTGTGACCCACCACCCACCGTGACCCACTGCGAAACACCACCCACCATGACCCACTGTGACCCACCACCCACCATGACCCACCACCCACTGTGACCCACTGCGATCTACCGACTCAGTATGATCTACCGACCCTCTCTGCTCACTGCATTGTAGACACTATCTTTTGAGGACTGGTAAATTTGTCTCCGTTTTACTTTCAAGACCTTCATTTCCCTTTCTTTTCCACTTGTTTGTCTACTTACCTGAGGTGAGTATATCTAACCAAGTAAAAAATGAACTTCAGGCACGACTTACACTACTACTTGGCTTTCGAGACCTGTGAGTTTTTAGAGCTAACTACTGGAAAAAATACATTTTTGAATCACTGTAATATATAAATTATTATATAAAAAATTGAATGTAACTATGTGTGCCTGATCATCACAATCAAATTGCAGTCAAATGAAATTACTTTTGGTATATAGTTAGGCCTTAATCCAAACTGGGATGTTATATTGCTTTCATTATAATGCATAATATCCTAAGGAGGTAGTGAGGATCCGAATTTTTGCAAAAAAAAAAAAAAAAAAAAAAAAAAATGAGTATCTCGCAAGCCGATAAACTTACGGAGCTGAAATTCAGTGTATTAACTCTTTATTGAAAATAAACAGTGTGTCCTAGCATTTTTAAAAATTCTCCTTTATGTGGGGGTGGGGGGCACTTTCTATATATGGAAAATTGGTAGTGAGTTGGTTTGTAAAAATGATCGAAAATCATCGATGTTATTTAAGAAAAAAATATAAACAAAAAATACAGTGCTTGGCTTCATATATCCATTGCTTTCTGCTATAATAATTGCTGAAGCTTATGTTTATTATTTGGAGCGCTTACAGCACAGTGCAATCAACCCATAAAGTTGTGAGAAAAATAGACATAAAATTTGTACTGCAAGCTTAATTACACGGAAATTTGAAGTTTGGATTGTACGCATTATTGTATGGAAAATTTTACAATTTTTCTTTCTTTACGTTGGTCTACTTAGTTTGATTTGGAACTTTCAAATTTCATCCTTTTTTCCACTGAAAAGTATTGATAATTCAACAAGAAAATAATTATACTATGATAATTTAATTGAAATTCATCGTAATTTGGCACATGGCAAACAGCAGTGTGGTAATTGAAGTTGAAGAGGGAGGGAAATTCCCATTCAACTCTGAACACTTTCCAGGAACTTCGTTCCCTTTTACTTTCTAGGGGGGGGAGGGAACTTGGTAATTACATCAAGCCTTCATGTGTAATTACAAAAATTAAATTTATAAACAAATAAGAAATCATCAGTTTATCAGGCTTTAATTGATAATTTATTTACAAGATTCCCTATCAAATGCGTGGTAGATGAAGTTTCTGTTCTACATGGGTCGGCATTACCAACTGACATGGTCGATATGGAAAAGGTGTTGTATGGTGAAAAAGAGATAATATTTCTTGCTGAGTATTTCAAACCTGACCAAGGAAAATCGTTATCAGACTTAAATCTAAAAAGTAGATTGTCGATGAGAAGTTGCAGAAATTGGGTAGAAATATTATCAATTTCCACGACAGAGTGCGAACGGGAATTTCCCCTTATGAATTTACGGATGACTAATATTAGTAATACACTAAGTGCTCAAACATTGTCTAACTTGTTGCTCATCAATGTTAATGGCCCACCGCTAGACAAGCTCAAAGTAGACTACCGTCAAATGGGGTGAATAGAAACACATTTTTGGCTATGTGAGAATATAAGTCTGGTAATGTTAAAGATTTCGCGTATCAGATTATTCCAAAAGAAAGGTCTTAATATGCTAATGAATTTCAGTAAACGTCATATTAATTTATCAACTCCACTTTTCTTCACCTTGATTTTTCTTAATGTTTCTATTCACCCCTACCCATGGGGTGAATAGAAACAATTACTTTATTTTCATTGTTGTTTCTTTTATACTATTGGAAAGGTAAAAAGGAAATAGCGTATTTGTTGAAACGAACTATTTATTTGATACCTGCAAGATATTAGTTCAATAAGACCAGTATTACATAAGTTACAAACTTATAAAACAATACAATGCACAATATAGGTATAAACGACCATATAGTTTTGATGATATTTGAATAAGATTTAAACCACTGAAATCATCAGGGAAACTTATCATGAGTTGAGTTGATTTTGAGGTTTACGTCCCGTTCAGCAGCGAGGCTATATGAGATGTGGACCTACTGATTAACGTAGAATCAGAACTACATGAGCTCCCGCCGGGAATCGAACCCGGGTCTCCCACGCCAAAGGCGCGTATGCTAACCGCTTAGCCACGAAGGGGCCCGAAAGTTATCATATACTTAAAGCGTGCTGACGAACTCCTAATAAAACCCAACAGTTTCGTTCTGAAAATTTCATTGTTTATGTGCTCTCTTATAAAACACTCCCACATATGCATCATGTTCCCATTTTCGCACTTGGGTGCTGAATAGTCTCATCGAGTTTTAGCTTCTCATTTTACCACAGCAAAATCACCAGCTTTAGAAAACCATCATCTAGTTCGTGATCGTCTGGAATGTTGTCTTCTGGAGTGTTGTCTTTCTCCTCTTCCGACAATACAAAGGTAGGTTGAGTTTCGTTGTAATTTGATGAAAATGTATCATTTTCAGAAAACAAACCAAAACTCTTACCAGAAACATCTATTCGTACTCTCTTCTTCCCTTATTTAATTTTTTCATCTTCTCTCATGCTCCTGAGAAGATCCATAAGGGAACGGTTTACAGTCTGAGGTGACTTGCTGTTCTGTTTCTTCTCGTTCATTGTCTTTTTTTGGCAACATCCTCAGTATTTGGTCTCGACAAAGGGGAAAAATTCCACACTTTTCAAATCCAATTTTCCTCCTTTAGTTTCACACTTTTTTTTTTCAGAAGACTTGGAAATTTGTTCTTAGAGATGGTTGATACATTCCTATCAGGTCCTTTTTTCTGCTCCTCAAGAATTTTCCACTCCTTGAGGAATTTCAAGAATTTCCCAAGAAGTGTTTCTATTCACCCCACTAATTAAAAATCATAACAATAACCCAATAAAGTTAAGTTTTGATTAAAAATAATTTACAAAAGGAAAACTTTTACTATGAACGTCAGTAAATGAAACAACAAACTACAAAATAGGCATATGTTCAAATGCAACAAATATGAAAATGTCATACTTACCAAGAAAGTTTAAGGAGCGCTAAAATACCGTGTAAGATTTCAGTAACACATTAATGCTACTGACGTCTACCTCAGTGTTCCCAACTCAGTAAAACATTTTGTCTCTGCCCTGGACACTTTAGCCGTATAAGACTATGTTAAGAAATTTCAGTTTTCTTGATTAATTTATCGTCCAGATAAATCCAAAACTAATCTGGGAGTTTTGTTTCTATTCACCCCCATGTTTCTATTCACCCCATTTGACGGTAGCTAGTTATTTCTTGGCTGAAGGATGGACATCATTCCACTGCGGATGATTTACCGCCAAAAAGTTACCAACAGGAAATAAATCCGATTTCAGATTTGTTTTAAGGTGGAAAATTACGTGTTACGGAAAATGTATACTTGTATTACTAATGGCTTATTTGTGTTATTCAACTTTGTACCTAATTTTTAGTAAGTCTCTTCTTTGCTTTAGGTAAACTACTTTCAATAAATATTCATAATAATTGCAATTATGCATGTTTGTAACTTAAATTTAACGTTGTTTTAGTGATTACACAAATTAGAATTATGAGCATACTTTATGGAGATGCTCTCACATAGGGAACCGAGCACCTTTATACACTATGAAAAACTTGTTTTTCAAGTCTTTTGTGAGAAAAATACTGTGAACTGAGAAACCATATCCTTTTCCATATTGTACAGGGGTATTTTATTGCGAATAGAAGTTTCTTGTGGAATGTGTTCAGAAATTAACACTTGCAAGAATACTCTCTTAGTACAAGTATATTTTAGGCACATACTAATTTCCCCCCACCTCGGACTGTTTCAATTTCCTCACTGACAAATACTTTACCATTTTATATCGTAAAGGTCAGATCCACTGTTATTGTAACAAAGTGGTGCTTGAGCGATTGGCTAGAAATTCAAACTCCGATTAGTGACAATTTCACAGTCTTGTTTTATTACAATGTAAACTCTTTAGTCAGTTTAGAAGAGGCCGTGGATCGTGTTCAGAGTTGATGACGATGGATTTTGGTGAGTCAGAGTAGGTCAAAGTGGAAAAGTGTGGTTCATGGTGGGTGGTGGGTCAGAGTGGGTCACCGTGGGTGGTGGGTCAGAGTGGGTCACAGTGGGTGGTGGGTTATGGTGGGTCACAGTGGGTCATGGTGGGTCGTGGGTAAGAGTGGGTCATGGTGGGTGGTGGGTCAGTGGGTTGTGGGTCACGGTGGGTGATGGGTCAGTGAGTCGTGGGTCAAGTTTTCATTGACCCACGCCAACTCTGGTCATCACGCCTTCTAGACTGTACATGTGTTGGCGCATGCCAGTGATCCACCAGGAACAAGTAAAATTCAGGGGCGCTACGAGAGATAATTGTTCAAAAATTACATTTTTTTTAATTTATGGGTGAACACTTAGTAGTAGTAATAGTAGTAATGATAGTATAGTAGTAGTAAGGCAGTAGTAGTAGGATAGTAGTTTAGTAGTAGCCAGATCCGCAACCAGAGGGGGCTAAGGGGGCCAGGTCCCCTAAACTTTTTGTGGTCCCTCCAGGCTTCAATACAAAATTTTATTATTAATGCAAAAAATACAATTTAGATATTTATAAAATAATTTTAATAACTTGGCCCCCCGTAACATATTCACGGCCCTCCCAAACCTTTGTAGCTGGTTTCGGCCCTGGTAGTAGCAATGATAGTATAATAATAGGCTAGTAGCAGTAGCAGTAGTAGTATAGTAAGGCAGTAATGGTAGTAGTTGAGTTGTAGTACTAATAATAGTATACTAGTAGTAGTAGAGTAGCAGTAGTTCGGGTTAGGTTAGGGTAGGTTCAGGCAGCGAAATAGTCATATTTCAAATCCCTTGTATATACATTAGTTTGCAGCCCTGGAATAACGCCCTTATGGAAAGTTTCATAGAAATGAAAGCAACATCTTATTGCTGTATCTATGTTCACAGATGACTTACATATTCTGCGCCTTCATAAATAAATTCCCTAAACATTTGTCTTTGGTTCTGAAGTAACACCTTTTACCTGTAATTTGTAATTTTAAAAATGTCCACGTATTCTTAATCACGTTTCTGCCACTCCAAAACACTTACTAAACCTACAAGAGTTCATTTGGTGCTAAAATAAATTGATATATCATGAATGTCAGTACACTTATAAAATAGAACATAGCTGAGGAAACCTGAAATTTCAATCTTGATACACGTATCAGTGCGCAGCACGAAATGAGATTTAGAAAAAAAAAAGCGTTCTTCCCGTCTTTAGTGGGACAAGCCGCAATTATTTACGCATTATTCAGTGCATTGTTTGTGTATAATAATGTTCGTTTGTTGAATGTAAAACACAACTCACACAACCGGTGTAACAACATAATGTGTTTTTTATTGTCCACCAGTACCACGAACAAATTCCAGGTATGACTTAAATTATAATTCACCTTGGCATATTATCTCAGCCGTAATGCTGTCAACAGAGCTGCCTTGCTTATGGATACACTGCGCACGAAGTGCTTCAGAGTAGTCACGACATTAAGTGACGTCATGTCCTGTTGCTCTGTTTATGTCATCTTAAGAACTCCCAAGGATCCTAACCTGCTCTATCCAAATTTGCAGTTTTCAGATATGTGCAATGGCGGCGCAGGAGATTTCCCAAAGGACGTTAGGGATTCCCTAACATTTTATGACGTAAATCAGCGTTTCCCAACCGGTGTGCCGCGAATGGACCGCTGGTGTGCCGCGAGGAAATCGAAACAAAATTATTAATTCTATAGCAACCAAATTGCAAGACATAGGGAAAGAATGGTACATTTTTGTATTTCACATTACTATGAATTTCTACCATGGAAAAAATTACTGTAATTATAATATATTATTCTACATCTATTACTGTGTAGCAGACAGTATTTCGGCTTGTACACATTTCCACGTTTAGCTGCTATGTTATGCTTCAATTGAGAGTCATACTAACACCGAGAAATGGAAGCACTTGTACGGTACGCGTCAAGTGAACGTTCGTAGAACACTCATTCGCACTTGAATGACAGAACAACACTTTGTTCAACAGCTGTGTTTTGACTTCGACGCATCGCAAGCTGCGTGATTACAATAATATGCACCGGTTTTGGTTAAAACAGCAAAGTTAAAAATACAAGACATTTGTTTGTTCGTTCGTTATTTAGTGATCTTCGTTCTTAGTGAAAGGTTGGATACAGTTTTCGAGAAAGCATATTTTTAAAAATCTGAGTCCTATATTTTATTGCAGTTGTTTTCTATTTTAAAATTATAATTTAAAAAAAGCATAATGAATTAGCATAGGGGAAAACCAGTGATCGAGCTTTCATCTCTGTGAGAAGGAGATCAGTAATCACACACACAAAAAAAATACCATGGTATTTTATATTTGCAAATAATAATAATAATAATAATAATAATATCTATGAGTGTGCCGCGAGAATTCAAGTTACACCCGTAGTGTGCCGCAAGTTGAAAAAGGTTGGGAAACGCTGACGTAAATTGAGTGGACAACACCGTGTAAAGGACATTTCACTGCGTGGAAATAATAGTACTTGGCAGGTCAATACTCATACACGCAGATAAAAGATGACGGATGAGGTAAAAATTACTGTGTGTGGTTGCATACCTCCTCAAAAAGTACTAGTAAAGTCGTTGTTGGAATTCACTGGAAACTTTACGTCGCTAGAATGTAAAAATACGTACGGCACAAGCCGATAGGTAACAGAAAATAAAGAAATTCCGATTGCTGATCTGCTCATATTAATGATATCGCAACGCTTTTGAGAACTCATCTCCCTTTACAACTACAGTAATTGACAAGAACTACAAACAAAGAACGCGTAATAATAATAATAATAATAATAATAATAATAATAATAATAATAATAATAATAATAATAATAATAATACACATAACTGTTTCAGCACATTCATTTCGATCAGTACATCACACAAATGCGACTACAGTACGTTTCTTTCTCAATCAATGTTCTAAACTGACGGATGTGAAACAAAATATTCGTTCCATTTACGATATTTGTACCTACTGTATGTAACAGGGGTCGATATTTCTGGTTCCAAATCGTATAACGGGACTGCATATAGAAGATAGTTGTAGGGAGCAAGGTACAGAAGGGAGTCTTTGTTTACATGAAAAGAGGATGATTATCAGAACGGGCACTGCAAAAGGTGTTCAAAGTTTCGACTCCCCACTTCAATGCAAAGGTTACAGCGGCGGCGAAGGAATTGACGCAGCAAACGCGTTGAAACACTCCTGGCGTTTCCTGAATGCTTCACGCTGCAGCAACAATTCGAGCAACCAAATCCTCCTCTGATTGCACAGGCGTCGCGTAGATTAGTTATTTCATATGGACCCAGAAAAAGAAATCTAAGCGGTTAAGGTCGGATGAGCGAGGTGGCCAAGATACCGGTCCTTCTCGACCGTCCATTATGCGTTGCGACAATTTCGCATCTCCACAGCAAATGTGCTGGAGCACCGTTGTGCATAAACCACATGTTTCGATGAACAGTCAGTGGCACAGTCTCTAGTAGTTCAGGCAGAATCTCTTTCAAAAATACCCGATACTCTCAGCCGGTCAGTCATTGTGGTAGTAGGTACGGTTTGATGAGAATTACCGGTATCAACGATTCATGCCCACACATTCACAGAACACCGTTCCTGATGGACACAAGTTGACATTCCATATGGGTTTGCCTCAGACCACAAATGTTGAGTGTGAGTTCATCACTCCATCATGGGAAAACATAGCTTTATCTGTGAAGAGAATACGAGACATGGAAGCGGGATGTATTAGCATGGTTCGCGTAGCCACTGGGCAAACTCTCGCCTACGTGGATGGCGTGTAATGCATGCACCCTTTGGACGTGGAAAGAGTACATCTGACTTTCGTGAAGCATGTTTCAAACCTGCCGATGATGGGTGTTAATTTCAGCAGCTACTACCCGTGTGCTGGTGGACGGTTTTCTCTGACCCAAGCAAGAATTTCTTTCTCAAAAGCCACAGTCCATACAGTTCTGTTTTCGTCCAGCATTGGGCCTGTGTGCTTCCAGCAATCATGTTTCTTGTAATCTTTGATCTACACTGGAGAAAGTTGCGTGGTGTGGAATTCTAAAATTAGGAAACTGTTTTCTGTACAGCTGTTGTGTCACACGGCCATTACCGTCCGCTTTCCCGTATGCCAGATCAAAGTCTGCAAATTCCTCACGTGTGTACTCCTCCATTACCTCTGTAATCACAGTCGTTGGGCGTATGGTGATGAAATAAAGAGAAATTAAAGTCGGAAATGGTAGATGTTTCCTCACCATTGTGTTCACTGTCCAGAATCGAAGATACTGAGATTGCAACTTAGTGCAAATGTTCTGTCAGAGAATGATATTTCTGCATACCGATTAGCAAATGTACAAAACCTACATCGTGACGGAGAAGATACCACACCCAGATCCGTAGCTACGGGGGGGAGGGCGCTGGTAGTAAGAGGGCGCCGAACAAGCAATAAGAAAAAAGAAGTGTTGAAAATAAGTAAACGATGTGGTGCCCCGTAGGAGTATTGGCGTCCTATTAAATCAATATTGCTGTCGGTTTGCAAAGAAATAGATTTGTTAGAAATTTTCTTTCTCGCTACGCTCGCAATCCAAACGTTTCAGTAAGACTCACAAGAAGTTTTTATTATTACTTACAGAAAGTTATTATATATGATTTATTAATAACGATGTGATATATAAGGTGCCGAGTATTGACATATTGTACGGAGGAGCGTTTTCAAAGTCTGAAATATGTGTTCGGCGTTTTGATGATGATGAGTCTGGTTAGTTAATCACGCTTTTCTTATAATATTAATCACGACGGTGAGAGTGAAAGTATGAAAAATGAGAGAAATGAAGACACGCATACAAGCTGCTATTTGAGCGGGAATATTTAAAGTGAAGGTAAATAAGGGAAATAATAACATTTTCGAATTTGAAGCAGTTGTAGAATAGGGGCTTAACAGGTCAGAACTTAACCCAACGAATTTCATCTTTTTCAAAGACTGATCACTACCAGTGATTTATTTTTATTCCGTTGACATATGAAATACTTTCTATTTGGAGGAATTTATTGGAATCATTTCTCCATCAAATACTTGTATTGCCAGGATTTTTTTTGGGCATACGTGGTATCTAGTTGTGTGATATTTTTATCTATCTACATACATACAAAAGATATACAAACATTTTATATAGGCATATATATATACTGCAATGAGTACTTTCAGGCTCATTGCTATTTTATTCTTTTATTATACACAAATCTGCTAACTGGTCGTATGTTACGAGTGAGTTAAAGATTAAATTCAGCTCGATTTGAGCATAGCTGAATTCGCTTTGACGGAGTTCGCTTAAGGTTTGGTTAGCCAGTAGTAAACGAAACCACGTTTCAAACTCTTTGGCTCGGTTTGACGACAGTTTAGTTTGTCAATGTTCTACCGACAGTTCTGAACGGTTCGGTTCGGTCCGGTTTGAAAACGGGTCGGTTCGGTTTGTGAACGGTTCGGTTTGGGTTGGGATCGATTCGGTTTGGTTTGGATCGGTTCGGTTTCGGTTAACCGTTCCACACCGGTTTAAGTGGCAAACCGAAACCGCGGTCTACGTTTTCAGGAACCGTCCACCCCTATTGAAGCCTCTGCAGGGCGGTTTCTGCAACTATCCTGCTGTCTCTAATTCAACTGGTTATCAGTGTACATCAGCGGCGCAAATCTGTCTTCTACATTGGGGGGGGGGGGGGGGAGACAAGTAATACTTTTTTTTTGTGAAGCGATGCTCAAAATTGAATTTGTGAAGTTGAAAAACAATCCTGTGGAGGATCAGGGAGCAGAATTGTCTTCAACATTGGGAGGCGGGCATATTTGAGGCTTCTGGGAGACATCAATTTCATCTCACTTTCCTTTGTGGCAATCGGACAGAAATCATCACATTTTTTCCCCAAAAAACATATTTCAAATCGGATTATAGGGAGAGTGTACCCCAGTTCCAAGATTAGAGGGGACAGTCCCTCTCATCCCCCTGGGATTTGCGCCAGTGGTGTACATCTATTGTATACATAACAGTTTGCATTTATATTTATAAGTTGTTTAGCTAACAAGTAAGGGACCATATGGTTGTCGCGCAAATCAGATGCAGACTTACGCCATCTGATTGAGCATGAAAAGATATGGAGAACACAGAAATTTAAGGTGCTAAGGGCCATAGGGAGCAGAGCAAGGAAAGAGGAAACATTGAATGTCGGCAAAATTGGAGAAAGTCAGAAATGACGGGAAAAGTTAATTTCTTGCAAACAGGGAAAGAAAGTCAACCAAAAGAAAGAAACTAAACATAACAAGGGCATCAAGGACGAAGAAAGATCATAATCAGGGTTGCCATCCGGACCGCAGTGTTGCCAGCTCTGCATAACATTGATATGGAAGATATAGCACAGTATAGCAATTCATACACAAGAAAAAATATTAGTAACACAAAAGACAATTGAAAAGACTCTGTACACGTGCGTGAAAAGGTTTAACGTAGTCGTGAGTGAATATTACACCCGCGTAAATACAAATGGAGGAAAATAGAGAACAGTACGCACCATTTGTAGTTTAATTGCAGTTGACGTGAAAATCACGAATGAATGCGTGGTCAACACACAAACATTTCTCGCAGTGAGCACAGCGGATAAAAGCAAGCTGGTCACACACGTCTCTGCAGCATTCCTCTGTGAGTCCTTTTTCAAAGCAATATACGGAAGGTGTTTCAAACTGTCTAGTATGTTCATTGGAGTAGCCACATTTGAAAGACGCAAAGCGTATCATCTTTTGGAATCGCCTAGAGGAAAACTGGTAATGAACAAATGACTGAAGGCGGAGAAAGTTCTCACGTTGCCACACATTAATACTGGAGAACACTAATGTATCTGTGATGAACGATCATCATCATCATCATGGAACGATGCTCCCAAACACTTTCGTTTCTGTGTTATCATGTGTACCCCGTTCACTTTCATGTCTATATTTGTCCTCCCTCATGTACATTATTCACTCACGACTATCGTTAAACCTTTTTACGCACGTGTATAGAGTCTTCAATTGTCTTTTGTGTTACTAATATTTTTCCTTGTGCATGAATTGCTATACTGTGCTATATCTTCCATATCAATAATATGCACCGGTTTTGGTTAAAACAGCAAAGTTAAAAATACAAGACATTTGTTTGTTCGTTCGTTATTTAGTGATCTTCGTTCTTAGTGAAAGGTTGGATACAGTTTTCGAGAAAGCATATTTTTAAAAATCTGAGTCCTATATTTTATTGCAGTTGTTTTCTATTTTAAAATTATAATTTAAAAAAAGCATAATGAATTAGCATAGGGGAAAACCAGTGATCGAGCTTTCATCTCTGTGAGAAGGAGATCAGTAATCACACACACAAAAAAAATACCATGGTATTTTATATTTGCAAATAATAATAATAATAATAATAATAATATCTATGAGTGTGCCGCGAGAATTCAAGTTACACCCGTAGTGTGCCGCAAGTTGAAAAAGGTTGGGAAACGCTGACGTAAATTGAGTGGACAACACCGTGTAAAGGACATTTCACTGCGTGGAAATAATAGTACTTGGCAGGTCAATACTCATACACGCAGATAAAAGATGACGGATGAGGTAAAAATTACTGTGTGTGGTTGCATACCTCCTCAAAAAGTACTAGTAAAGTCGTTGTTGGAATTCACTGGAAACTTTACGTCGCTAGAATGTAAAAATACGTACGGCACAAGCCGATAGGTAACAGAAAATAAAGAAATTCCGATTGCTGATCTGCTCATATTAATGATATCGCAACGCTTTTGAGAACTCATCTCCCTTTACAACTACAGTAATTGACAAGAACTACAAACAAAGAACGCGTAATAATAATAATAATAATAATAATAATAATAATAATAATAATAATAATAATAATAATAATAATAATAATAATAATACACATAACTGTTTCAGCACATTCATTTCGATCAGTACATCACACAAATGCGACTACAGTACGTTTCTTTCTCAATCAATGTTCTAAACTGACGGATGTGAAACAAAATATTCGTTCCATTTACGATATTTGTACCTACTGTATGTAACAGGGGTCGATATTTCTGGTTCCAAATCGTATAACGGGACTGCATATAGAAGATAGTTGTAGGGAGCAAGGTACAGAAGGGAGTCTTTGTTTACATGAAAAGAGGATGATTATCAGAACGGGCACTGCAAAAGGTGTTCAAAGTTTCGACTCCCCACTTCAATGCAAAGGTTACAGCGGCGGCGAAGGAATTGACGCAGCAAACGCGTTGAAACACTCCTGGCGTTTCCTGAATGCTTCACGCTGCAGCAACAATTCGAGCAACCAAATCCTCCTCTGATTGCACAGGCGTCGCGTAGATTAGTTATTTCATATGGACCCAGAAAAAGAAATCTAAGCGGTTAAGGTCGGATGAGCGAGGTGGCCAAGATACCGGTCCTTCTCGACCGTCCATTATGCGTTGCGACAATTTCGCATCTCCACAGCAAATGTGCTGGAGCACCGTTGTGCATAAACCACATGTTTCGATGAACAGTCAGTGGCACAGTCTCTAGTAGTTCAGGCAGAATCTCTTTCAAAAATACCCGATACTCTCAGCCGGTCAGTCATTGTGGTAGTAGGTACGGTTTGATGAGAATTACCGGTATCAACGATTCATGCCCACACATTCACAGAACACCGTTCCTGATGGACACAAGTTGACATTCCATATGGGTTTGCCTCAGACCACAAATGTTGAGTGTGAGTTCATCACTCCATCATGGGAAAACATAGCTTTATCTGTGAAGAGAATACGAGACATGGAAGCGGGATGTATTAGCATGGTTCGCGTAGCCACTGGGCAAACTCTCGCCTACGTGGATGGCGTGTAATGCATGCACCCTTTGGACGTGGAAAGAGTACATCTGACTTTCGTGAAGCATGTTTCAAACCTGCCGATGATGGGTGTTAATTTCAGCAGCTACTACCCGTGTGCTGGTGGACGGTTTTCTCTGACCCAAGCAAGAATTTCTTTCTCAAAAGCCACAGTCCATACAGTTCTGTTTTCGTCCAGCATTGGGCCTGTGTGCTTCCAGCAATCATGTTTCTTGTAATCTTTGATCTACACTGGAGAAAGTTGCGTGGTGTGGAATTCTAAAATTAGGAAACTGTTTTCTGTACAGCTGTTGTGTCACACGGCCATTACCGTCCGCTTTCCCGTATGCCAGATCAAAGTCTGCAAATTCCTCACGTGTGTACTCCTCCATTACCTCTGTAATCACAGTCGTTGGGCGTATGGTGATGAAATAAAGAGAAATTAAAGTCGGAAATGGTAGATGTTTCCTCACCATTGTGTTCACTGTCCAGAATCGAAGATACTGAGATTGCAACTTAGTGCAAATGTTCTGTCAGAGAATGATATTTCTGCATACCGATTAGCAAATGTACAAAACCTACATCGTGACGGAGAAGATACCACACCCAGATCCGTAGCTACGGGGGGGAGGGCGCTGGTAGTAAGAGGGCGCCGAACAAGCAATAAGAAAAAAGAAGTGTTGAAAATAAGTAAACGATGTGGTGCCCCGTAGGAGTATTGGCGTCCTATTAAATCAATATTGCTGTCGGTTTGCAAAGAAATAGATTTGTTAGAAATTTTCTTTCTCGCTACGCTCGCAATCCAAACGTTTCAGTAAGACTCACAAGAAGTTTTTATTATTACTTACAGAAAGTTATTATATATGATTTATTAATAACGATGTGATATATAAGGTGCCGAGTATTGACATATTGTACGGAGGAGCGTTTTCAAAGTCTGAAATATGTGTTCGGCGTTTTGATGATGATGAGTCTGGTTAGTTAATCACGCTTTTCTTATAATATTAATCACGACGGTGAGAGTGAAAGTATGAAAAATGAGAGAAATGAAGACACGCATACAAGCTGCTATTTGAGCGGGAATATTTAAAGTGAAGGTAAATAAGGGAAATAATAACATTTTCGAATTTGAAGCAGTTGTAGAATAGGGGCTTAACAGGTCAGAACTTAACCCAACGAATTTCATCTTTTTCAAAGACTGATCACTACCAGTGATTTATTTTTATTCCGTTGACATATGAAATACTTTCTATTTGGAGGAATTTATTGGAATCATTTCTCCATCAAATACTTGTATTGCCAGGATTTTTTTTGGGCATACGTGGTATCTAGTTGTGTGATATTTTTATCTATCTACATACATACAAAAGATATACAAACATTTTATATAGGCATATATATATACTGCAATGAGTACTTTCAGGCTCATTGCTATTTTATTCTTTTATTATACACAAATCTGCTAACTGGTCGTATGTTACGAGTGAGTTAAAGATTAAATTCAGCTCGATTTGAGCATAGCTGAATTCGCTTTGACGGAGTTCGCTTAAGGTTTGGTTAGCCAGTAGTAAACGAAACCACGTTTCAAACTCTTTGGCTCGGTTTGACGACAGTTTAGTTTGTCAATGTTCTACCGACAGTTCTGAACGGTTCGGTTCGGTCCGGTTTGAAAACGGGTCGGTTCGGTTTGTGAACGGTTCGGTTTGGGTTGGGATCGATTCGGTTTGGTTTGGATCGGTTCGGTTTCGGTTAACCGTTCCACACCGGTTTAAGTGGCAAACCGAAACCGCGGTCTACGTTTTCAGGAACCGTCCACCCCTATTGAAGCCTCTGCAGGGCGGTTTCTGCAACTATCCTGCTGTCTCTAATTCAACTGGTTATCAGTGTACATCAGCGGCGCAAATCTGTCTTCTACATTGGGGGGGGGGGGGAGACAAGTAATACTTTTTTTTTGTGAAGCGATGCTCAAAATTGAATTTGTGAAGTTGAAAAACAATCCTGTGGAGGATCAGGGAGCAGAATTGTCTTCAACATTGGGAGGCGGGCATATTTGAGGCTTCTGGGAGACATCAATTTCATCTCACTTTCCTTTGTGGCAATCGGACAGAAATCATCACATTTTTTCCCCAAAAAACATATTTCAAATCGGATTATAGGGAGAGTGTACCCCAGTTCCAAGATTAGAGGGGACAGTCCCTCTCATCCCCCTGGGATTTGCGCCAGTGGTGTACATCTATTGTATACATAACAGTTTGCATTTATATTTATAAGTTGTTTAGCTAACAAGTAAGGGACCATATGGTTGTCGCGCAAATCAGATGCAGACTTACGCCATCTGATTGAGCATGAAAAGATATGGAGAACACAGAAATTTAAGGTGCTAAGGGCCATAGGGAGCAGAGCAAGGAAAGAGGAAACATTGAATGTCGGCAAAATTGGAGAAAGTCAGAAATGACGGGAAAAGTTAATTTCTTGCAAACAGGGAAAGAAAGTCAACCAAAAGAAAGAAACTAAACATAACAAGGGCATCAAGGACGAAGAAAGATCATAATCAGGGTTGCCATCCGGACCGCAGTGTTGCCAGCTCTGCATAACATTGATATGGAAGATATAGCACAGTATAGCAATTCATACACAAGAAAAAATATTAGTAACACAAAAGACAATTGAAAAGACTCTGTACACGTGCGTGAAAAGGTTTAACGTAGTCGTGAGTGAATATTACACCCGCGTAAATACAAATGGAGGAAAATAGAGAACAGTACGCACCATTTGTAGTTTAATTGCAGTTGACGTGAAAATCACGAATGAATGCGTGGTCAACACACAAACATTTCTCGCAGTGAGCACAGCGGATAAAAGCAAGCTGGTCACACACGTCTCTGCAGCATTCCTCTGTGAGTCCTTTTTCAAAGCAATATACGGAAGGTGTTTCAAACTGTCTAGTATGTTCATTGGAGTAGCCACATTTGAAAGACGCAAAGCGTATCATCTTTTGGAATCGCCTAGAGGAAAACTGGTAATGAACAAATGACTGAAGGCGGAGAAAGTTCTCACGTTGCCACACATTAATACTGGAGAACACTAATGTATCTGTGATGAACGATCATCATCATCATCATGGAACGATGCTCCCAAACACTTTCGTTTCTGTGTTATCATGTGTACCCCGTTCACTTTCATGTCTATATTTGTCCTCCCTCATGTACATTATTCACTCACGACTATCGTTAAACCTTTTTACGCACGTGTATAGAGTCTTCAATTGTCTTTTGTGTTACTAATATTTTTCCTTGTGCATGAATTGCTATACTGTGCTATATCTTCCATATCAATGTTATGCAGAGCTGGCAACACTGCGGTCCGGATGGCAACCCTGATTATGATCTTTCTTCGTCCTTGATGCCCTTGTTATGTTTAGTTTCTTTCTTTTGGTTGACTTTCTTTCCCTGTTTGCAAGAAATTAACTTTTCCCGTCATTCCTGACTTTCTTCAATTTTGCCGACATTCAATGTTTCCTCTTTCCTCGCTCCGCTCCCTATGGCCCTTAACACCTTAAATTTCTGTGTTCTCCATATCTTTTCATGCTCAATCAGATGGCGTATGTCTGCATCTGATTTGCGCGACAACCATATGGTCCCTTACTTGTAAGACCTCTGCTTATAAGAAACATTTAGCCCGCTCCCTCCCAGGCCGCCACTAGAAATCATCCTTGGTCACACGCTGACCATAACCAGTCATACGCTGACGTCAAGGAGTTTCAAGTAACACTTCACCAGTGGCAGCTTTAGCGGGTAAGCCTGGTAGGCAAGGGACTACCCAAAAATTTTGATAAAGATATAAACGCTAAAACATACACTAAAGAGTAAATATATTTTCCAATATTTATATTAATGGTAGATAATTAAGTTGGGAGAAAGAAAAAAGGGCCCGCGAGATTTTCACTGATTCTTGTAGTACTCGACGAGAGAAATCGATTAGTGAAGGAATTTTCAAAATCGGCGCAGGCAACATGGAGAAAATCGCATTTTCATGTACCGGTTCAAAATGGGGAAGAAAAAAGTGCCCGCGAGTTTTTAACTGATTCTTGTAGTACTCGGCGAGAGAAATCGGCGCAGGCAAACATGGAGAAAATCGTATTTTCGTGTACGGGTTTAAAATGGGGGAAGGAAATCGCATTTTCATGTACCGGTTCGAAACGGGGAAGGAAAAACTCGCGGTCCCTTTTCCTTCCCCATTTGCAACCGGTACATGAAAATGCGATCTTCCCCATGTTTGCCTGCGCCGATTTTGAAAATTCCTTCACTAATCGATTTCTCTCGTCGATTACTACAAGAATCAGTTAAAATTTCGCGGGCACTTTTTTCTTCCCCCCAATCGATAATTATTTAACAGACAGCATGAACCACTACTGTAAAATTAATTTCCTACTATCATTAATCAATCAAATGTGTATAGGCCTATGTATCCATAAGCGAGGGAACGGACCTACCCAAAATTAAAATCTCAAAGCCGTCCCTGGACTTCACATGGGATTTCATTCAGCTAATATTAAATGATACGGTATTATTTCTTATGAGTTAAAAGTTTGTTTTAACCTTCTACTCGATTGCTAATTTAGAATCCGTGGAAGACATTTGCCCATATCAAAGAAGAATCTACAGGCTTCCAAGATTTCTCGTCGATAGTGAAAATATACCTCGGAATGCCATCAGATGTAAACTGAATTAAGTAGTTTTATGAACACAGTTACACTTACAACTACCTTCGACTTGATATATCAGCATGATATTTAGATCACGCTATCAAAAATAAGCAATGAAAATGAGGATGAAAATGTACAACACTGCTAAGTGCATATCTAGGATATTTTTTTTTTTTTACCTGCAATTTCATTCCCAGTCGAAACTGGGCGGGCCACAGAAGGTAACGCCTTCTCTGGGGCCAGTGAAAACGGAGTTGTTGGTATCTTTTGTTTATAGATAGGCTCAGGATGCTATTAAATGGACAGTTGTATATTCATTACTATATCTAGGGATGCGGTAGAAGAAGTGCATGAGCGTGGATGAAAACCCAAATGTGGAGGATAGAGGTTACGGATTATAGATATGCGGATGGCAATGATATATTCGACGACGTGGGTTATAGGTAGCAGTGGCCTCTTCTTGGTCATGTAAAGCGAGTAGATGGTCAACTGGAGGATAGGCATGCCGTGGTTGTGCAGGAGTCTGGTCTACTAATTCACCAAGGATAGGATGTCCTTCCGCTATACGGCGCTGTATGTAACGAGTGCGCAGGCGACACAGATGCGGTAAGAGCGTGGGAATGGTGGTGCGGCGGTAGACCTCTTGAGTAGGAGTATGTGGCGGTAATGAGTATGCAAGCCGCAGAGCATGACGTTCCAGGACTTGTAATTTGTCGTAGAAGTGCTGTGGAGCTGACAACCAGGCAATATGACCATGTGTAAGGGCAGGCCGGACAAAAACTTTGTACGTATGGAGAATAAGTCTAGTGTTGAGACCCCAGTTGGTGCCGCAGAGACAGCGCAACAAATTTATACGACGTCTAATCTTAGCTTGTAAAAGGGAGAGATGGGCGGTCCAGGTAAGGTGTTTGTCAAATATGACGCCTAGATATTTGACACTGTTTGACAAGGTCAACGGTGATCTAGGATACCCTGCTTCTCGTTAACATACCCAGAATAGACATTTATTGTCCGTGGATTGTGCAAAATAGCTTTCTAGTTTCTTTCAAATCAAGACGCCAAGAAAACAAAAATACACAAATTTTGATTAGCATAGTTTACTCTGTTCAAAACTTGAAAGTTCGTACTCTTGATTTTGAGAATAGATGGCTAATTTATGTTTCAGAGATATTGCGAGTACAGTGCCATCTGTCAGCAATATTTTAAATTGTGTGGTATGGAGAAAATACGAAGAGGCACGAGAAGAAAACTATCATATATTCCTGTTCGTGTAAAATTCGCATAAATACAAAGAATCTTTCATTTTAAATGTTTCTATAAATAAATAAAGCCAAATGAAAGCAAGTACCCCAAAATTCTTTCATTCGTATTGGTCTAAAATGCTCCATATCATTAAGAGACCATTTTACATTTTACAGGTTTCTTTCACACTATTGATTTCTTTCAACCCGATGATTTCTGCTGGCAAAGTGGGGAAAGGAAAGAATAAAATTAGAATAAATGGAGGGATGAGAGGAATTTTCCGTTCTCGTAATTTTGCCATTCTCCCGTCCAAGTTCGTATCCAGAATGTTTTTATTCGGGGGATTCCAAAGTTTCCAGGAGTCCAATACTATAAGACACTTCATCTATATAGTATTCAATTGGTTTTATCCTACATCCGAAAAAAACAGTAATTTTCAAGTATTACCACCGATATTCTCAGCAACAATAGTAGAACTAGATTGCTTTGTAAGGAAAGAAAGAGTACTTATGAGGTATAAGATCAAAATATTCAGGTTACACCAATCATTTCTCAGCTAAGTATGTATAGTTTTATTTAAAAAACTGTACAAATATTATGACCAGTGACAGTGGCGTATTTACGATTTTGTTTCGGGGGGGGCTATGCCTGAAAATGTGAAAATTCTGCAAGATATTTCATATACTTTACTATAGTAAGTCAGATTCGGGGGGGGCTTCAGCCCGGAAGCCACCCCCCTAAATACGCCACTGTCCAGTAATCAAGTTTAGGTGGGTCCAGACAAGATGGACCCCCAGTGGTTGCACCACTGCTCCCCTCATATTTACTATTCCGCTCCCCTAATTTCCCATTCTATTCCCAAAATTAATCATTCTTCCCCACAGGGTTGGCAAAAACCATGGTTTTTATTGAAAAAAAGCAAAAACCCGTTTTTTTTGGTTTAAATCTTTTTTTTAATTATTTTTTAAATAATTTGCTCTATGTATTTATATCACATATGGACAGAAATAAGTTTGCTTCGCCTTGGTGTTATTATGCAACAGCCGGGTTATACTGGAAGGGGTCACATAAGCTTAAAGCGGAATCCAAACCGTTTCTCGGCTCACATCCGAGAGAAATTGTCCTCCATTTGAACTCGAAACAAGGACTTATTGACCACAAATTCGACAAGTCTGCCGACTCACTCATGAAGGACTCCTGGTAAAAATACGTTACACTGATCTTTACATACTTGTTAATATAATTGTCAAGAGTCATTTCAGAAGGACAAAAAATAAACACTTGCACAAGTGAAACTATTATACAGAATTACGGACAATTTCAAAATACTGCAGAGTACAAAAGAACTAATTTAGTCCAAGTTAGATCACTACGATTTTTATAGCTCCAATTTAAACAAATACGACGACTTAATTTGCATATCAGTAAGAAAAGTGAATAAAGATACGAATTGTTTGAGTCCACTTTGGCTCTGACCCATTTATACATAAATAGATACCAAAGATACTTCTGATTTCAATAAATGCCTCTTTTGGGATTTGTATGACCCCCTCCCAAAAGGTACAGCATTCCGATGTATTTTATCAATAGTAAACATTATTAAAACGAAAAAAATATATAGAATTTTTCTTTGATTGGAATTGCATAACAATAATAACAAACTATTAAAAAAACACAAATGAAACATTCATAAACTTGTTAAAAAAAAAAAAAGTCGCTTTTGCAGTATAATCTCTTTGAGTAATGAATAGGGAATTTAGGTCTGAATATAATACGAATAATAAGTGAGAGTGAAACGTGATAACCCACAAATGTGTGTTCATCAAAATTTTACGAACATTTTTCGTTTTTTGGTTTAAACCACTTTTTTTAAACCAACTGGTTTAAACCATGGTTTAAATATCACATTGATATCAGAAGATATCACATATTGAAGATATCACATAATTAGTATACTGTAAAATTAGCGGTATTTTAATTTCGCCGGGATGAAGACTCTTAATTTCTCGTTTTCTTTGTTACTGAATAGGTACAAAGATACTTTAAAAGATACTTATAAAGATACTTTTCTGAATTTCAATTTCGCAAAATCACTTATTACATCCGTATCCGTTTCATTGAGTATATCATTTTCAATGGTAATCTAAGCTAGCCCATTTAATCGTTCTTGGGATATAGTTAATCTCAGTTAATTCTTTATTAATTTCAGTTGAACTTGTTTAATACACAACAAATGAAAAAGTGTATGCCTTAATCGATATTTAATTTGTCTTCGATCCGGTAGCAGAGATTCAAAATCAGGTTTCTCCCGAAAAAAAAAAAACTTAAAACGTCCCAGCAAAATTGTTTTCAGGGCCCCTTAGGCCTATAAAACAATCAGTCTTTCATGTCTCTTTCCAACATAGAGAGTCGAAGTCAGGCAATAAGTAACACAATATAAAGAGAAGGAGTCGCAAACCCAAGATTTCTATTTTGGGTCCGAAGATTTATCGGAGTAGCCTACAATATGCAAATAATTTTGTGTATTTGTCCTCTGAAATTGTGGTTATGTTTTAAAAAATTAAAAGTTCTGGGGGATCCAGATTCTCTGATCACCTCTGTCGGTGAATCCCTAAACACCAATAACTAATAATCAAAACTCTACTTTGCTCTAGGACAATTACCAAATGTTTAAAAATATTACTTCATCTGAATTTAATTTGAGAGAATAGATTTATATTTTTTAGGGGTATGGGAATATGGTTATAAGTGAACTGGATAATTCTTTATTCATCAATTATTAAATTATTTGGTAATAATGATACTCCTACTCCCAGTGATTAGAGGGTTACGCCCTCTCTTTGGAATAGATGTCTGTAGATTTACATTGATTGTTAACACTGTAAGATGGTCAAAGTGCAGTTATATAAACATAAGGAAAAGTGAGCATAAAAAACTAGGTGTACTGATAAATAATAATAAATCAAAACTAGAATAAATATGTGCATTCAAGGTGCTAAGATATTAATATGATAGAAAAAATTAAATGAAATCTTTCAGTTTTACGTCCCAGGCTTATGCCGGTTAGGCTAAAGAAGACGGATTAATATGATAGAAAACAAACTGTATCACAAATGTAATAGAATTTAGAGCAATGATGGTGAGGTATGAGATGAAGTGCAAAAACGACACATAGTTATATTAGCAAGACAGATGCAGTGTTAAATTCACTGTCCCGGGGCGACTCATGACTGATGAGGACAGAAGGATAGTGAGGATTTCAGTGCTAATATGGAGAAATATGAGGAAGATGATCATTAATGAAGTAAATGTCATATATTTCCCGTTCATCAGCAGTTAGGTGTCCATTTTGGACAAACAGAGATACCAAAATGTTTAAAGGTGAATGTTTGTACCGAAATATAGCGTTAGTAAGAGCATCAGTCTGCAGGATGTCCAAGAATAACGGATGACCTGTTTGTATACGTGAAGTTATAGTGATATAATTATACGTTAGTCGTAGCTCTGCGAGGTGTTTTGTGATTTTTGAAAAATCAATATACTCATATGTAAGTCATGTAGGGTAAGGAAGCTTAATACGATAAGCCAGCCAAATAGAATGTCACTCCAATATGCAGAGTTTTTCGTAATATGACACAGAAGCTTTGCTCCAGGCGGTGTGTCCAAAAGTGAGGATGGGACGGAGGAATGCCTTATAGGTATGAAGTATCACTTCAGCTTTCAGACCCCAAGTCGTGCATGTCAGACGGCGCAATAGATTTAACCGAATGTTAGCCTTAGCTGATAGCTTTTTCAGGTGAGCACTCCAAGTGAGCTTTGAATCGAAAACCACGACTAGGTAGGTAGCAATAGGGGTAGGGCGTGCACGGTACCCATCAACAGTTACTTGCAAGAGATTTGGATTTCTGTAAACTCTGGAACGTCTGTTCGGAGATAAGAATACGATTGCTTGAGTCTTTTCTGTATTAGTAGTTAAATGCCATCTCTTGCACCACTTGATGTAATTATCGAGAGTCCTTTGTAAAAGAGTATTAAGTTGTTGGATAGTTTTACCAAGAGCAAGAAAAGCTACGTTGTCGGCGTATTGAAAAGTAAAACCATTACGTGGAACTGCAGGTATATCAGAAGCGTATAGGATATATAATAAAGGGCTGAGAGCCGAACCCTGAGAAACTCCAGTAAGGGAAAGATAGGCCAAGATAGAGCATTACCGACTGTATCATAAGCAATGCGATTTGTAAGGAAAGAATATACTAGCTTCAAATAGCAAAGTGGAAACTTAAATGATTGTAACTTTGTAATTAAGCCGTAATGCCAAACTTTATCAAAAGCCTTTTCTAAATCTATAAGAATGAGGCAAGAAGAAAAGGCTTTATTATACTGGTTAGTGATTATGGTGCTGAGGCGAACTGTTGAAAATTTGGCTCTACAACTATGGATATTAATATCCGCCATGATGATAATATTAAGAAAGTTATTGGCTATATATTAAAAATACTGTAATGGTATGGGTTGGCGTGGTCTAATGTAGGTTGTGCTAAAATTAACTATTAATGATGTAAAGTTTATAGAGTAAAGTAAGTATTCTGGGAGAAATAGATTTATAATGACTGTTACACTGCATATGTATACACTGCTATGATTGTCAGTGAGAGTTGTGAAACAAAAAAAAAGTGTTACTTATAATCCTAATCACATTTCGATTCCAGTTTCGATTTCGATTACAATTACTCTTTCGATTAATGTACGCATATACTACGTGAAAACTTATTGTATTTACACAAATTTTGAAATACATCAAATTTAACTCAGACCGTAACCGAAGAGGCCGTATCCATTCCATTTAGTTTAACAATTAAGTTACTGTAATCATGTAAAATAAACTTACTGTTTCAAACGTTTGTTGACTTCCAGATGCTAAGTTAGTAGTAAGTGACAACTACTTCAACATTCGTAGGATTATCACTTTCAAAATTTTCTCCAAACCCCAAAGAAACTTTTTAGAGCCTTCGCTTGACTCACATCTTCTTTCAAGTTTCGTAGCTTTTATTTCCGATAAAGGCGACCGCGGTGGCTCAGGCGTAGAGCGTTCACCTCAGGTGCTAGGGGTGTCTGGTTCGATCCCAGCTCGCGCGTGTGGACCTTGTGGTAGACAAACGCCGTGACTGTTAGTTTTCTCGGGATTCTCCCGTTTCCTCCCACTTTCTTCATTCCACCTTTTCATTCATTTCTCATCATCACCGTCTTCTTTAGCCTAACCAGCATAATTGTGGGACGTAAAACTCAAAGATTTCATTTTTCATTTCCGTGGTCTAAAATGCTCCACTTGGTTTCTTATCGTCGGTTCATTACTATTACATGAAAAAAGTTCTATTGAAAAGTGAAAATGAATATCAATATAAATATTTTTTAAAAAACGATTCAGGATAGAAACGAAAATGTTAACGAATGACAAATGAACTAATAGACATTAACAAAGTGAACATTAAGTAGTGGGCAGCGTTGTGAGCCAGTGATATTCGATCTGAACTAAAATTTCCCTTAGAAATGATCGAAAATTCAATTTCTACTGCCCATCTTTTCTTAGTATTCTCCTCTACCCTGGAACAATGGACAACAAAAGCCTAGTCGCTTAAACTTCGATAAGTGCATTTCACTTACATTGACCTTTCTCAACCCTTAACTTGGTCATTGAAACGAAGCACTGTGCAGGGACACTGTTTATGACAAGGCGAAGCACCCTTTAAGGCATTTCTTTCTACTGTAATAATGCAACCCAATCCATAAGCAGCACGTGCAGTTGACTTTCTTTCGTTAGTTGATTCATTCCCATTTCAAAGATATGTTTGACAATGATATTCTCTAGCAAGGTCGCGCAAGGATTCTTGAGAAAGGAATGAAGGATCTGTTACATTTATATTTTATGCATATGAAGGGATTGTAGAAAAAGTTTCGCTGTCTTTTGTCTTACTGCCCTAGTGCTTAATATAACATTTATTGAAAAGCTAAATTTCCCTACTTTTTATCTAATAATCGTAAAATATCCGTTTTTCCCTTTTAAAAAATTCTTTCCTAGATCTTCCTGCGCGGGAAATTTTCCTCAAACTAGCATTACTTGTGAGTGTTGGAACCAATTGATGTACGAGTCAATTTCCATTTCAATTGTAAAACGATGTTTTACAGCCAATCACGCAAAGATTAAACTTCATTGCCCTTTTGATGCATTTTGTCTGTCTCAGTCTGTTCAATATTTTTAAAGCTATTAAGAAAATTTTTCACCATAACATTTTCACTAATAAATATTCACATATAAATTACATAATTCCTTTTTCAGTTTGCCGCCCTCTTCACCTGGCGCCTCCTGCGAACGCGTAGTTCGAAGGATTAAAAATCCGGCCCTGTATTCCCCAATTTAACGTTTCCCTCGAAATTTAACGTAACTAACTATGGCTATTGAATCCGGACGTTCAATGCCTATGGCCTATGAAAGCCGGAGGTCTATGGAATCCGATAATTAGGGAAAAAACGGATTTTTTTCTGAAAAAAGCCCCCCCGTCGGAGTAGTTGCGCCTCTCGGACCAGAGCCCAGGTTCACGTACGGAACTCAAAAATGTTGAGAAGTACTCAAAGGTGCACACAATCCGTGTGCAAATTTTCTATCGGTTTTCCTGAAAACTAAGGGTGTGAAAAATTTTTGAAATTTGCCTTAAGAAAAAAATAAGACGCCCCTCCACCCCACTTGACGCCGCCAAGTTGACCATCCGGTTTCATAACGCAACTGTGGTGTTCTTTGGTCCATGCTTGACTTGACCAATAAAAATACCGGCTTAAATATCTGTTATATAGGACCTAAATAAGCAGTCCAAGACAATCCTACGCCATGGTAACAAAAGCTACCATAAATCCTTAAATAGTTATGGTACAAATTGTACCATAAGATCTTAAAAGGGTTAAATATGCATTAGGTTAACTTTCTTCTCTTATCTTATACGAACAAAACTTATTTGTTTACCTACGTGACTTCCCTCAAGAGCCGCCACTGCTGAAGACGTAGGTCTTATCTGAAAGTTTGTTCGATTAGGATTAAGAATTAAATTTCTGGGTTCTCGGCATCTATGAGCATGTTATCCCGTTTCGTATGAGGGATGACATCCCTTGGCGATCACTCTATATCCGATTAAAGGGAAGGAAGGAAGCGGCGTGGGACCTACAAGTTAGGTACTATCCCAGCATTTGTCTCTTGCGAATGAGGAAAACTTCACTCAGGATGGCTAGCCTGACAGGGCCGTGACTTGTAGGGGTACAGGGGGCCCAGGGAAGCTCCCACCGTTCGAAAATTTTGTTACTGCATATACGATACGAACATGAAATTATAAATGAAGCATCGAACAGGTTCACTACGTTACATAAACAAAACAGCACACAAAAGGTAAATAAAACAAAAATGAGTCGTGGGCCAATTTCAATAAAAAAAAAAAATGTCTACTCTTAGGTGCCCTAGAAATAATATTTATTCGTATGGCTTTGAGATTTGTCAATATTGTCCCCTTAATTAATTTGTCATGTATGGAACGGGCCCAGAGGCGTAAGTAACGGCCTCGCAGATCTTGCCATGTGGGAGGGCCCACAGGCTCCGGGGGCCACAAAGAGTAAGAAAAAAACGGAAAGAAGGTTCTTAAATTTTTAGGGGGTCTATTTTTTAGAACAACTTTTTCTAGGGAGCCCAATTAATGCTTGCCCCTTCAGAAAATATCTAAGTTACGGCGCTGTGGCCTGAAAAAGCTTTTATCCTTTTCGACCGAGTGTCTCCACCAGGAATTGAACCCAGAACCGCTCGCACCAAAGACTAGAGCGTTAGCGACTACTACACGGGGCCACGAAAGTTTATTCGATAAACATGTTATGTACTATAGGCAATCTTATGACGAAACTATGAGTTCGTTCGAACTCGTTTCTCACACAAGAAGAAATAAAATCGAAAGAAGAGATACGAAACATAATCCGAAATCCTGAACTGACAAGCAATATTTTAACAATTGAAAATCTTAATAAAACGACTAAACTGAAATAACCAAGAATAAAACCGCAATAAAAAAAAAAAATACGTTCACTTTCAACAGGAAATGTGAAAGTACAAAAACAAAAAAGTGACAGTCCGTAATTCAAGAATCAAGACCAACCCTGAAACATGAATACTCCCCCCCCCCCTTTCTTTCCTTCTTTCTCTCGTACATCCGCCATAACTTCGTTAATCTCGTTACCGTCAAGTCAGGTGACATTCGCATGTTCAGATGTAGGCAGTACATCAGAAGGGTCGAAAGGACAGAAGCGCCGGACTACCGGGAAAAAAACAAGGTAAAAAAGAAAAAAAGTAGGAAAGAGTATTTAAAAATGACAGAGAGCGAGAGCCCCCTATGTTGTAGTAGTGATGATGATGACCTTTTGGAGACGAGATCGGATATGGAACAATAAAACAGGAAGGGTGGATACTAGAATGTATTGTTGCACGAAAAATTCAACCAGCTGTCTGTCCTCCAACAGGGAAGAAAAAACGAATGTAGCATTTTGTTTCCTGTAGTAGAAAACAACCTGGTTAAACTCCAGAGTATGTGTTCTGTGTATCGCTTACCTTCCTCCTAGCGATCAGCAATAAACCACACCTGGTGCACAAGCAAATTAAAACTATTTTGTTGTTGTCTAATCGAGCAACAACTACAACGTCGAGTTAAAAAAAAATGGCTGGTAAAAAAACAGAATATTCTACGGATTTCCTTGTCAAATACCTCGGACGTCGAGACGCCAATGGCCTCTGGGGTATTGAACACACCAAAGTTCCTGTACACGATATGGTTACAGCGGCTAAGAACATGAAACCTGGAGGTCCTGGTTTACCGTACGTTCTGGTCACCATTTCAGAAGAAGGTGTTCGTATCACTCCCGAACCCAAAGCTCGTAAAAGTGTCCCCGATATGTTCCATGCTATTGATACTATATCGTATGGTGTGCAAGATCTTGTTTATACTCGTGTGTTTTCTATGATTGTGGTGAAAGAACTTGGGGACTTGAAAGGCCATCATCCTTTTGAGTGTCATGCTTTTGCTTGTGATAGTCGTAAAACTGCCAAACTTATTACGAAATCTTTGGCTTCAGCGTTCAAGAAGTATAGTGAAACTGTGAAAAGTGTTGGTGACGGTCACACCAAGAAGACAAGTGAGACATTTGCCATCGATCTACGAACACCTGAAGAGAAGGTGGCGAGTCTTCAATGTCCCCAGGGAACGGACTCCGAAGCTTGACAGATTGATAGAAAATATCTTCGCGTTTCTTACATTTCTTTGATTCTTCTTACAAGATGTGAATTTCCTACATTCTGTGCTTTCCTCTTTGGTGTCAGAAAGTGAGAAGGATATATATATATATAGTGTGACGGATTGAAGAAAAGTTTAAAGAATGTTACAAACTGACAGTTTTTCATCTGTGCGTAACTTCTTAGATCAAAAAGTTCTATATGTTTTGTTTTCGCCCCGAGGAAAAGTGTGAGAGTTGACCAAAAGTGAAAACATTTTAATCTCTAACTTTAAAAATTTACAATTCTGGAACGTAAAACATTCGTGATTTAACTTTTGTTTATATGTCTGATTGACGGCGTAAAATTGTGAACTCCACATTGTGTCTGTGATGATATATTCTTTTACTGACTTATTTTACTATTTGGAGGCGTTAGATATTGTTTATGAAAATCTTATCAGAATCAGTATCTCTCCATAAAAATTTAATATCATTATGATACACAATCTATTTTTAGGCACTGTATATAATAGTTACGTTCCAAAATTATATTATTCCGAAATAAGTTATGGTTTTCTTACTTCAACAGAAACTATAAACAAATTTATTATTCTAGATGCAAATTTAGAAATATATCTAGGTATCCGATAGAAACGCAAATTGCATTAGTTTATTAAAGATGTGGCCAAATTAAACTTCAAAAATGGCAAATAAATTTTTAAAGTGGCAGTTTATATTGCAAAAAAAGGAATATATTCATTCTATTTTTGTCTCGTTAATTTGTCAAAAGGTCACGTTAAATGCGTTATCCTACAATACACGTACATTAAAGAGTGGAAATAGTACTAATTAGTAAGTTGAGTTGAATTTCAGTTTAGCGTTCCTTTCAGCAGCGAGGCTATATGAGACGTGGACCTACTGATTAACGTGGAATCCGAACCACATGAGCTCCCCCCGGGAATCGAACCCGGGTCTCCCGCCCCTACTAATTAGTAAGTATAGCTTTGAAAGTATCAATATACCAGAACATATTTTTAAAAAGTGCAGAGAACATACGCTAATGATCACTGTGAAAAAAAAGTCAGAAATGAAATGAAATCTTTTAGTTTAACGTCCCACGATTACGCCCATTAAGCTAATGGTGACGATGATTAATGGACAAATAATGATGGACGAATTGGTAGAATAAGAATGTAGAAGGAAATAGGCGTACCCCGAAGAAAAACACAGACACGATATTGTCCATCATTAACTTACTTGGTCGGGGATAGAACCAAGGTCCCACGCATCAGAGGTAACCGCGCTACCACTGAATCGCCGTGCGCCTAAAGTTGCGTTAGAAAATAAAATTCTATCCATATTAGGAAAATCCATCCTTGTTACTTGAAAAAGCCATGTACTGTACTGTACAACACATAATTCAGTTTCAGTGCAAGGTATCACAAGCATTTTCTTTATGTTGTCCACATACAACTACCGTTGTGATAAAATCATATCTGCTGTACGTCACAACCTCCGAATTCATAGTAACATCAACCGTGCTTTCCGTGTATTTGGTTGGTGACAAGTGCTTAATTTCATGCTGCTTTCTACGATAATGTCGAATAATGTGATTTGTATTTCCGGTAGAAAGGTAAACAAAACTTAAGAAGCAACCATAAAATAGCAAATATGAATAATGATTACAATAAATGCATTTATTCACGATTTCTTGTAAAAATGGCAAAACATAGTATTTTGGCACAACTACCAGTCCTTACTTATCATCAAGTTCCAGAAGGGTGTTCATTTTAATTTTCGGTAAGACAATTTCATTCTCACATATTCCTTTTTTAGTTTGGTTTCCTTACTTATTTCAGTTTTCAAATCCTCCAAAGATACAGTGTCGGCTACCGGAAAGTTGTTCCCTACCATACATGTAAACTTTCAACAACAAAAATATAGTTATTCTAATTAGGTTTGAAATCATATCGTATTAATTAGTTCATGTCTTTAGTAGGTGTAGTCCCTGGATCGATTGGTGTTGAGGAAAACCTGTGAAAAGTATCCACTGTTGATTTAGTGGTTAGCATGCGTGCTTTTGGTGCATGGGGTCACGGATTCTATTCCCGGTAACAGAGCATTGAATACATTATGCAGTTCGGATTCCATCTTAAACTGTAGGCGCACGTCTCATACAGCCTTGGTGCTGAAAAGGACGGTATAGACTTCAGTAAACAAACAAACAAACAAACAGGCGAAACGAGAAACTTCACAATTCTGGTCCATTCCCATATCCAGGGGGGTCTAGGGGACAGGGCCCCCCTTAATTTGCACTGGCCCCTAAAATTTTTACAGTAGGCTTGCAAATGAACTAGAACATAGTGAAGAATTATAATATGGTTGGATCTGGCCCCCCTAACTTCTACCCCCACTACATTTTTGAACTGGCTACGGGCCTGTTCTGGTCTCGTTTTTGAAACGAGAAATTTTTCGAGACTCACCCAACACTAGTTCACCTAAGTCTTTGATCTCAAACACTGTTTCAGTATTATATGATACATAGTACAAATGGTTTAAGAGGCCTCATCCTGGCGAAATTAAAATACCGCTAATTTTACAGTAAATATGTGATATTTTCAAATAGATAAAAGATAATCGCAATGAGGAACATGAGCGCCCTAAACAATATTATTTTACATGAGATACCGTTATCACGACTCACCTATCTGCTTTCGATTTCGAGCCATTTTGATAATCAGCATTTATTTTCGCGTTTCTAAAAGGCTGAAAACGGAAAGCCACCAGGGGACTTGTGATAACGGTACCTGACGCAAAATAATATTGTCTAGGACGCTCTTGTTCCACATTTCGATTATCTTCTATCTATTACTGTAAAATTTGCGGTATTTTAATTTCGCCAGGATGAGGCCTATTAAATGTTGTTATATTATACTCTTCGTGGACCTCTCATGGTGCTGAATTGATTCTGATAACTTCTACATCAAATTTTAAAAATGGTTTGGCCGGTTAGGCAAAAAAAGACGGTGATGAGAATGAACAAAATGGTGGAATGACGAAAGTCGGAGAACTCCGAGAAAACCCATGCACACGTTGTTTGTCTAACACAAATCACATTTAGCACGATCTGGGATCGAACCAGGATCCCACGCACCAGAGATGAGTACTCTACCACTGAGTCAGCATAGCCTCTTATTATCATAACAAACACTATTTCCTTTTAATAACAAACACTGTAGAATTGGAAAAAATCAAATTATGAATAAAACATGCCTTTACATGAGAGAAAATATTTCAATCAAAAAAGGGCAATAAAAACACTTACAAGAACAAAGCACTTCCTTTTTTAACATGAAAGTACCTTTTACTTTGATACCTGATCTTACTTTGACGACTTTTACAAATCCTTGATCTCGTCCCGTGGCTAATATCCTAAGATAAACTTTTAAGAACATCAAAACTAACCAACAGCTTTTGTTTACGCACAAAAATTGAGACCTCACATTTGGCTTTTTTAGTGCACCTTCTTTATTACCCAGCTGATAAGAGCCGTTATCTGAGCTCCTTCGTGGTTAAGTGGTTAGCGTACGTGCCTTTGGCGTGGGAGACCCGGCTTTAATTCCCTGCAGGAGCTCATGTGGTTCGGATTCCAACTTAATCAGTAGGTCCAGATCTCATATAGCTCGCTGCTGAACGGGACGGTAAACTCAATAGCCGTCTTCTGTCACTAAATAACAACTGCATGTTTCGATCATCCGCTCAACTTCTGACAACTTATAGTACTTGTACCCTAAAAGTGGTGCCGTCAGTAATTATCACAAGTAATTTACTAGCGGATATTTTTTTCTTGATGTTCCATTTTTTAACATTTTTCCGGGATTGCTAACATTTTTGTCGTTTTCACAGATTTGGCACATGTCCAAAATTTTCTTCGCCAAGTCTTTTACCACAAGTAATGTGAACATTTCGTTGAAAACGTTTGCGGTTGTGCACTCTGCTGGTAGCCTCTGAACAAATACGGCAGCCAATGGCGTATTTAGAGGAGCTTCCGGGCTTAATCTCCCCGAAATCTTACTTACTATAGTAAAGTATATGAAATATCTTGAAGAATTTTCACATTTTCAGGCAAAGCCCCCCTCCGAAATTTAGCAACCCCCCCGAAAAAACCGTAAATACGCCAGTGACGGTAGCCTCTGAATATGGAAGATTGCAGCTGTGCAACATCGTTGGAGGTAGAGGGGAATATGGCCCATAGACATAGGTAAAGTCAGTGGCGGATCCAGTGGCGATCGTCCCCCCCTCACCCCCCCGAAGAGGAAACTTTCTTATTTTATATATAAATAAAACTCATTCCAGAGTTTGGAGCTCTTAAAAGTAGATCTAAGTAGCAGTATTACAACCCACCATTCCCCCCCAAAAAAAGTCCGTCCTGGATCCGCCCCTGGGTAAAGTGTCACGTTTTTCACTAATATATTAAAATACTATTGCTTAAGATGTATATAGCTCAAACTCAGGGGGCAATTCTCCCCGTACTCCCTAAGTGACGCCCCTGGTTGGGCTGTGAGTGTAAGTAAGATGAATATACAATTTAATATGAAAGAGTGATTACTATTAGAACTGAAATATTGTGTCACTTCTCCGGAATACTTTATTTCCAACATTGCCTAACTCTTCATAGTTATTATCAAAAATGCCTAGGTAAAGTACGTACACATAGTATTTTTCAGTTCGCCTAGGTGTTTCAGTCATTGTGTATAAATGCCTGATTTCCTATTAAATATGTTTCAACGTTTTCGAAAATTCCTTGAAAAGCCTACTCTAAAGATAAAAGAAGATTATTCTTTACATTAAATAATACTTGAAATGGATTTTTGAACATATGTAGCACTTGAGCGGAGGTTTTTTTTTTTTTTAAATTCATTTCGACTCATATAACCATCGTAAGGGAGAATAGGGGATTCATATATAGCTATAAAATATTTTCCATAATTTGTAATGTACCATTACAGTTGAAAGTAATGGCAATTTTTTTTTACGCACCCTGTACCTAGTAATTTTTTTTTTAAAATTCAATTTCGGTTTAGTTACACAATTCATTTACTCTCTTTACTTCGAATTAAATATAATGAATCGAAAGGTTTCATTAGTAATCATATTCCCACTGAATAATATATTTTATTTATATTTTGATTAAGTGTAAATCCCATTTTCGGATATATAAGTTGAAAAGTTACAAGGTTTACCATTCTGACGTCATACCGAAACATAGTTCCGTCATTGGATGTAAATTTTCTTAATGTCAGACCAATGTAGAATTTAGTCAGGTACCTAATCTTTCCCTCACCCCCTCTCACTAGTCCATAGTCACTTTCAGATCCGGTTATATCTGGATTTGCCAAATTTCTATTTGTTTTGTAATTTCCGCGGCTAAAGTTTTCGTTCTGATTGGAGGAATTCTCCTACCTCTGGCTTTTTCGGCGCAATGTTATCAGAATAATCGAAGACATACTACGAGGAGCAGCCCATGATTTCTTCTTCTACATATCTGCGGTAAAAGGATGGAAATTCTAACTATCTCAAGGTAATATCCAGTTAATTTCATTGATGAACGCCGTATAATGATTTAGGAGCTGACAAACTTACATTTTTCGTGAAGTGAACTGTAAAAAATAAAGGAGAAATGGGAACCAGCTTTACAGACGCCATATTGCTCGTTATCCAAGCCAAAGAATAGACAATATAGGAAAGTGATTTTTGATCTGTTAAAACTCAGTTAGGGATTAGGGACAATACGACCTGGTTTCGTACATATATTATAGTGTGTATAGTAAATGTGATTTTTTTTTTATTAGTCAGTAAGTGCATGTACACAGTAGGTTTCATAGTTGCAATGTTAACTTTCGGAATGGCAGCTTAAGTTAGCTTAAAAGGGCTCCTATCCCCTTTTCCAAATTGAACCAGTTCTAGCGGGGGATGGGTTAGTTATTGTTTGTTTTAGGGCATTTTCCCCTCTCAGGGGAAGGGTCCCTCAATAAACCTCGTTAAGGTGCCCCCAGGGCATCAATCTTTGGCAATCATTATGTAAATAATTGGTCAGGTCAATTGGACCTAGGGTTACTTTTCTCATTTTGCCCCCCTTTAAGTTTAATAGAGCCGACTGTATATACCGACGAGGGAGTAATGTATTTTAAATCTAATATGTTAGGTTACTTTCTTCAATATGCATGTAATTCAATGGTGCATGTTTGGTTTAGTTAGTTGTCTTTATGTATAGTACTAACAGTGGTGTATGTAGTTAGTAGTTTTGTGTGAGTGTGTGAATTTTCGGTTAGGACAGTGTATAAATATGCGTTAATTTAGTACCATTTTTCTAACATAAATAAACCAGAGTAAATATTAAATTTCTGATTAATGAGTACAAGTATATATTTCAGTACACGGTAAATTATGCCTCCACTACAGCGCCATTGCGTCAGGTTTCGCTAATCAATTGTTTGTTGACATTACGACATCGCCTGACTTAGTGATTTAAGTTGTTTGATTTTGGCCATTTATTTCTAAATTACATCCCGTGGACATGGTTTTCGGTTCAGATGAGTATACATTCATATAAGATAGCATGAGATCTTACTATTTGGAAAATTACAGCTTGCTATGTCGTTTAGAACCCGAAATATCCATTAAAATAAAGAATGCCTATTTTCTTAATAGAAGTAAAGCCCATATGCTGTTACTGTTTGTTTCAAAATGTAGTATTAAATTCTCTTTTCCCGTGGCTGTAGAAAATTCCATTGTTGCTTTAGTTTTATCAGCAAATTGGAAATAGATTAATCGTTGACAATTTAACTTTCAGTAAATGCACATATGATTTTTTTTTAAACTGCGAAGTAAATACAATTTGGGTGTTTCGAAACAAAGAGTACGTGGTTCGATGAATGTTATCGTGTAGTAGTTTGAGCGTGATAGATTGTGATAATTATATATATATTTATTACTGTGTAATGTAAATATGTGTATGGCCTGCGTGTAAAATGTATGAAATAGGGTGTCGGTAAAATATTACTTCGCGCGAAAATTAGTAGATAATGAATGAATGTAATGATATATTAATAATATGATATAAAATAATATGAATGAGATGATGACACCTACATTTAAATGGATAGGCCTAGTGTATGTTATATAGTGAAAATATGAATACGTTTACGAAAAAAAAATCTCTCGCGTTTTGACTTCTACACCAGTACATTCATCCAACCGAGTTTGCTACTTGGATAGTAAATTGTAGTTGGGAATTGTGTGTTACTTTGTAGTTAAGTACCTCATAACAACAGCCCCAGATCTTAAGCCTTTCAATAGACAGGGTAGCATCATGTGGGAATTACTTCTAAAGGTTGACAGAAATGATAATTAAGAAAAATAACTGCTATTTCCTGTGATCATCGAAAAGTACAGGTTTCGGTCATTTGTACCTTTAACATTCATAGCCTCTCCGAGATTTTTTTTTTCGTTGCTTACCTTATTTATTTATTGTGCAGTGTTCATATAACTCAGTTCGGACTATCCGATTAAATCAACTGCTACTAAATTAATATTCACGTCATTAGCGTACCCGGACGTCGACCCCTAGTCCCCTTAAGTATTTTCATGTCTTTTCTTAGTTTAATTAGATGAGGGAAATTAACGACGTCCCAGACTGTGGCATGTCTGCGCGGGGTAGCCATCGGTGATGTTTGGTCATCGAAATCACCGATCCAAAATTCAGTTTATTTAATTTTTTTTTTATTTTGGCAAATTCTCATTAGGGATATCTTAGCTATTACTCTAATTTCATTACTATTCTGGAATCTTCTAGTTTCCAAGAGGTCGGATGATTTTTTTTTCTTTTGAAATTCTAAATTAACGCCGTCTCTAACCTTCCGGAGGATTTTCGGGACCCTGCTGGTTTGGGCCGGATATGGGGATCGGATTTCAATCTTACAACCAAACTCTTGTGGGATTGGGATCTGATGGACACAGAACTTGCATCCTTGGCAGCAGGGCGCTCCTTGAGTCTACGTATTTGAGTAGACCACCCTTTTGGCATGTTAAGAATATTTTGGCTATGGATTTTGTTGAGAGCGAAATTCGACTTTTATCTTTGTAGCGTTAGTTATTTCCCACTTAAGTCTTTGGCGCCCCTATTCTTCGTCTTCCTTCTTCTCTATCTCTCTCTCTGTCTTCATTACTTCGAGATTTTTTTTTTCAAATTTTTCAACCTCCCCCCCCCGGTTTCTGAAACTCATGAAAACGTACAATATTCATATCACTTATTTCGATCGTATGTACTAACTGAGACATCGAGGGATGCAATTCGTGGAGGTATTGCAGCACAACTCAGGACCATTTTCGCGATATTCAATCCACCACGGGAGAAACTGACGAGAAGGTACACTATGCTTTCAGATTCCTGAAAACATTTGTTATTCATTGATCGTACAAATTATATCCATTAATTACTGATTTCTGGTTTTTCTTTCTATTGATTGGTCATATAGTGTGTATGTATTAGTAGTTTGGGCCCACTAGTTTCGAATAACATTGATTTTTTTTCTGTATATACATCTATATATGTACTTACATAGTTTTAAAAGTTACGTGCCTGCTCTATTTGTTGTATTTCCACCTCTTATGTCAACTTATTAAATAACACCAACTATTTTTTTATATACGCGGATCTTTAGTAAATTGAGAATGATTATTGATTATCGGGTTTATATATATAAAGTACAATGTTGCAACCTTATGAGAAAAAAAAGTGAATTTTGATAGTCAGGGTTTTTGTTTTGATTTTGAGCCAATAAAATATGAATACTTATCGAATATAAAAAGGTTATGTAGATATTAAATGTCGACGAAATACTACGATGGATATTAAAATGAAATTTATTATATTGAGTAATATGAATATATATATATGTGAGTATGTATGTGGAGGGCTCGGTATTTACCCTGGTTGTTTTAGGTTGCCATAGATTTTTGACACCCGACATTTACCAACTATTTGTGATATATAGTATTACCGCGTAAATTGTAATAAATGACATTTTGTTGAGTTGTTATTGATGTTTGTGACTATTAAAGTTGAATATAATGTTAAATACTGCATGTAAATAAAACAAGTAGCAGGTCGTAAGAAAAGTAAAAATAACCCTAATCCTTATCCAAATTTATTTGCGAGATCATAGTGAAATCAGTAAGCTACGAAACAGTGCGCCCCACCAACGAATCCTTCTATCAGTAAACTATGAAACAAATCCTTCCCCTACGATCGGAAACCTAACTATTCAGTGACTAGAATCTTTTGACTACACTATCTATACTAGAAAAAAAAATAGTGATCTTAAATTCAACGAACTGAAATTAGGTTAATAATTTAGTAATGTGAATACAGGAATATGGAAATATGTTCCCAATGTCTGTGACTGAATTCGATAATTTTTCTTTAATCTTGATAAACTTTGAAATTTTATATCAAGTGCGTCAAGTGACGAAATGAGAAATATAAATATATATGTGATATGAAGCAACTATTTGTCTATAGTTAAAACAAAAACTATTAAATACTCTCATGGACACAAATCACAGTGCGTAAAGAGAGTTGAAAAAAGGAGTTATTATCGACGTGAGAACAAAGACTCATAAAATTGTCGAAATGTCTCCTCTTGGGACAGAGACTCAATAAAATGCTACTACAGTGTTTTTTTTTTTAGAATGATTAACCAATTATATTTTTTTCTTTCTTTTGCCCGCAATGATATGTATCCATTGCACTGAATCTTAAATATATTGACCTTTGAATTTTCTTTTTTTTTCCTTTATTTTCTGTCTTTCGTTTTTTTTTGTCGATTTTTTTTATGTAATCCAACTTTTAATATCACTAGAAAGAGAAATGTGTTATTTGATTTTGTTGAAAGTAGCGGATTTCTGTGCATGCTTATGAAACATTCTTTTCATGTATTAAAATTTTTCCTGTTATGTCAAACTAAGTTTTCTTTTATTGAAATGTAATAAATGTCTATAGAAATGTAGTTAGGTTAGTTTAATTCAACTAAATACAACCCGAAGTATACATTGTCCTGTATGAATGTGTGTGTGAGTGAAATGTAGGTTTAGTATTAAGTGCACAAATTATTTTGACATATATGTGTGACTTATTATAATTAATGGTAGTTGGCAATTAAAGTCATTGAATGTCAATACTAACTTAATTTAAGTTGGCTCTATGAAGGAAGTAAAAAGGACTGAAGTAGCCTGAACGAATGATCAGCATGGGAGAACTGTGAAAGTCAAAATCTTCGACAAATATGTGATACTCTGATTTTTTTTTCTCTGTGGTCGATTCTAACATGCCATCAACTTCGTCGTTCATTTTTCAAATATTGGATATTAGTCTAGAACTTCTGGAAATATTGAATAAATGGTAAAATTAAACTTTCTCATCTATCTCAGAGCTAGATTGGGATAATTCGGTAGTTGGGGTCAAATGGATCTAGATCTGGGATGTATGGGTTAACATGTGTCTACCTTTGATCACCTTAATACCAAATATTCACCCAATAGCTATTGGAAATGATCCCAATTCGATAATTATTCACTTTCCTTTTACCATATTTCTCAAAATATCCAGTAACAGTTTCCTCTTTATCACCTTCTTACTTTACCTCTTTCCTCTTCTATCTTCCTTTTCCTTTCTTCATCTTCTTCTATTTTTTAATAAAACTGAAAAGGGGGTCGTGACTGGGAATTCTATATGTAATAAACACGGTCATGTATTCATTTGATTTTTATTTTCTTTAGAAGTCCGATAAAAAGTTTTTCTCGTTTCGATCGAACCTAGTATGTTCGAAATTAAGAAATGGGTAATATATTCCAATATAATTAGACATAAGCTGATAGCTTCATGAATATCCCCACCAGGGGTGAAGGGTTCCCACTCACGACTTATTCCGTGCATCACATTTGTTGCAGATTCTCTTTTTTTTCCCTCCCTTTTTTACTGTTTTAGAGTGGCGACACGTGACAAGATTGTTGCCATGGTAACGCATGTTTGCTGTGGTAACGGATCTGAAAATGCTTATTGAATAATACCAGTTATCATGCCAATCAGTTTGAATTGGTGAACCGCGACAAGAATGGTTGTCATGGCAACGTTTGTTCCCATGGCAACGGATCTCAGTTTAAATGGCGACCGATAGATCTGAATTTTTTTTAAGAATGTCAAAGAGTGAGGTTGAAGGCATGTTGAATTGATTACAACATTGAAATTAATAAGAGAAATTTTATAGTCAAGTGAAACAAGTAGAGTCGTTGGCTACTTTGTCATTTTTGTTTCCTTTTCTAAGGGGGAAAAAAAGAGAAGGATTGTCAAAATTTTTTCTAAATTAGAACTAAACGCTAGAAGGGTTTCAAGGAAGGAAAGAGAATGGGAGTCCTTTAATTCATGAATAATACTTGTCTGGATAGCGAATAAGTATTTTATAGTATATGTGTATTTTTGATATATATCTTGTCTTTTGTAAAGTGTATAGTGTGTCAAAGCTATGGCAACAAATAAAAAAGTTGTTTTGTCACAGGACGAATGTGAAGTCACGTGCACTCAATGCACGTTAGATGAAAAAGAGAAAAGATCTCGCGCCCCGCGGAGATTAATAAGATGCACCGGTTGTGGACTAAAATGGATCCACTTTATTTGCACCAATTTGGATGATACTGCTGAAAATGCAGAAAAAGTTCAAACCGGCGAAATAATAAAATACTGTGAGAATTGTGAAAAGGACCGAGGCCAAATATCTCCAGCGGAGATATCTGACCTCGATGATGAGGAAAAGAATGGAAATCACAATGATTCTCGGGATCAGACGGCAAACCCGAAGGAAGGAATGTCATCTGGAGGGTCTGACACGTCTGCATTAATTCGCCAGATGATGGAAATGATGCATGAAAAATTTTCTAATATGAATGAAAAATTTTCTAACATGGAAGTTAAAATAGAACAGAACGGTGCAGATTTGAGACGTGAGAATGCAGAAATGAGGCGTGAGAATGCAGAAATGAGACGTGAAATAAATGAAAAGTTTGATACCTCGAAACGAGAGACCGATGCTCGATTCGAGGTACTAAACAATAAATTTGACCAGATCTGTTTAGACTTTGCTTCTTCGATTAGCAAATTGAAAGAGCAATCGTCTACTGAACTAGAGCAGGTTAGATACCAGGCCCAACAGTCTACCGAACAGCTCAGAGACGAAACAAATAAAAAATTAAATGAAATAGATGTAAGGTTTGAGAGTACAAACAAAAGATTTTGTGACATCGAACAAAAGGTTGAACAGCAGCGGGCTGAAATAAGTAAATTAAATGTTGTAATATCTAACCTATCAATAGAAACCAAACTAGAGTCGGTTGATCAAAGGATTGGTCAAATTCAAACCGAAGTAGACAGTCTTAAGGGGAATATTACTAAATTGGAAATCGTCAAGTCTGATATCTCCTATCCTTTTCCTGATGGCGATTCTCCAGGGAAAATTTTCCCAGAAACAAGTAACGTCCTCCCGGGAAAGAGTCAAGTGTTGCCTGATGCACGGGACACAACAACGTATTGTCCCCCGCATCAGCCAACCTCGAAATCATGGTTGAGTAATTTCGATGTACCGATGCAGTCGAGTGTTGTGACTACAACAGTCACTAGCGTAAATGCTCACTCTACCTTTGGAATGGTACAATCTTACAGCTTGCTGCCAGGAGGGGAAAGGAGATGCGCCGGACCGTCGGTTACTGCCGTGGTGGGTCCTAAGTTCGAACCTCACATGGTCAACACTAATTATAAAACTTCTCTTGGTCATATGGGAGCGTTCAGTTCGGTGACCACTCCGTCAGTGGCAAATCCGGTGACAACCCCAACCGCTCAGGATAACGCGTTGATTCCACTAGATTCTTTTCCTGCCCCGTATAGTATGAGCTCTAAAGTTTCCCTCCGGGATATTGAACGTTTTCCCACTTTCGATGGGAACATTGCTAACGGGTTACCTCGAGTTTTCCTGCGAAGATTGCAGCAATATCTAGATATGTACAAACTTACTGATGGGGAACGCCTACAAATAGTCGAAAAATGTTTGATCGCCGCTTCGGGCGCATGGTTTGCTTCTGTTAAATACCAAATCCGGACGTTCAGTGATTTTTTGATTCTTTTCAAAGAAGAGTATTGTAATGAGCACATCGAGCGGCTCCAAAAGAGAAACTTACAATCACTCCGGTATGATCGCTCCAAGTATGGGTCCCTCTTGGACTATGCTTGGAAAATCATTGAACTATATTATCAGATAGCTGAACATCCCTCTCAGGCCGAACTGGTAGATATTATAGTTAACGCTCTTCCACCCGATGAGTCCCGGGCCATAGCGTCCCACTTGTGCCAAACGGTGCGAGAAGTCACCTCACGTTTAGCTGCCTTGTGCGGCAAGGAAGTTGGTGGTCCACCAAAACGATACTTCGCCCGACAGGCAAAGATTCTAAAACCGACGAAGACGAAGGTAACGGCAAGTTGCCAGACAGATTTCCTGAGTTATACCCAAGCTGGATCTCGTTATCCTAGTGGGTATGGCTCAGAAAACAACACTAATGGCCGGCGACTATTCAGGAATCGGCCCATGTTCAACAATCGCCGGAGTTATCGTCCTTATGACCGTACCAACATGGAATCGAACCCGGATAGGGGCGATAACATCAGGAGGAATTTTAACAGGACGTACGGAAGAAGGGAGAACGGTAATAGTCAGGGCAATAATAATAACAATAATAGTAACAATAATGTAAACCGACCCCAGAATTCAGTCCCTTCGCAAGTGCGTGGTAACGGTGAGCCTAGAACAATATTAAATGGGAGTGATAGTCGCGAAACTGCGGTAAAGTCGACAAACTAACGCCGCAGTTACCTGATGAAATGGGGGAGGATAACTGCGGGTACATACACCCCATTAACTACAAAATGCAATATTCTAATAATAGTAAATCCGAGTTTCAGATACAAGAATACCCCTCGCCGAATTCCTTAGAATTTATAATAAAATTCGTAATCGATGAAGAGCCATTTGCGGTGGGGGAAGAACGCTATTTCTCGGCGTCTCCCAGCCTAAAGGGAAGTATCGGTGGCGTTGAACTTGTTGCTACCATAGATAGTGGTTCGGAGCTCTGCCTAATGGACTGGGAGGTGTGGAGAAGATTGAAACAGCGCTTCCCTTCTGCAAAATTAAGGCCGTACACGGGTCTTACACTGGGTGCATTTGCTGGGAAGGAAAGTTTTTCAGTTCAAGGGGTTCAAAATTTCAATCTTAATATTCAAAACCATATTTTTGAAATAGCTATTTTTGTTATTAAATACTTGCGAACGGATTTAATCTTGGGTTGCCCATTCTTAGATAAGTTCCATTGTATCATCGACCGTGAAAAGAAAGAAATTCGTATGAAAGATAGTCTCGGGAATGCAGTTACTGTTTCAACTAATAAACCAAATGTAATGTTAGTGGGAATACCGGAAAGAGAGATTGCAATCGGTGAGTCAGGGCGGCCAGTGATGGATCAGCCCATGCTTGACCCCAGGTTTATCTGTCAAGCTGCCTGTGCAGTGACACCTCTCAATGGGGGAGAGGTTAACAGGGACGATCAGCTGGATCCATTCCTGAATGCCGAATGCAATGTCTCTCCACAAGATATCGATACTTACATTACTACTCGGGATGACTTACCATCACCAATTAGATCAGGTCTCCGTAAACTATTATTACAGTACAGATCTCTCTTCTCCGAGTACCCACGTCGTGTTAATGCGCCTCCATACAAAATTCAACTAAAAGATAACGAACCAGTTGTGGGACCTTGCTATTCTGTCCCACAAGCAATGCAACCCGAGTTTGAGGCCGAATTAAATAAATGGTTACGGTTAGGAATTGCTATAGAACAGATGTCCCCATACAGAAATCCTATTCATGTTGTCAGAAAGGCCTCTGGGGGCGTACGTCCCGTTTTGGACCTCAGGGCTACCAACTCTAAAATTATTTCCCCTCAAGCACAGGTTGAACCAATAGACGATTTATTACATCGTGTTTCACAAGCCACTTGGTTCTCATCTTTTGATGCATCTAGTGCCTATTATGGGATCAGTTTACACAAAGAATCATATCAATGTACTAGCTTCGTGTATAAAGGAAGGCAATATTGCCTTACCGTTTTGCCACAGGGATTGAAGAGCAGTCCTGCTGTTTTTCAATCCGTTATGACTAATTTTTTCAACGACTCAACTCGTTCTTTTGTAGTTTTATACCTCGATGATGTTATGGTAAAATCGGTCACGGAAGAAGAACACTTATCTCATTTAGAAAGAACCTTTGAAATTTTCAAGCAGGCAAATTTTTCCTTAAATTTTCAAAAATGTAAGTTCTTCGCACGGGAGATAAAATTTTTAGGTCATATCATTAGTGGCAAAACGATAAGAGTCGACCCTAAATTAAACGAACCCATTCGTTGTTTTCCGGTTCCGAAATCAAAGAAGGCATTACAAAAGTTCCTAGGCCTCATAGGGTGGAGGAGAAAGTTCGTACCAAACTTTTCTGGACTTACCGCTAAATTATATCAACTACTAAAAAAGGATCAAAAATTCACATGGAACGATGAAACATTGGAAACTTTCCATAAGTTAAAAGAGCTTATTAGCAATCCGCCTGCTCTAAGTCAGCCAGATTTCTCCCTGCCATTTCACATACACAGTGATGCGTGTATGGAAAATCTGGCTGGCTATCTTGCACAATATCCAGCAGGTCAAGAAGATCCTAATGTCATCGGATATGCTAGTCGACGGGTAAAGCCTTACGAGTTGTCTCTGTCGATCTCTCAGTTAGAACTACTGTCTGTTCTGTTCCTATGTGAGCACTTTGAACAATATATTATGGGTCGTATCACGTATGTTCATACCGACAATGAAGCAGTTACTCATGCTTTCACTCAGAAGAACCTTGAACCAAGAACCACCAGGATCCTACTTAAATTACAGAAATTTGACTTAACATTTCAGCACTGTCCAGGCCGCGAGAACCTTATCGCCGATACACTTAGTAGATACCCGCCTGAGGTATTGCTTGAACCCGAAACCCATTATGTGCATTTCCTAACGAAAACACAATATGCTGACATTGATTTAAATCATATAAAGAAAAATCAAGAAACTGATGAATTATGTCAAACGTTCTTAAGGCAATATGAAAATAGTGGTAATCAGAGTAGAATCGCAATGCATTGTGGGTTAATGTACATAAAACCGTTGCGAGTTCAAAAATGGCTTTTAGTAATACCTCAGGCTTGTATTCACCAAATTATCAGTATTGTTCACTCCACAGGTCATTTTGGAGTTCAAAAATGTTATCGCTTTTGTCGCGCAATCTTTTATTGGAAAAATCAAAAATCTACCATAAAAAATTTCATCCGAAACTGTATCCAATGTGCGGAAACAAAGTTCACAAACCGAACCATAGCTCAGCAAGAATATCACATAAGAGCAAATGTACCCCATGAGACTCTGGGGGTGGACCTTATTGGGAAATTACCACCTAGCCAGGGATACTATTATATTTTATCATTAATAGATATTTACTCTCGTTTTGTTACTTTTCTTCCGCTCAGAAAAGCTCATACCAAAGAAATAATAACGGTACTAGAGAGAAGATACTTTCACCTTTTACCATATCCTCAAGAATTCTTAAGTGACAGGGGACCACAGTTCCAGTCTAAACTGTGGCAGGATTTCTGTGCTAAGTATAAAATTAAACACAAGAAAACAGCTAGCTATTCTCCTCAGGGTAACAGCATAACAGAGCGCAGCCATAAAGAGCTCAATAGGTTAGTTCGGTTATGGTGTAATGAAGATCAAACCACCTGGTATAGATATCTTGTAAAAATACAGGACCTTCTTAATAATTCTTATTGCTCAAGTATTGGTTGCACGCCGGCGGAACGCTTTCTGAGTTACTCTGCTGTTGACAACTACCGGAAGGTGTTCCCATGGCCAAAACAATTAGATTCCGTTGAAAATAGGTTTAAATTTACGGAGATAGATATAAATTCACGAAATTCTAGTAAACGGTCAACACATTCTGTTACTCTGGAAGAAGGTCAACTAGTAATGCTGAAATTACACAACTTATCGTCAATAATAAAGCAGGAATCCGCCAAATGGATGAAAATTTTCACTGGCCCGTTTGTCGTGAAAAAATTGCTAAAAAACTGCGCTGTTTTGCATAATCTCAAAGGTGAAAGTATCGGAACTCACAATTTTCGAAATTTAAAGATTTTCAATTGTACAGAAGATAAACGTAGTGAATTACTCGCGCAATACCCCAAGTAGATATAATATACTGTCCTAGTGAGACTGGTAACGTTTGAATGGGATGAATGAGTGTGTTAATTTAACAAGCATCAGTAGTTAGTATTCCCAATTAGCAAAATTTTGTTATTCTAACAAAATTTTGTTAATGGGCCGGGGAAAACTGTAATGTACCATTACAGTTGAAAGTAATGGCAATTTTTTTTACGCACCCTGTACCTAGTAATTTTTTTAATTCAATTTCGGTTTAGTTACACAATTCATTTACTCTCTTTACTTCGAATTAAATATAATGAATCGAAAGGTTTCATTAGTAACCATATTCCCACTGAATAATATATTTTATTTATATTTTGATTAAGTGTAAATCCCATTTTCGGATATATAAGTTGAAAAGTTACAAGGTTTACCATTCTGACGTCATACCGAAACATAGTTCCGTCATTGGATGTAAATTTTCTTAATGTCAGACCAATGTAGAATTTAGTCAGGTACCTAATCTTTCCCTCACCCCCTCTCACTAGTCCATAGTCACTTTCAGATCCGGTTATATCTGGATTTGCCAAATTTCTATTTGTTTTGTAATTTCCGCGGCTAAAGTTTTCGTTCTGATTGGAGGAATTCTCCTACCTCTGGCTTTTTCGGCGCAATGTTATCAGAATAATCGAAGACATACTACGAGGAGCAGCCCATGATTTCTTCTTCTACATATCTGCGGTAAAAGGATGGAAATTCTAACTATCTCAAGGTAATATCCAGTTAATTTCATTGATGAACGCCGTATAATGATTTAGGAGCTGACAAACTTACATTTTTCGTGAAGTGAACTGTAAAAAATAAAGGAGAAATGGGAACCAGCTTTACAGACGCCATATTGCTCGTTATCCAAGCCAAAGAATAGACAATATAGGAAAGTGATTTTTGATCTGTTAAAACTCAGTTAGGAATTAGGGACAATACGACCTGGTTTCGTACATATATTATAGTGTGTATAGTAAATGTGATTTTTTTTTATTAGTCAGTAAGTGCATGTACACAGTAGGTTTCATAGTTGCAATGTTAACTTTCGGAATGGCAGCTTAAGTTAGCTTAAAAGGGCTCCTATCCCCTTTTCCAAATTGAACCAGTTCTAGCGGGGGATGGGTTAGTTATTGTTTGTTTTAGGGCCTTTTCCCCTCTTAGGGGAAGGGTCCCTCAATAAACCTCGTTAAGGTGCCCCCAGGGCATCAATCTTTGGCAATCATTATGTAAATAATTGGTCAGGTCAATTGGACCTAGGGTTACTTTTCTCATTTTGCCCCCCTTTAAGTTTAATAGAGCCGACTGTATATACCGACGAGGGAGTAATGTATTTTAAATCTAATATGTTAGGTTACTTTCTTCAATATGCATGTAATTCAATGGTGCATGTTTGGTTTAGTTAGTTGTCTTTATGTATAGTACTAACAGTGGTGTATGTAGTTAGTAGTTTTGTGTGAGTGTGTGAATTTTCGGTTAGGACAGTGTATAAATATGCGTTAATTTAGTACCATTTTTCTAACATAAATAAACCAGAGTAAATATTAAATTTCTGATTAATGAGTACAAGTATATATTTCAGTACACGGTAAATTATGCCTCCACTACAGCGCCATTGCGTCAGGTTTCGCTAATATTGTTTGTTGACATTACGACATCGCCTGACTTAGTGATTTAAGTTGTTTGATTTTGGCCATTTATTTCTAAATTACATCCCGTGGACATGGTTTTCGGTTCAGATGAGTATACATTCATATAAGATAGCATGAGATCTTACTATTTGGAAAATTACAGCTTGCTATGTCGTTTAGAACCCGAAATATCCATTAAAATAAAGAATGCCTATTTTCTTAATAGAAGTAAAGCCCATATGCTGTTACTGTTTGTTTCAAAATGTAGTATTAAATTCTCTTTTCCCGTGGCTGTAGAAAATTCCATTGTTGCTTTAGTTTTATCAGCAAATTGGAAATAGATTAATCGTTGACAATTTAACTTTCAGTAAATGCACATATGATTTTTTTTAAACTGCGAAGTAAATACAATTTGGGTGTTTCGAAACAAAGAGTACGTGGTTCGATGAATGTTATCGTGTAGTAGTTTGAGCGTGATAGATTGTGATAATTATATATATATTTATTACTGTGTAATGTAAATATGTGTATGGCCTGCGTGTAAAATGTATGAAATAGGTTGTCGGTAAAATATTACTTCGCGCGAAAATTAGTAGATAATGAATGAATGTAATGATATATTAATAATATGATATAAAAATAATATGAATGAGATGATGACACCTACATTTAAATGGATAGGCCTAGTGTATGTTATATAGTGAAAATATGAATACGTTTACGAAAAAAAAAATCTCTCGCGTTTTGACTTCTACACCAGTACATTCATCCAACCGAGTTTGCTACTTGGATAGTAAATTGTAGTTGGGAATTGTGTGTTACTTCGTAGTTAAGTACCTCATAACAACAGCCCCAGATCTTAAGCCTTTCAATAGACAGGGTAGCATCATGTGGGAATTACTTCTAAAGGTTGACAGAAATGATAATTAAGAAAAATAACTGCTATTTCCTGTGATCATCGAAAAGTACAGGTTTCGGTCATTTGTACCTTTAACATTCATAGCCTCTCCGAGATTTTTTTTTTCGTTGCTTACCTTATTTATTTATTGTGCAGTGTTCATATAACTCAGTTCGGACTATCCGATTAAATCAACTGCTACTAAATTAATATTCACGTCATTAGCGTACCCGGGCGTCGACCCCTAGTCCCCTTAAGTATTTTCATGTCTTTTCTTAGTTTAATTAGATGAGGGAAATTAACGACGTCCCAGACTGTGGCATGTCTGCGCGGGGTAGCCATCGGTGATGTTTGGTCATCGAAATCACCGATCCAAAATTCAGTTTATTTAATTTTTTTTTTATTTTGGCAAATTCTCATTAGGGATATCTTAGCTATTACTCTAATTTCATTACTATTCTGGAATCTTCTAGTTTCCAAGAGGTCGGATGATTTTTTTTTCTTTTGAAATTCTAAATTAACGCCGTCTCTAACCTTCCGGAGGATTTTCGGGACCCTGCTGGTTTGGGCCGGATACGGGGATCGGATTTCAATCTTACAACCAAACTCTTGTGGGATTGGGATCTGATGGACACAGAACTTGCATCCTTGGCAGCAGGGCGCTCCTTGAGTCTACGTATTTGAGTAGACCACCCTTTTGGCATGTTAAGAATATTTTGGCTATGGATTTTGTTGAGAGCGAAATTCGACTTTTATCTTTGTAGCGTTAGTTATTTCCCACTTAAGTCTTTGGCGCCCCTATTCTTCGTCTTCCTTCTTCTCTATCTCTCTCTCTGTCTTCATTACTTCGAGATTTTTTTTTTTTCAAATTTTTCAACCTCCCCCCCCCCCCGGTTTCTGAAACTCATGAAAACGTACAATATTCATATCACTTATTTCGATCGTATGTACTAACTGAGACATCGAGGGATGCAATTCGTGGAGGTATTGCAGCACAACTCAGGACCATTTTCGCGATATTCAATCCACCACGGGAGAAACTGACGAGAAGGTACACTATGCTTTCAGATTCCTGAAAACATTTGTTATTCATTGATCGTACAAATTATATCCATTAATTACTGATTTCTGGTTTTTCTTTCTATTGATTGGTCATATAGTGTGTATGTATTAGTAGTTTGGGCCCACTAGTTTCGAATAACATTGATTTTTTTTCTGTATATACATCTATATATGTACTTACATAGTTTTAAAAGTTACGTGCCTGCTCTATTTGTTGTATTTCCACCTCTTATGTCAACTTATTAAATAACACCAACTATTTTTTTATATACGCGGATCTTTAGTAAATTGAGAATGATTATTGATTATCGGGTTTATATATATAAAGTACAATGTTGCAACCTTATGAGAAAAAAAAGTGAATTTTGATAGTCAGGGTTTTTGTTTTGATTTTGAGCCAATAAAATATGAATACTTATCGAATATAAAAAGGTTATGTAGATATTAAATGTCGACGAAATACTACGATGGATATTAAAATGAAATTTATTATATTGAGTAATATGAATATATATATATGTGAGTATGTATGTGGAGGGCTCGGTATTTACCCTGGTTGTTTTAGGTTGCCATAGATTTTTGACACCCGACATTTACCAACTATTTGTGATATATAGTATTACCGCGTAAATTGTAATAAATGACATTTTGTTGAGTTGTTATTGATGTTTGTGACTATTAAAGTTGAATATAATGTTAAATACTGCATGTAAATAAAACAAGTAGCAGGTCGTAAGAAAAGTAAAAATAACCCTAATCCTTATCCAAATTTATTTGCGAGATCATAGTGAAATCAGTAAGCTACGAAACAGTGCGCCCCACCAACGAATCCTTCTATCAGTAAACTATGAAACAAATCCTTCCCCTACGATCGGAAACCTAACTATTCAGTGACTAGAATCTTTTGACTACACTATCTATACTAGAAAAAAAAATAGTGATCTTAAATTCAACGAACTGAAATTAGGTTAATAATTTAGTAATGTGAATACAGGAATATGGAAATATGTTCCCAATGTCTGTGACTGAATTCGATAATTTTTCTTTAATCTTGATAAACTTTGAAATTTTATATCAAGTGCGTCAAGTGACGAAATGAGAAATATAAATATATATGTGATATGAAGCAACTATTTGTCTATAGTTAAAACAAAAACTATTAAATACTCTCATGGACACAAATCACAGTGCGTAAAGAGAGTTGAAAAAAGGAGTTATTATCGACGTGAGAACAAAGACTCATAAAATTGTCGAAATGTCTCCTCTTGGGACAGAGACTCAATAAAATGCTACTACAGTGTTTTTTTTAGAATGATTAACCAATTATATTTTTTTCTTTCTTTTGCCCGCAATGATATGTATCCATTGCACTGAATCTTAAATATATTGACCTTTGAATTTTCTTTTTTTTTTCCTTTATTTTCTGTCTTTCGTTTTTTTTTGTCGATTTTTTTTATGTAATCCAACTTTTAATATCACTAGAAAGAGAAATGTGTTATTTGATTTTGTTGAAAGTAGCGGATTTCTGTGCATGCTTATGAAACATTCTTTTCATGTATTAAAATTTTTCCTGTTATGTCAAACTAAGTTTTCTTTTATTGAAATGTAATAAATGTCTATAGAAATGTAGTTAGGTTAGTTTAATTCAACTAAATACAACCCGAAGTATACATTGTCCTGTATGAATGTGTGTGTGAGTGAAATGTAGGTTTAGTATTAAGTGCACAAATTATTTTGACATATATGTGTGACTTATTATAATTAATGGTAGTTGGCAATTAAAGTCATTGAATGTCAATACTAACTTAATTTAAGTTGGCTCTATGAAGGAAGTAAAAAGGACTGAAGTAGCCTGAACGAATGATCAGCATGGGAGAACTGTGAAAGTCAAAATCTTCGACAAATATGTGATACTCTGATTTTTTTTCTCTGTGGTCGATTCTAACATGCCATCAACTTCGTCGTTCATTTTTCAAATATTGGATATTAGTCTAGAACTTCTGGAAATATTGAATAAATGGTAAAATTAAACTTTCTCATCTATCTCAGAGCTAGATTGGGATAATTCGGTAGTTGGGGTCAAATGGATCTAGATCTGGGATGTATGGGTTAACATGTGTCTACCTTTGATCACCTTAATACCAAATATTCACCCAATAGCTATTGGAAATGATCCCAATTCGATAATTATTCACTTTCCTTTTACCATATTTCTCAAAATATCCAGTAACAGTTTCCTCTTTATCACCTTCTTACTTTACCTCTTTCCTCTTCTATCTTCCTTTTCCTTTCTTCATCTTCTTCTATTTTTTAATAAAACTGAAAAGGGGGTCGTGACTGGGAATTCTATATGTAATAAACACGGTCATGTATTCATTTGATTTTTATTTTCTTTAGAAGTCCGATAAAAAGTTTTTCTCGTTTCGATCGAACCTAGTATGTTCGAAATTAAGAAATGGGTAATATATTCCAATATAATTAGACATAAGCTGATAGCTTCATGAATATCCCCACCAGGGGTGAAGGGTTCCCACTCACGACTTATTCCGTGCATCACATTTGTTGCAGATTCTCTTTTTTTTCCCTCCCTTTTTTACTGTTTTAGAGTGGCGACACGTGACAAGATTGTTGCCATGGTAACGCATGTTTGCTGTGGTAACGGATCTGAAAATGCTTATTGAATAATACCAGTTATCATGCCAATCAGTTTGAATTGGTGAACCGCGACAAGAATGGTTGTCATGGCAACGTTTGTTCCCATGGCAACGGATCTCAGTTTAAATGGCGACCGATAGATCTGAATTTTTTTTAAGAATGTCAAAGAGTGAGGTTGAAGGCATGTTGAATTGATTACAACATTGAAATTAATAAGAGAAATTTTATAGTCAAGTGAAACAAGTAGAGTCGTTGGCTACTTTGTCATTTTTGTTTCCTTTTCTAAGGGGGAAAAAAAGAGAAGGATTGTCAAAATTTTTTCTAAATTAGAACTAAACGCTAGAAGGGTTTCAAGGAAGGAAAGAGAATGGGAGTCCTTTAATTCATGAATAATACTTGTCTGGATAGCGAATAAGTATTTTATAGTATATGTGTATTTTTGATATATATCTTGTCTTTTGTAAAGTGTATAGTGTGTCAAAGCTATGGCAACAAATAAAAAAGTTGTTTTGTCACAGGACGAATGTGAAGTCACGTGCACTCAATGCACGTTAGATGAAAAAGAGAAAAGATCTCGCGCCCCGCGGAGATTAATAAGATGCACCGGTTGTGGACTAAAATGGATCCACTTTATTTGCACCAATTTGGATGATACTGCTGAAAATGCAGAAAAAGTTCAAACCGGCGAAATAATAAAATACTGTGAGAATTGTGAAAAGGACCGAGGCCAAATATCTCCAGCGGAGATATCTGACCTCGATGATGAGGAAAAGAATGGAAATCACAATGATTCTCGGGATCAGACGGCAAACCCGAAGGAAGGAATGTCATCTGGAGGGTCTGACACGTCTGCATTAATTCGCCAGATGATGGAAATGATGCATGAAAAATTTTCTAATATGAATGAAAAATTTTCTAACATGGAAGTTAAAATAGAACAGAACGGTGCAGATTTGAGACGTGAGAATGCAGAAATGAGGCGTGAGAATGCAGAAATGAGACGTGAAATAAATGAAAAGTTTGATACCTCGAAACGAGAGACCGATGCTCGATTCGAGGTACTAAACAATAAATTTGACCAGATCTGTTTAGACTTTGCTTCTTCGATTAGCAAATTGAAAGAGCAATCGTCTACTGAACTAGAGCAGGTTAGATACCAGGCCCAACAGTCTACCGAACAGCTCAGAGACGAAACAAATAAAAAATTAAATGAAATAGATGTAAGGTTTGAGAGTACAAACAAAAGATTTTGTGACATCGAACAAAAGGTTGAACAGCAGCGGGCTGAAATAAGTAAATTAAATGTTGTAATATCTAACCTATCAATAGAAACCAAACTAGAGTCGGTTGATCAAAGGATTGGTCAAATTCAAACCGAAGTAGACAGTCTTAAGGGGAATATTACTAAATTGGAAATCGTCAAGTCTGATATCTCCTATCCTTTTCCTGATGGCGATTCTCCAGGGAAAATTTTCCCAGAAACAAGTAACGTCCTCCCGGGAAAGAGTCAAGTGTTGCCTGATGCACGGGACACAACAACGTATTGTCCCCCGCATCAGCCAACCTCGAAATCATGGTTGAGTAATTTCGATGTACCGATGCAGTCGAGTGTTGTGACTACAACAGTCACTAGCGTAAATGCTCACTCTACCTTTGGAATGGTACAATCTTACAGCTTGCTGCCAGGAGGGGAAAGGAGATGCGCCGGACCGTCGGTTACTGCCGTGGTGGGTCCTAAGTTCGAACCTCACATGGTCAACACTAATTATAAAACTTCTCTTGGTCATATGGGAGCGTTCAGTTCGGTGACCACTCCGTCAGTGGCAAATCCGGTGACAACCCCAACCGCTCAGGATAACGCGTTGATTCCACTAGATTCTTTTCCTGCCCCGTATAGTATGAGCTCTAAAGTTTCCCTCCGGGATATTGAACGTTTTCCCACTTTCGATGGGAACATTGCTAACGGGTTACCTCGAGTTTTCCTGCGAAGATTGCAGCAATATCTAGATATGTACAAACTTACTGATGGGGAACGCCTACAAATAGTCGAAAAATGTTTGATCGCCGCTTCGGGCGCATGGTTTGCTTCTGTTAAATACCAAATCCGGACGTTCAGTGATTTTTTGATTCTTTTCAAAGAAGAGTATTGTAATGAGCACATCGAGCGGCTCCAAAAGAGAAACTTACAATCACTCCGGTATGATCGCTCCAAGTATGGGTCCCTCTTGGACTATGCTTGGAAAATCATTGAACTATATTATCAGATAGCTGAACATCCCTCTCAGGCCGAACTGGTAGATATTATAGTTAACGCTCTTCCACCCGATGAGTCCCGGGCCATAGCGTCCCACTTGTGCCAAACGGTGCGAGAAGTCACCTCACGTTTAGCTGCCTTGTGCGGCAAGGAAGTTGGTGGTCCACCAAAACGATACTTCGCCCGACAGGCAAAGATTCTAAAACCGACGAAGACGAAGGTAACGGCAAGTTGCCAGACAGATTTCCTGAGTTATACCCAAGCTGGATCTCGTTATCCTAGTGGGTATGGCTCAGAAAACAACACTAATGGCCGGCGACTATTCAGGAATCGGCCCATGTTCAACAATCGCCGGAGTTATCGTCCTTATGACCGTACCAACATGGAATCGAACCCGGATAGGGGCGATAACATCAGGAGGAATTTTAACAGGACGTACGGAAGAAGGGAGAACGGTAATAGTCAGGGCAATAATAATAACAATAATAGTAACAATAATGTAAACCGACCCCAGAATTCAGTCCCTTCGCAAGTGCGTGGTAACGGTGAGCCTAGAACAATATTAAATGGGAGTGATAGTCGCGAAACTGCGGTAAAGTCGACAAACTAACGCCGCAGTTACCTGATGAAATGGGGGAGGATAACTGCGGGTACATACACCCCATTAACTACAAAATGCAATATTCTAATAATAGTAAATCCGAGTTTCAGATACAAGAATACCCCTCGCCGAATTCCTTAGAATTTATAATAAAATTCGTAATCGATGAAGAGCCATTTGCGGTGGGGGAAGAACGCTATTTCTCGGCGTCTCCCAGCCTAAAGGGAAGTATCGGTGGCGTTGAACTTGTTGCTACCATAGATAGTGGTTCGGAGCTCTGCCTAATGGACTGAGAGGTGTGGAGAAGATTGAAACAGCGCTTCCCTTCTGCAAAATTAAGGCCGTACACGGGTCTTACACTGGGTGCATTTGCTGGGAAGGAAAGTTTTTCAGTTCAAGGGGTTCAAAATTTCAATCTTAATATTCAAAACCATATTTTTGAAATAGCTATTTTTGTTATTAAATACTTGCGAACGGATTTAATCTTGGGTTGCCCATTCTTAGATAAGTTCCATTGTATCATCGACCGTGAAAAGAAAGAAATTCGTATGAAAGATAGTCTCGGGAATGCAGTTACTGTTTCAACTAATAAACCAAATGTAATGTTAGTGGGAATACCGGAAAGAGAGATTGCAATCGGTGAGTCAGGGCGGCCAGTGATGGATCAGCCCATGCTTGACCCCAGGTTTATCTGTCAAGCTGCCTGTGCAGTGACACCTCTCAATGGGGGAGAGGTTAACAGGGACGATCAGCTGGATCCATTCCTGAATGCCGAATGCAATGTCTCTCCACAAGATATCGATACTTACATTACTACTCGGGATGACTTACCATCACCAATTAGATCAGGTCTCCGTAAACTATTATTACAGTACAGATCTCTCTTCTCCGAGTACCCACGTCGTGTTAATGCGCCTCCATACAAAATTCAACTAAAAGATAACGAACCAGTTGTGGGACCTTGCTATTCTGTCCCACAAGCAATGCAACCCGAGTTTGAGGCCGAATTAAATAAATGGTTACGGTTAGGAATTGCTATAGAACAGATGTCCCCATACAGAAATCCTATTCATGTTGTCAGAAAGGCCTCTGGGGGCGTACGTCCCGTTTTGGACCTCAGGGCTACCAACTCTAAAATTATTTCCCCTCAAGCACAGGTTGAACCAATAGACGATTTATTACATCGTGTTTCACAAGCCACTTGGTTCTCATCTTTTGATGCATCTAGTGCCTATTATGGGATCAGTTTACACAAAGAATCATATCAATGTACTAGCTTCGTGTATAAAGGAAGGCAATATTGCCTTACCGTTTTGCCACAGGGATTGAAGAGCAGTCCTGCTGTTTTTCAATCCGTTATGACTAATTTTTTCAACGACTCAACTCGTTCTTTTGTAGTTTTATACCTCGATGATGTTATGGTAAAATCGGTCACGGAAGAAGAACACTTATCTCATTTAGAAAGAACCTTTGAAATTTTCAAGCAGGCAAATTTTTCCTTAAATTTTCAAAAATGTAAGTTCTTCGCACGGGAGATAAAATTTTTAGGTCATATCATTAGTGGCAAAACGATAAGAGTCGACCCTAAATTAAACGAACCCATTCGTTGTTTTCCGGTTCCGAAATCAAAGAAGGCATTACAAAAGTTCCTAGGCCTCATAGGGTGGAGGAGAAAGTTCGTACCAAACTTTTCTGGACTTACCGCTAAATTATATCAACTACTAAAAAAGGATCAAAAATTCACATGGAACGATGAAACATTGGAAACTTTCCATAAGTTAAAAGAGCTTATTAGCAATCCGCCTGCTCTAAGTCAGCCAGATTTCTCCCTGCCATTTCACATACACAGTGATGCGTGTATGGAAAATCTGGCTGGCTATCTTGCACAATATCCAGCAGGTCAAGAAGATCCTAATGTCATCGGATATGCTAGTCGACGGGTAAAGCCTTACGAGTTGTCTCTGTCGATCTCTCAGTTAGAACTACTGTCTGTTCTGTTCCTATGTGAGCACTTTGAACAATATATTATGGGTCGTATCACGTATGTTCATACCGACAATGAAGCAGTTACTCATGCTTTCACTCAGAAGAACCTTGAACCAAGAACCACCAGGATCCTACTTAAATTACAGAAATTTGACTTAACATTTCAGCACTGTCCAGGCCGCGAGAACCTTATCGCCGATACACTTAGTAGATACCCGCCTGAGGTATTGCTTGAACCCGAAACCCATTATGTGCATTTCCTAACGAAAACACAATATGCTGACATTGATTTAAATCATATAAAGAAAAATCAAGAAACTGATGAATTATGTCAAACGTTCTTAAGGCAATATGAAAATAGTGGTAATCAGAGTAGAATCGCAATGCATTGTGGGTTAATGTACATAAAACCGTTGCGAGTTCAAAAATGGCTTTTAGTAATACCTCAGGCTTGTATTCACCAAATTATCAGTATTGTTCACTCCACAGGTCATTTTGGAGTTCAAAAATGTTATCGCTTTTGTCGCGCAATCTTTTATTGGAAAAATCAAAAATCTACCATAAAAAATTTCATCCGAAACTGTATCCAATGTGCGGAAACAAAGTTCACAAACCGAACCATAGCTCAGCAAGAATATCACATAAGAGCAAATGTACCCCATGAGACTCTGGGGGTGGACCTTATTGGGAAATTACCACCTAGCCAGGGATACTATTATATTTTATCATTAATAGATATTTACTCTCGTTTTGTTACTTTTCTTCCGCTCAGAAAAGCTCATACCAAAGAAATAATAACGGTACTAGAGAGAAGATACTTTCACCTTTTACCATATCCTCAAGAATTCTTAAGTGACAGGGGACCACAGTTCCAGTCTAAACTGTGGCAGGATTTCTGTGCTAAGTATAAAATTAAACACAAGAAAACAGCTAGCTATTCTCCTCAGGGTAACAGCATAACAGAGCGCAGCCATAAAGAGCTCAATAGGTTAGTTCGGTTATGGTGTAATGAAGATCAAACCACCTGGTATAGATATCTTGTAAAAATACAGGACCTTCTTAATAATTCTTATTGCTCAAGTATTGGTTGCACGCCGGCGGAACGCTTTCTGAGTTACTCTGCTGTTGACAACTACCGGAAGGTGTTCCCATGGCCAAAACAATTAGATTCCGTTGAAAATAGGTTTAAATTTACGGAGATAGATATAAATTCACGAAATTCTAGTAAACGGTCAACACATTCTGTTACTCTGGAAGAAGGTCAACTAGTAATGCTGAAATTACACAACTTATCGTCAATAATAAAGCAGGAATCCGCCAAATGGATGAAAATTTTCACTGGCCCGTTTGTCGTGAAAAAATTGCTAAAAAACTGCGCTGTTTTGCATAATCTCAAAGGTGAAAGTATCGGAACTCACAATTTTCGAAATTTAAAGATTTTCAATTGTACAGAAGATAAACGTAGTGAATTACTCGCGCAATACCCCAAGTAGATATAATATACTGTCCTAGTGAGACTGGTAACGTTTGAATGGGATGAATGAGTGTGTTAATTTAACAAGCATCAGTAGTTAGTATTCCCAATTAGCAAAATTTTGTTATTCTAACAAAATTTTGTTAATGGGCCGGGGAAAACTGTAATGTACCATTACAGTTGAAAGTAATGGCAATTTTTTTTACGCACCCTGTACCTAGTAATTTTTTTAATTCAATTTCGGTTTAGTTACACAATTCATTTACTCTCTTTACTTCGAATTAAATATAATGAATCGAAAGGTTTCATTAGTAACCATATTCCCACTGAATAATATATTTTATTTATATTTTGATTAAGTGTAAATCCCATTTTCGGATATATAAGTTGAAAAGTTACAAGGTTTACCATTCTGACGTCATACCGAAACATAGTTCCGTCATTGGATGTAAATTTTCTTAATGTCAGACCAATGTAGAATTTAGTCAGGTACCTAATCTTTCCCTCACCCCCTCTCACTAGTCCATAGTCACTTTCAGATCCGGTTATATCTGGATTTGCCAAATTTCTATTTGTTTTGTAATTTCCGCGGCTAAAGTTTTCGTTCTGATTGGAGGAATTCTCCTACCTCTGGCTTTTTCGGCGCAATGTTATCAGAATAATCGAAGACATACTACGAGGAGCAGCCCATGATTTCTTCTTCTACATATCTGCGGTAAAAGGATGGAAATTCTAACTATCTCAAGGTAATATCCAGTTAATTTCATTGATGAACGCCGTATAATGATTTAGGAGCTGACAAACTTACATTTTTCGTGAAGTGAACTGTAAAAAATAAAGGAGAAATGGGAACCAGCTTTACAGACGCCATATTGCTCGTTATCCAAGCCAAAGAATAGACAATATAGGAAAGTGATTTTTGATCTGTTAAAACTCAGTTAGGAATTAGGGACAATACGACCTGGTTTCGTACATATATTATAGTGTGTATAGTAAATGTGATTTTTTTTTATTAGTCAGTAAGTGCATGTACACAGTAGGTTTCATAGTTGCAATGTTAACTTTCGGAATGGCAGCTTAAGTTAGCTTAAAAGGGCTCCTATCCCCTTTTCCAAATTGAACCAGTTCTAGCGGGGGATGGGTTAGTTATTGTTTGTTTTAGGGCCTTTTCCCCTCTTAGGGGAAGGGTCCCTCAATAAACCTCGTTAAGGTGCCCCCAGGGCATCAATCTTTGGCAATCATTATGTAAATAATTGGTCAGGTCAATTGGACCTAGGGTTACTTTTCTCATTTTGCCCCCCTTTAAGTTTAATAGAGCCGACTGTATATACCGACGAGGGAGTAATGTATTTTAAATCTAATATGTTAGGTTACTTTCTTCAATATGCATGTAATTCAATGGTGCATGTTTGGTTTAGTTAGTTGTCTTTATGTATAGTACTAACAGTGGTGTATGTAGTTAGTAGTTTTGTGTGAGTGTGTGAATTTTCGGTTAGGACAGTGTATAAATATGCGTTAATTTAGTACCATTTTTCTAACATAAATAAACCAGAGTAAATATTAAATTTCTGATTAATGAGTACAAGTATATATTTCAGTACACGGTAAATTATGCCTCCACTACAGCGCCATTGCGTCAGGTTTCGCTAATCAATTGTTTGTTGACATTACGACATCGCCTGACTTAGTGATTTAAGTTGTTTGATTTTGGCCATTTATTTCTAAATTACATCCCGTGGACATGGTTTTCGGTTCAGATGAGTATACATTCATATAAGATAGCATGAGATCTTACTATTTGGAAAATTACAGCTTGCTATGTCGTTTAGAACCCGAAATATCCATTAAAATAAAGAATGCCTATTTTCTTAATAGAAGTAAAGCCCATATGCTGTTACTGTTTGTTTCAAAATGTAGTATTAAATTCTCTTTTCCCGTGGCTGTAGAAAATTCCATTGTTGCTTTAGTTTTATCAGCAAATTGGAAATAGATTAATCGTTGACAATTTAACTTTCAGTAAATGCACATATGATTTTTTTTTAAACTGCGAAGTAAATACAATTTGGGTGTTTCGAAACAAAGAGTACGTGGTTCGATGAATGTTATCGTGTAGTAGTTTGAGCGTGATAGATTGTGATAATTATATATATATTTATTACTGTGTAATGTAAATATGTGTATGGCCTGCGTGTAAAATGTATGAAATAGGTTGTCGGTAAAATATTACTTCGCGCGAAAATTAGTAGATAATGAATGAATGTAATGATATATTAATAATATGATATAAAATAATATGAATGAGATGATGACACCTACATTTAAATGGATAGGCCTAGTGTATGTTATATAGTGAAAATATGAATACGTTTACGAAAAAAAAATCTCTCGCGTTTTGACTTCTACACCAGTACATTCATCCAACCGAGTTTGCTACTTGGATAGTAAATTGTAGTTGGGAATTGTGTGTTACTTCGTAGTTAAGTACCTCATAACAACAGCCCCAGATCTTAAGCCTTTCAATAGACAGGGTAGCATCATGTGGGAATTACTTCTAAAGGTTGACAGAAATGATAATTAAGAAAAATAACTGCTATTTCCTGTGATCATCGAAAAGTACAGGTTTCGGTCATTTGTACCTTTAACATTCATAGCCTCTCCGAGATTTTTTTTTTCGTTGCTTACCTTATTTATTTATTGTGCAGTGTTCATATAACTCAGTTCGGACTATCCGATTAAATCAACTGCTACTAAATTAATATTCACGTCATTAGCGTACCCGGACGTCGACCCCTAGTCCCCTTAAGTATTTTCATGTCTTTTCTTAGTTTAATTAGATGAGGGAAATTAACGACGTCCCAGACTGTGGCATGTCTGCGCGGGGTAGCCATCGGTGATGTTTGGTCATCGAAATCACCGATCCAAAATTCAGTTTATTTAATTTTTTTTTTTATTTTGGCAAATTCTCATTAGGGATATCTTAGCTATTACTCTAATTTCATTACTATTCTGGAATCTTCTAGTTTCCAAGAGGTCGGATGATTTTTTTTTCTTTTGAAATTCTAAATTAACGCCGTCTCTAACCTTCCGGAGGATTTTCGGGACCCTGCTGGTTTGGGCCGGATACGGGGATCGGATTTCAATCTTACAACCAAACTCTTGTGGGATTGGGATCTGATGGACACAGAACTTGCATCCTTGGCAGCAGGGTGCTCCTTGAGTCTACGTATTTGAGTAGACCACCCTTTTGGCATGTTAAGAATATTTTGGCTATGGATTTTGTTGAGAGCGAAATTCGACTTTTATCTTTGTAGCGTTAGTTATTTCCCACTTAAGTCTTTGGCGCCCCTATTCTTCGTCTTCCTTCTTCTCTATCTCTCTCTCTGTCTTCATTACTTCGAGATTTTTTTTTTCAAATTTTTCAACCTCCCCCCCCCCGGTTTCTGAAACTCATGAAAACGTACAATATTCATATCACTTATTTCGATCGTATGTACTAACTGAGACATCGAGGGATGCAATTCGTGGAGGTATTGCAGCACAACTCAGGACCATTTTCGCGATATTCAATCCACCACGGGAGAAACTGACGAGAAGGTACACTATGCTTTCAGATTCCTGAAAACATTTGTTATTCATTGATCGTACAAATTATATCCATTAATTACTGATTTCTGGTTTTTCTTTCTATTGATTGGTCATATAGTGTGTATGTATTAGTAGTTTGGGCCCACTAGTTTCGAATAACATTGATTTTTTTTCTGTATATACATCTATATATGTACTTACATAGTTTTAAAAGTTACGTGCCTGCTCTATTTGTTGTATTTCCACCTCTTATGTCAACTTATTAAATAACACCAACTATTTTTTTTATATACGCGGATCTTTAGTAAATTGAGAATGATTATTGATTATCGGGTTTATATATATAAAGTACAATGTTGCAACCTTATGAGAAAAAAAAGTGAATTTTGATAGTCAGGGTTTTTGTTTTGATTTTGAGCCAATAAAATATGAATACTTATCGAATATAAAAAGGTTATGTAGATATTAAATGTCGACGAAATACTACGATGGATATTAAAATGAAATTTATTATATTGAGTAATATGAATATATATATATGTGAGTATGTATGTGGAGGGCTCGGTATTTACCCTGGTTGTTTTAGGTTGCCATAGATTTTTGACACCCGACATTTACCAACTATTTGTGATATATAGTATTACCGCGTAAATTGTAATAAATGACATTTTGTTGAGTTGTTATTGATGTTTGTGACTATTAAAGTTGAATATAATGTTAAATACTGCATGTAAATAAAACAAGTAGCAGGTCGTAAGAAAAGTAAAAATAACCCTAATCCTTATCCAAATTTATTTGCGAGATCATAGTGAAATCAGTAAGCTACGAAACAGTGCGCCCCACCAACGAATCCTTCTATCAGTAAACTATGAAACAAATCCTTCCCCTACGATCGGAAACCTAACTATTCAGTGACTAGAATCTTTTGACTACACTATCTATACTAGAAAAAAAATAGTGATCTTAAATTCAACGAACTGAAATTAGGTTAATAATTTAGTAATGTGAATACAGGAATATGGAAATATGTTCCCAATGTCTGTGACTGAATTCGATAATTTTTCTTTAATCTTGATAAACTTTGAAATTTTATATCAAGTGCGTCAAGTGACGAAATGAGAAATATAAATATATATGTGATATGAAACAACTATTTGTCTATAGTTAAAACAAAAACTATTAAATACTCTCATGGACACAAATCACAGTGCGTAAAGAGAGTTGAAAAAAGGAGTTATTATCGACGTGAGAACAAAGACTCATAAAATTGTCGAAATGTCTCCTCTTGGGACAGAGACTCAATAAAATGCTACTACAGTGTTTTTTTTTTTTAGAATGATTAACCAATTATATTTTTTTCTTTCTTTTGCCCGCAATGATATGTATCCATTGCACTGAATCTTAAATATATTGACCTTTGAATTTTCTTTTTTTCCCTTTATTTTCTGTCTTTCGTTTTTTTTTTTTGTCGATTTTTTTTTATGTAATCCAACTTTTAGTATCACTAGAAAGAGAAATGTGTTATTTGATTTTGTTGAAAGTAGCGGATTTCTGTGCATGCTTATGAAACATTCTTTTCATGTATTAAAATTTTTCCTGTTATGTCAAACTAAGTTTTCTTTTATTGAAATGTAATAAATGTCTATAGAAATGTAGTTAGGTTAGTTTAATTCAACTAAATACAACCCGAAGTATACATTGTCCTGTATGAATGTGTGTGTGAGTGAAATGTAGGTTTAGTATTAAGTGCACAAATTATTTTGGCATATATGTGTGACTTATTATAATTAATGGTAGTTGGCAATTAAAGTCATTGAATGTCAATACTAACTTAATTTAAGTTGGCTCTATGAAGGAAGTAAAAAGGACTGAAGTAGCCTGAACGAATGATCAGCATGGGAGAACTGTGAAAGTCAAAATCTTCGACAAATATGTGATACTCTGATTTTTTTTTTTTCTCTGTGGTCGATTCTAACATGCCATCAACTTCGTCGTTCATTTTTCAAATATTGGATATTAGTCTAGAACTTCTGGAAATATTGAATAAATGGTAAAATTAAACTTTCTCATCTATCTCAGAGCTAGATTGGGATAATTCGGTAGTTGGGGTCAAATGGATCTAGATCTGGGATGTATGGGTTAACATGTGTCTACCTTTGATCACCTTAATACCAAATATTCACCCAATAGCTATTGGAAATGATCCCAATTCGATAATTATTCACTTTCCTTTTACCATATTTCTCAAAATATCCAGTAACAGTTTCCTCTTTATCACCTTCTTACTTTACCTCTTTCCTCTTCTATCTTCCTTTTCCTTTCTTCATCTTCTTCTATTTTTTAATAAAACTGAAAAGGGGGTCGTGACTGGGAATTCTATATGTAATAAACACGGTCATGTATTCATTTGATTTTTATTTTCTTTAGAAGTCCGATAAAAAGTTTTTCTCGTTTCGATCGAACCTAGTATGTTCGAAATTAAGAAATGGGTAATATATTCCAATATAATTAGACATAAGCTGATAGCTTCATGAATATCCCCACCAGGGGTGAAGGGTTCCCACTCACGACTTATTCCGTGCATCACATTTGTTGCAGATTCTCTTTTTTTTTTCCTCCCTTTTTACAAATTTTATTCTTTCTGTGCTAAGATAAGCTATTTCAGCTTGTATATTAATAGCTAATTATTACGGAGGTGATTTGCTTATCAGTATTATTATTAATAAGGAAGGTTGATCGATTCCAAGTGGAGCTCCGGAATAGATTACTGTAGCGTTAGCAAATCTCATTGTCCACAATTAACCAAATCGAAAGGGGAATGGTTTCTCAGTAGTAAAGCGTCGAGAAATCTCTGATTCGATCTCAGGACATGTGAAGTGTTGTGCACATCATGTTCGTGCGTTTTCTCGGGTTCTTCCTTTCTGTAGCAAATTTTTATTCCATCTACTCCTTGTGGAGGGCGGTGGCTCAATGGAAGAGCGTTCACCTCCGGTGCTTGGGGTCCCCGGTTCGATCCCAGCTCGCGCCGTGTGCACTTTGTGGTGGACAAACACCGTGCTCGTGGGTTTCCTCGGGGTTCTCCCGTTTCCTCCCACTCTTCATTCCACCATTTCATTCATTTCCCATCATCACCGTCTCCTTTAGCCTAACCGGCATAAATGTGGGACGTAAAACTTAAAGATTTCATTTCATTTTCCATCTACTCCTTCATAATCATTCACTCTTACTAATCATTCAAGTCCTTCAACCTAAAGGACAGTGGCGGATTTAAAAGGTAAAAACTGGGGGGAAGCCAGTACCCAGACTATGATAGGTGTATATATAAACTTTCAAAAATATATAAATAATAGCTTAAATGATTTTTGTCACCGAAAAAACTGGGGATCCTAGGCTCCCCGACCCTGGCCTAGATCCGCCACTGCTAAAGGGCATAATCATGGGACATTCAACCAAAAACCATCAGATCAGCCATATCCCCTGATGAGGGACACTCGGTCAAAAAGATGTAAGGGTTTATTCAAATCACCCATCCTGAGTGAGGCTTTCCTGTGTTTTTTTCATTCACACTAAGTTCAATCCATGCTAAATGATCGAGAAAAAAGAAAAATTGCCGCTCGATATTTTCAAAAAAATCTAATTTTTCCATGAAGTTTATCCTATATGAGGGTACTTCAAAACGACAATTAATTATTTTTTACAACATCCAATGGCAACGCAACGGCTGCCGCCATTTTGCGTTTTTTCGATTTTAGGCGTTTACGTTATTTTGAATATCTCAGCATGTATTTGTCCTACCAAATTGATAATTGCTGGATGTCTCTAACTTGTGCAGAGCTAAAACTTTGATCTCTTAACATTTTTCCTAAAACCATTTGAAGGGGGTGAAATCAGGGCCTACAGTAGCAACATTTTTGGACATTGAAAACATGTTTGTGAAGAGGAAACAACTGATGTAGAGGTCTGAATTTGTGTGTGCATGTAGCTCGGAGTCATAAGTTAATATACAAAAATTTACAGACCTGTAGGTGCTGCTAAAGGTCTGAAAAAATCGTAAAAATTGGGGAATTATGCCAATTTAACATATTTCACTGTCCAATATCTCCAATGAGCCTGGATAGAAAAATCTGAAATTTTGGGAATAGTTAGTCCTTTAGTATGCCGTAACACACAACAAAGCGCGTTTTGTGTTTTTTAGGAGAAGGGAGTCAAAGTATTAAGTAATGACGTCATACTCTAGGAGGTGTTTTGTTCATGAAATCTTTTTTTGGACATTGAAAACATGTTTCGGAAGAGGAAACAACTTACGTAGAGGTCTGAATTTGTGAGTGCATGATGTAGTGCGGGGTCATAAGTTAATACACAAAAATTTCCAGGCCTGTAGCTGCTCCCAAAGATCTCAAAAAAAAAAAAAATCGTAAAGTTGGGGAATTATGCCAATTTAGCATATTTCACTGTCCAATATCTCCAATGGGTCTGGATTTAAAAAAAAAAAAAAACTCTGATACTTTGGGAGTAGTTAGTCCTTTAGTAGACCATAACACAACAAAGCGCGTTTTGTGTTTTCGAACAGAAGAGAGTCAAAGTATTAAGTAATGATATACTCTAGGAGGTGTTTTGTTCATAAAATCTACTAGAAATTTGTTGTTGTGAAGTAAAATAAAGTATTATGAATGGTTAGTCCAGTCAAGGCTCTCAAGCTCGTTTCTTTCCTCTAGTTGTAACATTGTGTTATCAGACCCACAGCAACACTGGTGAAGAATGCCGCTATCAGCAGAAGGCGAGGAAAGTCAAAATGCACCCTTGACAAAAAAAAAAAAAAAGTCCGTAAGTATTCCTTGCTCAAGTTGCTTGCTATATCAATGATTCTCAATCATGTTTATTCTTGTTTTAACTGTCAACTCATGCAGGAGACTGTTGTCATTTCTTTTGATCTACATTCTCAAGTCAGTGAACACTTACTCGCTGTAAACACTGACTGCGGAATGTAGACTTAATACTTTGACTCCCTTCTGCTCAAAAACACGAAGCGCGCTTTGTTGTGTGTTATGATATACTAAAGGACTAACTATTCCCAAAATTTCAGATTTTTTTATCCAGTCCCATTGGAGATATTGGACAGTGAAATACGCTAAATTGGCATAATTCCCCAACTTTACGACTTTTCTTCAGGCCTTTGAGAGCAGCTACAGGTCTGTAAATTTTTGTGTATTAACTTATGACCCCGGACTATATGCACACACAAATTCAGACTTCTACGTAAGTTGTTTCCTCTTCCCAAACATGTTTTCAATGTCCAAAAATGTTGCTACTGCAGACCCTGATTTCACCACCCTCAAGTGGTTTTAGGCAAAAATGTTAAGAGATCAAAGTTTTAGCTCTGCACGAGTTAGAAACGTCCAGCAATTTTCAATTTGGTAGGGCAGATGCATGCTGAGTTATTCAAAACAACGTAAACACCTAAAATCGAAAAAACGCAAAATGGCGCCAGCCCCTGTCGCCATGGGATGTAAAATATAATTAATTGTGGTTTTGAAATACTCTGATATAGCTGGCGTGCGTGTGTAAAGTCGGTTAAGTCAGAAAAATGAAAAATTGAAATTTTAGCAAGGTCTTATGTTTTAAAAAAAAATTGCATCTTTGCGTCTAGTCGGCTAAGTCATAGCTTCATATCTAAGCAAGATATGGAAGTGTGCATAGGCAGAGAAATGGGCAAAGTAAATGTTTTGCGTGTGTAAAGACGGTTAAGTCAGAAATGCGTGACTTGTCTGACTTGGCACTATTATTTTATGTGCGTAGTAGGTTAAGTCAAGATTGAATGACTTGTCCGATTTTACACTTGATTTACAGGTATCATGAGTGTTCAAATTCGGTTAAGTTGGATTGACATACTGTATAAAGCTTGATATTATTCCTTCTGTCATTGAAAAAATGTGTTGTAATAATGTGTATATAAACGTATACTACTACATTTAGATTTGGTGGTAGAGACATTCGTATTACAAGCCAATAATAGTAGTAATAGTAGTTTTCTTTATACTAAATAATAAAAGCAAAGATCAAACAAAATGTCAGTTTTTTTACATATTTTCTTTTCCTTTTTAAAGCTACCTTTTGAAACACTAAACTGGAAAGGAAGTTCTAGCTTTAAAATTGCTAATAAAGCCATTGCAAATACAATAGAAATCTTTCGTTGGAAACATTATTTAATCAGTAACATGACTACGGTCGGAAAACTGACTTACTTCCTTCTGTACCTGAAATTTTTAACACATTCCTCATCAGCAGTTGTTAGAAATACTTTCCAGAAATAAGATGATTATCATGTTAGCTAGAAAACGCCATAGAAGATTCTTTCGATGACAATCAGATGTATCTTAAGACATAATTGAATGTTCTGATGACAGCGATAAAGATCTTCTTTTTAACCAAGACGACTATTCAGAAACACTTTATATTTAGATGAAAACGTGGATGAAAGAAAGGTAACGAGACAAAGAAAATAATCGAATAAAAACCGAAAGAAGATTAAACTTCGTTAACAGCGAAATAGAAGACGGTAATGTCCTTATGATAAGAGATAAAGAAATGTGCTGTAAGGTAAGCTCTAAAATTTCTGTAGAACGACACGAGAATCTACCCAGTACTTCTAATCAAGATGTTACGCGCGGTCAAGATCTTTTTATTCAAATTCAAGATATTAGTTTTGAGAAAGAAACGAACGACTTAGTTCATGAAGGGATAGAAAAGAGAGGAAACAAAGGTGATACAAGAAAGGTACGGCAACAAAGAAAAGAAGCCCGAAACACAAGAAGAAAATATGGAAATATACAACAAAATCAGGAAAAGTAGTGAAGAAACTGTTAGGAACTGCTAGGAGCATGCAGAATGAAATATAGTGAAAGAATAAAAGACGAATACAGAGTAGAACTACACAAAGACTTTTGGAATATGGAAAGTTTCTACAAACGGGTTCTATATATTTTCAGTTTGGTCTATATTAAGGATAAGGCTAATACAAGAATACAGATAAATGACCCTGATAAGCACCGATTTAGACAGACCACTGTAAAGCAAAATTTAAGTGTAAATGGAAAACTTCAGGGAAGTTGTAAATCATGTTTTATGGAAACATTGGGTGAAACAAACAACAGAAGCAGGGAGAATAGAAGACGTATTCTCTTCAAATCAACTTACGACAGTCAAAATACTCGGAAAAATCTGAGAAAACGTATTTACTACGTCACCTTGGTGTCAGTGTCGTGATATTTTGTTGAGCCCAGAAATGTTTTTTTTTTTTTTTTTTTTATCCGAACAGTGTGTATTCATTTAACTCTTTTATCATTTATATTAAAGTTTGTATTACTCATTATATTACACACTTACAGTAGTGTACTATACGTTTTACAGTTGTATATTAAATCTCCAAGTTTTTGTGCTATATGTTGCAATATATATATATATATATATATATATATATATATATTTTGCAAAGGCTAGAGTTATACAATGAGACAAAATATTCAGTGTAAGCAATTTAGAATATTAGGAAAGTTGGAATCTACAAGTGCCATTGTACTAATATCGTGATATGTCTTAAATATGATATGCAGTTTCCTCCTAAAGCATAGTGCTCGTTTATAGTATGCGTGTGACAAATTGATAGCAACATACAGATCGAGAATTCCTATTTTAAAAGATACACCCATAATAAAACTGATTGTATAGAATTAAGTCAGTTAAGGTTTATAAAGTGTTTTATTTCTTTTTTACTTAAGTACTATTTTGTACGATAATTTTTGTACGGTTGTTTAAAGATAATTTTTATGAAAGACTTACGGTTATGCCCTTCATATCATCGAAATATACTTAAGTAAAACGACAGAAAGAAAAGAAGCATAGATTGCATTCCGTGAGCAGTACCTCAAATCTTGTGTAAAGTAAGATAAGTTACATTACTTTACGTGTAAAGTCGGATAATTCCAAGATTCAATTGCAGTAGATTTCTTAATTATTGTGTAAATGCCGAAATAAGTTTCAAGTTGCCGAGAGGTAGGTATAAAATCGTTATTCATCAAAATAACAATAAAACTAAATAAAATTACTAGAGCTTTATTTAAGGATTTACTGCGATTATTCAAAATTTCAAATTCATTTTTTTCAGTTAGTGGTTTTCCTGACTTAACCGTCTTTACACACGCACGACAGATAAACATTCATGAAAAAATTAGATTTTTTTGAAGATGGCCGAGCGGCACATGCTTGATCACTTAGAATGGATTGACTCACTAGGCAAATACCAGATTGGTACCTAATTTACAGATCTCAGGTCACTTTCTTCCATCCTTCCCTATTTTTCCGGTGAGTGTGCCTGCCGAAGGATGTCATCCGTTATACAGGTGTGCTTAAGGCCATAGATATCATTAAAAAAAAGATATCATGCCCAGAAATATGTGTAATTAAATAGATAAAAGCTACGACTTTTAGTTACATTTTAACAAAGGCATTAAAAAAAAAAGTTGCTAAGTTTAATCAATAATTCTTAAATTACACTATGTGACAGTCATTTTGTAACTAAATATGGGTTCTTTACTAATTCCGATGCACTGAATCCAAATTCGTAACGCAAAATTTTTCAGCACGTACCATTTTCGAGTTACGCGTCACGTCATTTCCGATGCTACGTTGTGGCCGAAATTTTTTTTTATTTATATTGCTGGCAACATTGCTGAACTAAAAAAAAAAACATGTGGCATATATCAGTCGGCTAGATCTTTACCCGTGATAAATAAACTGGTGGGAGTTTCTCGTGATTGTTGTGTTATTTGTCTTTTATCGTGGTGGAAATATAGTATAGCAAAATATACAACATCTTCCACTGATTGATGCTAACCAAATCTTACTTCCCCCAGTGCACATTAAACTTGGTTTAATGAGTACATTTGTGAAGGCTCTGGGCAAGGAGAGCGTAACTTTCAAGTACTTAAGGGAAAAATTTCCCAACTTAAGTGAAGCAAAGTTGCAGCAAGGATTTTTACCGGCCCTCAGATAAGGAAATTACTTCATGACCCAGGTTTTGAAAATAAAATGAACCATTTTGAAATCGCTGCATGGAATGCATTTGCTGCGTTATGTGACGGTTTCCTAGGGAAATACAGGAGTCCTCATTATGTACAGTTGGTTGATGATTTGATAGCAACCTATCAAGTTTTAGGCTGTCGCATGTCCTTGAAGCTACATTTCCTTGATTCTCACTTGGACTTTTTCCCTCCAAACTTGTATGACGTGAGTGATGAACACCGAGAGCGATTCCACCAAGAAATTTCCCAAATGGAACGCCGATACTAAGTCAGATGGGATGCTTTAATGATGGACGACTACTGTTGGTTTTTGTGCAGGGAGTCCGATACTAAATCACACAAAAGAAGATCATCAGGGGTTTATTTCTAGCAGTAACAAGTAAGTGCCTCGTAAAACTAATTTCTCTAGTGTGTCTTTGCAGTTTCAGTTCAGAAAAGAATGATATTTTACTATCCCAATACATGATGCGCTGTATATAGTGAGCCTATATGGGATATGGAAACTGGCCATATTCTGTAACTCAGAAATGTGACGTGATAGAACATTTGTAAATACACCATTGAATTCAGCGACCACAAATTAGTAAAGAACAGATACTTTCATTCCAGCTACCAAAAAAAAAAAAAAAAAAGTTTCAATTTGTTGCGTAGTGTTATTGATTTCTTAAAGGGAAGCTGAAATGAGAATTTAATACTATTGCTAACTGTAGAGTTCACTTGGAACAGTTCCTGTTATAATCCTTATTCTACTGTTTCTTAACTGGTTCAAAAGGAGTTAAGCTCCTTTTATTTGAAAGTTCTATATAGAAGTTTGTCAGCGCTTCCTTTCAAAGCACGAAAAGCTACTTTTATTCGTGTTATTCACTGATTATACGTACTGTACCGTACATGAATGCATGATTCCATTCATATGATAATTCACTGGAAATGTACTTTATAAATTTTGCTCCTACCATGTTTCTCCCGTCTTCCGATCGTTCAAAAATAGACATGTACTTAGGATTGAGTTAAACGCAGGGATGCCCACAAAGGGGGGCTATGACGCAAACTGCGTCATTGAAATATTTGGGGGGTTAAAAATCTATATAAATATGTTTGAGGGGGTGTAAAAATTAATCGAAAAGATTTTTTTTTCATGGAAGAACACCTACGGATAGACAATTGAGGGGGTGCGTCATGGACATGAGGGGGGGCACCACTGTTAAACGAGAAAGTGTTCAAACGTACTTTATGGTAACCAACCGTTTTACTTGGCAATTTCCAACATTTGTTCTCATTTTTGTGCAACTTGCTATTTCCCATTAACTATACATTACTTAGTTATTACTCTGTTAATTTGACTATCAAGGATGGTGCTATACTAGGAGATAGATCTCATGAAACATTTTTAATCTTCGTATAGATTCCTTTTACACCAAAACAATGGAATATGCTCTAATATATACAGTGGCGCTATTCTAATTCTTTAACAACCGGCTCTCTCTCTCTCTCTCTCTCTCTCTATATATATATATATATATATATATATATATATATATATATATATATATATATATATATATACAGTGGCGGATCCAAGGGGGCTATAGGGGCTATAGCCCCCTTGACGCTCAGGTATACACTGGATACAATGGGCTTCGATCCTGCTTTACACTGGATAAAACGGCAAAATATGGTTTAGCCCCTCCCTTGATCATATCCTGGATCCGCCACTGTATATATATATACGCCATATATATATATATACGGGAAATTTTCAAGTTGGTTCCGGGGCTCCATGATGGGGGCCCTGGGGACATCGCGACACCACCATTCCACGTTGCCTATGGCTTTTTCCTTTTTCATTTTTTGTTTCATCATTTTCTACTCAACTGTTTCTGACTGATAAGTATTGGAAATTTTATCTGATACAGGACCATTTTTGGGGCCATCTTGAAAACGGTGCCCCATATCAAAAATTGTTTCCTACAAAAATTGTTCAATTTTCCAAGCTTGTTCCAAGAAATAAGCGCTTATAACTTGTTCTGAGAGATCATAATATTGGAAATGATGGATAAAAGAAAACAGTTCAAGATAAATAAAGAAGAGGAATACAGAAGGTGCAGAAATCAAATCAACGAAGAAGTAAAAACGGCCAAAGAAAACTGGATAAAGAACTTGTACAAGGAAATTGAGGAAAGTATAGTCATAGGCAATACAGAAACGGCATATAGAAAGGTTAAAAAACAATTCAGTGAGAAAAAAGAAACGCATAGACATCATCATAGACAGGGACGGGACAACGCTAATAAAAGAGAAGTAGATAACAAGAAGATGGAAGGAATACATTGAAGAACTCTTCAAAGGAGACAGAGTGAACGAAGAAAAGAAGACATCGATGAAAATGAATTAGGGCCATCAATTTCACAGTGTGAATTTAACAATGCTTTGGAGAAAATGCAACATGGTAAAGCTACAGGAATAGATCAAATACCAACGGAAGTGATTAAGAATCTCGGAATAGCAACAAAGAAGAAACTATTTAATCCTATTAATGAAATGTCGGGGAAAATACAAAGAGACTTTGAGAAAAGCATATGGGTCCCTTTCCTGAAGAGAAAAGGAGCACGGAAATGTGAAGAACACAGAAAGTTAAGTTTGCTTTCTTATGCATCAAAAATACTGTGCGAAATTATCGCACAACGAATATATGGGAAAATCGAATAATGGCTATCGGAGGACCAGTTTGGATTCAGGGGGAAAAGGGGAACAAGGGAAGTAATACTAAATATACGGTTGATCATGGAACAGCACATCAGAATAAACAAACCAATTATGATAGTATTTGTAGATATAGAAAAAGCTTTTGACAACATGGAATATCATGTTCAGAGCGGTGAAGAATCTGAAGGTGGATTACAGAGACAGAAGAATAATATACCAACTCCACAGGAACCAGACAGTTGTTATAGGAAGAGATCAGAAGGAAGCAAGAATAAGTAAATGAGTAATTCAAGGATGTGGACTTTCACCTCTCCTGTTCAACATCTATATAGAAGAGGCTATGAAAGAATCCTTTGATAAACACGAGAAAGACGTAAAAGTAAATGGGCAGGTTTTCAGCACAATAAAGTTTGCTGATGACATCGCACTGATAGCGGAGAACGAAAAGGACTAGCAACAAGCACTTTCAAACTTGAACGAGCAACTGGAAAAAAATGAAAAATGAAGATAAATAAGGAAAAGAAAACAAAGTGATAAAGTGCACAAAAGCAAGACAGGAAGGGGCAAACTTTACGGCTAGATGGCGAGAAAATCGAAGACCTTAAGATGTCCCTCTATTTAGGAAGTCTAATGGTCCTCCTACGGAAGAAGTGAAAAAGTCTAAGTTCCAAAATAGCACAGGCTAAACAAGCATTCAATAGGAAAAGAGGACTACTAACATCAAAAAATATGTCGTTGGACTTTCATAAATGATTTATTAAGACTCTGCTATGGGGCGTGGCGCTTTATGGATCAGAGACGAAGGAAAACCAGGAAGAGGAAGACCAAGGATAGAATATCTAGATGCAGTTACGAAGAAGAAACCTTATCAAACAATGAAACAGCTTTCCCAAGGGAGAGAAACTTCCATGTTGCCCACTAAGCTATGGTTGAGGTGAGAAAGAAGAAGAGTATTTACTGTTATGTCTGGTTATAACTGCAAACTCAAAATATTTTAACAACCTGTTCCTCGAAACGGTGCGAAAAGGCTGAATAGCACCACTGAATATACAACAGTTCTGAACGGAACAAAGAGTAACTAACCTCTTGTAATTGAATATATTTTTTTCTCTCAGGGGTGCAGGGGGCGCGTTGGCTCAGTGGTAGAGCACTTACCTCTGGTGAGTGGTGTCCCTAGTTCGATCTCCGTCAAAATAAGTTTGTGGTGGTCAACATTGTGTCCGTGAGTTTTCTCGGGGTGCTCCCGTTTCCTCCCACTTTCTCATTTCACCAATTCTTCCTTCATCATTAACTTGCCTTAATCATCGTCTCCCTTAGCCTAGAGGGCATAATCGTGGGGCGTTAAAATCAAATATTTCATTTCATTTTCATTTTTAAGGGGGTAGATTTGAAAGTGAATTGAAGTCAAATGTTTATGAAAATGAAATGAGATTTCTATTTTTCCGTCCCACAATTCTGTCATCTAGGTTAAAGGAGACGAGTGGATATTGAAAGTAAATGATTATGAAAGAATTGGTGGAATGAGAAAGTGGAAGAAAAGGGGGAAACCCCGACAAATCAGACGAACACGATGTTGTCCCATCACAAACTCGAGCGACCGGGACACGGGCAATCTAGTTTGTAGTGGACAACAACGTACCCGTGGGTTTTCTCGGGGTACTCCCGTTTCCTCCCATTTTCTCATTCCTCCCAGTTTGCGCTAAGTGAACTTTGTGGTTGACAAAAACCGTGTGCGTGGGTTTTAGCAGCATTCCCCCATTTCCTTCCACTTTCTTCATCCCACCATTTCATTCATTTCGCATCATAATTGTCTCTTTTAGCTTAGCCGACATAAGCATGGGACATAAAACTTAAAGAATTCATTTCATTATTCTAGTAACCAGGGATCGAACTAGGGACTCGAAAGACCATAAAAATAAAGGAGAGAGAGAGAAAGAGAGAGAGTACTAAAGAATTTCAAGAGATGACAATGAGGGCGGGATAACAAGGACTTGCAATTTTCAAAAGTAATGGGCTATGCCCCCACTTCCTCGAGTAAAATATCCTAGTTACGCCAATGATAAACAGATTCTAATTTTCTTTTTCTGAATCAATTCGCCTCCTAATCCGGAAGGTCTGCGCACGCTCATGTTCCGTATATGATTGTATGACGAATTCATTCGAACAGAACAACTACACAGAGAAAGACTGGTTATCTAATATTGATTACTGCAGTTGGACAAAGCAATTTCTTTGTAAAACCTTTTTAACACCCTACTTATCTCTAAAAGCCACTGTCAATCCAATAACAACAGTTATACTCCCAACATGGTTTACAAAGTGATACAATTGCGTCATTTGACCCGGTTATTGAATGTTTGACAACTGTACAAATTCACTTTTGAACGCGTCTGTATACAAACGGAGTTATAAGGATTCTAATAACCATTCATCAACATTATCAAACTGACACAGTGTTATTGTTATAACGATGTATGTGACTTTCTGATATTATTCTGTATTTAAAAAACTCTTTAACCCACAATGTGCTGTTTGAAGGATTCCTAATTTAACATCACGGGAAAGAGGTGCACTATATTTAATCACTATTTGTTTGTTTGTTACGTATCATTAAAGTGCTATTTACAATGCAAAATGTTAATGTAAAACATTATACATTATGTAACACAAATCTATGCTTCATGTATTAAAAGAACTTCACAGTAATTATTTATTTTCTCCACGAATGGATGATAGATAATCGTAGTTGACAATTTTAAAAATCAGAGAATAATTCAGCATCACAATCATAAACTTTTTAAAGTAATTAATTTGATAATGAGAAATTAGTCTGTATTTTTCAGTGTTATGCCCAAGAAGGACTAATCGTAGTAGTAGATTCAGGCCGGTAGCCAGCCCAAAAATGTAGGGAGGGGCCCAATCCAACCATATTATAGTTCATTTGCAAGCCTTCCGTGAAAATTTTAGGGGCCAACAAAACTTAAGGGGGGCCGGCCACCCCTAGCCCCCCTGGATACGGGCCTGAGTAGATCTATGCAATATTTCGTTGTATCGATCAATTGAGCAATCAATACTTTAATATATCGGAATATCAATATCAAAAATCATACCGATCGATATTTCGATATTGTCAATGATTTTATGTATCGGTAGATATGACCCCTGCTAGTAACTGATCTTGGGATGTGACTATATTTTGATTCTCTCATTGATTTCTGTGGGAAATTATTTTTCTACCTTCTTTGAAATCAATTGGGATCACGGGGAAACCACCTGGTCTGGGCCCCCCAAGACTTCCTAACTCAACTTACATTTGTACATTTCTTAATAAAACTTTGTTTGTTAAAAGGGAAATGATTCATGTAGCATGAACATTTTTATTTTACACTTCATCTGTAATCTTTCTTATATTAAAACAATCTAGTTCTATCAGTTTGTCTGAAAATATAGGTGGGAGTATTTTACAATTACTTATAGGGTACAGAATAATACCTGTTCAATACTACATAAACGTAGAGACTTATAGTATATGAGCCTCCCCTCCGAAACCTTGAATCCCCCAACAAAAAATTCTGGGTGCGCGCCTGACTGAGACTTTAATGGTTTGATTTTACTGATTTTTTCTAGAAATTTATCTAAATGTCTCTTACTACGCTAAATTTAAAGTTTATGATATAGAATTTTTAATATTCAATATATCAAATTTAATTAAATGATTTTAAATTCTTGTTATAATACAAGAACATCTCAATCTGTGTATAACTCTCATTTCCAATAGTTCACAGTCAGCCTAATAGATAACTCTGTGTGTGCTACATGCCTGACTGATACCAACAGATGGCACTAGCGTGCAAGCAAATTGTAGATTAATTGCAGGACAAAGCACGATTAATGTTCAGCAAGCCTAAGAATTGGAAGAACAACTAATTTATATACACAAGGACGTACGCACAGGATGGATCCTAAGGGCTCCGAACCTTCCCCCCAAACCAGAAATCTTGACTTTTTTTGTAAATTCAGTCTAAATTTTAGGATATATATATATATATATATATATATATATATATATATATATATATATATATATATATATATATATATATATATATATATATATATATATATACAAATTTTAATATCATAAATTGTCCTAATATTGAATTTTGATCCCCCCGATAAAAATTTCTGCTCAGGTGCCTGATTATATAAATGCTATTTCATTTTGAAAAAGCAAGGGTCATTTAATTTGATTTGAAGAAGAAATTGATAAAATCATATATTTAAATTCCAGTATATTTCAAAGAAAATTATTTCTATATATGTATATATATATATATATATATATATATATATATATATATATATATATATATATATATATAATATATATATATATCGATGGGCTAAAAATATAGACTATATAGATTGGAGTGACCAGCTTTAGAAAATGAAACAACTGAACACTCGCAAACTGGAATAATTGGACCCTCTCAAGTCATTGTTATATTATTCATGTCGGTGAGAAACACGAGTCTAGCTTTTTAAAATAACAAATATTTAGTTATTTAAGCTTATTTCAATTTCAGATTTTTATTCTTTTTTGACGTTTAAAGGAACCAGAATTGTGGGCATCGATTGTCTTAAATTCATATTAAAAACAAAGAAAAACAAAAAAAAAAGTATGGATTTCTTGTCGAAGAGTTGGTCTCAGTGATGCCAACTCGTGGAGAAAATCCCATATTGTGGGATTTTTGACTGATTTCATGCAATGGGATAAAGGGAATTTTCATAAAAACGAAGAATTTATGGGATTTTTAATATATCTATCCTACTGACGTCAACAAAATTGTTCATGGGCGAATAGACAAATGGGTCTTCAATAAACATGAAAATAATGCTAATATTCAAAATTTGTTACTATAAAATGCATGTTATTTTTTTTTTTAAAAAAAAGAAAAGAATTAACGGAAGAAGGTAAAATGGAGAAATATCCAATTTTTAAAACGTTCAGTACGAAATGACTAAAGAATGAAGTTTGTCTACTTTTAATACGTTCAGTGGAAGATGGTGCCACAAAAGCGTGACGTAAATATTAAAGCGCGGTGGAGTAGTGGTAGAGCGTTCACCTCCAGTGCTTGGGGTCCCTGGTTCGATCCCAGCTCGCGCGGTGTGGACTTTGTGGTGGACAAACACCATGCTCGTGGGTTTTCTCGGGGTTCTCACGTTTCCTCCCACTTTATTCATTCCACCATTTCAGTCATCTCTCATCATCACCATCTCCTTTAGCCTAACCGGCATATCGTGGGACGTAAAACCTAAAGATTTCATTTTTTTTTTTTTTTTTGTAAATACTAAACTCAAACACAAACAAAATGTACTTAACTTAAAATGTAAACTCGATAACAAAATGTACTTATTTTCATCAGTGTTTTGAATTATCTCTTTCAATTAATGAAAATATGTGTTTGTAAGCTGTTTGATAAACATAGAGTCGGAATGTTTGGATAATTGACTACTATATTGAGGGAAATGAGTCATATACACTAATTTCATTATTCATATATTCAGGGTTGTAAAAATGTTGATATTAGTATATCGTGGGAAATTCAAGAGCAAAATGGGATTTTTTTTTTTTTTTACCTCTCGAGATGGGATTTTATAGCGTTCCAAATTGGTATCACTGGTTGGTCTTTCTTCAAAACACTGTTGTTGATGTCCATATAAGAAATTACTAGTAGGCCTATACTACGAAACTGCGAGCCAAAATCGGGACACTTTTAGAAAAAAAAAACGGGACATTTTCTATCCTGTCTGTATTTTCCTAGGGTCACTTGATGACTTTCTAAACAAAGAAAAGGAGGGGCAACCTCGTTAAAAACAAGACGTCTGGTCTACCTAACATAGGTACTTTTGGTGTTGGTGCACTTCAAACACACGAAGACAAATCCGATGTTTTCACCGAGAAAAGGGATAATGAGAAATGAACGAAATGGTGGAATGAAGAAAGTGGAAGGAAACGGGAGATCTTCGAGGAAACCCACGAACACGGTGTTTGTCCACCACAAAGTCCACACGGTGCGAGCTGGGATCGAACCAGGGACCCCAATGTTAAGATCAATAATATACCATCACATGCACTTTTCTATATCATGGTAGTCCCCAAGGATCCATCTTGACACCAGTACTGTTTCCATAAGAATTCTCCCGTTTTTCCTTCAACTACATTCTTTGCACCAATTTAATGCATTTATCATCCCCAAGACATATTCGCGCAGATTCAACTAAAGTTTTATATATATACACCTGTTTTCATTTAGCGAGAGAATAGTGTTCACACAATCTCAGCTAGAATAGTTCAGCGAGTCAAATAAAGACAGACGTTCAGTAAACATGTCACGTATTTCTTATGCAGAGATTCATTTTCAGGTATTCCACGTAACATTTTGTATAGTATACTTTGGAGACAGAATTATTCGCTTCATCTTGAAGATTGTGATTTTAAAAACAAGTTTACGTCACGTAACTTATGATGCAAATCATGTTCTATTCAAATAGCATATGTTCTAAGTTCAAGTTTACTTCCACGTACGCACAATAGGTTTCCTATATTGCTGTATTTCTCCGAGAATGTAGGAAAATTAGCTTAATCGGGACGAGCGTATCTTCATACTTATTGAACAAAGATGAATGTGCAAGTAATTAACAAGCATAAATGTATAGACACATAGGCCTATTCAAAACCTTTGAAGATTGAAGAATATATTTAGCACGAGGAAAGGTTAATGGTAATGTGGACGAAATAAATAAATAAATGAAACTTCGTTATTAAGAATATAACATAGTTTGTTTACACGTGGCAGTAGTGATGAAGGTTACAGCTGAAATGAGGAACATAGAAAGGAAAATATAATCGTAGCCAAAATTAGCAATAAGTTACAGAATAGTGAACAGTAAATTGTGCTCTACAAAAGTCAACATTTTGAAAGAGGATTTATTAAATCTAGGTTCAGAGAAGGATAAGTACCTAGGAACGACGTACATTATATTTCCGCTAAAATATACTGTATAACTAATGCTAGAACCATGGCCGCTCACAGCGGGGGGCATTTGCCCCCTCCCCTCCCCTGATTGTTGGAAAGGGCTTTATTTCTTCGAAATAATATCAAAGTATATTAGATTTGGTTACTCACAAACTACTGTACTTAATATAATTTTACTATAGTTAATCCTTTCATGTATGAATTATGTTCTCATCGACATATGATGATGATTTTTTTTTCTTACAAATTGCTCTTGATGTACTATGATATGTTAAACCGAAACTTTTGAAATTTGATGTTTTCTTAGCAGAATTTAATTATTATCTCTATCTGTCCACTTCATTGGGCCTCATGCATTTTGGGTAAGATAGTCATTTCTGAATTGTAGCACACAAAGTTTACAAAATTACACTAAAAATGACTGGAATAAACCTTATATTGTAGGAAACGTGCCAACGTGATTTTGGTACAAGTAATAAGAGTTAAAAATCAACATATTCATCAAAATCGTGTATGTAACCACTACTCCATGCCATTACCCAAATGTTTACCCCCCAAGCTTTCAGCTTCGTGGGTTTATATTGTTTTATGTTAAGTCTACGCTTGAATGGCATGTTTTTTCCGTCAATGCATTCATACTCTTCATCATTCACAGCAAATTCGAATCTCTCTTTCAGTTTGTTCAGTGTATATCGTAACTTGTAAAGTCTGTCGTTCGCATCTCGAGGCTGTTAATTTTAATAGAAATATACATATCTCTATATAAGATCAAACTGGTTTACTGATGTTACGTCAGCTACAACTTTACAACGTAAAACTTCATCTGAAGACCAATACTGTCGTCTTCTTGGGTAGCAGATATAAGTCATTACAAGATTTATTTTAAAAAACACTTTGATTTCACCTGAATCAATCCAAAATGTTCCGTACCATTTTGACTCGCATACAGATTGGTCCGAAACATAATGTCACTTACAAGATCATCTGTAAATAACTGTGAAAAAAAGTAAGTGTTCATTTCCTGAAATATTTACGTTGTTATTTCCAAGAAATGGAGAAACATTTTGGAAAAAATATTGCCAAATTTTTGACTACCTCACTTTTGCTTGTTGCCGTCTTTGGTTGCTTCTATTCAGAAGAGAATCTTCACTTTCTTTTTCTTCATTCACTGGTGCTGATTTACTTATGTCATCTTCAACATGCTGAGTAACATATGCTCATGGTAGTTTGTGTGTACATGTATACATGTTCCTGATTTGTTTGATTTCAGGAACGATGGTCTTTCCTGAACTCTTTTTATTTTATTTTATTTTTTTATTTTATTTTATTTTTTTGTTTATGTTGTATAATATTGAGTATAAAATTATAGTATATTTTAGAAGTGTTCTGAACATGACAATTATGTCTGCCATAACGTGTTGGAGTCAAGTGTGGTGACATCAACTGGAAATCGAACCCGGATTTCACATATATTTCAATAGATGCATGAAGTTCACTACAGTGGACATATTGTTGCAGACAAGTGTGATTCAAGTGCATGCTGTGCACTACACAGGACATGTCTATTTAAATGATTTGTGTAGATACAAGAACAAAACCTGGTAATATCATGATGTCAGCTTGTTTCAGACATTGTAACAAAGAAGTGAAAAAATAACACTTACTTCACACACACTCCGTAGAAGATATTGCCAGATATTCCAGAAGAATTCGCCACGCCTCTTTCTTGCCTGTTTCAAGCATATACTGGTAACGTCAAACCCCTGCTTGCAGAGTTCCACGCCAGGTGGTAGAAAAATTCAGATCGTCAGGACACCCAGGTTACTTGAAAAACAATGCACTTGGATTGCGGGTGGAGAGTTCCGACAAAACACAATTTTAACTAATCAGCAGTGTCTACTCCAGTGGACGTTATGCACGAAAGGGTTAATGAAGTTATAGAATGTACGTAAATAATTGTTGTTTTATATGTATACGTGACTTCACTTGTGTGTTGACTTGTTGTCCCCCTCCTCGTACTCCCCTTGGGGAAAGTCCTGCGGACGTTTCTGGCTAGGAAGCTTACTTACAAGGGAGGGTGACGAAGTGGCTCCGCTGAGGTCTGAACGAGACAATTGTGTGTGCATTTGATATGTTATAACTAGACGAATCCCAAAGTTAGACGTGCCACCGGGTGGAATCATGAGTTACAATATATTTTGTAATGTAAAAGCTACATAGCTGGCAGAATAGTTTGAACCGGGTTATTTGTTCGGAAACGGTTGGATAAATGGAAAGCTCGGCGTATACGTATCACATCATAAAAAAGTTTGCCCCAAGATCTCCCGCAGGGTCCCAGACGGGGTTCAACTCAAAATTTTCAATTAGCAAGGGGAGCTAAGTACCACATCGTTTGAAAGCTGTTGTCAAATGAAAGAAATTGAAGAAAGTCTCGACTGTCTACGACAACCCTGTGGAAAATTGCGGCGAGTCAAAGTGTAAACAAAAACTTAATTGAAAAGTACATGGTCACCCCTATAAATCAGAAACGGTGAGACAAATGTGAAAACAGGAAAGGAAGTGTGGCACTACTTTTAAAGTACAACGATTTAAGTTGAAACGTCTTGTTCAAGCACCCTCACATAGTCCCAGGTGGGATCCAAGTAAGAAGTTTCAAATGGCAAGAGGAGTTAAGTAACACATCGTTTAAAAGCTGTTGTTAAATAAAAGAGGATGGAGCAAGTCTCGACTTTCTACGACAACTCTGTGCAAAATGGCGACGGGTCAAAATGTAAACAAAAGCTTAATTGAAAATCGATGGCCACCTTGAATCCAAGATGGCCGCTTAAAACCCATGTCATTCATAACAGTACCAATCTAAATCTCTATTTTTCTCTATTATGTATGTAGAAACAATAGGAAGACTAAAGAACAATTGAAGGGGTGGATTCCAAAAGAGCCTAAGTGAATTTTTGTCAATTTTGAGATATTGGTTGTATTAAGTTCCATTTCAGCATCTCCGTATATTAAACTGGATTTCATGGCAAAACTCCATAAATCAAATTAATTGTAGGCAAAAGAAAACAGTGTTGTTTTCCAAAATGTCCGTAGTCAACAGTATTCTCTGAAGTTATTTTCTGACTCATGCCTATAAACGCTTATATAACTCTTGCTATAGATGATAATTTCACCGTTATCTTACGAAAAGTAGGCAATTACAATTTTTCTTTTATGTAGATTACTTTTCTTTCACAGAAGTAGAATGATGGAAACACATACAAAAAATCGTTTCCTGAAAAACTGACTTTTTTGACAGGCTCTTTTGGAATTGAGCTCTTCAATTGAATTTCGATTCACTTCAACTATTATTTCATTCCGTAACAACATATATATGTTTTGTTCCTAATGCACGTTCGTCACGGGTCTCTCGATATCATTTACGTGAATATAACGAATATGCGATAAACGCACAACTCTGACTTCCTATTCGTACTGCTAAACAAAAGTTGAATACCTTCGGGTATTTTTCTAATTTTGTCATGCGTAGTTCATACATAAAGGACTTGCTGCACCAGTCAGGTTGGGAGCTGTATTGTAACGTATTCGTGATGGTTACATTTGTATGCCATTCATTGGTTTGATCGCAATATTTCAAGCAATACCAAATATACAAAAAAAAAAAAATCATTTACAAGATTAGCGAACAGTACCAAACCACGGGTAAATCATTTCAGTACATCGACCTGCGCAAACTTTGTTGGTTTGTCACAATATTCCAAGAAATAGCATATTTATATACAAACTCATTTTTCACGCTGGCTGCCATATTGGATTACAGATGATATTTTGTGGATATCTGCTATTAACCATAAACGTTAATACCACATTCCCTTTTCTTCTCCAACTCCAGTGGTTTGAGCTGGACATACGTTCGATACATATTGTGGCATTTTGAACTCAAGGTGTATCGTTTCTGAACATTTCGCATCTTTTCGTCACCTACTAATCAACAGTCATGCCAAATTTGGATTTCCTAGCTTCAGGAGTTTGGTATGCCTATCCTTTCGATATAGGTTTTAAGCGGCCATCTTGGATTCAAGGTGGCCATATATCTTCAATAAAATTTTTGGTTACATTTTGACCACCGGCATTTTGCACAGGGTTGTCACAGAAAGTTGAGACTTGCTCCATCTTCTTTCATTGAACAACAGCTTTCAAACTATGTGTTACTTAACCCCTCTTACTATTTGAAACTTTTTAGTTGGATCCTGCCTGGGACCCTTTGGGGGCCCTGGGACAAGATGTTTTAACTTAAATCATTGTACTTTGAAAATAATGCCACACTTCCTTTCCTGGTTTCACATTTGTCTCACCGTTTCCGATTTATAGGGGTGACCATGGACTTAGCAATTAAGTTTTTGTTTACATTTTGACCAGTGGCCAGTAGGTGTTACTTGGATTCTCGCGGCACACACACACACACACACATATATATATATATATATATATATATATATATATATATATATATATATATATATATATATATATATATATATATATATATATCTTATTATTTGTAAATATAAAACACAGCGATATTTTTCTTTGATTATTGATCTCCTTCTCACAGAGAAGAAAGCTCGATCACTGGTCTCCCCGTGGTAAATCATTATGCTTATTTTTCATTCTAATTTAAAAATAGAACACAATTGTAATGAAATATTGAACTCAGGTTTTTAAAAATACGCTTTCTTTTTTAAAAAAACAAAAAAACTATCCAACCTTTTACTAAGAAGGAAGATCACTAAATAACGAAAGAACAAACAAATCTCCTTTACTTTTAAAACACAAATGTAGGTAATTTGTCGAAAGGATTGAATGATGTTTTAAATTTTTAAGTTACGAAATAGTCTGCAACAATAAAGAAGCAATAATGGTCATAACAATGATAACAAATACTTTTTTCAACATTAGAAATGTACAGAACAGTAACATGGTATAAAACTTAAAATTGTAAATTCATAGTAGAGGTTCGTAGTCATGTGAAATACAAATATACATTTTCCCCTACGTTTTGCAATTTGATTGCTATAAAATTAATAATTTTGTTTCGATTCCTCGCGGCACACCAGCGGCCACCGGTTGGGAAACGCTGGTCTAATGGATGGGTTATGAGTGAACCAGACCAAATTATGGACTGATTTTCAAGCAACAAGCCATAAGCAGAGCCATATAACTCTTCTACAACTTCGACAAACAAACATAGATCACACGAAGACATGAGAGCAGTGGCGGATCTATTCCGAGGCCGGGAGGGCCTAGGCCTCCCCATTGTTTTGAGTGACAAAAATAATTTGTTATGTATATATTTTTATGTATATATTTTATAGTAAACTCATGATGTACCTATCGTAGTCTTCGTTCTGACTACCTCCCCCAATTATTGCCTTCTAGATCCGTCACTACATGAGAGGCATGTCACAGAACAAAAAAGGATATTTCTTTTGTCTTCCAATTGAAAACTTTAGGGCAAAACCCCGTCAAGTCCAAAAAGTGAAAGGACCCGTCAAGTCCCACACCAAACCAATACGAATGGTAGATAAGGAAGCAGGATTTTGTAACAAACTGTTCCAAAACTCTTTCTCACAATATTGCCCGAAAGTTTTTGAAATGTCTGGTCTCATGCCGTGTATCAAGGCTGCAGCGTTATATACAACTCAATCGGTCTACCAGAATATTTGTCAGGTCACTTTTCTTTCTTGTACGTAAGTGTCCATTTACAGACAAAGCTGGTGGACAGGCCTGAATTTCGTAGGAAAAGAAACGATCTAGATCCATGTCCCTGTTCTGAGAAGCAATAAATAATTTAACAAAACGATGGTCATCAATGTGTTTACTGTGAAGATCTTACAGTTAACTTTTTTCAAAGGATCGAAAATGCTTTTCTGCTTATTAATGAGCCTTTCTTTAAGAAAAGTCTCGTATGGAGATGATTCTGACATCAACTTCAAGCGTATTTAAGGTATCAACACCTTCTTATGTACTACCAATCTGCTGTCAATTGCTATGAGATCGCCAATATTTTCCAAAAATTGATTTCAGAATTCACAGAAACTTTCTTTCAAACCTCAAGTATCACTCTTAAGCATTTTCTGGTGTGATGCATACTGTTCGTGATGGCTCTTCAAATTTTCACATTCCTCAGGACTCAATTGAATTCATTCACTAACCTAGATATTTCTGGTCGTGCAACAGACCAAGGACGTTTGTATTGATGTCTGATGTTTAACTAAACCTTAAACCACGCTATTCATATGTGAATAACTCCACATAAAATGTTATTAGACAATAATAACGAAATCATGGCTTGAGGACGCCATTTTGGAAAACAACTTCCATCGTGAATCCTAAGGGAAATTTTGCGTGTGTCCCTTTCCTAAATTACTCTATTAGGTTTCAATTATACGAGAGCCAAACGGGTGTTTCAAAATTACGTGCAGTGCGCTAACCAAAATTGGGTCGCAGAACCTATCTAAATAACAAGGCACATATATATATATTACCTTGTATATTAACAAATAAAACACAGTTCTGACCAGAGCAGAATGAAATATATTAAAAACTATACTTACAATCTGTTACAGTTTCAAGGACCTATAGTGCGTCCAGTAAGAGAACGTCTCTGACAGCTCGCAGTACATTGCCACTACTCGCGTGTGAAGTTTTTTTTCGGTGCAACTGTAGTGGCAATTTAATTAATGGTATAAGACAGAGTGATCGTGGTTGGTAACACTGGTATCAAAGTAGGGGCTGCAATGTCCCACCGCATGTGGTAAGAAATGTCAGAGACCATCTCTTGTTGGCCGTGCTATAACGTCCTCTTCATCAGACACCAACAACGTTAGGTCCTTGAAACTGTAACAGATTGTAAGTATAGTTTTTAATATATTTCATTCTGCCGTGGTCAGAACTGTGTTTTATTTGTTAAGCTACTTATCCAGATCCATGGAGTTTGTTCATCATTACCTTTATATATATATATATATATATATATATATATATATATATATATATATATATATATATATATATATATATAGATAGATAGATAGATAGATAGATAGATAGATATATATAGATAGATAGATAGATAGATAGATAGATAGATAGATAGATAGATAGATAGATAGATAGATAGATAGATAGATAGATAGATAGATATAAATATATTAGTTCGTGTCAGTTAGTTTATGTAGCTTTATATATTAGAAAAGAAGAAGAAGAAGATAGGGCCTAATAATCTGGTGTACGTTGATGTCTGATCCTTAATTCGACTTTGGATTCATGTTCTACGAGTCAGAAATATGTTTGAACGACTCCAAACACGATATAATTAGGCAACGTTAACAAAGTTTCGATCTGAGGATGCCATTTAGAAAATAACCGTCATCTTGGATCATAAGGGAAATTTTGAATAGCGCCCTTTCTTAAATTACTCTTTTAGGTTCCAACTATAAATAAGCCAATTGGCAACCTGTGTAAAAAAAGTGCAGTGTACTAACCAAAATTGTCTCGTACCGCTCCTACTATTATATAGACAAAAAGACACTCGTTTTCGTCGGTCCTTTATACATTCCATATACTTTCCATAGACTTATTCTTCCCGTGCGAAGACATTTCAGTAAGTTTATACATAATGAAGGCAATTCTATTCGATTTTACAAAAGCAATCTTGGGCCACACTTTTCTATTATTCATAAAGTACTTACCCAAAAGTATAAGCTTTTCTGAATGTTGCTTATGATACCAGAATATATAAGAAAATAGTTTAATGTAATGAATGTCATTAATTACACAAGATTTCATCTCGTTATATATAATCTTTACAAAATAAATTAAATTGTAAGATAAATAAATGTTTTGTTCTTGCATTCTTACCTTAAAAAAAAAGTACCGCTATACGTCGGAATCAGAAATGATGGTTGCTATGACGGCATAGTTCGTTTGACAGGGAAGAGCTCTCTCATAACTATATGGATAGTGTGCGTATCTCCTGAAGAGGGACTTAAGTTCGATTCTCAGTGGAAGCTCTGTGGTTCGGACCCACGTCTCTTATAGCCTCGATATTGAAAGAAAAGCTAAATCCAACTAAACCAATCATTGTCACAGGAAGGAGTTTACGACAGCCATCCATCGTCTAGTTCCTCAGAAGGACAAGTGTCTTAAGCTGTAAGAGAAGTATCTGTAAACACCTATTGCTTGTAATATACTTTTCATTTGATCAGTCTACTAGTATGAACGTATATAAAGAAAAACTTCCAAATGATATAATATTGAGTCCTTTCCTTGAATTACCCTTTCCCTGAATTAATGCAAATAAAACATGTGCCTTAAATTTTCACAATGGTAAAAGTAATCAAGCCAATCCAATAATAAGAATAAATAATAAGACAGTTAAAGATGTAGAAACTGCTACCTTTCTCGGAGTTAAAATATCTAATAATTTCAACTGGGAACCACACATAGAACATGTAAGAAGTAAGTTAATCAAACTATGTTATGCAATTAGATGTGTAAGAGATAAGATTAATGTAAAAACAGCTAAGTGTATATATTACTCAAATTTTCATTCTATAATAAAATATGGCTTGATGTTCTGGGGAAATGCACCTAAAAGTATTATCATCTTTAGTCTACAGAAGAAAGTGGTAAGAGTACTTGCAAGAGCAGAATGGAACTCTTCTTGCAGAAATATTTTAAAGGAACTTGAAATAATGACTCTTCCCTCAATGTATTTGTTCGAAATATTAATATATTTGAAAAAACATAGTAGCGAATTTATTGTTAACAAAGACATTCACAGGTATAACACAAGAAGTATAGACGACATTCACTTGCATGCACATAGAACAAATATATACAATAAATCAGTTACCCACAAAGGTACTCTATTATACAGTAAAACTTGTAAACTTGGCCACCTCTCTAAGTTGGACACCTGCTTATCTTGGCCTGGTTCGTCTTGAACCTGCATTTTCATATAAGACATACGTTACTTATTACTTTGTAAGCTGGCCACCTGTCTATCTTGAAAGTTGGCCGCATTGAAGCAATATTTACCCTATGATGATAATGATAAATTGACCTGCCTATCTTGGCCACGCAAAGGCAAAATACCGTTTTGTTATTTTTCGTAACTCTTTCGTATCCCATATGATGTTCTGTATTTGTGACTGGAAACAAAGAAACATGGATTCCCAGGATTTGTTCTTGGAGGATAATGGCCAGAACACTACCCTGATAAAGTGGTGGTGAAGGAAGATGTGAATAAGAAAAAGCACGTACAGGAATTCAGGAAATGGTTGTAGGTATTTGTTTACCCTGTCTGTTTTGGTAAAATCATTAGCTATATCGGCTTCTTTCATCAGTGGGGAGCTTTAGTAATTCTCAAAAATTCTCAACCATCTCAATTATAATCATAATCATAATTTATTGCATCCGTTTATCGTCATACAACGAAATTGGACATGCCAGTTATATACGTATATATATATATATATATATATATATATATATATATATATATATATATATATATATATATATATATATATACCAGTATACATAAACATATATACTATTATTACATATGGATTTTTATAGATTCACTAATTACATTTAATTTTACGCATACGAATTATTTTGTACATATTCTTCAACCGAGTAAAAGCATTGTTCTATGAAGTACCTTTTAAGTTTGGATCTAAAGCTATTTACAGAGACCTGATACAGAGACCAGAGAATTGACACAGATACATGATGGAAGTAGATTGTACAGTGAAACCTGTCTACGTTGGCCACCATCGGTCCCATTGAAAAGTGGCCAACTTAGACAGGTGGCCGACTTACAGAAAATAAGTATAATTGGTGAATTTTTAGAATAGGATTTCTAGTATTATTTGATTGTAAAATTTTAATAAGCAATTGCATTACAACTACTTTTAAGTAATGCATTATAGAGTAATAATAACAATATACAGTACTAGAAAAATCACTACAGTATGTTTACTATATGTACTTACCTTTCTCTTCCCGAAAACTAGTTTGGTACACTGACTGATTGAAAACACAATAACATAAACAACCATAAAACTAAGAACATAGACGCACTTCATTGAAATGAGCTACAAGTGTCTCTCAGAGCAAAAGATGTTTTCAGAAAATCGTAAGGAAATTCATATCTCAAAACCTCCGCTAACTTACGACAATCCGTCATGGCAATAGTTGACAATTGAGATGGTTAATTTTAAGCTTGAGAATTTTCCTGAATTACTAAAGTTCCCCACTGATGAAAGGAGCCGATGTAGCTAATGTTTTTACCAAAACAGACATGGTAAATAAATACCTACAACCATTTCCTGAATTCCTGTACGTGCTTTTCTTCGTTCATATCTTCCTTCACCACCCCTTTATCAGGGTAGTGTTCTGCTCATTGAGCTCCAAGAACAAATAGTGGGAATCCATGCATTGTTTCCAGTCACAAATACAGAACATCTGTCTATCATATGGGGATACGAAAGAATTAAGAAAAATAACAAAACGCGTTATTTTGCTTGGCCAAGATACGCAGGTAAATTTATCATTATCATCATAGGGTAAACATTGCTTCAATGTGGCCAACTTACAGAGTAATAAGTAACGTCTTATGGGAAAATGCAGGTTCAAGACGAACCAAGCCAAGATAAGTAGGCGGCCAACTTAGAGAGGTGGCCAAGTTGACAGGTTTTACTGTAGTATTGGATATTGTATTGACGCCCGGTGACGTTAACCATACTTTTCTGAAGGGTAATATTTTGATGATATAACATTCATTCCATGGACTTTAAAACAGAAATATGTGTGTCACTTTTAAAATGCAATAAATTAAATACAAAACAAATATTTAATGTGTCGTTTAAGAATATACGTATTTAAAGAATACACAAATATCCGACTTTGGTACTTTCGTATGGTAGTTAACAACTCTGGTTTTCTTATAGAAATGCATGAAGAAGAACGTAAAAATTATCCGTCAGATTTTATGAGTAAATGAACAATGTAACACTAGATGTCTCTAGTGGTAGTCGTAGAAACGTACAGTGCATTAAGATTACGCGACCTGTACTAACAACGTTATGTTTCCACATCTTTAATATCAAAGAGGAATATGAAAGTTTGTTTTGGGAATAATTTCAGCACGATTTTCTGTTTTATGTTTTATCACTAACTTTACGACATCTTTCTGAATAATTCAACAACAGTCTAGAAACATAATTAAAACTTTATTTGGCCCTCTTTAATTTATAAACTATACAAGGAACTAAGTTACCATGCGCGTGTGTGTATGGGCGCAAAGGGAACAAGTGACTGTTTTAATGTTTTTAAAGAGCTTACAAAAATTCTCATAAACAATACATTTCAAACAGATTACACTGTCATGTGGAAACATAAGTATATAAATGAAAAATATACCCAGATTAATGTAGGAGTTTTGTCCCTTAATTCGGAATCCTGAGAATTATTCAGAGAAAGAGTATGTGTGTAGTAAATTAAAGTAAATGATAACTACAAATCTAGCTGATAGCATAAATTCCAATACAATTCCGCTTTCATATGAAATAGATGAAACTAATGTAGACAATGTAGTACACTTAGGTGTCGAAGATGTAAACCGTTATGATGAAATAGTCAACTATGTGGATAGGATTTGTTTAATACAGAAGACAGATCATAGGGTAGACCACAAAACTGAAGACTCTAATAATGACGTTTTAGTGCAAAGGCAAATTAGCAGTAATGTTAGTTTTATGTATTATTCGGTAATAGAACTAACTGAAAAAACGAAGGTTGATAAATATAAGAAACGCACTGTAAATAATAGCAATATACAATGTCCAATACGACAATCAAACAGAAAATGAAATGAAATGAAATCTTTAAGTTTTACATCCCACAGTTATGCCGGTTAGGCTAAAGGAGACGGTGATGATGAGAGATGAGTGAAATGGTGGAATGAAGAAACTGGGAGGAAACGGGAGAACCCCGAGGAAACCTACGAGCACGGTGTTTGTCCACCACAAAGTCCACACGGCACGAGCTGGAATCGAACCAGGGACCCCAAGCACTGGAGGTGAACGCTCTACCACTGAGCCACCGCGCCCTCTGACAATCAAACAGAGTTAGACATCCTCCTTCTAAACTCAGTAATGGTGATTTTTCTTATGTGTAACATTGCACAAATAGATGGTAAATATCAGAATCAAGGTACGAATTCGAACAAATTAAAACTTAATTTGAATACTAAAAATCAACAAAATACGTCAATATGTGAAAATATACATCAGCCTCCAAATAAATACAATAATAAACTTCCTACTAATAAAAGTAATACACTTACAATCTTCCATCAAAATACACAAGGTTTTCATACAGATAAACAACTCCAATTAGCAGTCCAGTTACATGATTCGTACAGAGACGTTGATATTATATGTATAACAGAACATTGGCATAGCGGTGATGAGATTGACTATATTGCAATTCCAAACTTTACCTGTGCAGCAAGATATTGTAGAACTAATTTGTCAAGAGGTGGATCATGTAGTGTTGTTAAGAATGAAATGAAAGTAAAAAAGCGTAGTATGTTTGAAAAACTTATTTAAAAACAGTTTGAATGTAGTATAATAGAGATACCTTTGCAAAAAAATATGTATTATTTGGGTATATAGGACGTCCGATAGTAACATTGAAATATTTACCAATAAGTTGGCCACCATCGGTTCCATTGAAAAGTGGCCAACTTAGACAGGTGGCCAACTTATAGAAAATACGTATAATTGGTGAATTTTTAGAATAGGATTTCTAGTATTATTTGATTGTAAAATTTTAATAGGCATTCGCATTACAGCTACTTTTAAGTAATGCATTATAGAGTAATAATAACAATATACAGTACTAGAAAAAAAACTACAGTATGTTTAATATATGTACTTACCTTTCTCTTCCCGAAAACTAAAATTTAGAGGTGGTAGTGCTATGGTGTGGTCGTATTTTTCTTTGAGGGGGCTTGCACCCCTTGTTGTTTAGCGTTGCACTCTCACAGCGAAGACCTACATTGATGTTTTAAGCACCTTCTTGCTTCCCACTGTTGAAGAGCAATTCGAGGATGGCGATTACATCTTTCAACCCGATCGAGCACCTGTTCATATTGCACAGCCTGTGGCGGAGTGGTTACACGACCATAACATCCCTGTAACGGACTGGCCTGCATAGAGTCCTGACTTACATCCTATAGAACACCTTTGGGATGTTTTGAAACGCCGACTTCGTGCCAGGCCTCACCGACCTACATCGATACCTCTCCTCAGTTCAGCACTCCGTGAGAAATGAGCTGCCATTCCCCAAGAAACCTTCCAGCGCTTGATTGAAAATATGCCTGCGAGAGTGGAAGCTGTCATCAAGGCTAAGGATGGGCCAACACCATATTGAATTCCAGTAGTACCGATGGAGGACGCCACGAACTTGTAAGTCATTTTCAGCCAGGTGTCCGGGTATTTTTGATCACATAACATGGGCGGCGATTAGGGGGGGAAAAGGGGGGCAGTTGCCCCTGCACTTTTTTGAAGTAACCAATTAATGTATATAGTTTCATTTGGAAATGTAACGATTTTGTATGTGTTACTGATTAATAGGAAAAAATGCTGCCATATAATATTTGCTGTTGCGTGATTACGTATTGGTTGTCTTCCCGTGGAGTAAAGAAAGCTACAGTAATTGCGTTTTAATCGCCACAGAAAATAACCCCAAAAAATAACCTATTGGAGCACAATTTCAGCATACTTTCATTTCTTCTTACAAGGGCTCGATATGTTAGTGAGCCGCTTTGAAGCTAATCGAAAGAACATTATGCAAAAAAGTAGGGCCTATTTCACAAGTTATTCTTTAATTGCACAAAAATTGACAGTTCCTAAAATGTCTTTTCTTCTTTCTAAAGTAAGGAATATCGATTAAAAAGAGCGTGATAAGAAACAACTTCTACCTTTTCCATTGTTTTGTGGTGTAAGATACGAGTGAAGTGTTGTGTTTAAGGATGTACAAGTGTATATACAATAAAATTTAGTAAATTGAACATAATTCTAGGTTTTAAGTTTATTTTGTATAACTGAAGTGTGGATTGATTCTAAGTATTGTTGTGTTTTGATGTGTTCCAAGAAAGTGAAAACTGCACCTAATGGCAACGAACATATTTCAAGAAGTTGCAAAAGCAAATATTTCTTTAAATGTCGTAGCATATGCTTGTAGTATTTACTGCCTTTCATTTTCTAAGAGTAATAACATACATTTAATAGCATGTGTGGAATTAAATATTAAGTTTTTCATTAATCCTCAGTTTCAATATAACTTTTGCAAAACAAGCATCATTATTCATTACAATGATTAATATTATCCTTTCTATTTATTTGTTTTGCAAATTTATTAAATAATCTGATCACACAATTTTCCGGACAGAATTTTAAGATGTTCATGAGCAAGAAATCAAATCTCTTCTTACACTTTCGTTGTTTAAGAGTACAAAGGGCTAGTATCTACTTGCGTTGTTCTTCTCAATTTACTTAATAAACTATTATATACGATATACGGTATTTTAACTGAAAATATAGTATCCTATTAGTTATACAACCTTTCGTCAAACAAAATGTTAGAAACAACCAGGAAAACTAACATTTATATACAAAGATTCAGATCATGTCTTGCCCCCTCACTTTTAACGTCCAACCGCCGCCACTGTCACATAATATATATATATATATATATATATATATATATATATATATATATATATCCTGCATTAAACTACTATTTCAGGACATTTATATTGAAACACTGTGACAGTTCGGATTTTTTTTTTCGTTAGTCTACCGTTAAGAAGAAGAAACCAACATTTAAAAAAATAGCATTTGACATGTTTAAGCAAGTGAAAAGTAGAAACCATTCCTTGCCACTACCCTTGCTCCTTCTCCTGTCATTAATGTTACCATTCTGTTTATTTAATTTGATGTCTTTGTTCACGACAGCACAATGCCTTTACATACCGTACACGATGAGCTTTTGCATGAATTCTCACCTATTTTGTATTCATATCTCGCTCTAGCATCCGTTGTTACAGAGCGCTGGAGGAAAAGATGCATATGATTTTTAATATTTTTTTTTTCAGTTTTTGTGTCCTTTACAGGTGGTAAATTTTAACCAGTCGACGCACGAGAGAGTATTAAAGGGAACATTTCTTCAGTTTTAAGATGTACAGAGGATTCAGCGAAAGACCATTTTTGAATTTTTTATGAAATTATTTTCTACTTTCTTTCTTTCTTTCTTTCTTTCGAGAGAGAGAGATAAAAAAACGATAGAAGTTACAGTTATTCCCTGAAGCTGATGTTATATAAAGTGATTTTCATTTAATATTTACGTGTGGTAATGTTTTGCAAGGGAAACCACGAAAAGCTCTACTGGATGTAATGAATTTTCAGCTAAAGGCAGGCGTTTGAAAATTTATCTAATTTTTTATCCCTTTCAAGGAGTTGGGCTTACCAAATTTCCTTTACAAAACTTCTTTACCAAAACTTCTTTACTAAACTCCTTTATCAAAACTTCTTTATCAAAATTCCTTTACAAATCTCCTTTACCAAACTTCCTTTAAAAAAAACTTTTTTCCAAAACTCCTTTACAAATCTCCTTTACAAAACTCCTTTATCAAAACTTCTTTACCAAAATTCCTTTACAAATCTCCTTTACCAAACTTCCTTTAAAAAAAACTCTTTTACCAAAACTCCTTTACAAATCTTCTTTACCGAAACTCCTTTACAAAGCTCCTTTTCAAAAACTCCTTTACAAATCTTCTTTACCGAAACACCTTTACAAATCTGCTTTACCAAAACTTCTTTACAAGACTCCCTTACTTAAACTTCTTTACAAAAACTCCTTTACCAAAACTACTTTACAAATACTCCTTTACCAAAACTTCTTTACAAAACCATTTTACCAAAACTACTTTACTAGAACTCTTGTACCAAAACTTCTTTATATATTTAGTCTGTTTGTCCAAGTGTCCGTCCTTCCGGGAGACAAAAAAAAAATTCAAGAAACACTTGACGGATCACTGTCAATTTGGCCCGGATGTAGTCAAAAGTTACGGATCGAGTTCGTTGATGGAGTTGATATTCAAACCGGAAATGGTAGAAATAAAATACTTCCGGTTTTTATGTTGATCACTATGGAGGAACGACAATAACAGATCATAGGAAGAACCGGTTTTCTGCAATCAGTTAAGTCTCTCAATAATACAAGTCATCTCTATCCTTCACTCTCTACCAAAACCGGAAATGATAGAAATCCACTACTGCTTACCGGCTTCAATACTGATGTATATAGAGCAAAAGCAAGAAGATAGCGAGAAAATTTCACACTATACAAACCAAAGATGGAAGTGAAGAGTAGAGTTAAAAGAAAGCATAAATATACTGAGTGGCGCAGTAACAAGTATCATGTCAATTTTTTTTGCGCATCTCACATCTTTATTTGCATTCATTGGTTTGTTTGTTTGTTAAAATTTAGTGCCTCATTTTTACACCGAGTCTGTATAAGTCGTGACCTTAAAAAAGATGAAACTCGAACCACTATAATTCATTCAATGCTTTCCTGCCGGGAATCGAACCCAAAACCCTGTATACCATGAGCGTAGGAGCTAGCCACTACACCAGCGGGTAGGCAGTTGTTCGTATTAAGTAGTACTGCATACGTAACTGATACAACGTACATTCTATATCTTTTTCTATATCTTACATTAATAGCACAAAATATTTTACACCACATTTGATATTTTAAATTAAATTCACGACAAACCAAGGGTAACTTAGAGATACTTAGTTATAAAACATTAGTCTATATCTGTGTTTTTCAAAGTCATGTTGCATTTTTGAAAAATGTCATTCATCGCTATGGAAGCACTTGTCTTCATCTAGTATCTATATTAGACTGGAGCGTTTTGCACTTTTGTTAGAAATTCGATTACGGCTAGTGCGGAAAAGGTGCATTTAGTGGTACCGACCTTACTGATTTTTTTATATTTTTTTTGGACAACCCCTTACCCTGTCCCAACGGACTTAAAGTTTTTAAAGTGTTTGGTTAGGCAACACGCACAACACCAATTACAGAAAAGGTACTTGTGGTCGTTTTTAGAGTTACCTGATGGCTATAATACAAGTATTTTATTAAAAGAAACTTCTAGCAATCCAGATAGTAAGCTCGGATGGACTGTAAAATGAAACACGAACATCACAAGAAAATTGTTTTATTTCTGTGAAGTTAATGATATAATCTACTTTCCAATATATGCATCATCCCTGTTGAGGCATTTGTCGGCACCAACTTTTGTATTCCAATGACTAACCAAAATGTCACACTCATCTGCAACTCACATCAGCTGCGCTGTCCAAATCTTGTCCGACCAGAAATTGCTTGAGATGGAGGAACAGATCGAAACCGCTGGACGTGAGGTCGGATCTGTAGGAGGAATGGTCAAAAATATCTCAACCATATTGGCAGAGTAGCCTGAGTACACACTGCTGTAACGTTATTCCTACGCTCACCGTTCCACTTATTTTCTTTTTTCGCAATTGCTACAGTGTATCACAATTCAGCAGTAGTAGTGTGTTCTTGAGATAAGAATTAAATGAGAAGAGCAGGTTTGCCCTAGAAAACAGTGCATAACACTTTTCAAGTAAACGATGTTTGATTGAATTTTGTCTTAAGAGGCGAACTTCTCTGTCACCAGTCCATGGAGTGTTACTTGATTTTTGACGTCACATAGGACACACAATTTTTGTCCCTGGGTACCATCCAACCAAGAAACTGGTCACGTTCCTGACAGTAACATAACGGAGTTCAAAGTGTATTCTAGATGCTTCATAATACTATTGGGCTGACTTGAGGAAACTCTTCTCTGATTGCGTGAGCAACGTCACGTGACCTGATCATGTGCTATGACCTGATCACAACATGATAGAGCTCAATGCTCTCTTGATTTTGGCAGGGGTGCCTTGGTCCACCCCTAAATTTTGGTAGTGATACATAGGACCACGTCTCTTAATATTGGAAATTGCTAAATTTAAAAATTTGGTATGGAAGTATAGGACCGGGGTATGTATCTCTGTAAATTTAGGTGGTCCATATTGTAGGTAAAAAATTGCCAAAAATGCCTTCGGAGGTTTCTCACCTATCTAGTTCTCTTAGATGAGGCTATATTATCGTATACGACTATACGAGTGAGTTCAAGAACCCATATTCTTTCATAATGCATGGGTACATTGACACACCTTTCTTGAATTATTAAGGAGGACACATAGGACCACCCTTAAATTTGGGAATTACCAAAAAACTGTAAATGTTTTCTAGGAATATAGTATAATACCAATGTAAATTTTGGTGGTCCATGTTGTTCCCCTATATGAGTATTTGGTGAATGATCTCTAGGAGTCGAATATATATTCCTGTAAATTCCAAATGTTCCAACTCATCCCCTTCTATGGGATTTTGAAAAAATCAAATTTTGGAGGTTTGGACCTATTACATTATATTTGACGAGACTTTACTATTTTATATGCGTATTGTCTGTCACATAAGAAAATGCATTTTTTCCAAAGGATAGTATCTCTTGCCCATTGAAGTTATAGAAGATATGAGAAAATCAGTTCGTTTAATGTAATTGACCTTAAAAACTTTTAAAGCTGTGGATCCTGGTAAAACAACAAAATACATTACATTTGAAAATCCAATTTACACAACAAATAACACGGATAGTGTGACAAGCATGGAAAGCAGAGAAACTGTTATATGGTAAGACGACATAAACAAAAATCTCAAGCTAAATGTTTAAAATGTATGGCAAGAAAGCAAGCACCCGACTATGTGACGTAGTGGTTAACGTACTAACCTATCAATCAGCTGACCTATGTTCGAATCTTTATCAAATGGACTTTTTTTCTTTTCGTCGAAGGAACAGCCATTACTTGTAGTATTAGGTTTTTTTTATATGGTTTCATTCTGTTAGATTTTTTAAAAAAATTCTTGCCTAAGGTAATAATATAAAGCTGCAAGTATGATTCTACCTAGGTAGATCAAAAATAAGAGTGTTCTAGATTTCTTTCCATTAATAACATATAAAAATAAACTTACGTCCAAAACTAAATATGCAAATGATTGAAATGAAACAAGCAAGTTGATGAGTCACCATTGGACAGAAGAGCAACCTGAGGCGCTTTCAAGTGCCTGTCTTATCTCTGCTGAACACACCTCTTTTTAAATCAGAATGTTATCAATGAAATTCTGGTCTGTGTGAAAATATAAACAAAAGAGGAAAGAAACAATATTAGTATATTTTTATTAGGTGTTTCAGTATGTTGAAAAAAGAAATTATATTCACTATTTAATGAGAATATGATTAATAAACTAGTGTTCATACCGGGTGGAAAGGAAGTTCATTTAGTTTAGGATTCCAAGTTAAATTGTAGAACCATGTCTCATATAGTCTCGGTGCTGAAAGGGATGTTACACTCCCAATGAACCAACTAATCAGTCTTAGAATTATCAGTTTGAGGAAGGATGATTGGTTTATGAACTGTGAACGATCTCTATTAATCTACAAACCATGCATGGAGCAATTTCCACGTAACCCAAAATAGGTTAAAGTCACAAATCTGTATATAAAAGTTGATCGCCCGATGAACTATTGTGACCTATAATTAAACTTGATTTTTAGCTTTCTAAAATTGTGCTTCCAAGTTCCTAATACGGGTTCAAAAGATCCGTAAATATATTCTAAAAATCAAAAAACAGAATACACAATTCGTTTTAAAATATGTTCAATCTTTAAAGGTCAGACACGAACTAGTTGAAATGCTCATTCTTCGAACGAGAAGAATAAGTTTATGGAAATATTATTTGCGAAATATTCAAACCCCCTCCCCAACAGAATAACATATCAATCGAAGTGAAATGAATAAGATCCAGGTGAATCCAACTGCTAACTGTCTTCTAGATTTATTTTAAACAGCTAAAATGCTTACTCACTTTGGCCAGTTTATGAACACAAAACGGGAAATTAAGATATTGTAGCTGTTGCCTTGCTTTCCTTGCTAGAGTTGGAATTTCCGAAAACGATGGACCACGTGGCCACAGATTTGTAAAAAGGGATTTAAATGTCGAGTTCCATTTTCCTATAATGAGAGATCCTGAAACTATCTTCTTTGGAGTATATTTTTAATACTCCTTTCTTCGCTTAGAACATGTATTGTGTGAAAGTAACATGAGAAAAGCCCAGTCCGAGTTAACTAACAAGGAGAAAGCAGACTTTGGTAAATGAACTTCGGGGCCATCCTTTTCGAGGCAGTAGTGCACATTTAAAGTGTTAATATTACAAACTGGAGGAGCGCAATAGCCAGAAATAGTGGGGGAAAAGCGTCTTAAAGATTCCAACTCCACGCATGAATGACACGACGTGTAAAGCTATTAAGGGAGGGCGTGACGTAGTTAGGAAGTTCCACGCCCGTGCAAAGAGTCTTGGGTTCGATCCCTGCTCGAGTCATTTTTTTGCTTTAACCAATAAAGTAGTCATTTGTAACTACAAGTAAAATATTAATTCATCATATGTTTATAATATATAAAACAATAGAAATTTCAAATCAGTTGTAAAAACTTTGAATATTTCATGTTAACTAGCAATAAAATGTAACCTATTCCGCGTTGTATATTGATCCCACGGGTTATACTATGGTTAGCACAGTCGTTGTGTGAAAAATGTTCTTGACGCTTCGTGTCTATATCTGTGAACAGTATGCGAATTGATCGGATTTTACAGGGGGGATGGATTGTGCTTCAGACGATAATAGCATGACGGGGGCCGCGGGGGCTCAGTGGCAGAGCGTTCATATCTGGTGAATGGGGTCCCGGGTTCAAACCCTGCTCCCGTCAAGTGAACTTTGTGGTGGACAAACACCGTGTGCGGGGGTTTCCTCGGGATTCTCCTGTTTCCTCCCACTTTCTTCATTCCACCATTTCATTCATTTCTTATCATCACCGTCTCCTTTAGCCTAACCGGCATAACTGTGGGACGTAAAACTTAATATTTCATTTCATTTTTGATCAACTATGCCTAAATGAAAAAAAAATCAGGTGGAAATACATACGAGGAGAAGTTATGGGGATTGAAGTAAAGTTTAATAATGAAACTCATTAAGAAAAAATTTAATGTAGCCGCAATCAGTAGCAAAAATTAAGAGCGCAACTAAACACTTCAGACACGCGTAAAAAATAGTCGATCCGTTGGGATAAATAATATGTTAATCATGTCTTCAAATCTTATAAAAAGTTACGTTTTTTTTCTATTGTGCGCATCACATTATGTTTTTCAATGACTTCCAATGCTAAACTTAAATCCGCTATTACTTCTTTCCTCGTATTCACTTCCACCTGAAATGTTATATTTAGACGTAGTTGACCATCCTCTAAATTGTATCGAAGTTTTGTCAAGTTTCCAGTGGACGTCAGCTAATCATTTTCTTCCAAGTACTAAATGTATTCAAATATTCATTTCAAATGGTTCATTCGATTTCCCATGATGATTGGAGAGACAATCACGATATCACTTTTACGTATTGAATGAACTTGCTCCTTTTTCCCTCAAAAGCGGATTTTTAAGGACAACGGAAGATGGGCTGACATATTTTAAAATAAGGCGTTTATGTCCATCTCTTCTTCTTATGATATATGTGTTAATGAATTATAGCAACCCGACTGGACTAAACGCTAAATGCAAAAAATGAAATGAAAACTTTCAGTTTTACGTCCCACGGTTATGCCGGTTAGGCTAAAGGAGACGGTGATGATGAATAATGAATGAAATGGTGGAATGAAGAAAGTGGGAGGAAACGGGAGAACTCCGAGAAAACCCACGCACACGGTGTTTGTCCACCACAAAGTTCACTTGGTGGGGGCTGGGATCGAACCCGGGACCCGTAGCACCAGAGGTGAACGCTCTACCACTGAGCCACCGCGGCCCCACGCTAAGTGCAGTATATTAAAAAAAAAATATATAATATCAAGTGCTTCATCCGTTTTGTTGTGATAACAAGACACAATCTCGATGTCATCATTCTTAAATGTTGAGCAAATAAGATACAAATTGTCCCTATTCTCCATAATACCGAAATTTCTAAACACGGTTGGACACGTGCACACTCGTTTTAAATGTTTTTATATATCAAATTTCATCTCACAAACGTTAGATACTCTACTTTTGACAAATTTTTAACCTCCTCTCCTCTGTTAGGATACGCCAATTTAACAAAAATGGCGTGACAACAATCCAGTCCAAGGTAGGTGTTAACAATGTTAATAAAATTAATTTCAATCGGTTCAGCCATTTTTCGTTATGATAGACAAAGTGTTTTTCATTTATATACTATGATTATAGATTAATAGTATTGTTCTGTCTTGTTATTTATTTATTTAAGTTATTTGTTGATATAAAAATGAGGTGCTATGTTTAATGTTTACCAATGTCTAGCTTTTTCCATGTTACACTAGCCAACAGTGAAAATATATCTAGAATGAAATAGATGATTGTTAACTATATCGACCACTCTGATGACGAAAACGACAATAAAAAACTCAAATTAGATCTCGTTTCCAAGTTAAAGGGGGGTGTATTTTAATTATAAGTATTATATTTTATTAGCATTCATTGTCAATCCATTCCCATTAGGTTTCAAAATCAAAAACTCGTTGATGGTAGAGACTGAATAATTTTCCTACAAGGCAACCATAGTTGTGTGTATTTTGTTGCTATTTTTAGCCCGGGAGGGGAAGGGGAAGAAGGGAGGGGCGGAGCATGATTCCCTTAAGTGTAGTTTCAGTCTGTTACAAATTGTATTCTGTTCGTGTTCTGGAAAAAGGTGTTACTGAAATGTAGTTAGCGCGTGTGGTCACTAATTGCTGTGATTCATTATGCCTCGGAAATGTGTAAACAGTGCTGACAATTTTTGCTACAGAGCAAAAAGGCTACATTGAAATCGCAAACGAGACTAATAACGCCATTTATTAGGAACGCTTACAGACCGTACTTTGGCTGTGAAATCAGGGACCACGACAAGCTCTGGGCTCCTCACATATGTTGCAATTTTGTGTCTCGTGTCTTCATTTCATTCGTGGTTGTATCGTAAAGGATCTTCAATGGGCTTTGCTATTCCCATGATATGACGAGAATCACTAAACCATGTGAATGATCGTTACTTTTGTATAATAACTCCATTAACGTATGGTATTTCCAAGAAGAAAAATCTTTCTTGACATATCCTAACATACCATCGGCCATACGACCAGTGCCTCACGCAGACGGACTGCCTGTTCATGTTCCACCTGCCTTTGTCCAAGTGTCCACAAACTTTCTAGGAAATAAGAGGGCAGGAAACCATTAATTCAAATTTAATGGGAATCGAACACGAGACTACAAGAACCAAAAACGCACGCGCTAGCCACTAGACCAGCAGAAAGCATATATGTTTTACTAACAGTATTATACAATTTCCGTGCGTATAACGTTTTGTCGTCTCTAGGTCTGTTTCGGTCATACCAGGACACGAGTGTGACTGCTTCCAGGACACGAAATTCTTAACCAGTTTCATCACTGTTTTCCAATACCAGTGTAATAATAATGTCTGTTCTAACCCCAACGAGTAAGAACTGATTGTGGCCAGATACTTGTTTCTAAAAATGGAGTTCGATTCTCGGCGAAGCTCATGTGTTCCGGATATCACGTTAAGCTGTAAGTCCATGTCTCATATAGCCTCGCTGCTGAATGGGACACTAAAATCAAATCAACTATTACAACTAATAACGGACATTCTAGAAAGAGCTCTACAGACCATTATATTCATAATAAACTTTTTTTCGTACTAAAAAAAATATGTAGGAACTTCCACCAAAAATAGGGTCTAGCAAGCGAAGTACCCCATAACGTAAAGGTTACCAACACCTAGTGGCCCAATTGCCGGTAAATATCAATCGTCGAAATAGCGACGCGTCGAAGGATTGCCGCTAGTATGCCACTGGTATCAGGGTTTCGTCGAGTCGAAACAGATATGTAGAATCAGGGTGTTGAAGTTACCACCATGTAACACCAAGGACTTCATTTTAGTCTGCGCTCCTTCGATTCGTTCCGGAGAATCGCGAAGGGACCAACACGAACTATCGCCAGTTATGTGTACGCGGATATTATTATATACCTAGGTATTATTTTTTCCTGAGAATTGTTCCTAAAGTGAGCTCAACCTCTGCCTCTACATCATGGAGTGAAAAATCTTGAGAGTATAATTGTATAATAGCGTATAATTGTATGAATCTAGATGGCAGCTGTTGCCAATCATTAGAAAGTGAATATGGGAGAACTATCAAATAAAGTATATTAACGGTTATTTTGTTATAGAATTACATGGTGAATATATTTTATCTAATTCCAAACGGTTATCGTCGAATATACACGGATAAAGGAGCACTCTGATTAGCCAAATTAAAACGACTTCAACGCTTTATCCCTCTACAAGGAATGTCTTTTTCCGTCGTTTTCTTGGTAAAGTCGGAAGAACACGCAGCTAGTAATCATAAGGTTGGTGGTTTGCACCCACCCTGGGGTACTTTTTTCTTACTTTTTAAAGTGTTTTTTTAGACTCACCTTAATGTAAAAAAATCACGCATAAAGGCGATTTAACGTATTTTGGGGGTGTAATTTTGTGGTTGATTGGCGTTCCGTCGCGTCTTTACTACTGATAGGCTGCTGGTAGTATAATTTAAAAATGGAAGTGGGGCCACCGCGAATCGTCGCTATGGGCCCGCCAATTTTTGGTGAGATGTCCTAGTTGCCCATCGGTGGTGCACCGCAGAGCCCTCCAAACCCAGGCCCGAAGACGGCCCGGCCCGACCCGAATGGATCTGAATTCTGTGCCCGGCTCGACCCGGCCCGGCCCGAATCTCGAGCCGGGCTCTAACCTGGCCGGGCACATTTCGGGCCGAGCCGGGCCGAAACGGGCCGGGCACATTCCGGGCCGAAAAGGGCCGAGCACAAACCGGGCCGACTCGGCCCGAACACTGTAAAAGACGGATCGGAAACTAATGTTGGCAGCCTGTGTTAATCGTAATGTGTTTGGGAAATTAACTCTTTATTCAAGACTGTAAAGTACTGTACTTCTACTACTCTTATTATTACTACTACTGCTACTGCTATTATTATTATTATTATTATTATTATTATTATTATTATTATTATTATTATTATTATTATTATTATTATTATTATTATTATTATTATTATTATTATTATTATTATTATTATTACTTCTACTACTACAACTGCTACGACTTCACGTCAGAGTTGACATGTCTGGTGGTACATACTTTACAATCTAAGTACAGAAAAAATCGAAGAAATACTAGTTATTATGGCCAGTCTGCGTAGAACAGATGCTTGACGAGGGGCAATGGTGGCTCAGTAGGTAAAGTACTCACATCTGGTGCTAGAGGTCGTCGGATCGATCCCTCCTCGTGTTATGTTAGCTTTGTGGTGGACAAACATCGTGAGCGTGGGAGTTTTTGGATTAGCCCGTTTTCGTCCACTGTCTTCATTCCACCAATTCATCCATCATCATCCACACGTTTTGAGCCGTAATTGCCTAAAGAACATATGAGAAAGTCAAGTCCTTGACCTACTAATTAGAATTTGTTCCGCTACCATTAGACCACGGAGGCCGAAACCATGAACTGGCGTGTTCATAAGATTAGCGCAATTTGTAGTAATGTTCAATTAGCACGACAGATTCCAAATCATATTACATGTTCCTGTATTCTTTATAATTCGATGCTACAATAATAATAACAAAAAACAATGATGAAATAAATCACCCAGACCCCAGGATCGATGAAGTGTTCCTGGAACGATTCGTAACAAGTAAATAACAGAGCTATATGACGGAATGCGAGGCAGTAAATCAAAACAAAATCCACACATATCATTGTTGATCAAAAAATACCTCAAAAGTCCCCTGAATGAAAAATGTATAGATATCAGCTATCAAAAATGCCTCTTAACATCACATATAATAGAAGGGATTGTTGATATTAAGAAAATGAAAATATAAGGTTTCCTAAGAAACCAATAGTGCAAAATGAACATCGCTTTACTGTATGTCCTTGTACGCATCGAATAGCACGGAAACAAAGTCAACAGTTTCAGGCTTTAGAGCATTTCTCCATTCCTGAGTACTAAAAGCTCTTTCAGTAGACGCACTAGAAGCAGGGATGACGAGATACTGACGCGCTAATTTACACAATTTTGGTAATGTTTGTTCTTGTTGCTTCCACCACTGCAGTATATCTAGTTCTCTTACACATGATGACATGTTGAGGTAGATGTCTACTTCATCATCAAATTCACCAGAGACTGAATGTCTATCTTCCCAATCCATTAGTTTATTCTTCTTGGTAGGTTGTTCCAAGTTATGCTATCTAGCCTAAAGGAGACGATGGTGATGAGAAATAAATGAAATAATGGAATAAATAAAGTGGAAGGAAACAGGAGAACGCCGCGAACCCCCCACACGGTGTTTGTCCACCACAAAGTTCACTTGGCGAGAGCTCGGATCAAACCAGGGACCCCATACACCAGAGGTGAACGCTCAACCACTGAGCCACCGTTCCAGGAACACCTAATCGACCCTGGCGATTTGGTGATTTATTTGATCATTATATTTTGTTATATTTGTAGCATTATAGGTCTACTATAAACAATACATGAACATGTAACACCATTCGATATTTGCCTTGCTAATTGAACATTACTACAAATTGCACTGATCTTATGAGCACTCCAGTTCATGGTTTTGCCCTCCGTGGTCCAATGGTAGCGTACCAAATTCTACTTACTAGGTCAAGTACTTGACTTTATCATACGTTCTTTAGGTAACTACGGCTCAGGCTGTATGGATGATGATGGGATGAATTGGTGGAATGAAAACAGTGGGAGGAAGCGAGACCACCCCAGAAACTCCCACGCACACGATGTTTGTCCACAACAAAGCTCACATAGCATGAGTAGAGATTGATCCGACGACGTCTAGCACCAGATGTGAGTGTTTTTTCTACTGAGCCACTGTTCTCCCTCGTAGATCAAGCATCGGTTCACATTCTACGCAGACCGGCCATAATAACTAGCATTTCTCCATTTTATTCTGTACTTAGAAGGTAAATTCGGTACCACCAGATATGTCAACTCTGACACGAAGTCGTAGCACTTGTAGTAGTATTAGCAGTGGTCGTAGTAGTAATAAGTAGAAGTAGTAATAGTAGTAGTAGAAGTAGTAATAGTAATAGTATTACCAGTATATCGCAGTCTTGAATAAAGAGTCAGTTTCCCAAACACATTACGATTAACATAGGCTGACAGTAAGACCGTACAAACACGGCAAAAATAGAGGTAGTGGAGGACATTAAAAAAACAAATAGACTGACAACATTAATTTCCGAACCGTTTTTTAGAGTATCCGGGCCGAGCCGGGCCGGCCCGGCTCGGCCCGATATGTGCCCTGCCCGGTTAGGGCCCGGTCCAGTTTGATATTACTTGAAACGGGTCGGGCCGGGCACCGGGCCGAACCGGGCGCACTCGGCCCGTGCAGGGCTCTGGTGCACCTACGCTTACGACATGGGGTAGGCTATTTTTGGCATTATTGAATTTGATCAGTTGCTACATTTGCTACTGAAATGTTGACATGTTCTCCCTGAAATATATGCAAATATATATATATATATATATCTTTTGACCAAAAATCCGGCATTAGATACGTTAATTATATAAAAAGCTGGAAAACAGGAGCCCGTTCAGTGAGCTGCTTCCTGTATTTATCGCTAGTTTAGTCTGTTTTTAACAATATTATAACCATGGGACATAAAACTTGTGTTGCGTTCTTTAAGGTTTAAAGGTCTTAACATATTTCAGATTATATCGAGAGTCAAATTCATGGTGTATATTTCAAGTTGAAGTTTCCCTATCTATTCAAGAAACTTGTATTTCAGCCTATAAGGGCAAATATTTTTGCTAACTTCACCTCATTGCAGTTTATTTTATTAGAAATCATTGTTTAATTCTATTATAGAATTGTTCATAATATTTGTCATATTATCTTCGATATTTTCAATTATAAGTGTATTATTTTTTTCATTTCTTTATAAAACGAAATGTAATGCCATAGTGACATTTTGCACTATGCTCTCTGTTTCGTTAAGAACTAAAAATGAGTATTTTATATCTAAACGAAAAATAACATTAATTATATTTAGTTCCAGAAATAAAGATGTTGGAATCCAATGTCCACACACAAAACAACTTAAATCTATCTCCTTGACCGTAGCTAATTATGGACTACAATTGAAGAGAATTCAATTTATTTTTTTGAGCTGTAAACTTATGCATAGTTTTTATTAATAGTAAAATCTAGAACAGTTTAACGCTTGTAAAATCTTTCTTCATCTTGTTTGCTTGACAATATAAATAAATACTTGCAGAGTATTGAATCACACCTTAAACTGTAACCAAATGTTTCTTTTTACTAGATCCCTACCTGATCAATAAATAAATAAATAAATAAAGTGGTACTATGAAGATTCGAACGCGCGCCGCGTGGATGGAAATTCTGCACGGATCTAATGAGCTACGGAATAAGATATACAAGACATCTACTCTATAAATATATGGCAATAACACTAAGCTTCACGCTGTGAAAGGACGATGTTTATTTATTTATTTATTTATTTATTTGTTTATTTGTTTGTTTGTTTGTTTGTTTGTTTGTTTTACGATATTTCTAGTGACTTGTGTGAACTGCAAAGAGAGAGAGATCATGCAGTTATCGATTTGGTTAGGGATTGAACTTTTAAAACCTTAAAACATTTAATTAAATCGCGAGGTGGTATCAAGGAATGTGTGCCGATTTCATTCTCATAGTAAGGGGCAAAAGATACTATCCCGCGGAAAATATGCACTTTCTTATATGACAGAGAATACATAGATGAGTATAGAGTAAGATTAGGTTCAACTCTTAAATTTACCGTGCTCGTGGGTTTTCTCGGAGTTCTCCCGTTTCCTCCCACTTTCTTCATTCCACCATTTCACTCATCTCTCATCATCACCGTCTCCTTTAGCCTAACCGGCATAACCGTGGGACGTAAAACTTCAGAATTTCATTTCATTTTTTTTTCAACTCTTAAATTTGAGAATTGTTACAGAATATTAGTAAATGTTCCCTAGGACTTGAATATGTACTTCACTAAATTTAGTTAGTCCTACTTATTCAGCATTATGGGTACAAAGTTGCTAAAAATATATTATCAAAAATAACACTTGATATTTTGAAGGAAATTTAAATTTAGTCGTAAAAATAGAATAGGCACAAATTTTGAATGTTGTACTTAACGTTCACTAAGATAGCTTGTAACATTTAATAATATGGAAAAATTGAAATCTTTAAGTTTAACGTCCCACGATTATTCCGGTCAGGCTAAAGAAGACGGTGATAATGAGTAAAATGAAGAAAGTGGGAGGAAACGGGAGAACCCCGAGAAAACCCACGAGCACTGTGTTTGTCCACCACAAAGTCCACACGGCGCGAGCTGGGATCGAACCAGGGACCCCGAGCACCGGAGGTGAACGCTCTACCACTGAGCCACCGCTCTAACATCCCACGGTTATGCCCTTTAGGCTGAGAGAGACGGATAGTTGAGGCAAATGAATAATGATGGAAAAGTCAATGTAATGATAATGTGAAAGGAAACGAGAGTACCTCGAGAAAATCCACGGACACGATGTTGTCCACCACAAACTTTATTGGTCGGAGATCGAACCAGGGACCTCACGCACCAGAGGAAAGTGCTCTACCACTAAGCCATCGTGCCCTCCAGAACGAAACATTTGACATATTAAGTGTGCCAAGTAATGAAAATGACGTATAGCAAGTGCATTTGGATTGCATGCCACAGCACAATAATGTGTGCTACCCAAGTTTCATTTTGTCTGCCAGAAAAGGAAAGTAGGCAATGCGAAATATCTTCTTCGCGTCCAACCTGCGTTTCTGATGAGCATTCGACCTACTCTGACCTCTAGAATGTTTCTCTGACATTATATAAAATATTTATTAACTGCAAAGTTCAACCAGGATTGTCTCGAAAATCTTTTTCTGTCACCATAGAGCACTCGGGCGAACATATGACAATTCGTTGGCCATGGGTTCCATAAGCTGCCTCAGACTTTTAATTATAAGTAAGAGTATATGCAACCTTCCTTTAAGCTCTGTGACATCTGTTGCAATGGAGAACAAAGAGGAAGATTAATTTACTTCTCATCTCTTTACAGGTCTCACTCCAGATATACAGCAAGCTTTGTCTGCAATTGAAAGTGTTGCTGTAGTACATGAAATAATTCTTCAGGATCTGTCCAGAGAGAATATTAGTTCCGCCTCGTCGCAATCAAAGTGTTCTGGAAAGAATCTCCATTACCTAAAAGGATACATTGCTCATCGTTGGTCAGTCACTGGACTCATCACTTGGACAACCCACAAGAGAGGCATTAGTTCAACCATCAAATGCGAAAGGTTAGATCGAAAAATTATCAAGAGTTGGCTTACTTGTTACTACAGAAAATTGGCTATTTACTGTTCCGGTGTTTGAAGTAATTCTCACCGGTTTTCATTCGAACGAAGTTAGTCAGGAGTCAGGAGTGATTAAGACTTTGTGTAAGGTTTTATGTAAAAAGTACTCCCATTTGGATCTGACTATAATAAAAACATATGTTCGCACAAGCACATTCATTCGCTAAGGCACTTCAATATACAAGCCAAAGCCAAGAGAGTAATGCAGTATCACCAAAAAAAGAAGGCGCGGATGTGAGTAGCATCTTCGATTTCAAAGTAAAATAAAGTAAGTGTATTTTTATCCATTTTCATAAATTTCTATGTATACACAAAGCTCATAATTTAAAATGTTTCTCGATAATTTTTTTTCTGTTTATTGGTTTTCTGTAGTTATTTATTTCAGTTGAAAATCAGAATAACACTTCGGGACATCCCGTGGATAGAAAAAGTGGAACTGTTGCCCCACGCCAGTAAGCTTGAGGTGTAGCCATTGACGGTTAGCCACCATGGTGCTCGCCGTACACGCTTGATGCGATCTGCTGTAAATTGTCGAGCCAAGTGAATTTTGTGGTGGACAAACACCGTGTACGTGGGTTTCCTCGCGGTTGTCCCGTTTCCTCACACTTTCTTCATTCGACCATTTAATAATTCATTTCTCATCATCATCGGCTTCTTTAGCCTACACGGCATAATCGTGGGACGTAAAACTGAAAGATTTCATTGCTGTAAATTGTTTGGACCACCTTCCTACCATATCTTCATTCATGATGTCCGGTCCATACACTTCACACAAACTCCCTGTGTATCTCTGGCGCTGACATAACGGCGCTCACGCCAGGTTTTGGCTACGTGTTCCTCTTAGAGACCTGCACGGGTCGGGCTTAGGTGGATCGACTCTGTTATTTCTTTAGGCCGGGCTGGGCTTGGACGGGCCGACACTAATTTATCTTCAGGTTGGGCCGGGCTGGGGCCGATTAATTGCAATTCTTTAATAATTATTGACTTTCGTTAAACGATAATTGGAAAAAGCCAAACGTTGAAGAAGTGTGCCTGTGAAAAATGTTACAAAGTGAAACTTTTAAAATTTATCGGGCCCGGGCCGGGCTTGGGGCAAGAATTTTAAAATCTTATCGGTCCGGTCCGGGCCGGGCTTTGGCCGAAAATCTTGAAACTTTTGGGCTGGATTGGGCTCGGGCCAAAAAATTCGGCCCGTGCAGGTCTCTAATTCCTCTGACCATTCGTGCCATATTGCGGCACTTTCGAAACGTACTTTCTGGATGCACTTCATACATCAGTTGATAAAGCACTTCAAGCTGAACAAAATGACATGCTTGAGGATTAACTCCTGCGCAGCTTTTGAGAAAAACAAATTTTTATGTGGTAGAAAGTATGTCGTTAGTTACCAATCTGATATATTTATGTGATCATTTACGTGATTCTTACAACAACCTATAATCATAATGTCAGAACGTGTAATAATAGTTTGTAATCACTACGATATTTACATTTAAAATTTAAAATATATAATTAAAATTCATTCTTTTTCATTTTTTAAATATACATATCAAAATATGTGACCGATATAAATAAAATACCAAATTTTCTACATTTTTCAAATTTTTCGATTGATTGTCTTGTATTTAAGGTAAAAATGACATGTCTACCTCTACTTTGTGAGAAGTTAATTTGTTTAAAGATTACCCTGCAAATTCTGACAATGGCCACATTGATGATGTTGCATCTCCTAAATCAGCAACTTATTCTTTGGGACTTTCTTGCAAGCGATATCTCGGAAGTAGTACTACTAGTGTTGCTCACCAGATTTGACGAGACGAGACATAAGGTTATTTTGTCTTGTCTCGTAAGAAGTCTCGTCTCAATTCTTGGGAAGCTTCTTCTCGTCTCGTTTCGGAAAATTTATCGCTCATCCCGTACATAGACTTCCGATTATCCGGCCTAATGTGCTGGAAGGACAGGCTGGATAATAAAAAAGTCGGATAGGCAGGAATTCTATAATTACTCACTTCTTACTCCACCTTCCAATATAAACATTAAGAACATTGTGTTAATACACAATCGAGGAAATGTCATTTTACTTCTACTTGTATACTTGTGGTACAGATGTAATGTAGCACACGCAGCGACTACAATCGTATTGCAGAACTGAAGGAACATTTATTTATATCAGGCAGTACACAGCACAAAAATATTTAATCATACTAGGAAGGAGAAAGAAACGTACATATACAATAAGCTAAACCAGCGATGGATATATATATATATATATATATATATATATATATATATATATATATATATATATATATATATATATATATATATATATATATACCACGGATGGAAATAAGCAACAAAATTTTACTAGCCCACATCCTACAATAGAAATCATTTACTTACCTTCGGTATGATACTCGCCCGCACCGAAGAACCACTCGCCCCGGGTGAGTGGGCGAGTGGTTATTTGCATCCTTGATATATACATATACGTATATACAGAGGCGGATCCAAGGGGGGTTATGGCCTCCCTTGACGCCCAGATATACACTGGATAAAATGGGCTTCAATCCTGCTTTACACTGGATAAAACTGCAAACTATGGTTTAGCCCCTCCCTTGATCACATCCTGGATCCGCCACTGTATATATATATAATTTTTCGACGATTGCTCCTTCTCGTCTCGTCTTGCAATTCTCGTCTCGAGCACAACACTAACAATAAGTACTACATATATTAGAAAAAAAGTCTCATTTTGTTTTTATTTATGCCTACGTTGACCCCTAAAACGCCTAACTTGTCTATACTAACGCCAACAGGCAACTGAAAGTTCCAGAGGGGCTGAAGGTCAAAGTTCCATGGGGGCGCAGACCCCTTGTCATCCTCTAACTACGAGGCTGGCCAATGGGCTAGAAAAATCAAAGATGGCACAGATATGCGACGCCGTTAAAGGAAATACAATACTAAGTAACCGTTGCTAAGACCCCTTGCTAACAATAGTGAGAAAATAATGTTGAACAGACACCATAACTACGTTCTTTTACTGAAATTAAAATTAAGTTTCTGTTTTTAATCGTTAAGATAAACAAGTGAGCTGGAGAAGGTGGTGTGAGTGAGAGTGTGTGTCTATGTACACAGGGGGCAAGGAATTGATTACTTTCATCTTAAAAGTGTCTCAAAGGTGCCCTGAGATGCTGGCGGTACTTCAATCTACAGTCTCAAGGATTAAATGTTCAATTTTCCATCCTTCCGCTTTCCTGGCTCGATTTCTCATTTGAGCCTCAGTTTCTCTTCCTTAATCGAATAGAGAAGAGAGGAGGAAGAGTTTCTCGTCAGTAACAGCCAACCTTACTCCTCTCCTAATGAATTACCCTACAGCTATAATGTGAAATAGCAAACAGCCTCATTCGCGGCCTCCCGCAGTGTTTATAAGTCTCCCTCTGATTGTCGCTTTTATGAATACTCTCTCTATACTTTTATACAGAATTGAATATTGGTCGCTGGAATCGGGATACCTGGATTTAACTGGAAAATACTTCCAATTATTACTGTAAGGAAAGTAATTTCACTTTTCAATATAGGATCAAAGGCGGTTAATTCAAGTATGGTAATAATTAAAGTTTTATTAAATTATTAAGAATACGTATAACTTCCTGGTTTCACCGCCCACAGAACACCGACAAAATCTTCATTAGTTGGGTATAAATACATCCATATATTTAATATCTTATGTTTATGCTCCGAGGTTAAAGCAGGCCGTATCCACAGCGGGCCGCCCCCTAAAATTTTCACGGTTAGGCTTGCAAATGAACTATAATATGGTTGGATTGGGCCCTCCTAACTTCTTCCGTCCGCCCCCTACATTTTGGGGCTGGCTACGGGCTGAGCTAAAGGAAACGGTGGTGATGATCATGAACAAAATGATGGAATGAAGAAAGTGAAAGGAAACGGAAAAACCCGGAGAAAACCTACGCACACGATATTTGTCCACTACAAAGCCCACCGCACACGAGAGATGAGTGATCTACTAATCAACCACTGCCTTCCCAGTTGTGTAATGTGTAGTAAGCATATCGACTTCAGCTAAAACCGTTATATTGGAATTCAAGACCGAAGTGCGTTATCTATTAATTCAATTAGCCTCCCCAGTTGCCTCACAGCGAAAATTTTCTACCTGACCTTCATTCGAATCGAACCCGAGACCACGAGTACTAAAGATACGCATTCGAGAGTATACTAGAATAACAGTGTAGTCATCCTATACCGTAGAAGTTTCGGATTTAAACTTATGTGCTTAAACTTTCACAATGGATTTGCAGCAGGAATTTTTTTGTGACCAAACCAGATTTAAAATTGGTGGTTTTCATTTTCGATATGAGTTTCTTGTTTTCCTTATTCTGGTAGTCAAATCGCTAGTAGAATCTATTAGACATGAAATTATGCTTCTTTTCGTATTTTTCAAGTCTATTTTTTCATAGGTTTTAGTTTATCAGACGAGAAACTATATTCAACGCCATCGAAAAGTGGATATAATGTACGAATATGGAGATCAAAAAAGCTTCATATTGTCATAGAACAAAAGACTGGATTGGATTGGATTGGATTGGATTGGATTGGATTGGATTGGATTGGATTGGATTGGATTGGATTGGATTGGATTGGAGTTTAGCATCCCATTACTAGAAGTACAGATTATTCGAAATACCGAACTTGTTGTGTATACCCCCGAATTCCACTTTTCGTCCTCAATATTGGTTTAAAACAGGGTGGATTGATTTAAATCAGTCTGATTTAAATCACGATTTAAATCAAGATTTAAATCACTTGATTTTTTTAATAAAAATCGTTGATTTAAATCGAATTCCGAAATAAATTAATTTAAAGTGAAAATAAGTAAAATCCCGTTTCTGTTTTATTTCGATTATGGAAATTAATAATCATAATACAATGAGACTCAAATGTACGTTTTAGTATGAAAACAAATGTCATGCAGAGAATGATTAGGGAAAATCCCGTTTTGAACAGGTAACTGAGCAATCCTGCTTTCTTCTTTTCGTAACATTGGGTTTGGGTTTTAAGATCGTTAACTATTCCAACGGGGAAATCACTATCGACATTTAAGACGAAAATTCTTTTTTGTGCGTGTCTGTTTGTTTGTTCCTAGATAATAGGGTGTATTTAGAGGGGTCCTATCCTCTCTCCATTTTTGTTTCTTGTTTTATAACTTTAGGCGAAATTTATGTATTTCATGCTGCAAGCTAGTTCTGAGTTTTTAAAAATAGGCCCCTGAAAAATATAAGTAACTTTTGTGAAAAAAGTGTCATTTTGATAAATGTTGCTGTACTTTTTCCTTAATGCTTAACCTTTTAAATTATATAATTAAATTATTATATTTAAATTAAATTATAATATTTAAATTAAATTATATTTTTAGGTGATAGGGTAGAATCGTCATTATATGATTAAAAAAGTACCAATAAGGCTTTTTACTTCGTTTTCTTCAAGACTGGAGGCATTCTAGAACACGTTACATATGCTTTCACGCCTTTCTGCGTTGAGGCATAGTGTGTGATGACGTCAAATTTAAAAAATGATTTTTTTGTTATGCGTATTATTATTATTATTTTGCATTTTGCGGGTTATATTTTGCATTCAAATGACTGAAATTTTGCACACTTGTTCAGTGCACCCCTTAATAATTTTCAGATGTTTTCAGATCTTTGTGTGGAAACAGCGGGGTTCAGAGGCAAAAATGTTTTTTTAAAAAAACAATATTTTTAACAAAAACAGCTTTTTTCGTGATTTTCCCGTCTCAGATGGAGACATATGAATGGTACCGTTTCAAAGGCAGTTCTATTCTGAAGAAAATGATGTACGTACTATGCTCCTAGGATAAATAGGGATGTCGCAGGGAACTGTTATCTGAGATCCTGTTTTATACGGGAATCTGGGGTATTTGGGGAATATTATCTTTCGCGGACTTACTTTTGCACCTACAAGATTGAAATTTTGCACATTTACTCAGTGCATCCCTCAGTACTTTTCAGATTTGTTTCAGAGCTCTGCCTTAAAACAGGGGGAGGGGTCCACAGTGTTTTTTTTTAAAGATATTTTTAACAGAAAATTCCTTTTTTCGTGATTTACCCGCCCCAGATACATGATGGAGACATTTGAAGGGACCCGTTTGAAAATTTGTTTTATTCTGAAGAGAATAATGTACAAATCATGATCCTAGGATAAATAGGGATGTCTGAGGAAATTTTTATATTACGTCCGGGTCATCGCGGGAATGTTCTTAGCTCATTGTTAAATAATTTCCTCACCCTTACTACTCAAGATAGAAGCTTGAAATTTTGTACATACATTCACTACACCTCTTAGTATTTCCCAGTTGATTTTGAGATCTGTGCGTTAACACAGGGGAATCCAGAGGGGATTAATTTTTTTTTAAAAAAGTAAAAAATGCCGATTACTCTCAAAATTTCCTGCTTTAGGGATATGATAGGGAAATGTGAATATTACCGTTTCAAAAACTGTTCTATTCTAAAGAGAGTGATGTATGTACCATGATCCTAGGGTAAATAGGGATGATGCTGTAGCTGCTTGCCTGGAAGTCTATAACTTACGTTTAAAAAGAGCCATAATTTAAAAGGGTTAAGAAACATTGTTTGGGATTGATATAGGTTAACGATTGGGGATAATTCAAAATTCAACCCCAATACTTTCACTTAAATGGCATAATTAGCATTTAATACTAATTCCTAATGCTTTTTCTTCAGTTCGCGACTTCCATTATACGAGGAGAAAGATTTGATTTAAATAAAAAAAAATCGATTTAAATCAAAAAAATCAACAAAAATGATTTTTTTTAAAAATCATGATTTTTTTCCACCCTGGTTTAAAACTTATCTATATTTGTAGACATGTGGAAACTGATTTTTTTTCCTGAACGCTAAAAATTAAAAACATATAATACAGGGCTTTTATTTCCAAGCAAGAAAAAACAAGACTACAAAATCGACAGATCATGGAGAGGCTAATAAACATAATTCTTTGTCTCTTAAAAGGAGGCCGCCCATTGAGAGGTCATACTGAGAATAAAGAAGCATACGACAGAGTGTTATTTCTAGATGTACTTGATTTAGTTTCCAAACATGACCCCGTTTTGAAGGAACATAGAACTAACGGGCAGAAAAATTGCAGTTACTAAAGAACATAAATTCAGAATGATATAATCCGTAGGTTGAAAAATGTAAGGAAGTTGAAATGTCATTACTTGCTACAAACGTGTGCATTATCGCTGATGAAACGGGTAATTGTGGTCATCATGAACAGATGTCTATAGTTTTTCGATTTTTTGATGCCAATAAACAGTTACTTGTTGAGCATTTATTGCTTCTTCGCAAGTTATCTTGTGTAGATTCACAAACAATTTTAATAAGTTAGTACTAGTCAGAGTTGGCGTGGGTCAATGAAAACTTGACCCACGACCCACTGGCCCACCACTCACCGTGACCCACGACCCACTGACCCACCACCGACCGTGACCCACTGTGATCCACCGTGACCCACGACCCACCGTGACCCACTCTGACCCACCACCCACCGTGACTCACTGTGACCCACCGTGACCCACCACCCACCATGAACCACTCTCATCCACTATGATCTATTCTGACTCACCAAAATCCATCATCAACTCTGAACACGATCCACGGCCTCTTTTGAACTGACTAAAGAGTTTACACTTGTAATAAAACAAGACTGAAATTGTCACTAATCTGAGTTTGAATTTCTAGTCAATCGCTCAAGCACCACTCTGTTACAATAACGGAGGATCTGACCTTTACGATATAAAATGGTAAAGTGTTTGTCAGTGAGGAAATTGAAACAGTTCGAGGTGGGGGGAAATTAGTGTTTGCTTAAAATATACTTGTACTAAGAGAGTATTCTTGCAAGTGTTAATTTCTGAACACATTCCACAAGAAACTTCTATTCGCAATAAAATACCCCTGTACAATATGGAAAAGGATATGGTTTCTCAGTTCACAGTATTTTTCTCACAAAAGACTTGAAAAATCAGTTGTTCATAGGGTATAAAGGTACCCTATGTGAGAGCATCTCCATAAAGTATTCTCATAATTGTAATTTGTGTAATCACTAAAACACCACGTTAAACTTAAGTTACAAATATCCATAATTGCAATTATTATGAATATTCATTCAAAAGTAGTTTACCTAAAGCAAAGAAGAGAGTTACTGAAAAGTAGGTACAAAGTTGAATAACACAAATAAGCCATTAGTAATACAAGTATACATTTTCCATAACTCGTAATTTTCCACCTTAAAACAAATCTGAAATCGGATTTATTTCCTGTTGGTAACTTTTTCGTGGTAAATCATCCGCAGCGGAATGATGTCCATCCTTCAGCCAAGAAATAACTAGCTAGTCTACTTTGAGCTTGTCTAACGGTGGGCCATTAACATTGATGAGCAACAAGTTAGACAATGTTTGAGCACTTAATCTATTTCTAATATCAGTCATCTGTAAATTGATAAGAGGAAATCCACGTTCGCACTCTGCTGTCGTGGAAATTGATAATACTTCTACCCGATTTCTGCAACTTCTCATCGACCAATCTACTTGTTAGACTTAAGTCTGATAACGATTTTTCTCGGTCAGTTTTGAAATACTCAGCAAGAAGTATCATCTCTCTATCACCATACAACTTCTTTTCCATATCGACCATGTCAGTTGGCAATGTCGACCCATGTAGAACAGAAACTTCATCTACCACGCCTTTGATAGGGAATCTTGTGAATAAATTATCAATTAAAGCCTGATAAACTGATGATTTCTTATTTGTTTATAAATTTAATTTTTGTAATTACACATGAAGGTTTGATACCATTACCAAGTTCCCTCCCCCGTCTAGAAAGCGAAAGGGAACGAGGTTTCTGGAAAGTATTCAGAGGTGAATGGGAATTTCCCTCCTTCTTCAACTTCAATTACCACACTCCTGTTGCCATGTGCCAAATTACGATGAATTTCAATTAAATTATCATAGTATAATTATTTCCTTGTTGAATTATCAATACTTTTCAGTGGAAAAAAGGATGAAATTTCAATGTTCCAAATCAAAGTAAGTAGACCAACGTAAAGGAAAAAAAGTGTAAAATTTTCCATACAATTATGCGTACAATTCAAACTTCAAATTTCCGTGTAATTAAGCTTACAGTACAAATTTTATGCCTATTTTTCTCACAACTTGCTCACAATGGATTGATTGCCCTGTGCTGTGAGCGCTCCATATAATAAACATAAGCTTCAGCAATTATTATAGCAGAAAGCAATGGATATATGAAGCCAAGAACTGCATTTTTTGTTTCTGATTTTTTCTGAAATAACATCGATCGTTTTCGATCATTTTTATAAACCAACTCACAACCAATTTTCCATATATAGAAAGTGCCCCCCCCCCACATAAAGGAGAATTTTTAAAAATGCTAGGACACATTCTGTTTATTTTCAATAAAGAGTTAATACACTGAATTTCAGCTCCGTAAGTTTAACGTCTTGCGAGATACTCATTTTTTTTTCGCAAAAATTCGGATCCTCACTACCTCATTAGGATATTATGCATTAGAATAAAAGCAATATAACATCCCAATTTGGATTAAGGCCTAACTATATACCAAAAGTAAATTCATTTGACTTTGCAATTTGACCGTGATGATCAGGCACACATAGTTACATTCAAGTTTTTATAAATAATTTATATATTACAGTGATTCAAAAATGTATTCTTTCCAGTAGTTAGCTCTAAAAATCCACACGTCTCGAAAGCCAAGTTGTAGTATAAGTCCTATTGCTATTATTATAATTAAAAATATCAATATCCAAAAGGGCCCGAAGTTCTTTTTTCACTTGGTTACATATACTCACCTCAGGTAAGTAGACAGAAACAAGTGGAAAAGAAAGGGAAATGAAGGTCTTGAAAGTAAAACGAAGACAAATTTACCAGTCTTCAGAAGATACTCTCTACAATGCAGTGAGCAGAGAGGGTCGGTAGATCATACTGAGTCGGTGGGTCGCAGTGGGTGGTGGGTCACAGTGGGTCACATGCTGTTGACCCACGACCCACTGACCCACTCAGAAAACTTGACCCACTTGACCCACTGACCTACTCCATCTCTGCTAAGTACCACAGGCGACTTCCCAAAATTGGCGTAGATTGAGAATATTCCGTGACTTTTTAAAAAAAAAAAACACTTTTTTTTTCACTTGTCTTGATTTAAAAGATTTCTTAAGACGTTCTGGCATGTTATTACTTTGGCGCATGCTCAGATTATTGCGTACAGATTGACAATATGCCTGTATATGATGTGTATGGAACGATCATGTGCTATCTTGTTATATGTAGTTATTTCTTCACGAAATTAATTCGTAATGCCTTAAAAATTGTTTCTCATTGTAGGAGTTGCATTCATGAGTGCAGATTCACTTTACGAGAACTTTCTTTAAGGGTCTTCACTTCAGCGAAATTAAACTACCGCTAATTTTAGTTTTTCTATAATATCTTCAAAACTAATAAAAAATATTTGAAAAGCAGAAACGTAGTGAACTAGACAATACAATTGTGCATGTGATACTTTTACTACAATTCCCTATCTGTTTTTGGTATGCCGCTATTTATATAACCCACAAAAACTGTTAAATCTATCTACAGTTGCAAATCGAAAGCAGATAGATGAGTTGTGATAACGGTATCACACACAAAATCGTATTGTTTAGTTTACTACGTTTCTACTTTTCGGGTATTTTTATTTATTTTGAGGATATTACAGAAAAACTTAAAATTATCGGTAGTTTAATTACGCAGTAGTGAAGACCTCTAAGGTGTAACTACGCATCGAACGAATATCATTTAAAAAGAGACTGCAGGAAAAACATCTTACGATAGGTGGCCATTAAAAGCGAGGATGATATTTAACCGTGTCAGAGCAGGAGCACAGCATGGGACCCACAAGTTAGCACAGGATTTTGTTCGCAAGAGGAAGAGGCATCAATAGCTGAAGGTGAGAGCCAAAATGAGGGTATCATAAAACACTTGATGTTGCATAAAATCAAAATAGGTTAGAGTGCGTAATATTTTCGCATTTCTAAATATAAATTAGAAGTTTCCTGCACTGAAAAATTCCTCGGGAATTTACGCGTAATATCCTACAGAACCCTCGTTAATATGTACTCTCACATTTTAACTGTAAAACGACTTGCGAGATACTCATTTTTTTTTCGCAAAAATTCGAATCCTCACTACCTCCTTAGGATATTATGTATTATAATAAAAGCAATATAACATCCCAATTTGGATTAAGGCCTAACTATATACCAAAAATAATTTCATTTGAGTTTGCAATTTGACCGTGATGATCAGGCACACATAGTTACATTCAATTTTTTATATAATAATTTATATATTACAGTGATTCAAAAATGTATTTTTTCCAGTAGTTATCTCCTCTAAAATCTCACAGATCTCGAAAGCCAGGTAGTAGTAGAAGTTCTATTGCTATTATTACAACTAAAAATATCAATATCCAAAAGTCCTGAAGTTCTTTTTTCACTTGGTTAGATATACTCACCTCAGGTAAGTAGACAGAAACAAGTGGAAAAGGAAGGAAAATGAAGGTCTTGAAAGTAAAACGAAGACAAATTTACCAGTCTTCAGAAGATACTCTCTACAATGCAGTGAGCAGAGAGGGTCGGTAGATCATACTGAGTCGGTGGGTCGCAGTGGGTCATGGTAGGTGGTGGGTTGCAGTGGGTCACGGTGGGTGGTGGGTCACAGTGGGTCATGGTGGGTCGCAGTGGGTCACGGTGGGTGGTGGGTGACAGTGGGTCACATGCTGTTGACCCACTTGACCCACTGACCCACTCCATCTCTGGTACTAGTAATGTCAGAGTTCGGTGTTAACTGGGAAAATGTTCTTTCGGTTTAATTCGATGGAACCTCAACAATGTCTGGGACACTATCTGGGGTGCCAATGAAGTGTAAAGGAAAGAACAGTTCAATCATGTACTTCACTGCTATGCTCATTGTTTGAATCTTGATTTCTGGACTCATATAGCTCGCGACCCGAAAACAGATTAATTTGAGATTTTTTTTTTTTTCGGAACAATCCAATCCTTTTACCCTTTCACTGAAGATAGTTCGGCAAGACATGCAGTTTTTCAAAGTGTATGCCAGGAAATTGTTCTAAGAGTGAAAACACTGAAGTACTTGTCAACAACGAGATGGCCGTGCCATGCTGAAGCTGTTTCTGCAGTGAAAAGGAACTACTCTGCAATATTTTGACTTTGGAAGAAATCACTCAAAATAGTCGTCAGGGTGATTTGCGATCTAAAGGAAATGGACTAAAACAGCAAATCAGATCGTATAAGTTTGTCTCACAATGCTACATCCAGTCCTACAAATGATCATGAAAGTTAGCAGGTTAGTTACTCCAAAGTCTAGATGTAAATCTACTTTCAGCTGTACCTAGTGTCAGATCGCTTCGCAATGCTGTGCTATCCATGAGAAACTCATCTCAATTCATGGAACATTACAAGGAAGTTATTAAGCTCTGTGATAGTCTGGAGATTTAAATTTCTCCAATGAAGAGGCGCAAAATTGCAGACTTGATAAATCAGTCAGCTCGCAGTATTTTTACTCGTACAAACCAAGGAAGAGAAGATGAGAATTCCTTGTTATTATTCTATTTTAGATTCAGCTATTTCTGGTAATGATCAGATATTAAGTCAAGAAACTATTGGGGTCATCAGTGCCGTGGAAAACCGCGTTGACTTGGATGTAAAGGATGAAGAAATAACACTCTTAGCTAGAACATTCAAATTTCAGAAGACGAGTTGGCAGCAGAAGTAAGACTTCTGAAAGGAAAATCCGTCTGTACCTAAGAGAAGTTATTCTGTTATTCTACAAGACAGTTTTCAAGGTTTGGAGAAAGAAGATATTCACTACATTCTACTCTGTAATACAGCGCTTCTCTACTATACTTGTCATAAGCTACACGTGTGAGAGAGCTTTCTCCAAGCTTACTCAGTTAAAATCAAATTAAAAGCAACTCAGAAGCAGGATTGATTGGAAACACTGCTCTTGTTGTTTGTGGAACAGGAAAGAGCTTCGTCTACTGGTGTAGATGAAGTTATTGATGAATTTAAGGACATTGTGCTTTTCGACAGACGTTTTCCATTATAAATTATGTACATTTTGATGTATTTGTTTGTAATATTTATGAATATTGTGTGTGTGTGTGTATAATTTCTATGCTACTTGATTTTTTCTACTACATAAAAAATAGCTATACCCAGAATTTTTTCAATACTATCATTTAGTGAATTTACATTCCATTAAAAATATTAGTGCAGTTAAAGAGCTAAGTGATTGTACTGTAAAGCTACACAAGTATTAAAAAAGTACAAGACCAAATTTTGTTTTCTTTATGCACATCCAAATATAAAGTTCTAGCTACGCCTATACTTATGACCTATCTTTGTGTAATCCTAGAAGTAAAATTGAATATCGCATAGGTATACTGCGGTCAGCAAAAGGTGCATATCTGGAGGTCGATTGACAACGTAACAAAAGTATAAAGGTTGTCCCTTTTTTGTCACCAACTGTACTGCTGTGAATATAACAGTTTCCTTATAATAAAAATGTGTAATGTATAATTAACATGTCTTTTAGCCTATAAACCAGAATTATATAAAGGACTCGAAGATTTTCAGACTAAAAAAACAGGATTTATTATGAAAATGTACAGTATAGTCTTAGTTACGCACTTAGCTTTTGCTAAAATAAGCAGAATTATTTAAGTAATAGGTCAAAACTATCTTTTAAAAAGCACTAATAAAAGCTCTACTTTTTAAATATCGTATTAATGATATTTTGTGTTTGAGAAAAACCGGGACATTCGGAGTCCCGAACAACTTTTGGGGCCCAGATTATATAAATCCGGGACTATCCCGGCTAAACTAGGACGTCTGGAAGCTCTAACCATGTGATACAGAAACTAAATATTAGTAACAGTAATACGTTACAATTTGTTTCACCGTTACTTCTTTTTTCTTTTTTAATTTGCAATGGAAAATCTGGTGAAAAAAAAACTTTTTCGTTGTTTTTCAGTTGGATTTCATTCGCTCTTTTTAATGCTACTTGGTGTAAAACAAGAAGTGAGATATTGCTGTTAATAAAATATTAATGTTTTTTATTCACGACTAATAAATAACTATTTTTGTCATTAAATCTTAAAGAAATTAAGTGCAATTTCAAAGAAAATCAGTTTTATGAATAATAAAGGTAACCAAGAATGTTCTGTCCCTTTTTGTAGAGGTCTGTGATCCATTGGCCATCACACCGTGGGCTGAATGCGAATGGAGATAAGGCGAAGGTCAGTTGTTGGTGTGGGCATAGCCAACATACTACCTGGTTGGGGCAGTTCAGTTACATCGTGAACTAGCGTAAGGAAGAGTGAACATGCACCTCCACTGAGCGTCATAACGGCGTGCATGCTGTACGAGTTCAAACTGGGGTCAAACGCCGCTGCAGTGGGGCGGAAGATACGCCAGGCCTTTGGTGAGAGTATCGTGACTACGTAAACAGTGTAGCGGTGGCTTAACAAGTTTAAGGACGGTGACGAAACACTCGAAGACGCACCACGTGCCATGAAGACCAACACATGTAGAAAATGAATATCTTCAGGCAAGCAATTGAGGCAAACAGTGGCCAGATATGTGAGGAACTGGGACTACAATTCAGTGTGAGTGGAGAAACCATTCGGCAGCACCCCCATCAACTGGAGAAACACTACAAGTTGGGTCGATGGATTCCACTTGATTTGATTTAAGGCCAGAAGGCAATGCGAGCTGGCACCTGTGTTTCTTTGCTGTTTCGTGTGAGAAAGGTGACAGGGTATTGTCATGTGATGAGAAGTGGCTTCTGTACGAAGCTCCACGGCGCCGTTATAATAGGTTAGCATCCCATGAACCGGTTCCAAAACAGCCGAAACCAGCCTGCACCAGAAGAAGTTTCTCCTGTGCGTTTGGTGGACTGTTCGCGGCATCTTGCATCGGGAACTGCTACCAGCTGGTCAGAGCATCAATGCAACTGTGTACTGTCAGTAGTTGAGCAATGTTCAAGAAAAACTTAAATCTTCTGAATCGCAAAGAGGTCCTCCTGTCACCTGTCACAGGACAACGCTAAGCCCTACGTGGCTAGGATGACCTGAGACACCATTCTATGCCTTGGATGGGAAACACTATTGCATCTGCCATACTCCCCGGACATCGCACCGTCCAATTATCATCTGTTCAATTCGTTGGACAATCACTTTATAGGACGCCAGTTCAAATCCCTAGTAGAGGTGCAAAATACACTTGATACCTTCGTCGCTTCACGGCCAACGCAGTTCTACCGCGATGGAATCCATGCCCTTCCAGAACGTTGAGAGAAGGTCGTCGATGCTGATGGGGACTATTTTTGATCTTCCAGGTACGTCTTAGCCCCAGGTGACATATCGATGTTCGAAGGTTGTGGGTGAGAAAGCGATAGAACTTTCTTGGTTACCTTTTAGATAGGTTCTGTGTACAAGGGCTTAAATTGAAATAGTTATATACAAAGGTATAATGTTTGGTCCGGGGCAGTAGTTCTTGGTTATACATAATAAAAACTACCTAGAATATAGTTTATGGAGAAAAAACAAAATAATAATAATAATAATAATAATAATAATAATAATAATAATAATAATAATAATAATAATAATAATAATAAGCTGAAAACAGTGTTTTTAGTTTTCCGGAAAGAGACCAAAATTTTCCGGTTTTTCAAGCCTCAAAAACACTAGATGCAAACAATTTTATTTTGTTTTGCACATTGTAGCTGCCTCCCTTCAAAAACGACGGGCCTCTCCTACCTAAACCTGCTAGCTACACCCCTGGTCCGTTAGTACTTCAGATAACACAATAACGCTTGAACGAAAGAGAATTTTCGAATTTATTTATTTATTTATTTGTTTATTTATTGCAGTACACAGCTAAATCGATTATCTCGGCCAAGGTCGTTAATGAAGTCAAATCTGTTAACATTTTCACTTGTAACGGCGACTTTAACGGTGCTTATCCTTACCATTCAATCACTCATTCATCAATGTACGTTTCGCGTAATGATAATATGCAAACGAAAACATTCAAGAATTGTGGGTTGCATAAATATCTAGGTGAAAATATCCTTATTATAAATGTAAACAGATTCATTCATACTGATGCGTGATCCTCTTTACTGCCTTTAGCAGGTTTTATCTTCTATTAGGATTTGTGTGACGCACAGAATGAAGGACTAAGACGTAGGATATGATACTGAATAAAGCCTCGGTGAAAAATAAATTAGTTTCACTAACACATTGTTAATTTTGGCTTTGACTTCAATTCAAATAAATATCACTTTGTTAAGACATTGATTTTTGAAAAAATCCAGAACTTGCATATCGTTATACAATTAAGAGGCTGGACTGTTGTGAAACTAGTTTTTTCGGTCACACTGACTTCTGTTGAACCAGCTAGAATAAAACAGGTTCTTGAAAAGTTTGATGAAACTTTTCAGTATTTTATTAGGTTATAAAATTATAAAACACATTCTGATAATTATTTTTAAATAATAATATTATTCTATTAATTTACCGCCATTGGAGACTTTTAGATAAAGACATCATCTGTGTATTACATATTACTCGAAAGTGAAAGACCAAGGTTCATTTCATTGCAATTTACTTAACGGAAAGCTCTCAACACAAGGCTTTTGATGCCATGCGTCTCTTTATGGTTGGTAGCCATTAACGATTCACCAAGGTATCATTCAGCACCTTCCATTGTCTCCACTCTTAAGTTGAACCAAGTGTGTAAAAGGAAAAAGATTTTGTAAGTGAAAACAGACAATTTACCTTAATTTTATAACCTTATTTTCCAGCAACGTCCACGGGGGAAAATGTCTGGAAGTATTTTCTTTGAAGAAAACCCATCTTACAGAGTAATTGCTTATTTTCCACGAGAGATTTGGCATTTCAAGGTTAAGAAAACAAACTTTTTTTTTTCTTCTGTCATACTGACCTAGTTCTATGTAGCAAAGACAATGGAACAGATATTCGGATTTATCAAGTGGCTTTTTCAGAAGATTACTCCCGGAGGAAGGACTTTCAATACACGAGGGGTAACACTGAGAAAATATTTGACATCATCACTGAGCACAGTCGAGGATACCGCCCCATAGGAATCTCCCCTCGAGTTTTTAAAAATATAGAGGACGAAAGCAAGAAAAAAAAACATAATCGTAATTTGTAATTAAATGACGTGATAGTCATCGTAAGAGTTCTTATGTTAGAGTTAAGAACCCATTAGGTAAAAAATCGTTTATAAGATGGAAGCACTATATCAATTCTCAGAAGTAAGGGACCATGCTTTCCCCTAGCAAAATATCATACTTAGGCCAATGTGTTCACTTAGGAAATCTTTTCGTCATTTATCTAGCGGACAACATAAATAAAACTTCACGTTACATAACACACTTTGTACGTTAAAAGTTCACACTTATTATTGTGTTCATACTGAACGAGAACTGTACATGAAAAAAAAAAAAAAATGAGCATGTTTTTGCTGGTGGTTTCGAGACACACACACAACATGAAACAGACTAGACAAGATATATACACTGTTCTTGAATTTTTTTTCTTTCTTTTTTGTCTCTGTATTGTCGAGAAATATTCAGGCGGGTTTTAGGATGCAACCTTTAATTGTACCATAATGATACTGTTAAGAATGGAATAAAAGTTAGTCTACATATCAAGTTATCATGGTTTAATCAAAAACAACTCCTGTCTCATCTATTACTTTTAGAAGACGAGAATTGTAATTTTTCGAAGGCGTTGGTTGCCTCAGTGAAGCCAAGGTATGAAATTATTAGAACTCAACACTTAAAAGTTTTAAATTTCACAGGTAGCAAAGGAAATCGTTCTTCATAATATAGAACATCTCGTCACGTTCTGGCAGAATTTATTAGACAAATCAATGCTATTGCAACAAATGCCCTCACACTTTATCTAGGCTTGGAACTAGCTATTTTCTATGTGAGATACAGAAAATAGGCAGCTTAAAAGTTGCAGGAAATTGCTTTTGTCAAAAACTACAATTACAAGATTTGCAAGCTATTTCCTTTGTCAAATAAATTATGTACACGTGAAGCAGTCCTCAAAAAGTTTCACTACTTTAGTGTAGTTTCTAATAGATTATATACATGTGAAGCACTCCTCAAGAAATTTCACTAGTTTTACTCTAGTTTTTGAATATAACCCATCTTTTTCAGAAACTTCCTAATGTCTCTGTCAACTTCATATTCTGCGCACGTCTTTCTAATATTCTAATCTGATTTGACATATTTTGTCTTCTTCTTCTTTCCTTCTTTCCTCTTCTCAATTTCAGGTTAGACACTTGAAATTTGGTGTTTTTCTCTCTCATTTAAACTAATTTGAGATGTGTTTAAGCGTTTTCTGATATTTTAGTAAAAAGAGAAAGAAAAGTAGTGGGGAAAAAGGTAGGGACTGCAATTATTATAATAAGATGTCACCCTATACATATTTTTTATATCTGGCTTAGAAGAGAAGAAAAAGGGTTAGGATCACAGTTACAATAAGATGTTCATATTTTTGGATCCCTGAAGATTAGAGGCGTGAAACTTGGTATTTGAACTGAAATTCTGTACTCTATAGGTTCATGGGATGTGAGTTCGTAGGCCGATCGAACACGGGTTTGGGGGCGAAGTCCCCTGGTACTTGAAATGTTCAGTGTATCTCGGCATTCAGGACGGTTAGTATTTGAACTGAAATTCGGTATGCTTGTACGTTTATAAGGTGCAAGGCAGTAGCTGAACAAATATATGAGGGCAAAGCACCCAGCTAGTCGAAGTATTACAATTATTAGGATCGCGTAGTGGTACTTATAAAATTATTATGTTAGTACATCCGTTACTCCGCACGATAACTTTTGAACACTGCGATTTTTTTAAAAAATTCTGTTTTATTGCCATAGGTAGATAGAGTGATTATCTTGAGGGAGTTCGTTGATGGAGGTGATTCGCCCACCGGAAGTAGTAGAAATGAGCCATTTCCAGTTAACTTATTTATCACTGTAGAGGAAAAACGGTAATAGACAGAGATAAACGGTTTTCGGAAATCGATTACACGTTTCAAGAAAAAACTTTCATCTTCATCCTTAACACTCCAGTGAAACCGGAAGTTGTAGAAATAAGCCACTTCTTGTTTTAACGTTGATCACTATATAGCAAAAATGGTAATAGATAGTAAAACTGAAAAGGGCCGTTGCAATAGAAACCACCGTTTCCATAACAACGAATCCTGTCACGTTTTCCAATCTAAAACTGATAAAGGGCAAGAAAGAAGAAAAGAAAAAGACTCTGTAACAAATGTGATGCATGGAATAAGTCGTGAGTGGGAACCCTTCACCCCTGGTGGGGATATTCATGAAGCTATCAACTTATGTCTAATTATATTGGAATCTAATATCCATTTCTTAATTTCGAACATACTAGGTTCGATCGAAATGAGAAAACTTTTTATCGGACTTCTAAAGAAAATAAAAATCAAATGAATACATGACTAGGGATGCGTTCGAGTCGAGTCGAGACAGGATTTTCCTGACAAAATTCGAGTCGAGACACAGCTCTTCTAATAGAAAAATATATATTTTTCGAGTCGAGACATCACTTTTACAGCACATTTTCGAGTCGAGACAGTCTTAAATCTTGTCTCGTGCGCACCCCTATACATGACCGTGTTTATTACATATAGAATTCCCAGTCACGACCCCCTTTTCAGTTTTATTAAAAATAGAAGAAGATGAAGAAAGGAAAAGAAAGATAGAAGAGGAAAGAGGTAAAGTAAGAAGGTGATAAAGAGGAAACTGTTACTGGATATTTTGAGAAATATGGTAAAGGGAAAGTGAATAATTATCGAATTGGGATCATTTCCAATAGCTATTGGGTGAATGTTTGGTATTAAGGTGATCAAAGGTAGACACATGTTAACCCATACATCCCAGACCTAGATCCATTTAACCCCAACTACCGAATTATGCCAATCTAGCTCTGAGATAGATGAGAAAGTTTAATTTTACCGTTTATTCAATATTTCCAGAAGTTCTAGACTAATATCCAATATTTGAAAAATAAACGACGAAGTTGATGGCATGCTAGAATCGACCACAGAGAGAGAGAAAAAAAATCAGAGTATCACATATTTGTCGAAGATTTTGACTTTCACAGTTCTCCCATGATGATCATTCGTTCAGGCTACTTCGGTCCTTTTTACTTCCTACATAGAGCCAACTTAAATTAAGTTAGTATTGACATTCAATGACTTTAATTGCTAACTACCATTAATTATAATAAGTCACACATATATGTCAAAATAATTGGTGCACTTAATACTAAACCTACATTCCACTCACACACACATTCATACAGGACAATGTATACTTCAGGTTGTATTTAGTTAAATTAAACTAACCTAACTACATTTCTATAGACATTTATTACATTTCAATAAAAGAAAACTTAGTTTGACATAACAGGAAAAATTTAATACATGAAAAGAATGTTTCATAAGCATGCACAGAAATCTGCTACTTTCAGCAATATCAAATAACACATTTCTCTTTCTAGATATATTAAAAGTTGGATTACATAAAAAAATTTCGACAAAAGACGAAAGACAAAAATAAAAATAAATAAAGGGACAAAACAAAAATTCAAAGGTCAATATATTTAAGAGTCAGTGCAATGAATACATATCATTGCGGAAAAAAGAAAGAAATAATATAATTGGTTAATCATTCTTTAAAAAAAAACACTTTAGTAGCATTTTATTGAGTCTCTGTTCCAAGAGGAGACATTTCGACAATTTTATGAGTCTTTGTTCTCACGTCGATAATAACTCCTTTTTCAACTCTCTTTTTTCACTATGATTGGTGTCCATGAGAGTATTTAATCGTTTTTGTTTTAACTATAGACAAATAGTTGCTTCATATTACATATATATTTAAATTTCTCATTTCGTCACTTGACGCACTTGATATAAAATTTCAAAGTTTATCAAGATTTAAAATATCGAGTCCAGTCCCAAACATTGGGAACATATTTCCATATTCCTGTATTCACATTACTAAATTATTGACCAAATTTCAGTTCATTGAATTTAAGATCACTAATTTTTTTTCTAGTATAGATCGGGTAGTCAAAAGATTCTAGTCACTGAATAGTTAGGTTTTCGATCGTAGGGGAAGGATTTGTTTCATAGTTTACTGATAGAAGATTCGTTGGTGGGGCGCACTGTTTCGTAGCTTACTAATTTCACTATGATCTCGCAAAATAAATTTGGATAAGGATTAGGGTTATTTTTACTTTTCTTACGACCTGCTACTTGTTTTATTTACATGCAGTATTTAACATGATATTCAACTTTAATAGTCACAAACATCAATAACAACTCAACAAAATGTCATTTATTACAATTTACGCGGTAATACTATATATCACAAATAGTTGGTCAATATCGGGTGTCAAAAGTCTATGGCAACCTAAAAACAACCAGGGTAAATACCGAGCCCTTTACATACATACTCGCATATATATATATATATATATATATATATATATATATATATATATATATATATATATATATATATATATATATATATATATATATATATATATATATATTCATATTACTCAATATAATAAAAAATTTCACTTTAATATCCATCGTAGTATTTCGTCGACATTTAAATTCTACATAACCTTTTATATTCAACAAGTATTCACGCTTGCTTGGCTCAAAATAAACAAAAACCCTGACTATCAAAATTCACTTTTTTCCCTCATAAGGTAGCAACATTGTACTTTATATGTAAACCCGATAATCAATAATCATTCTCAATTTACTAAAGATCCGCGTATAAAGAAATAGTTGGTGTTATTTAATAAGTTGACATAAGAGGTGGAAATACAACAAATAGAGCAGGCACGTAACTTTTCAAACTATGTAAGTACATATATATAGATGTATATACAGAGAAAGAAAAAATCAATGTTATTCGAAACTAGTGGGCCCAAACTACTAATACATACACACTATATGACCAATCAATAGAAAGAAAAACCAGAAATCAGTAATCAATGGGTATAATTTGTACGATCACTGAATAACAAATAAGTTTCTAGGAATCTGAAAGCATAGTGTACCTTCTCGTCAGTTTCTCCCGTGGTGGATTGAATATCGCGAAAATGGTCCTGAGTTGTGCTGCAATACCTCCACGAATTGCATCCCTCGATGTCTCAGTTAGTACATACGATCGAAATAAGTGATATGAATATTATATGTTTTCATGAGTTTCAGAAACCGGGGGGGAGGTTGAAAAATAAAAAAAAATAACTCTAGAGGAGAAGTAGAAGAAGAATAGGTAAAGAGAGAGAAGTCAGAACACTACAACTACGAAAGATAAGTGGTCGAATTTACGTATACAACATACTATAACCAAATATTCTCTTTTATGCCAAAAAGGGTTCGGCTTACCAAATAAATAGCCGATAAAAGATCTCTGCAAAAATGAGACAAGTCTGTGTCCCCGATGGGATTTTCGGAAAGACAAAGGCTTTAGGGAAATCCCACCACTCACCGTATCCGGTCAACACCCTTGCAGATCCCAGAATCCTCCGGAAGGTTAGAGACGGCGTTAATTTAGAATTTCAAAAGAAAAAAAAAACATCATCCGACCTCTAAGAAACTAGAAGATTCCAGAATAGTAATGAAATTAGAGTAATAGCTAAGATATCCCTAATTAGAATTTGCCAAAATAAAAAAAAATTAAATAAACTGAATTTTGGATCGGTGATTTCTGTTGCCAAACTTCACCGATAGCTTCCCTTCGCAGAATGCGCTAAATTCTGAGGCATCGATTAATTTCCATCACTATCTAGTTTGAAAACTGAGAAAAGAAAACGAAAATATTAAAGGTGGGAGGGGTCGATGCCCGGGTACGGTAATGACATAAATATTAATTTAGTAGCGGTTGATTTAATCGGATAGTCCGAACTGAGTTGTCAGCTATATGAACACTGCACAATAAATAAATAAGGTAATCAACGGAAAAAAAATCTCGGAGAGGCAATGAATGTTAAAGGTACAAATGACCGAAACCTGTACTTTTCGATGATCACAGGATATAGCAGTTAGTTTTCTTAATTATCATTTCTGTCAACCTTTAGGAGTAATTCCCATATGATGCTACCCTATCTATTGAAAGGCTTAAGATCCGGGGCTGTTATTATGAGGTACTTAAATGCGAAGTAACACACAATTCACAACTACAATTTACTATCCAAGTAGCAAACTCGGTTGGATGAATGTACTGGTGTAGAAGTCAAAACGCGAGAGATTTTTTTTAGTAAACGTATTCATATTTTCACTATATAACATACACTAGGCCTATCCATTTAAATATAGGTGTCATATCATCTCATTCACTTCAAATTATAATCGTATTATTATTATATCGTTACATTTAATTATTATTTACTCATTTCCACACGAAGAAATATTTTACAGACACCCTATTTCATACATTTTACACGCAGGCCATACACATATTTATATTACACACTAATAAATATATAATTATCACAATCTATCACGCTCAAACTACTACACGATAACATTCATCGAACCACGTACTCTTTGTTTCGAAGCACCCAAATTGTATTTACTTCGCAGTTAAAAAAAAAATCATACGTGTATTCACTGAAAGTTAAATTGTCAACGATTAATCTATTTCTGATTTGCTGATAAAACTAAAGCAACAATGGAATTTTTCTACAGCCACGGGAAAAGAGAATTTAATACTACATTTTGAAACAAACAGTAACAGCATATGGGCTTTACTTCTATTAAGAAAATAGGTATTCTTTATTTCAGTGGATATTTCAATTACTACTGGACCTAGCAAGCTGAAATTTTCAGTACAGTAAGATCTCATGCTATCTTATATGAATGTATACTCATCTGAACCGAAAACCATGTCCACGGGATGTAATTTAGAAATAAATGGCCAAAATCAAACAAACTAAATCACTAACTCGTGCAATGATGTAATGTTAACAAACAACTGATTACCGAAAACGAGCACTATGGCGCTGTAGTGGAGGCATAATTTACCGTGTACTGAAATATATACTTGTACTCATTAATCAGAAATCTAATATTTACTCTCGTTTAGTGTGCTTTGAGTTAGACAAATGGTATTAAACTACTGCATATTTATACACTGTCCATACGGTAAAATCACGCACTCATACAGAACTACGAACTACACACCACTATAAATACTACACATAAATACTATTAACTAAACAAACACCATTTAATTACATTCATATTGAGAAAAAGTACTCCCTTGTTGGTATATACAGTTGGCTCTATTTAATTTAGGGGGGCAAAATGAGAAAGGTAACCCTAGGTCCAATTGACCTGACCAATTGTTTACATAATGATTGCTAAAGATTGATGCCCTGGGGGCACCTTAACGAGATTTATTAAGGGACCCTTCCCCTGAAAGGGGAAAAGGCCCTAAAACAAACAATAACTAACCCATTCCCCCGCTAGAACTGGTTCAATTTGGAAAAGGGGATAGGAGCCCTTTTACGCTAGCTTAAGCTGCCATTATGATTATTTACATTACAACTATCAAACCTACTACGTACATGCACTTACTGTAAAATAAAAAAAAAATCACATCTACCTAATACACGAACAACATGCACTAAACAGGTCGTAATTTCCCTAATCCCTAACTGAATTTGAAAGAAAAAGAAAGTAAAGTCACTATTTCACTCTGTCTATTCTAGCTGGGCAGCAAACATGGCTTCCTAGTAAACAGAAATCCGGAATTTGTTATTTCTCCTTGGTTTTGCAGTTCTTTCAGCTAAAGTATAGGTTTACAGGCTCCTATATAATCTTATGGCGTTTACTCCGGCATTTAATCTGATTTTTAATGGATTTTTACTAAAAATTTAAGTCCTTACCAGCAAATATAGAGTAGATGCTGTTCACAGCTGTGCTCGTAGAATCGTCTTTTATTATTATGATAACATTGCGCCGAAAAAGCCAGAGGTAGGAGAATTCCTCCAATCAGAACGAAAACTTTAGCCGCAGAAATTACAAAACAAATAGAAATTTGGCAAATCCAGATATAACCGGATCTGAAAATGACTATGGACTAGTGAGGGGGGGTGAGGGAAAGTTTAGGTACCTGGCCAAAATTCTACATTGGTCTGAAATTAAGAAAATTTATATCCAATGACGGAACTATGTTTCGGTATGACGTCAGAATGGTAAACCTTGTAACTATTCGACTTGTATATGCGAAAATAGGATTTACACTTAATCAAAATATAAATAAATATATTATTCAGTGGGAATATGGTTACTAATGAAACCTTTCGATTCATTATATTTAATTCGAAGTAAAGAGAGTAAATAAATTGTGTAACTAAACCGAAATTGAATAAAAAAAATACTAGGTACAGGGTGCGTAAAAAAAGTTGCCATTACTTTCAACTGTAATGGTACATTACAATAGCAAAAACCTGTTTTCGTAATCAATTAAATGTTTCAAGGACAACTTTCATCTCCATCCTTAACACACTAGTATAACTGGAAGTAGAAATTACTCACTTCCGGTTATAATATTGATCACTATAAATTAAAAGCGGTAATAGATAGCGAGAAGCGATTTTCTTTAATCAATTAAGTGCCCCAACAATATATTCCATCTCAACCTAATCTATCTACTCAAACCGGAATTGAAAGAACCATACAATTTCCATGATAAAATATTACATAATCCTCTTTACGGTCTTTGAGTTTATTATAATAATGCATTCATATCTGGGGATCCCGAAAGTTAGAAACATGAAACTTGATGTTTGAACTGAAATTCGGTATGCTTGCTGGTGTGTGAGATGTGAGGCCGTAGGCCGAGAAAACACGGCGGTTTCTGGGCGAAGTCCCCAGATAACCGAAGGCTAGTTATTAAATACATATTTTATCGTATTCTGATTATACATACAGTAGCAGAATTTTCCGTTCTCCTGAAGGGAAGATAAGGCGTAATAAATATAAAACCTGAAATTTAAATTTTCACATACGGCACTTTATGTATAAATAAAAGGAAATTTCAATATAATAAATATGACCTTCCTTCTGCTCTTGAAACACGTGTTCCCTTATTTTTATTTAAGAATCTATGAATCGAATTCCGCACCTCCAACTTAAGCGAATCTTGACATTCGACAGTCTCTGAAGAAAGGAAGATAAGTTTGAATATTATAGAAATGTCTTCGTTAGAAACAGGATTTTTGAAAGCGCTGAAATACGTATTCCCTTATTTTAAAGAAGAGCTTATATACTGAGTTTCATATTCTTTAATTTCATAAATGTGTAAGATACTAATTTTTTTTTTAACTTTAAAAATCTCTTTATTTCCGTTGGAATATATGCTCCAAGAAATCCTTTCTTTTTCTTGCCTCCGTAATAAAAGGAATAGGCCTAGGCTGAGGACGCACAAACAAGGGCATATGTCCGATCATGACAAATAACAAACTTCGAGTGCACAAAATATGATGCGATGATACTCCATTGTGTCAAACAGTTTTTGGCAATAGTGACTAAAAAAAATCAACATCCTTCACCCTCGAAACAAATATTGCATTATCACTAGGCACAAGATTAGTTAATTTATTTAGTGCTGGAGAAGAAAACAGAATTTGGAGATAGGTCAACATATTACGTGTCATGTCTTTATACTTTCATATTGTCAGCATATACTTTAAAAAAGTAAACTGCTGTTCTCTATTAACATAAGGTAATCATTTTCAAAGTAAACAGCAAAGATAATTGTGCATAAATGAAATTCAAGAATCCTATTTTAAATTATATAAAATTGGTACACGAACAAACTGAAATCTTTCCCTTGACGAAAGTCACACATTTAGCGGCACTTACAGTATACTGTGGTGGTAACCGTGGATGCTCACTTTTTTTCTCTTTTTATAGGTGCGTGCTAAAAATGGGTAAATGCTAATTAAAGACAGATCGTGAATATAAAATTTATTATATAATAATATTACATACGTATATGTTGCACTTCTTGCTGTTTAACCTTTCATACAAAAACATCTTCCCATATTTTCAAAAATCAAAATGTGGCAATTAATCGTGTTATAATAAACGTCTATTATATTTCTTGATATTTGCCTCTCTATGTAACAAACAATCTCTTATATAATTTGTAAAACAAATCTAAACATGACAACGCAGCATCAAATATTGTGTGCTCGCGATACAATAAGAACTTTCTTTCGTTTCTTTGTGAGCTAGTGGAGTATACCCAAGGAATATTCTGTCCGAATTTCACCACCTTTATTTTTACCTAAAGAAGTATGATCTAGGCGATGATGAGCGAATCACTTCCACTCTTTTATATACAGGTAGATTATATTATTAGTGTTACCCAACATAATGCAATCGAGGGAGGGAGGGAGAATTTTCGAGATGACACCAAACTCTTCCAATAAACACGTTTTTAAAGACAACACTTTCACGCCCCTTTTTCAAGACGAAACAGCCTTAAATCTCGTCTCTTGTCTAACACTATTCTTAATCTTTGTTATACTTTATGCATAAAACATTTTGTTTAAAACAATGGAAAATTTAATATAATTTTCTTCAATACAGCTCATTTGAATTATATTGACATTAGCTAAGAAATTATACCTTCGTAATATGGAAAATATGATACTGTGATAACTGCTAGGATTGAGTCCTAAATTGCAAGCGCATGCACATACTTCAGGAATATTCAGATCTTCTTTGACATAAATGATTCATGAAAAACATTCAATCATATTAATAAAAAATTATAGTAAAATTTTTAACTAACTTGTGGAAACCCTCAAGGGTACCGATCCTGGGGGGCCGAGAGGGCCCCTCCCCCCAAGCTCATGTGGGCCCCTGCATTGTATTGATGAATACACAATATTTTGCATAATTTGAATGCAATTTGTCTTAAAATCCTCATATATATATACCTTCTGCATCTGAATGGGCCCCCCAAATTTACAGAGAAATCGGCACCTATGGCAAACCTGCATATATTTTATCATATATGAAAATCTCAACCCCCGTTTTGGCCATTAGTCAAGATTCTCGTGCCTATCATGAATTTCCAGTTCATGATCAATAGCAAGATAAGGTAGTTGAGCAAATGTCCAACATTTTAACGGTTGGGCAAAACATACTTGAGCAACTGATCCGATCCCAATTACAGGAGGTGGGGGATAAGTGATATCACTCTATTTGTAGGATTGTCATGACCATTATAGCAGTATCATTATAGGGTCAATCCATGCAAAGTGACCGAGAAAAAAGAAAAATTGCCGCTCGACCATCTCCAAAAATCTAATTTTTTCATGAATGTTTGCTCAAAAACACGAAGCGCGCTTTGTTGTGTGCTATGATATACTAAAGAACTAACTATTCCCAATATTTCAGATTTTTTTTTATCCAGATCCAGTGGAGATATTGGACAGTGAAATATGCTAAATTGGCATAATTCCCCAAATTTACGACTTTTCTTCAGGCCTTTGGAAGCAGCTACAGGTCTGTAAATTTTTGTGTATTAACTTATGACCCCGGACTATATGCACACACAAATTCAGACCTCTACGTAAGTTGTTTCCTCTTCCGATACATGTTTTCAATGACCAAAAAAGATTTTATGAACAAAACACCTCCTACAGTATGACGTCATTACTTAATACTTTGACCCTCTTCTGCTCAAAAACACAAAACGCGCTTTGTTGTGTGTTATGGTATACTAAAGGACTAACTATTTCCAAAATTTCAGAATTTTTTTTATCAGGCCCATTAGAGATATTGGACAGTGAAATATGCTAAATTGGCATAATTCCCCAAATTTACGACTTTTCTTCAGGCCTTTGGGAGCAGCTACAGGTCTGTAAATTTTTGTGTATTAACTTATGACCCCGGACTATATGCACACACAAATTCAGACCTCTACGTAAGTTGTTTCCTCTTCCGATACATGTTTTCAATGACCAAAAAAGATTTTATGAACAAAACACCTCCTACAGTATAACGTCATTACTTAATACTTTGACCCTCTTCTGCTCAAAAACACAAAACGCGCTTCGTTGTGTGTTATGGTATACTAAAGGACTAACTATTTCCAAAATTTCAGATATAAACATTCATGAGAAAATTAGGTTTTTTTTGGAGATGGTCGAGCGGCACTTGCTTGATCACTTTGAATGGATTGACTCTATAGCAAAACAAAAATACTATGTTCACTTTCAAATAGACAAATACAACACGATATATAGTCAAGTTTCACAGAAGTTCTTGTCGGAAATAAAAAAATAAAAATAAAAATAAAAATAAAAATAAAAATAAAAATAAAAATAAAAATAAAAATAAAAATAAAAATAAAAATAAAAATAAAAATAAAGAACAAGTAGTATAAAATTGATCCTGACACAGTCAATTAATGGACCTTAAGATGGGCCACGCGATATCACCACCAACACACGTTTAGTGCAAGTTGCGCAACAATGCTTCTCTACTCACACAGAAATGACGTTGATTTAAAAAATATGTATCTTTCGCGTAATAAATAATTTCCGACTATTATAAAGTATGAGAAATAAATAATAGCAACGAGTGTTTTTAAATAAAATGAAACAACAAATGTAGTTAAAGTTTAAACACTATGTTCGTTTTCTCTATTACAACGAAATAAAATTGAAGATTTTAATAGTATTGATATCACTGTTTTTTAGAAAAAATAAATTTAAAAAATGTAGGCCTATATTTTTAAAGAGTTGTGATGTTATTTTAATTAAGCTCTTGTGTAGCCAAGTAACCGAGGCATTAGCCTTCAGTAGGGCTACGTGTGATTTTGATGGGAGCACAACGGTATTACAAGAACATCACGGTGCCTGATGAAAGATATTAGCACCCTAATTAAAATTCTTCGGTTTGTAGAGAATAGTGCAATATTTATCAAAAAATGTTCTTTTAAAATATAATGTGTATTAATTTTTTGTTCATTCATGTCATTGCAGATGGTTGCTATAACTCCGAAGAAGGTGAAACGGGGCACAATCACCTTTCCACGGGATTCTACAACCTAAGAAACCACAGCACCTTTCTCCAAATAGGCTTACAGAATTCAAACAGAGACCTTCTAAGTGATCTAACTCTTTCTTCTATTACATTTGTAAAGAGAATACGGTTCCTAACATGTCTCTGTGTTGCGTGTGGTAAATGTGTTCACGAAGAAACCATTTGTTTGTCCTCAATGTGAAAACTGATTAAACATTTTTACTCAACATTGTTCCAAACGTGAAACTTTAAGTGTGCTAATTTAACTTTCTGAAATCAATAGTTTGAAATTCTGAACATGTTGTTTAAACGTTTGAAACTTACTGTATATTCTAGAAAATGTTCAATGTATTTTAACTGTCACACAGTGTATAGTAACTATTTGTAGTATACCGTACATTTTATCATGTTCAAGAGGAATACAAGTGAAAAAATGAACTTAAAGTGCGCATTTCAAAAGAATTTCTACTGATTTCATATCAGGCCATATTGGGAACTGCAACTTTTTTTTTCTCTTTTCAATCTATAATATTTTCATTGGTTAGTTTTAAGAAGCAATTATATTGTCCCTCTTTTCTCAAATAGTCTATCTAAATGATATGATATTCATCTTGCACCAAAAAGTAATGGAGTGTGGTGAAAAAATCGAACAAATTAACGTGGACGATAATCAGTGCACCGTTGTCTTATTTGTATTTTTTACTGTTTCAACATGCAGATTTTCACCAGTTTCTTTTATACCAATTGCTTTCTTAAATGATTCGCGTTATTTTTGTTGTTTAATATTATTAGCTGTATTTGACTGTAAGCATGAAAATAAAAATATATTTATCAAAATAAATAATTCAAAATAAAACATTTAAAATATAATTTTCGATACTATCTCCTAACCTCATTTATTTATATATATTTTTTTCATCTCCCTTAGCGACCCTCCTACGAATCCTGCCACCTAGATTGAGAAACTCTTCTTCAAATATCCATACAAGGAAGGCAAAACATGTTAAGTCCCTTTTTGGCGACTTCCTGCTTTTTGTTACAGTAGTTGGTCTATATCAAGGATGTTATAAATAGAGGATCTGCCATATGAATCTTCATCCTATTAAATCGATGAAGCCAAAATCAACCGAGCATCGGCACGTTTGATTGGCTACTCTCGTTTCTGCCATCGTCTGATTGGCTACTTTCGTTTCCGCCATGATTGTTGGCTCAAAACATTGCGATCCTATTGGGCGGAGTGGGCAGAGTAGGGGTGGCGAAACTGTGACGTATGGCTTCATGATTTTGTTGTAAGGGCATATCCTCTATTTTATAAGATCCTTGGTCTATATGCTATCAAAATAGTTGATAGTGTCTAAATTAAAAATTCCTCATTTACAAATAATTGTTTCATTTTCACTAGTGAACTGAAAGATTTTTTTTTATTGATAAAGTTGAAATTTGCTTGCCTTGTTTTGCCATCTTTCCAAAGATAAAATAGCTATGACTATTGTACTGAACTTCGAAATCCCGATCATGAATGTCGTCACACATGTTTTCAGATGAGAAAAGATGAAGGTCTGTTTCACATTTATGTGGAGGCGGACCTCTCATCGAACTCCAAACGACATCGAGGTTTATAACATGTTTATGAACAGAGTATATGGTCTATCGCGTACAAATAACTCATGAAGAGAAATTACGACGGAAATTACTCTTTTAAAAAAAAAGAAAAGAAAAGAAATCAAGTAGCGACATTATTCGGGGAGAAGCGTAGGTAGTGTGGTTCCATGAAATAATATAATAACTAGTTTCGAGGCATCATCGAAGCCAAAATCAATAAATATTGACTGAAGATTTTGTCCGTTTATGACACATACGATATATCCTATTGTTTTACATATCCTTAATACGAGACACCATTTGAAAAATAGATCTAACCCAAACTTATTCTCTAGTACTAATCACACATGCGACTCAAAGCATCTTCTTATTGAGTTATATTCTCCTCATACGAATAAATTTCTTTGCATCAACTTTTAATCCAAGTTAAAATGAACATGTGATTCAAAATATGCTCTTATTGAGTTATGTTCCCTTAATCTAAATTGCTTTATTAGCGACTGAACACAAACATATTAATATGTTTGTTTGCAAGTCAAAGCATGTTCCTATTGGATTATGTTCTCCTAATACAAATTACTTTCTTTGCCTCAACCTAACCCGACTTAACTTGAAGTTTTGAGTTACATGCGATTTGCTTCTATTGAGTTATATATATTCTCTTAATACAAATTGCTGTTTGAATGGTATTGCCCTAAACCACATTGTAGTCCTTTACCGAAAATTATACGGAAAGAAACAAAATCTGACAGAAAGTAATCATACGAAATAATATTTATGTAGTTACATATTTTGTTTTTAATATTAAAATAAAGTATGTAAGTATGGAAATTAAAAAAAAAAAATCTATCAAAATAAAACCTTTAAAAATATAATTGTCCGATACTAAGTCCTAACAACCTGTATTTTTTTAATCTCCCTTCGCGATCTTCCTGTGGATATCGCCCCCTAAGTTGAGAAACCCAACTTCAAATATCTATATGAGGATGGCAAAACATATATGTACGTACATTTGTGCTGTAAAAACAAATTTCAACCTTATGAATCAAATCAATACCAGAATGACTAAATATGATAAATCCCTTTTTAGCGACTTTTTGTTTTTTGTTTCAGTAGTTGGTCACACTGAAATATGATATCTATATGCTGAAGAACGTCGATAATAGCTTAATTAAAAACTCCTCATTTACCAGTATTTGTTTCGTTTTCACCAATGAACTGAAAGTATTTTAAATTTAATTGATAAAGTTGAAATTTGCTTGCCTTGTTTTACCATATTTCCAAAGCTATAATAGTTGACCCTATGACTAGCGAAATGGCGATGATGAATGCCGTCACACATGGTTTCGGACGAAGTGTAAATCTGAAGGTCTGTCTCACATTTATGTGAAGGTGGACCTCTTGTCGAACTCAGTAGTGTCATCCAAACGACAGAATAAGGGCACCATATCTGTGAGCTTTATGACATGTTCATGAGCAGAGAGTACATGGTCTATCACGTACAAATAACTCATTTGGTTTGATTTGAGTTTAGCGTTTCTTTCAGCAGAGAGGTTATATGACACTGGGACCTACAACTTAACATGGAATCCGAACCACATGAGTTCCTATTTCATTCTAACCACTTAGCCCCAATGAAGCTCTACAAATAACTCGTGTAGAAAAATTACTTGAAAACAAAAAGAAATTAAATAGCGATGTTATTCGGAGAGAAACGTAAGTAGCGTAGTGTCATGAATTAATGTAATTAGTTTTGAGGCATTATGCGATTCATCGAAGCCAAAATCAATAAATATTGACTGAAGATTTTGTTCATTTACGACACTTACGATATATCCTGTTGTTTTACATATCCTTCATACGAAACACTATTTCAAAAATAGACCTAACCCAAACTTATCCTCTAGTGCTAATCGCACATGCGACTCAAAGCATCTTCTCATCGAGTTATATTCTCCTCATACGAATTAATTTCTTTGGATTAACTTTCAATCCAAGTTAAAATGAACATATGATTCAAAATATGCTCTTATTGAGTTATGTTCCCTTAGTCTGAATTGCTTTCTGAGCGACTTAACCCAAATATATTAATATGCTTGCAAGTCAAAGCATGTTCCTATTGTGTTATGTTCTCCTAATACAAATTACTTTCTTTGCATCAACCTATAACCCAAACTTAACTGAAGTTTTAAGTTACATGCGATTTGCTTCTATTGAGTTATATTCTCCTAATATAAATTGCTGCTTGAATGGTATTGGCCTAAACAACATTGTAGTCCTTCATACTGAAAATTATACGGAAACAAACATAATATGGTAGTAAGTAATCTTACGAAATAGTATTTTATTTACGTTACATTTTAGTAATCCAATAATAGCTTTCTAAAATAAATCAAAACTTTCATCAACGAGCTTAAGGAGCTTTCATCAAATTTAAGATTGTTGTATTAGGAAACGATGAGAATTTAATTATCATTCTCAACATCCACATTGAAATTACATTAAGCAGAATAATTTTATTTGGCATTGACAGTTTCCTATCAACTGTACCAACAATGCTTACCCACCACTTACGGAACCTACACATGTTATATCTGGAGTACTACATAGTACTCGAACGGGATCATAAATGTCGCATTTACATGGACTTACATGGGGAATGCTTACATGAATAAAGCTTGAGGTTCGTATTTATTCACTCTGCTTTACCTCATGAAAATTGAACTGAAAGAACCGAATACATTTCTCACACGCATTGATTATCTTGCACAGCAACTTGAAGTCGTGCTTTGATATTTGCCTATTTAAAGCACTAGAGCCTATCCATTTCATCTGTGCCCTCGGAAAATATGTCAAACATACTTCCGCCCCATCCCTGCCTCCTTCTTGCGGAGGAAATCTTCCCTTTGCTTTGGGGGAAGAATCAGACGTTTGGTCTTAACGAGTGAAAGTCGTAAGCTACTTAGAATGGCTAACAAGTCAGTGCACAGTGAAGTCCGGGAAATAATTCGGAATAGCAACCCTGTCCGCATTCAACTATTGAAGGATCTCGGCCATAGCAACTTTTCCCTTCTCTTTTGGGGCAGGCACGGGAAAACACGTTGACAGCAGCACCAGCAAGGGCACAGTTGAAATAGAAAGGCTCTGGTATTGGTGCGTTGTAGGCGACCATGGTTATGGCTTAAAATAAAATTTGTCTGCAATATTTTGAAATTTTAAAATAAAGTTAAAACGTTTAAAATAAAATTAAAACAAGAATTTTAGGAATGATCAAAGAAATGGATCAAAAGATTGCGTTCTTGGCCAATAATTAGTTTTTGGATCAGGGATCACAAATTTTTTGAACGGCTCCTAAATCGAGTTTTCGTATTTTCTACGGAATACGTACATCATACTGAATTAAATGCTAGTTTGGGTGTGGTTACACTGTACGTCATTCTCCAGATATAACACGTAAGGCCTACAAGAAAATCTTTTATTGAAATATATTGGATCTTTTGATCCAATAAGCGACTTAAAATACAGAGTTAACTTTGTGACACCATTCACAGTTTCAAATCGTAGATGCTTAACTGTCAATTTTTGTAAGAACCCTTAATTTGTGAAATGTTATACAAAAGTCAGGTTTAATGAAAAGAAAAAGATATTTATTTAATTTTGAAGCTTTATTGGAGTGAAAACATGTTATACAGTGCTTACAGATATTCCATTATAACTTTTTTTCATTACATAAATAAAAATATATTTACATTGGAATACTCAAGAAAAATATTACATACAAGAATTTTACATACACACTGCGTCTGCTTTAAAATAAGTAGATTTTCTGCTTTTACGATATAATCAATCTGCTCCGGAATATACTGTATTATGCAAAATAATTTGACATTGAAAATATGTTTAATTTTCAACTGTTTTAGGCATACAGAGCGACGATAACAATAAAGTAACAACCTGTAGAAACCAGGTTTCAAAAGAACAAAAGTAAACGAAAATTTTACTATTTTTTTTTTAATACATGGACTCTACCATGTAAATCAAAGTAGTAACTTTCTCTTTCTTTTTGAAAGAGGGTTACTCAACTACCGGAAGTATTATAGGAATATGAATGAAAACTATATTGTTATCATGGAACATGTTTGCTTATTGTTTTAACCTCAATAAACACACACCTGACTATATAGATGCTAATTTTTGAAAAAAGGTTTTCTCTTTTTCAACAATGACAACAATTAATTAATAGTAGCCATGGTATTCAATTACTTAACATTAGTATCCGAAAAATATTTCATGTTGAACAAAAATTATGCGAGTCATATCCATACATGAGTTTTTTTTTAAGAAAGAGGAAGACAATGTAACACACCACACAAAAAAATAATGTCGTAAGTTGTAAAAGTTAAACAAGGTAACTTTGTTCTATTAATATTTTCATTAGTAAATAATATTAAAGAATGTTTTAAAACTCACCAAATTCTAAAACATTTTTGGATAATTTAAAGGGGAAAAATTTTCCAAATATGAGTTCCTAACACTCATTTGACAGGAGAAAAGCAAAAGTGGGAGGAGTAAAGAAATAAGAACTAGTTAAAGAATTGTTGGCAAAAAGTATTTAGTCGACTCATACAGGATGTCCTTCCAATAACATTGAAATGAACGAACCAACGTAAAGTTTCTTCGACACTTTTTCTTTCTTTGTGTGTGTGGGGGGGTACTGAAAACTATTTTAATTTGAAAACTTTATTTTGAAAAAGAGCATACAAAAGGATTGGAACACACTTTTACTGGTGATTATATTATGCAGTGACAAAAAAGATGGAAAACGGAGAACGAAGGGCTTCGAAATGTAGTGCTGTACAAGGATGCTGAAAATTAGATGGGCAAATAACATATACGGGTGAATAAATTGTAGAAGGAAAAAAAGAGACATACTGAAGACTATTTCGAAAAGAAGAGATAATTTTATAGATAATGAGAAATGAACGTATCATATCGCTAGCAGTACAAAGTTCATAGAAAGCAAATTTTCTATATTTTTACGTTGGGGGGATTATATATAGAAATTCATTGTTAAGTACTTCAAAATAACTTTGTATATAGTTATTCATATTTTTAAAGTTAAATTTTAATATATATACCTTTCAAATATATTCTCATGTGTAATAAGTGAAAATTTTGTATTAAAAAGAAAGAAATGTTTTATTTATTGTCTTGTATATTTCTTTATTATTATTATTATTATGCGTTCTGATAGTATCAATATAATCTCCAGTAAGTGTACCTATTTCCTATTCCCGTTCCAGAGTCAATAACTTCAAAATGAATGATCCAGTTTTTACTTCAACTTTTTCGGAAACTTACAGAAAAGTACGCTCTCATTACACCAAGGACTGACTTTTTCTATTGTTGGCCTGTTTCAATGCTATTGTCAGAAGAACACACAGTAAGAAGTAAGCATACAATTTTGTTCGACTGTATAATATCTTTTCATTTGAAAAACGAAAAAAAAGTACAAAATCAATCTTTTTGACATACCATAATGATATATCTCATATTGTGTTATGAAAATATGCAATCGTCCAACTATCCAATCGGGAAAAAGAAGAACCAAAAAAATGGCCTTTAGGAATACCTTAGGAATAAGATACTTATCAAAAATTAGCATCTATAATATATATCAAACACATGCAAACATAAAACACACACTCCGTTATTTTCTGTTGAATATCCTTTATATACTGGAAGGTATGCTGCTATATTATAGAACATCGGATAACCATGGCTAAATGTATGGAAATGGAATTCTCAAACTAACGGATGAGTTACTTTTAGATTACTTACTGATGTTATAGAAATACCTTTTTCTAATTAAAAAAAGAAGAAAGCACAGTAATTGAATAAACTTACTAACACTAGAAATTTGACTACAGGGTTAGTATTGTTAAAACGGAACACATTAAGTAGTCAAGTGCAAGCATCTAAGACCAAAAAATAAAAATAAAAAAATAACTAGCAGACATGTCTGTTTCAGAAACCTACACAAAAACCGAATTTACATATTTTTTTTTACAGTTGAAGCTCAATAGATTTTATAAGTGCTGCTTCATTTCAAACAGCAATTAGTATATTCTGAAGGAAAAAATAATCTATTGAGAAAAATTGACCTCTCAAAACTACTACTTAGAAATCAATATCCTATAATAATGACAATGACTAGAATTATTTTAATCAATTATTTTTGTGCGCAGCACTAAAAATTTTTTTTATTAGATTGTTAAATATATATATATATATATTTAACCAATGAAGCTTCAATATTCTACAAAACGGAACGAAAGATTTGAATTTTTTTTTCTAAATTAACGGATTATACATTAAAGGACTAAGCTAAATTTATAATTTAATTACACTTTTACATATTGGTGGGTTACAAAAAAAAAAAAGGTAATAAAAGTCCAAATAACACACACATATGCATACTTTAGGGGAGGGGAAAAAAGAGGATGTGAACGAAAAAGTTACACGCGGTATTACTTTCATAATCAAAAAAATTTCATTTTCTATATTTAGTGAATTCATCGGAGCGTAATAATCCACACAAATTCACTAATGTGTCATATAATAAATTAACTAATTCATATAACAACAAAAAAAAAAATGTAGTCTATCACATTACAAAAAACGACAAATACAAGAATGGAACAATTTTTAAAGCGTATTTCAGCTACATGTTCCAGTCTTGGGCCAGAAATTGTGGATTTCGTCTTAATTTCATGTAATCTTAACGACATATACCGGTAATTGCATTGTCTCCGTTATAATTACATAATTATTCAATACACGCACTCTCTCGCTCTCCCAATAAAATAGTCAGAAATATCGTATAATAATAATAATAATCGTAGTACAGTAATAATGATAAAGACACATTCATCTGTCACCATCAAACCTTGTTTTTAATTGTTTTCCAAAACAGGAACTCATGACGTACTATAGAAAAAAAGTAGAGAAAAATAATGTACAAAATATGGGTCAAGGGAAGAAATCTGAGTTAATTCAGTAATCAGTATGCATTGCTGAATGGGAATATTATCACCATCTGAAATAAATCCAATGGTTCTTTATGTGTATCAATATATCATCTACAGCAATGTTTTCAGCATATCAACATTATCATTTTTTTTATACATATATACATTCATTCGCTTAGTTTTCCTTTTCTATGTAATTTTTTTTCATTCATTCATTTGTTCAATTTGCATATTCCATGCTCGTAATACATACATTGCATTTAAGACTAGTGAAGCAATTTATATTACAGTAAATGAAAAAATAATAACAGGAAGAAATAAATAATAAAAAAATGTGAAACTAGTGATAAAACCTACTTACATATTTCTTTCTATATATATATATGCAATGTATAACTGTGGCAGTATAAAAAATGGCGTACATATATATATATATAATATACGTGATTTACCTACAAAATATCCAGCATTAAATTACAACATTACAATTTATACAGAATTAACGGAACAGAGCTATAATACAAATAAACTAAAATATTATACATTATATATATATTTAATATACTGCTCGACTGACTGGCTTTCTAAACAATACAACATTACATTTTTTCGTGCCAATAAATTGCCAATTACTTAAGTCATTTAAAATTTAGGAAGAAACAATAAGTTTTACTGAATAATAATAAAAATAAAGGAAAAATACCCGAAAAAATAAGCCAGTGTCTTAAATGCAAAAAAATACACAACCATGCATTGCTTCAACAATGGAATATGTAATCCGTGACTGTTCTGGAATCATAGACAATATAATAATCTACAAAACATCTACAGTTTAAATAGTAGTGACCAGTCACTTCTTTACTTGTCAGTCTTCTAGCTTCATTTATTTATTTCTCTCTCTCAAATAACAAAAATACAACATAACATTCATCCTTAACTTCTTGCTCTTTCTCTTTTGAGATTTATTTTAGATTCTCGTTTCGATGCCATATTCAGGCTCATGTAGTGTATCGACTGAGGTACCCAGAGCCTTCAGCCCAGCCAAACTAACAGCTCCTGATCGATAGCCAAGGGTCAGTTCTGCTTGAATCTCTTCGCGAACTTTGGTTAGAACTCGACGGACTTCGCGATTATTTGCGGGTGCCACCTGGATAGCTTCTTGTAGGTCTTCAAGAGCGTCCTCGAATTGTCTGGCAAAGAAGAAAAAGAAGGCATCGTTTACAAAAAAAATATTCATAGTAAGAGTAACTATGTTGTTAGATATTGGATTTTAATATGCATTGTGTAATACACACATATAATTAAATATTGCGGTCCCAGTTCGTTTAAAATCACTTTAGTATCTACCAAAACTTACCACGATAATTATTTCAATAAATTAAACTATTTTCATTCCTTTTAAACTTTATATTTCTTTAATACTTATCATTCATTTCACAGAAATTAATATCACACTTCAATCAACTATGGCTTCCTCACTTATTATATCTTTAACAACGTATATAAAATAAGTTTAAACAAGTCTGGCCGCCACAAGATTGGTTATCATAAGGTACCGGACTATTGTCCTTGTTGCCTATAACTAAATATACATAAAAGTTATCGTTGCAATTGTTCTGTAACAATTATTGTGTAAGATGATGTCTCTTCAATGTCACCTTGAAATTAATTTACTGTATTTTCTCATCTTTCAATCATTAGCACTAATCAAAGAAGTAATTCAATAATTTTTAAAAAAATGTATGACTGGCTGATATAAGGGGTGTCCACAGATGGGTTTTAGGGCGCAGGTTTTGCCCATAAGATTATTTGAGGGGCATAATTTTTCATTGAACATGGTATAATAAAACTGAATAATGGTAAATTTCAGGGAGGAAGGGCATATTTAGGTTGAAAATGGTAAATCTGTGGGCAGGTTGGTAGATTTTGGAGCGGGCAGGTACGGTAATTTTGGGAAAGATGGTAAATTTGGAGGCAGAAAGGTAAATTTGAGGAGAAGTGTAAATTTAGGGGAAAGAATGGTAAATTTGTAGGGAGAGAGATAAATTTGAGGGAGAAAGGGCACATTTGGAGGAAGAATGGTAAAGCTAGGGACAGAATGATAGATTTTGGAGCAGAATAGTAAGTTTGGGGGTAAGAATAGTAATTTTAGGGGAATAGCAAATTTGAAGGCAGAAAATAAATCTGAGAAGAAGTATAAATTTAGGAGGAAGAAAGGTAAATTTGGGGACGGAAGAAATGGTAAATATAGAAGGTTGCCCAAACTCTTGGGACACGGATGGGCACCCCTGGCTGCTACATTCGTGTAGACGCACACACATACACTTTTCTCACCCAAGGTTCTTACTACTGAAAATGTACTCTCTTTGTTTCTCAATTCCTTTGCCTAACTTTACTCTTTAACCTTAGTCGTAAGTTCCGATCATTTAGCTTTCTGACACGCAACTAGGTTTACACTAGTGTGATACATTTTGCCTTGAACTGAGTTATTGAAGGATTTGGACCATTGCAACAGCTACTACGGAAATTCAGAACATAAACATAATGGAATGGAAATATTTTCAAGAAATATATCGACTCTGTGTTCATTTATTTTATTTATTGAAACAGAAAACCCAATTGCAGTGCTCATCTTTTATGATATAATATATTCACAATTTCACTTTTAAAAAACTTGTCAGGCAGTCAGCACAAATATCTATATTACTTGTCATTTTTATCAGTTTATTGTAGGATGCAGCCATCCTCTAGTTCAGCGTTTCCCAACCGGTGTGCCGCGGCACATTGGTGTGCCGTGAATGGGCCGCTGGTGTGCCGCAAGGAATCGAAACAAAATTAATTTTATAGCAATCAAATTGTAAAAAGTAGGGGAAAATGTATATTTGTATTTCACATTACTATAAACCTCTACTATGAATCTACAATTTTAAGTTTCATACCGTGTTACTGTTCTGTACACTTCTAATGTTGAAAAAAGTATTTATCATTGTTATGACCATTATTGCTTCTTTGTTGTTGTAGACTATTTCGTAGCTTGAAAATTTAAAATATCATTCAATCCTTTCGACAAATTACCTACATTTGTGTTCTAAAAGTAAATGAGGTTTGTTTGTTCGTTCGTTATTTAGTGATTTTTCTTCTTAGTAAAAGGTTGGATACAGTTTTTAAAAAGAAAGCGTATTTTTTAAAAACAATTTGAGTACAATATTTCATTGCAATTTTTTTCTATTTTTAAATTAAAATGAAAAATAAGCATAATGATTTACCACGGGGAAAAAGCAGTATTCGAGCTTTCTTCTTTGTGAGCAGGAGATTAATAATCACAGAAAAAATACCACTGTGTTTTATATTTACAAACAATATCTTTAAGTGTGCCGCGAGAATCCAAGTAACACCCATAGTGTGCCGCAAGTTGAAAAAGGTTGGGAAACGCTGCTCTAGTTCATGACTTACTTAGCATATTTTCGTCCTTGATCTTGTACAATAAAAGAAGTTATAGTTTTCTGTGTGCGTGTTTTCTTTACTTGAAAGCTCGAAAGCAGTTCATTGCAACCCAATTTATTTTTAAGTATTTTGTACAAAAATATCACGTCATGTTATTGCTTTGCTTAGGAGTCATAGTTTCAAAATTCCTATTTAGCGAATAACAGTTTTCAGTTCTTGGAAAAAAATGTTTGTTTGGTTGTAAATAAGATACCTAAATAATGTTAATGCCATTGATAAAAAAAAAAAGTGCCCACGCTTGAATAGACTTCCAATTGTACTTTTTATATTCATTTGAGGATAGTGAACCAATGAAACCATTTTTAAAATATCCGTTTATGGAGTTACAAGAAAACTGACCTCGAAGTTGGGATATTTGAATTACCGCTTATACCAATGGTAAAAGTGTTCACGCTTGGATACATTCCTAATTGCGCTTTTACTGCTAATTTGATACGTTGAATCAAATGGAATTATTTCTAAACATATCCATCCACAGAGTCACGAGAAAAATTATATAAATTTGAGATATAAGTAAACATAAATATCCCAACTTTGAGGTCATTTTTCTCGTGACCCCATGATCAGATATGTTTAACAATACCTTCGTTGGATTCATCATTCCCAAGTTAGTATACAAAAGCTCAATTAGAAGTTTGTCTAAACGAGCACTTTTGAACCCAAGATTTCCGTTTGTTTTGTTTATTATGCTACCAATGTACAGGGTCGTATCCAGAAGCAGTAGGACTGATTTTTTCTTCTTCTTTTTTTTTTTTTTTTTTTAAATTATTGAACATTTTGGTACATCGACTTAATACTCTTCAAAATAGGCCCCTTGGGCATTCACACACTTCTGGTAGCGAGCCTTCCAGGTCGCGAAGGCCTTCTGGAAGTCATCTTCCGGGATGCCGTTCAGCGCCCTCATCGTCGCCGCTTGGACCACTTCCACCGAGTCAAAACGATGCCCCTTGAGGGAACAGGAAGAAGTCCGGCGGTGCCACATCAGGACTGTAGGGGGGATGAGGCAACGTGGAAACGCCGAATTTGGTCAGGAGATCCCTCACAATCCAAGCGCCGTGGCACGGCGCGTTGTCATAATGGAGCTTCCTTTTCCCCACCAGGTCTGGTCGCACTCGTGTTATCCGATTTCGCAGCCGCGTGAGCACTTCCACGCACTTCCTTGCAGCCCCCCCCCTTACATTACTCCCTACATTATTATTATGCGGGAAAAATCAGTCCTACTACTTCTGGATACGACCCTGTAAGTTTAAAATGTAAATTTTGTATCGTATATTACAACGAAATAATTTATAGTACTTACAATGGATAGTCCAGTTTCATTTATTATATATTGAAATTGCACTGATTTCTTACGTTTTGCAAAACTCATGATTTTACATTTATTAGTATTTGTATTCACTGTACTTTGGAACCACTTAATTACAGAGGAATTGTATAATAATAATAATAATAATAATAATAATAATAATAATAATAATAATAATAATAATAATAATAATAATAATAATAAAAACAATATACTTGTTGAAATTCTTGAACAATTTATCTGTTAGGTTCAACATTAGTTTGTATGTTAGTCGTGTATATTTCATCAGGTGACAATAGAAGGAAAATTTATTAGGAGCGGTTAAAACGGAAGAAAAACGTCTGGAACAATTATTCCTGTGATCATGATAATGTATCTTCTTTCAATGCATATATTAAATATGTATGTTCTAAGTTCGTTCTAACAGTTTGTTCTTTCATATTTTAATCATATTCTCGTAATTTTCTCTTTTGTGTTTCACTCATACATATGTACAGCACATGAGAGCTAGTGTTATTTAAAAAGAATTCACAGGCAAATAGAATAGTATTATAAATATTAACACCAATTATAAAAGAGAAAAAAAGAAAACTAATTGGGCCATTCCTACTAAATTTAAACGTTTTGTAGTCCCCTTCTAAAGATGACTAAGATTCTTGTGGCTTGCGGTTGCCTTTACAATACGAGTTATTTAGAAACTTTTCAGGCTTGTATTAAGGTGTAAGAAATATAGGAAAGGTGTAAGCAATGAAAGAAATATAGGAAATTATTATTATTATTAATATTATTATTATAAATAATAATAATAATAATAATAATAATAATAATAATAATAATAATAATAATAATAATAATAATAATAATAATAAGAAGAAGAAGAAGAAGAAGAAGAAGAAGAAGAAGAAAAATGAGCTTCCGCTTGGCCATAGAAAAAGAACTGAAGCACTCAATAAAAGCGTTTCTGATGGATACACAGAATTGATAAAATGTTCCATGTGAAAATCTTCTAAAGGGTGTGAAAATAGACAACATAATGCAAATATATGAATTATTTCAGTGTTTCTTTTAAACCTGGTTTAGCCACTATCAACATAGTGCTTACTGAACTGTGTACTTAAGTACTAAATGTAATATAGAAAGTTCTAAATTTAACATACTGGCAAGTCACAATCGAGTAAAGTGTTCACTGAACTGTTGTACTTAACCATTTATTTCGCACTGTTGCTTACACGTAACATCGCATTCTATTGCGTAATCTGCACGAATTATAATTTCAGTGATCACTTAATTGGGATTATGCTTCCATACAATATTCATATACATGATTTGCAGGTTGCTTGTTTAGATATTTCCAATCTTCATCAACAGGGGACAGTTACATTTAGTATTCTAGAAGCTTTATCCCCTACGTTCCGCGAAAGTTCTTTTTATTTTTTTATTTGTGGTTTCTTGCCCTGTAGGAAGTATTTCAACGAAACTGCTGTTAATTACTAAAAATATTCTTGTGATATTTGACCATAATAGGGCAATGCTGCTCAGTAACAACACATACGACATATTTTATGTCAATGTTGCTTTGAAATAAACATTCTGTATTTTGTAACCAAAGTATAAAAATACTTTAAAAATTACGAAATTACGATCAGTAAGACATGATTCAACCATAAAAACAAACTAAATATTTAAATGCTAATGCTATCAATGCTTGCCAATTAAAGGGTTAAGTACTAAACGTAATTTATAAAGTTCTCACTTTTAAGATACTGCTAAACCACCATCGAGTAAAGTGTTCACTGAACTGTCGTACTTAAGTACTAAATGTAATTTAGAAAGTTCTAACTTTAACATACTGGCAAGTCACAATCGAGTAGTGTGTTCACTGAACTGTTGTACTTACGTACTAAATGTAATTTCGAAAGTTCTGACTTTTAAAATATTGTTAAACTACCATCGAGTAGAGGGTTCACTGAACTGTGTATTTAAGTACTAAACGTAATTTAGAAAGTCCTGACTTTCAAGATACTGGCAAGTCACCATTAAGTAAAGTGTTCACTGAACTGTGTACTTAAGTACCGTACTAAACGTAATTCAGTAAATTGTGACTTTTAAGATATGTCTTTAAATTACACATCATACCAATTAATAATAAGTCCTTCTACCCTTTTATACTGACACTTTAAAGAAGTATTTCTAGTTATCAATATGGCCAGGAAAACAAAAAAGGATACACGCATGTGTATTGTTTCTTTCTTCCTTTGGAATTTAACGACTCTTTTCGGCATTGAGATTACATGACATATGGACCTACAGCTTAAAGTTGGTTCCGACAAACGTGAATTTTCACTGGAAATCAAACCGGGGACTTTTGCGCCAAAGTTGCATAAACTAACAATATAAACGGAAGGAAGTGTATTGATAGTGTACTATTTCAACTCTCGACAATAATATTAATATTGCGTATTATTGGGTAAAATCACACGTGAGTTACGTTTACCGCACGGGCCATAAAGTTGGAAATAATAATAATAATGATCATGATGGTAAACATTTGAGCTTTTGAGGTTTCGCTACTTATTGTTTCATTGGAATGAACTTATTTTCAAACATAACAAGAAATGAAAATATACGATTTCAGAAATCAACAATATTTATGTAGTTTTCAATCAGTACCGTTATATAGTTTTCAACCGTAACGTTCTATTTAATGTTACATTACCGGTTTTAACCAACTTCTTTCTTTTATCTGATATTTTAGGAAGAGGAATTTATTTTGTATAATAAATGATACTCTCTATCCTATAAAATTTGTTCATTTCTGCACTTATAGTCAGTACTCTGAGGGTTAAATACCTTTTTCATAATAGACAAATAGAGTAAAACTAAAAACATGTCGTCATCAACTTTTTCAGTTATTTCTTAGGAGAAAATTGTATTTTTATACCTCATGTCTATTTTGGCTTTTGCTCTTGCATAGTAGGCCTCGAAAGATTCGGGTTTTTCCTTTAACACTTGATTCGCCAGCTCTATCGCCTCTAAATGATCCTGCAAAAGGAGACAAATAGAAAATTCAGGCACAACGTATACAGATATATATATATATATATATATATATATATATATATATATATATATATATATATATATATATATATTTAAAAAATGATCTATTTAACTCATTTATTCACTTCTTCCCATTGCTGAACATTAAAAAAACATATAAACTAGTAATTGATACTACATTAACGTTTAAATTCAAATTCAAATAACTTCCGAATTTTACAACAATATTACAAGTGTTTAACACACACACACACACACACATATATATATATATATATATATATATATATAATTTTTATTTTTTTATCGCCGAATTTCTTGTAGAAGGATTGATCTTTCCTTCAAAAACTGTAGAAGCCCACACAAGGAATATATTTAAAATGAATTTTTTTGTGATTTTACTACAAAAAATTGAAATGAGATGAAATCTTCAAGTTCTACGTTCCGTGGTTATGCTGACTAGGCTAAAGAGACGGTGATAATGAAAAATGAATGAAATGGTGGAATGAAGAAAGTGGCACGAAACGGGAGAACCCTGAGAATACCCACACACACAGTGTATGTCCACCACAAAGTTCACTTGGCTGTGAATGTACTACGTAACTACAAGCCGAAAACGGAATGCTTATTTTTATTTTTTTTAAAGCGACATATTGCATCCCGTTTGTTTTTACTCGGGACACCTGACGACTTTCTGAAAAATGGGACAATTATGTTAAAAACGGAACGTCTAGTCACCCTAGCCTATCCCAATTAAGCGGAGTGTAGCTTACCGGGATCCAGATTAACGATATGTTGCTGTATTTAAAAAATAAAAATCTTTCTTCAACTACGAAATTTAAAATAAATAAATAAATGAACACTTAAGCAACTTACATTCATCTTTCTTTTACATCGTGACAAATTAAGCATCAAATTGATCTTTAGTTGTTGGAACAGTTTATTTTGCTCTCCGAAGTCTTCAACTGGGAATTTCTTTAAGGCATAATGATACCTATGAGCAGCTTCCTTCAGACGATTCTTCTTGTACAGGACATTGCCATCTTCCAGTAATTTATTCAGAAGTATCAACCTATAAATAAATAAATCAGTAAATAAAGAGTAAAATAACGCTATATATAATTCTAGTTTTTTTTTTTATCATCACTTATTGATCTAATATTTATAAACTGTGCAGACTAGTTCAAGTATGTAATGAATTGCTATATCAAACTACTAATAATTCTCACTGAGTTTAACCTAGGTACTTTCAAGTGAATGCCAATTGCTGAAATATGTGTTTGCTAGGTTTCCATATGTGTGAATGAACAAGATGACGACCCGGTTTTTCCGTGTTCTTTTTGTGGCTGTGATTTTGAATTAGATTCTCAGTGCAGAGACGAGATTTTTAGTATTGATAAAGTGTTTCGAGGCAACTAGTGAACTACATAAATTAATTGACCACAATTGTAATGTGAAGCGCTTGAAGAGTAATTTCATCAATAAACTTAGAATAAGCTCAAAAATACTTGTTCTTGCTCTTCTAAATTTTTAAAAAAATCATTCAAAAAAATAATATTGAGCATTGAATTTTCAACAACTGTCACCATTTTTAAGGCCTAGGTAATGAACCTGTATTTAGGTAGGGAGAGAAATATGCAAATGTTTACACTCAAAACAAAAAACATCCTGCTGTTTCACAGAATACATATATCTTAAATCTTTCTTCTTCTTCTTCTTCAGTGGTTGGTGCTGATAATGAAGATGACCATGATGTTATTCCAACTTTTATAGAGAGAGTCCATGTCCAAATTTAATTTTGGTATCTCGTTCGAATTTTAAAAAAAAAAAAGTCTCGTATAATGAAGATTTTTTTTATCAATCTTACTTTATCGATGTTATGCTTTGAGTCTTTCAGAAGTTCTATAAGGCTGATGGTGGGACATTGTAATATTTGGCACCTCGATTATATTCTTTCATCCTAATGAGTGTGTTCCTCTTTGTCATACCTATATAAGTGTCTTGGCATATGCATAAAATTTCATAGACAACTGCGGGCTCAAGAAGAAAGGAAAATTCGAATTTGACGTTCATTAGTTTTGAATGATAAAAGAATTTAGAGGAGCAAAACTAAGTACTTTCATGTTCATTGGTAAATGTCAGCAAATTCTAAACTACAGAGTCTGAATTACTGGCAATATGGAAGATGATACACTGACCACAAATTATCCATCTACAAACTGGCCATCCGCATCTCTTTGAAGTTGTAGCCCTATATAGTTATTAGTTTATTACTTAATGCGATACAGGGCACAAAGAACGCGAATTTAAAATAGTTAGTAAAATTGTAATATAACATATGTTGAAATTTTTCTACCGAAGATTTGACACGTTATGATGTTATTCATATAAACTGGCGCTTGATTAAGTTCTCAAAAATTATATTTTGGATTCACTAGTATTTGAATTATACTAACAAAAGACTAAAAGCAAAAACTAAGTAGAAGAAATCGAAAAAGAAGAATGAAAGAAAGAAAATAATTATCAATGAATTTTAAAAGCAAGAATTCAAGCTTATATCTAAAATTTTCTCTCTTTAAATATGCCGTACAAACTTCTAATTTCATAAAGACGTATTATGTTATAACAATAGCTTAATTAACATTTTACTGAACTATGGTTTCGCAAGCAAGTACATCTTGTAACAAATCCACATGATGTTAAGATCTCTCGTGAGAACTTTTATACAACATGAATGCGTAGCTTGTTGTAGTCTAAAACGAGGTAAAATAAATAATAACAAAAACTGTACAGACCAGACACAGGTATTTTTTTGTACAGATATGTAAGTTCTTGTATCCAGTGTACGGAACAACATTTATATCCATTAGCCAACTGAAATACTTACATGATCTCTGCTTTTCCTGAGGCCATAGCCCACGTCGCAGGACCCAACTTGGCTCCTTTGCGCAGGAAACATTGAACTACTTGCGTGTTTCTACAGCCTATTGCTCTATCTAACGGTCGCATCCCATTGATATCAACATGTTCAATCATGGCTCCCTTATCCAATAGCAACTGCAATAGAAGAAAGATAAAGCGTTACGAGCAAATAAAATAAAACATGCAACTCATATATCGTTTCTAACTTTTAAGTATAATTTGAACAGTTTAAATTTTATTTATTTATTTATTTATTTTCGATACTTCCTGTTATATTCTAAAATGAATCTCTTATTTGCACTGTCAGCGCGTTTAAATTGCTATAGAAATGATGTCTGCAAAATCCCATTCTTTATCACTGAACAAGGAAGAAGTGTGATAATTTATATACTTTTTCTAAATTCAATTTTATGTCTGTTCCTAATGAACTTTAATACATGTACTATAGTATAAATAATATTTGAAGTGAACAATATACAGCGCTTATATGAGAAAATGAAACAAAATTAAAGTTTATAACAATTTAATATACCATGTTTATATACTGCAAGCTAAAAGGAACGGCCGATAAATAAAAGCAATATAAGAATTGATTGAATAAAGAGATTGGAAAGAAACGAAAGAATCGCAAAAAGACCCCAACACACGTTTGTTATTTCGAACACACTTGATCTGGGCTCGGACACGGCACCTTCTGCACAAGAGATAAGCATCTAACTACTCAAGCACTGCTTTTTAATATTAGGTTTTACAGAATTGTTACCAAATACCACGATTTAGTGAATCTACTTAGAACACCATCAGTAACGAAGAAGATACCTTTTGCATGGAAACCCTCTTACAACAAAATTACTAAATAAGATGGCAGAGGAAGCATAACAGTTTCCAGAAGTTTCTCTCTTTTTCCTTAACATTCCTCATTCTACGCTTCACAGAGTTCTATAGTGAAATCGTTACTGCCTCAGGCTCCCTACTTAAAATATGTGGAATAATACAAGTAGAAAATTTTTGTATCAGCTTCAGTTACAACTGCTTTTACAGATAGAAAATTATGGAACCATGAAAGGCGTTACTCTACTTTATTAATGAGAACAAACCTACCAAAATGTCATCTGTAAAAGTTGTAGCATTCAGTATTTTCCCTACAATTTTTAAACATTTTGTTTGTTAATTTTGCTTGCATCTGTTTCCTTTTGTTTCTGTCATTTCGACTGTGGTGTTCTCTTTTGTTTTGTGTGTTTTGAAAAATCAGAAACATGTTTGTGGTTGTTTAATTAGAGTGTACTTACAAATGTCCAATTAATTGACACCGATTTGTGTGCTGTGCTGCTGGAATGAACTTTTGTGAAGAAAGAAAATAAGTTGGAGTTTTGTTTTGTTGTATTAGTGGTTTCTCCGCCAGAAAAAAAAAGTTGTTTATTATGGCTTTTGAAATTTAAAATAGACACATTGAAATATAAAATTTATAATGAAAGAAGCACACAGAGCTAACAAGTAGTGTTCTACATTGATCATTGGTTTTGAAGAAGGTCAAGTTATTTAAGATACGTTCCTGCAGAATTCTTTTAACTTCTGAAAATATAGTGGATCCTAACAGCACGTGTGACTAGAGAAAGACTTCTAGTAAATGTGTTCTTATTTTTCGTTGCAAGTCAATATTAAAGGCAAGAGTGTAAAGTAAATTACAAGAAAGAACGAATCATTTTATTCACGTTAACAGTTACAGGAAAGTATTAGTAGGTAGACTTATTAGGTATAAGCCAAGAGGATGATAGTATTTATGGTCAAATTTTCTTGCTATTTTTATAAAAATAAATAAATAAATAAATGAGCATTAATAAATAATGAAAACAATATGCAAAGTATCACAGAATATTATCAAGTGTTTTAAGATATACAAGTACTGTTACAAAGTTATTTCAATGTCGTGATTTCTTTTTTTAAGAGATTCTATTTCTATAGCCTTGAATCAGAAGAAAAGATCAACAGAAACAGAGCAAGTAGAATACACATAGTACATCAAGGTCAAAGTCAATAGTGCTTCACAAGACTTTTACAATATTTTCAACTGGACAAAATTATAGGTTAATTATCTGATTGTTAAAGATATTTATCGTAAAATACGAAATACACATAGTAAGATTCTCAGAATAGGAAACTTTATTATTGGAATCAATACGTGATTAAATTTAGCAGTAAGGTCATGTGAGTTTGTGGTGTACAGTTAGCGACGAAAGTTCTTTTCCTTTGGTAAAATTTATTTTCGGAATAATGTGGTAAGGCCGGAACGCACGGTATGGATGGAACGTACAGAAAATTACACTCTTTTTAATTTATTGAGAACTGTACTCAAATTGTATTTCCATTCTGAAGTTATTTACCAAACTAATTTCATCAAACAGAAGGACCTTTTGTTAATGACCGTACAATATCGTGCCAGTGGGTTTCCTCGTGGCTCGGCTGTTTCTTCACACATTCTCATTCCACCAAATATTTCATAATAATTGACTTACATTAATCATCCGTCTCCTTTACCATAAAAATGACATAAACATGGAACGTAAAACTAGTGATTTTATTCTATTTTACAAACTTAGACTATGAGGTATATGAGGTGTATCAAACTCTAAAATTAATTTCATATTTAAATCATGATTTAAAAATTTCTTCAATTCTGTAAAACAATTTTATTTGGGTATACTGATTATCAAAATCCCAAAGAGAATTGACTGGTGTTTCATTTTTAAGTCTACATCTTGATATGTTCAAATATGAAAATGTACCCATCTTTTAGGATGAAAGTAAAAATTCACATAAGAGTACTCTGAAATAATGTGCACAAGGAAGTAAAAATCTTTACAGATTCTGAAACACGAATTTGTTAGGCGAAAGTTGGAGACGTATATAAGCTATTACATAATCTCTGCAAAATAAAATTGCCCCTAACCAAACTGAAATATATAATACTAATAAAAAGTTGTTAACAAGGGATGAAATTTTGCATAAAAGATTAATATTCTTTGACATACGTATTTTGTTCAGTTTAGATATATTTTCCAGTAAAACATTATTAAACAAAAAATAGAGTTAAGGAAAAAAATTAGGAAATGTACATATACATTAGTAATCTAATGTTTGGCATAATGTTCTACCATAATGAAAACAGGAAGTAGTTGGACCTACTTCACTAAATTTGCAGTTTAAGGTAATTTGTAAGTTTTTTAAAAAAATGTAAAGCAGAAAGAAGACATGTACCGGTATAAAAATAAGGCATGTTCATTTTATACATGTTGAACAATTCTCACCTTTACAAGCTCTGGATTTCCCTGAAAAGCTGCTAAGTCTAAAGGAGTTCGTCCAGTCTTATCAGCGTGATTGATGTTTGCTCCTCGATCAATGAGGCACTGGGCAGCCTGAATACGGCCTCTTAAGCACGCCCATCCGAGAGCCGTCAGACCTTCACGATCTTGTTTACAGATGGAAGCACCTGCAAAAAAACAAATATGAAATTCTTAAAACACGAACACACACACTTTCTTACCTACAAGATGAAATAACAGTTACTCCTTTGTTGGTGAAATGAATATCTGTTAGTCTGATTTGCCCTAGTAGCCAAAGTCATTGGCCGTATAAGAGGTTCTGTTTTATGCAATAAGTATATTCTGGATGGTGCCTTCAATAAAGGTTGCAGTCATCTCTTTGTTAGCTTTTTTCTACTTCAGTTTTTTAAAATTATTTTTAATTATGTTATTATTATCATTATTACTAACTAAAGAGCACAATTCTCGAGTCTTAATACGCTTAAGACATACAGACATAAATAAATGTATACGGAATTTAGTTAGAAATATGTGATTCGACTTCAGACCATTGCAGGGAAATTAACCTATCATTTCAGAATTTATAACTATTTTTGGACTTACTGTGTCTTAAGCTTAAATTAGGCTTTTCTGTTTTTAATGAAAAATTAAAAACATAGTAAGCATTCTATTTCAAATGGCTGTGTCATGGACGTTATAGCAAGATGTAAAGTTTTCTATACCTATCTATTGCAGTCTTACGCTGTTTATCTACGTATAACAAAAAGATCCACAAAATCATTACTATCAGTTTCTATTCTACGTGCAGACAAGTACTTAAATCAATCTAGAATTTTCAATCACGCCAATAAGGATTCCCATACTTATATAGAGCATACATTTATTACAAACATTTAGCCGCTTTTCTACAATAATTCTACACATCCCTAACCGTCCCATCTGCATTCCTCTCAACAATAGTCACAATAATTATAGTGTGTGGCGTTCCTCCAGTAATCATATTTATTTCTCTATAGTGTTCAGTTTTTCTTCTTTTTTACTGCTCTACCTTCGTTCTTCTCAAAATGCCACAGGCTGTAATTATGCTTTTATTAAGCTTCCTAACTTAAATGTACGGAAGAAACTATTCACATAGAGATTTACCAGCACAAAGAACTGCATTTTATATTTTTTTCATATATATAACTAACTGACATTACACATACTGGAAACAACAATATATTCTTGCTTCAAAAGATACACCTACCTTTATCTAAAAGAAGTTCGATAAGGCCAACATGTCCTTCAGAGGCCGCTACAATAAGCGCTGTCTTCCCCATGTTATCAGTTTGTTCCAAGGGAGCGTGGTGCTGCAACAGACGTTCGGCCACGGCCCAGTGGCCTTCCTTCACTGCCATGATCAGTGGGGGCAGCTCCTACAATACAAAGAAGAATGCATACGTACATGAACACAGTTTCTTCCAAACCAAATAGTATTGATGTACTGTAAACTAGGGAAATAACATTTAACACAAATAAATCATGAATACATTAACTAATATCAAGACCTTTCTGCAATATTTTAATATAGGTTTTGCAGGAATGTTATGTTTATTTATAAAATCTGCACATATTCAAATAATTCAAAACTTGTGGAAACAAAAGAATGAATTAAATTATACAATACGCCCTACATTTAATAAACGTATGTAACATATTAGAGATGGACCAATATTAGTTTAGGTCTCTAACAATCCATTTACAACACACTAGTATAGTTTTTATTAAACAACAAAATTGAATTCTAAAATGCATAAAATAAAACACAGTTTTAGTTCATAAATCAATGAAGTCCTCCATGTTTATATGCAAACAGCAAAGTTCTCACTGAAGAACCCATAATTAAGAGATCATTCCTTTTAAAGATTGAATCAGCAATTAAATTAACTTTGGATGACGATTCTACTCTAGTCGGACTACTGAAGGTGAGTGAAACAACAAATCAAAAAGATCTAATGTGACAGCAAGAAGAAATTTCTAAAATATCCAACTATCTTGTACCACATTTATTATAGCGTGAGATTATTGGTACCTCAACATTGCGCCCAATAATCCGTATCGTACAGGTATTAGAGGAAAAATAATAATATAGTGTACCGTTCACAAACTATATACCTATCTTTTTTAAAAATCTTATAATTTAATTAAAAGATATACAACAGTACACTCTCCCTAATCCGATCCTTAGTAATCTGACCGTCAAAAACAGACTCTACCCAAAAAATTTAAGGTAAGTTAAAAAACTTCTTAGCATGCTATTGTTGCTGAGTGCAGCATAAAATGTAATGTAAATACAAAAATTTTAAGAGCTCTCAGTAATCCGGTACTTTCGCTAATTCGGCACCTTTCTGTGTAACATATGGTCGCACTAGTGATAATCCATTGACGTTCGCAGGATTTTTCGCAAGAGGAGACGATTTTTTTGGTCTTTTTATTATTATTTATTTATTTACTTATTTATAGTCTTTCGACATATAAGACTGAGCTCGGGATAGGAAATAAAAAGGATGTGGGAAGGAGTCATGCAGGGATTACTTTGCATGGTATTATCTTGGTATTCGCGGTATTCTCTTCAGCAGAAAGAAAAATGCTTTTGTACTTTGCTGACCTCTTAGTACCATATAACTTTTTTTTTTTTTTCAAACAAGACCTGGAATATAAAGAAATAAAGAAAATATTGGACAATTAAACTTCAAAAATAATGGTTTTGTCTGGAAACTTAATTCAAATTATCGATTATCCATAGCCCCACTTTGGCCTTCCTTGCAGGCCAATAAAACTACGGTTACGGTAAACCAAGACTAAAATATGAATCGCAGGTACTGTAACGAAAAGAAGATAAAATTGTGTGAGGTGGCGATATAAACAGTTACGTGTTGTGTATTTTCTATGTTCACAAAAAAGGAACAGCGAAGTTGAAAAGTGAATGCAGCAAGACAATAGTCTTCGTGAGGCGTGTGAGGATACAACATTACCACACAAAACAGTGGCAAGGTGAGTTAAACCTTTTAAGGAAGATTCTGAAAGCACGGCAGACACGGCTCCGTCAAGTCATTCTATTGTCAGTGCACAGTGAGTACAGATTGTTAGCACGCTACTGGAAACAGATCGACGTCAGACATATTCGTATGTAATAATCCTGTCTTGCAGGATATCTCATACGGATTCAAAACTTCTCCTCCACATTAAAAATAACAAAGACCTTCCCAGTGCAGATTTTGTATTGACCACCTCTTTCTTTGCAGATAAGACTCCAAAATGGGGTTAACTCGTGATGAGATATTCAGATACATATTCTTGCTGAATCAGGCAATATGACGCCAAGAAAAGACTGTCTCGCAGCTGACATTGCAGTCAAACTCATTTCAAAGTTTAAGGTAAGAAATGTTAGAGATCAAAATCGTCTGAACTGTTACCGACATGAGTATTCAACGTTCATGCTTGCAGCACTGCTCAGAAAAGAAAAAAAAACATCAGATAAATCTTCACCAAATCCGGCGACACCACAAGCAGAATTCACCGGCCTCCGAAACTAACAAATACTACCCAACCCATAGTAATGTAGAAACTGAGTAAAGGAAATTATGAAACTTTACAAGAAAATACGAGACGGGCTCCAATGTCCGCATCTTCTTCTTCGAAGAGGACTACTTTTACGTCAAAGGAGAGGTTAACCATCACAGTATGCGTTACTGGAGCAAAACAAAGACTTGGATTCCAAAGTGCAAGGTTCTGGAAATTTGATAGTGTGGTATGGGCTATGGGGAGAAAGATTAATTAGTTCCTTCTTCACTGGCACTTCAAGGTATTGCAGGAAACGCTAATACTACTGACATTGAAAAAGCAGGGAGGTTTCTCTGGCGTGTTGTCAAGAATAGAGTAGTTTGTTCTACATGCCAATAGCTGAACAGTTTCCAAACCGCTTGGATCACCAAAACAGTACCTTCGCTCTCCATAACTCACATCCTTTACTAATATCTCTGGAATCAAGTCGATGGCCTATCAGGAACAGACTTCCACTATTGACGCCTACCGACATGTGACATCTTGTAGTATGTGCATCATCGGAAGTACAGACAACCCATTCTACCACATTGATTTAGTTTCATGTATGAGATTGTCTTATATTCGGTCCCATACGATAATAATAATAACACTAAGAATCATACCTTAAGGTTTACAGCTGAAACGTTAGCGCCTCTCACCAGCAGAGCTGTGCAGACACCTTGACAACCATTCGCAGCAGCAATGGTGAGCGCCACCTCACCGGTCAGAGTGTCAGGAAGGTCAATCTGAACCTCTGCCATGTCGAGCAGATACTCAACAATCTGAAACATAGAAAGAAAATTTTCATTAAATAATAATAATAATAATAATAATAATAATAATAATAATAATAATAATAATAATAATAATAATAATAATAATAATAATAATAATAATAATAATAATAATAATAAAGAAACCATGAAAATAATTAGCAGAATAAGAGCTCCAGTTGTAGGGAGAGAAATCTATATTGTAAAGTCTTTATGAAGTATACTATAAAAACAAGAAATTTAAGACTCAAAAATTATGGTTGCGACTTCACAATAGAAATTCTATATTTATATTTAGGCACATAACTTATATATAATTATAGTATTACACAAGAAGTAGAGAAAGAACTCTCTAAGTTTTCTCCTTAAACCTTCGATTCTCTAAATTTTAGTAAAATTCTAAAATCAAGAATATTAATACCTTGCATTGCATTTTTCCTGATGGATTCTTTTCATAACATAATTAGCTTTAATACAAAGATTTTATGTAACAAATTTAGAAGTTGTTCTGAACACATTTAGTTACAATAAACAACAGAGTAATACAAATTATGGCATTATAGTAAAATTTACCTTTAAACGTTCAACTCTTTGAGAGTCATCAGAAACATCAAATCAGGATATGTTAAAATTTTTATTGCATTCTTCCTGGTAGGTTATTTTGTGCTCCCTGCTAAAAGTGACTGCTAGTAACACTCATCTACTCAAAACATTTTCATTTTGTACAAAGTACTGGAACTAAATCAAATGCTACATATTGAAATATATTTAAAGCTCTTCAGATGTTAACTTTTCAAAGGACCTTTCTACACAAAATTCTCTCAACTACAAAAATTTATAAAGAATAACAATACACTTACTTAGCAATCTTTAAAAAAAATAAATAAATAAATAAACCTCAGAGGGATAACAGTCTCACAAAAATAGCTAGTTTTATTAAACGGTTAGTTTTGTTTGAAGAAAATTCTTATAATTATTGTTAGAATAATCTATGTTATTTAATATAAAAGATTATTGCGAAGCGTATTATATAATTCTTGCAGAAAATTCTGAACTTGTAAAAACATCAAAGTAACTACAAAATGTTCTATTTCATAACATCTGAAATTTCTCAACCGTTAAATTAGGTGATTAATATGACTTGGATTTTGCTTTCTTGCTCAAAATAATAAGCTTTTACTGAAAAAAAAATCCGATTTCGATCATAAATATCAAATTATTTGGGTTTTGTTTGCATATTTCGTGGAAAACTGTCTGTCTATTTTGTTGTTGTTGGATGTTTTGTTGTAAATACTAAGTTCTAAGGTTAATTGAGATTTGTAGTTAATGACTAAGCTAGTTTAATGCCAGGTTAATTGATTAATAGATGAAGATGAAATGTTTGTTTATTGAATTCATAGTAGATACGAAATTGTGAAGCAGTAGTTATTATTTCTGTTATGACGTCGTGTTTATTAAAATCAATTGTAATTATAATATGGAAGAAAGTTGAGACAATATGAATCTATTGTCTCAACTTGAAAGAATGTATGATTGCATCTCCTGAGAGGGTGATGATAAACAAAATAAGTGACTGAAAAGTTTTGAGTTCTTAATTGTGGCACTTACGATAATGTTAATTTAGTAGTCAATTAGTAATATAATAATAATAATAATAATAATAATAATAATAATAATAATAATAATAATAATAATAATAATAATAATAATAATAATAATACTTTTCATTTTTTATCTTATCATATTTCTCCCTACGTGACAGTTCTTAATAATCAAACAATAAGTTTTCTGATATTTACATGCCAAGTTCCTTCAAACTGCGAGTTTTGGTAACTAATTTCTAAGAATTTGAAATTTAATGTTTTCCATTGTTCAAGCTTTGCTTTTAGTACACGTAAATTTGATTTAAAATACTCGCTGAGCACAATACGTTTATTGTAAAAATTATTAACGTGTAACAGTTTCGCCAACTATCCACTTTGGCTTTATCAGACACTAATGGAACAGTGGAATAAGTTATTAAGGAGTAACAGTTTCGCCAACTATCCACTTTGGCTTTATCAGACACTAATGGAACAGTGGAATAAGTTATTAAGGAGTAACAGTTTCGCTAACTTTCCACTTTGGCTTTATCAGACACTAATGGAACAATGGAATAAGTTATTAAGGAGTAACAGTTTCGCCAACTATCCACTTTGGCTTTATCAGACACTAATGGAACAGTGGAATAAGTTATTAAGGAGTAACAGTTTCGCCAACTATCCACTTTGGCTTTATCAGACACTAATGGAACAGTGGAATAAGTTATTAAGGAGTAACAGTTTCGCTAACTTTCCACTTTGGCTTTATCAGACACTAATGGAACAATGGAATAAGTTATTAAGGAGTAACAGTTTCGCCAACTATCCACTTTGGCTTTATCAGACACTAATGGAACAGTGGAATAAGTTATTAAGGAGTAACAGTTTCGCCAACTATCCACTTTGGCTTTATAAGACACTAATGGAACAGTGGAATAAGTTATTAAGGAGTCTTAAGATTAATTAAACGTTTACTTTTGTAAATTTAATATTATTTATTTATGATTTATATTATATTATTAATATTCACATTTAAAAAGTTAAATGTAAAGCTTATTTTGTTAATTAGATTAAGCCTTGTTTTTCTTTTAGAAATGATTGTATATATGGTTTTCAATAGGGGAGGATGGGGAATAACGACTTTTGTTTCTGTTTTTATATTTTGGTGTGTGTTTTAAGGGGATTGGCTGTTGTAGATTTTAGAACCAATCTGGATTCAGAGATTTTCCTCATATGTCAGTCTCTTACACATTAATTCTGCCACTACTTGTGTATTCATAGTGTCTGTTGAAGCCAAAGTGGATAGTTGTCGAAACTGTTACAAGATAAGTACTGTTTTGCTTAGCGAGTACTTTAAACCAAATTTAGAAATTTAAAATGGTAAACATTTTTTATTTATTAAACGTTGTCATTCTACCAATTGTCATAATAATTCACTTTCAATAATCATCTGTCTCCTTTAGCCTACAGGGGATAATCATGGGATGTAAGACTAGAAATTTTCATTTTATTTAATTTTTTTTCTTAACTGATATTTATAATTCATAATGGAAACACAGTTACTTACCTCCGTATGGCCCTGTCCAGCAGCAGCAATCAGAGCCTGTTGAGCAGCCTCGGAAAGATCAACTTCAGATGCATTATCTACAACCCAATCACAGGACAACAGATACCCAACTACATTTAAATGACCGTTCTTCGCAGCATGAACTAACGGACATTGGCCCGTATTATCCACATAAGTTAGCTTAGCGCTGTGCTGTATTAACAGCCTCACAATTTCACAATGACCTTTGGCGGAAGCAAATGCTAGTGCTGTCATTCCTTGATTGTTGGTTAGATTAACATTGGCACCGAATTCTAACAGCAGAGACACCATGTCTGTGAAACCCTCGTGTGCACACATACACAAAATTGGAGCATTTCCAAGGAATTCCGTTATGTGGTCTGGTGACGCTCCAGCTAACAAAAGTAATCGTGATACCTGAGAAAGAAAGAAAAAGCGATCAGTACAAGTTGACTAAATAATAATGATTACTTAAGGAGGTAAGGAACACTTATTTAAAATTTTCACACTTACTCCCACACATAGGTGCCCACAGGCACGTTTTAAGACTAGGGTCGGATTAAGGGAGGGGCTTAGGGGGGCCTATAGCCCCTAGCCTCCAGGTAGACACGGTCCTCCACTCTAATCAAAATCTCGAACTGACTGTCTAAAAAGAATCATGAAGATACAATCATCGTCATAAAATAAAATATGAAAAATATTCCCTTAACTTTACTACTGTACTTTCACAGAAATGTATTAGGTGAAGTCAGCAGGGACCACATATTTTTTTCTATCCCCGGGTCTCCAGATGGATTAATCCAGCCCTGTTTAAGACGCATGCCACACCCATACAATTAATCGGAGGGACAGTTTTTTAATTGAAAATGGCAAATCAAACTGAAGAATAGTAAATTTGGGGGAGGAGAAAGATAAATTTGGGACCAGAAAAATAAATTTGAGGGCAGAATGGTAATTTTGGGGGAGGCAAAAGATAAATTTGGGACTAGAAGGTGACTTGGGGGTAAGAATGATAAATTTGAGGGCTGAATGATAAATTTGAGGGTTGAATGATAAATTTGGGAGAGGTAAAACGAGAAAGATAAGTTTGGAGCCAGAAAGGTAAATTCGAGGGATAAGAATGATACATTTGAGAGCAATGGTAAATTTGGGGGAGGAGAAAGATAAATTTGGGACCAGAAAAGTAAATTCGGAGGTAAGAATAGTAAACTTGAGGGCAGAATGGTAAATTTGTGGGGGAGCACCTCCGTCTCCATGGTTCCTGAAGATAGATATAGTGCTAAAATATTTGCAATATTTCAAAAACTACTCGGTTTTTCTTCTTCCAACAGTAAAGATTGCTACTTTTTCCATGTGTTCCTATTTTCTATTTTTCTTTGTTTATTTATTTATTATTTTTATTTTTTTAATTATTATTCCTCAAATATGTATATCTTGTATTAAAATACTCAAAAATTTATAACTTGGAAAATAATCTATAAAATATACTTACATTTTTTAAAATGGTATGAAACATTAACGTGTAAAAGTTGATGGGGACGACTAGAACAAAGAATGTTTTTAAACCTCAACTAAATTAATGTCAAAATTGTTAGGTAGATTGGAAGTTTTTGATCGGTTTCTACTGGAGCTAGTGGAAACAGTTTCTATATCTACTTAATCATAATTTTCTCCCATCACTGGTAAATCACTTGCTACATTTAGAAGTTTTCATTTAGGATGACCCTTTTGGAACTTTGTCTTAATGTAGGAATTATACCATTAATAACCTATTGTCTATTAATTTTATATTTCTCTACTTCCTTGTTTTCCTTCCATCATACCTTTTACCACGTCACTCAGAATAATTTTTTTTCAACAATGTCCTAACACCTTTTTAATCAGTTCACATTATATTCTTTCACCCCTATTACTCATAATGCCTTTAATTAGTCTTTTCAATCAGCTAAATTTCTCCGCGAACTCAAGGTCTTTTTTTTTTTTCGCCTTTTCGTAATGTCCACATTTCTGCTCCCTAGAAAATATTACAGTACATCTGAGTCCCTTTCGTAACTTTTCATTCGGTGACTCAGACAGTGTGCCTCTTATCATTATTACCACAATCATTTTAAAGATATTTCACCATTTCACACGTTGGTTTCTGTTTATTGTTTATTTTCATATCTTTGTTAACAATAGGTATTGAAAACTAATCGCCTCTTCTATTTTCTTTGCTCAGACTTCTAAAATTGTCACAGACTCAATCACCCCAGTCACTAATTTTTCATATTTTTTATCTCAAATTATTTTTATAGTTTTTCTTTCTCTTTTCTGACGTAATGTTAATTTTTTATTCAGATTCCGCAACAACAGCCAAAATCATTTGAAAAACAAACATACCAGTCTTTCTAGTTTCTGACAAACTAACCTGTTCTCTAATGAAACTTTTTTTTAGGGGCCGCGGTGGCTCAGTGGTAGAGCGTTCACCTCTGGTGCTTGGGGTCCCGGGTTCGATCCCAGCCCCCGCCAAGTGAACTCTGTGGTGGACAAACACCGTGTGCGTGGGTTTTCTCGGGGTTCTCCCGTTTCCTCCCACTTTCTTCATTCCACTATTTCATTCATCACTCATCATCACCGTCTCCTTTAGCCTAACCGGCATAACCGTGGAACGTTAAACTCAAAGATTTCATTTCATTTCATTTCTAATGAAACTTTCATTCGCTACTCTTCTAGGTCGTAAATAATTTATTCTATGTATTTTGTTGTTTCTGAAATTTAAAGTTTTATGGAGTACTTCTTCCAACTTTTTATTCTATGTCAACTCTTGTGCTCAAATTTCTTCTGAGTCTGATCTTTCATTTCAATCCAAAGATCATTGCCGCTCGTGTGTTATATCGTGTCAATGGTCCATTGGTGGTATACCCCGAACACTGAACATAATGAGAGCACGATTAATAAACAATCGATTGTTGAAGACTGTTATGCTACCCTGCGTTCCTTTCGCATGATTATTCCTGAGACCTCCTCAACGCTGAAAACGTTTTCGGTTGTATCAGAAGAGACTGGTGTAACAAGAGGTATAGAGAGTGACGGTATTCAGTAATTCGAGTAGTTTTTTTTTTTTTTTTTTCTTTTCTATTTAGCCAAAGTGACTCTCTTGTGCCTGTAAACTTGCAGGTGAGAGGAAAAATCCATCGAATTTTCATTCGTTATATAGGATCCTTTGGTACTTGTGGTTCTAGCTTCGACTCTCGGTGGAACAGCATAAAAATAAAATTTCAGAATCATTTATCTCCAATCATTATCATTATCATCATTATCAGAATCATCATTATCATTATCATTATCATCATTATCATCATTATCATATTTATCATTATCAGAATCATTTATTAATCATTATCATTCTTTGGCCCAAAAAGCATAAGTGGGACATGAAATAAATATTTTTATTCATTTTCTGTGCTACCTCCATAGGACCGTACCTTTACTTGCAAAATTCGAAATGCTCCTACAGATAGTTAGTTTGTGTGTCTACTTTCTCTCAAGTCATATACTTTTCATTGAAATTTCAAACAAATCTGTTTTTCCTTTTTAACCTTTAAACTTTGCAGTATGTAACTTTGTATTCTACTTTTTTTCTTTTTTTTTTCCTGACTATATTTTTCAGTGCGATTCCACTTCAGTCAGCAGCACAAACTGTATTCTGACAGTTTTTGCGTTTTGTTTTTATTTTTATTTCTTTTTCTTTCTTACCATTGGCGATCATCATAATTTTCTACCATGCTAGTAGGCCATTTGCTATAAATTTAGAAGCACTCAAAGATTACTAGGTAAGAACTTTATCTTGAAATACCAATTATATACTTTAATACTATCATCAATTGTGGTCTTTCTTTATCTCTCTTGTGTTACATCTATCATACCACAGGACTCAGAAGATAAATTTCATATAAGACATTAATTTGTTCTTCCTGTTTCTATATTCTTTCTATATATATACTGTCAGGCTTCATCGATTTTCTCTCCTGCATTTTTCAGGGACGCGTCCCCCTGTCCTCCTGCCAGAAACGCCCATGATATTGACTTACTTGGATTTATACGCTTTTTTATATTTTATTTAAGGTGCACTCAATAACTCATCGTTTTTTACATTTTAAAAACATACTAAACTGAATTTCTTTAATTGCTTCTTCAAACACTCAATGCCAATCATCTGTTTGGTCTTATACTGTCATGTCTTGATTGAATTTCTAACCACAAGTTGCTTCTTATAAATAATAATAACAATAATAATAATAATAATAATAATAATAATAATAATAATAATAATAATAATAATAATAATAATAATAAACTGGGCGAAATTTTGTTCCATACTGAATTTGCATCTTTAGACAACTGAAACGATATCTCAATATCGTTTGTGTGTGATCTGAAACAATTAATTAGTTTACTCCTACCTCCTGCACTATGAAGGTAGGACGAATATCAGAAATGATCACACTTCTATTATCCTACAAACATAGAATAAAAATTAAATCCTACATTGACAAAATATTAAATGCAATTCTTACAAGGAGAAACCTTTTTATTTTTTTTTATTCTTTTATTTTTTATTTTTTTTATTTTTATTTATTTATTTATTTATTTATTTATTTATTTATTTATTTATTTATTTATTTTTGTTATTTTCGCCAATGTTGAATAAGAATCTCCAACATGTTAGTAATTCTATTTCATACATTAGTGTTAGCCACATACGTATTATTCCTAGGCTCGTGTTACTTCTCTACTTATATCTTGATATCCTTTCCGCATTATAAAGCAATAAAGACATATAGTATTCTCGTATGCATATGTATATTAGAGCTTGACACATACATTCTTTAAAAATGTTTCTCCAGAGAGTTTGTTTTTATTCAATAAATGAATACCTTAAATCATATACAGGTAGATAAAAAATCTTCTCCTTACCTTTACGTTAGGACTGTACACATTATGCAAAATGCACAGAGCTTTCGATACATCTTCAGAGCTAGCAGCTACCCAATAGGCTTGAAGGTCTCGAGATGAATATCGATGTAATGTCATGTTCTTATAGATGTGAGCTTTCAAGATGTGATGCCCAAGCTCCAAAGTCTTATCCCCATCCAAAGGCGCTTGGACACGGGATAGTCGGAATGCTATGCCTGCATGCCCAGATCTAAAAGAAATAAAATACACACATTTAAATTTACTTCAAAATGTAAAATTTTACACACGCTTTTATTTACGTATTAGCAAATTGTCTGTACGAATAAGTAAAATTGAAACTGGAAACAACAGATGTATTTTCGAGATTTCAGTAAATTTGGAAAGGAAAAAAATGTTCTTTATTTCGGTTATTAATGGTATAAACGTAAAATTATTACTAAGAACGATAAATGGAATTGGAATTATATTGAAAATAAAGAATATAAGAAGTGAAAAAATTCTAATCCTTTATTTCTTATTACTGATTATGTGCCGAGATACGATAAATTCCCTGTATTAACAGCATTAAATTTTAATCCATTTTATGCTTTCATATGATGCTCATAATTAATTACATAGCTTTATTTACATATGATTACTTTTTAAAAAATGTTACCATATGGAAAAATACTGTTTATTAGTCAATCTGAACTCTAACATGTTTATATACTTTATATATATATATATATATATATATATATATATATATATATATATATATATATATATATATATATATATATATATATATATATATATATATATATATATATATATATATATATATATATATATATATATATATATATATATGAGTGAATTTAAGAAGATCTTTTAACTAATCATTCGATAAAAAGTACTTCAGAATATTCTTAACAAAAGACATTTAATTTAAAAACCTTTATTACAGTAAAAAATTTCATAGTAAGCAATAATGAACAGTTATTTCGTATTGATTGTTGCAAGAATATCGTAGATTGTTGCAATACGAAACACAAAAATAATCCACATCAATTGTTGTTGTGTCTATGTTACAATAAAAAGTATGAAACTTCAATTTCTATAGTGCTTTATTTCAGGAGAAATATTACTGTGTCTTTCAAGAATGTGGTTCTACTCATGATTAGGCAAGTGCAGGTAAGATGTACAGTAAATTAACTTGTTTTCTTTATGGTATAACTAGCTTTGCTGGAATATAGATCAGATCTAATTATACCATAAATATATAACAATTATGATTCAGTAAGTATGTACAGTATTTCCTCTGGTGAAAATTAAGGTAGTGATGGACTAATACCGTATGAATAATTGATATGTGGCAGTCGATGTTTGATAATAAATTCGAGAATAAGAATACAAATACGAGCTCGTATAAGCTATATTAAAAAAATGAAATGAAATCCTTCAGTTTAACGTGCAACAATTATGCACTTCAGACTAAGGGAGACGGATGATTTAGGCAAAATGGAAAAATTGGTGGAATGAGAATGTGAGAGGAAACGGGAGCACCCTCCCCCCAGAAAACCCACGGATATGATATTGTCCTCCACAAACTGGCTAGTGATCGAATTAGGGATCCAATGCACTAGATGTAATCCCATGTACCACCACTGAGTATAAGCTATATAATCAGGATCGAATTCTACCTTTTTTCCTGATATTGTAAAGAAAACTAAGTATTCAAATATATCATTTTTTTAAAATAAAATATACTTCTAGACATAATATGCAAACAAAATAACATGTAAATTGAAATTAGACATTATATTCTACAATAATCAACATGATTTTCGGTTTTTACTCGTTTTATTTATTTATTTTATTTTATTTTATTTTATTTTATTTTATTTTAAATTCATAACTCCTCTTTTCGAAAAAAAAACAGGATGTTTTTGACAGTTCTGATAATCAAAACTGCATCTGATAAATGAATTTAAGCTCAAATAAAACATGAAATACCAAAATTCACCTCAATTATCATACGTATATCTCTGTACACATTTCCATATGTGCCGAGAATCTAGTAATTCAGTAACAGAAGATTACAAATTGTGTAATATGTGTAAGTTAATAAAGCTGTTAGTCATTGAAATATTAAATAAAAAATACTAAGTTTCATTATTGGTAGGAGGTTATATTAAATCAGGAGTAATTTAATGGAAATGAAATTAAGTATTCATTAAGCAATTTCCCCTGTTTTATGAACTAATATACTAGAACATGAATATTTGGTAAGCAAATTATATATATAAAAAAAATGGAAAATAGAGGACTTATAATATTTTCTCTACGTATTAATATAGGAGAGTGAGTTGATTTAATAAAAAATTATAGCAGAAACAAAGATTATGATAAATTTCATTCAATTATAATTTCTGTACAAAAATTTATAGAAGAGGATGAAGAAGCCAAGTAAATGTTGAATAAAACTATCAAGGTGACACCAACTAAAATTCTTGTAAGTAAAGGCAATGATATTAGTAAAGATTAATATTACACAAAGTATATATGGCTCTATAATCATAAATTCAGAATTAGGTTTTAATGTATGCAATCTTTAGAACTTAATGCTACAGGATCCAATTTAAGAAACAAGGATCTGTCAAACAAAACAAATACTTTTGACAGCGTCTCTATAACATAATATTTGCTAATGTGATGCAGTATCTAATTTTGCGCTTAAATACTTCAGTAACTTCCAACTAATTTGCACAAGACTAAACTTAGTATTACAATTAAAAGTTTGTAATACTATATTAATTCTTATTATTACAAAATAAAATTTTTGGTTACCTTAAATCGCAGAGAAATTTCGAGCTTTCTCCTTCGTCTCTTCGAACAAGCCACTCCCTGAAGGAAGGGTGAAAGAACATGTAGGTGTTGTCCAGTCTCTTCACCAGAAATCCAGAGAGGGTCTGTAACAATTAATATATCCATTAGAAGATATTAAACTCTTTACAAAGAAATATTATGTCACTGAGATTTCAATATACATCACTACAAGTGAAATAAAGTATCTTTTATCTACATTGAATGACTTCCGGATCTAGACTTCAACATTATATTTCATAATCTTTTGACTACTATCTTTGTAATTGATGAAATAGACTATTGAAGTCCAATCCTAGAGTCCTACACCTAGAATAGATATCTAACTCCTGTAATTACTATGAAACAATTAATTGAAGTATTCTCGTAAATTTCAGTTCTAGAAATGTATTACATTCGAAAACCATTTCGTCATGGAAAATAAATGTCCTAACTTTTGTTGCGTATGTACATTTTTAGTGTAAGAAAACTGACAAATATATATATGGAGATTACACATATATTTTGTATTATACTTCACACAAATTTGCATCTTTGTTGTTTTTTTATTATGTGTTAAAACTAGAGTATTATATAAAGGAGGTTCTGCAGGTACAAAATTCTTCATCCATAGATATAATGCAATATCCAACGATAGTTGTATTTATTATAACAAAATAAAATTCACCTTTTATGATATCCCACGAATATTTTTAATAAAAACGTTCTGTTAAATAAGAGAAAACAAATTTATTAGCTATTGAAAACATATATCTAAAAATTCAAGCATGCTATAGCAGTGGATATTCTTGTTAAACCTTACTTTGTACTTGAATAATGTAACTAAAAAGATTTTCTTGAAGTTGAATGAAGTTGATAGTTGAATGAATTATCGCGTTATTTAATCCAAATTACCTGCCTATTTAACATTTGTACACATTATGTACAAGTTAAACTAACTAACACAAAATACTTACCTTAAACCTCTGAAGAAACTCTTCCCACGGGAGAAATTTCTCTGAATTCAGGGCATTCACTGAATAATAGATCTCCAGTAGCGTGAGTGGATACAACGACGCTAGGCACACTGCTAGAATATGGCACACTTTCTCAAATGATCTTATGGTATGAAACCTCAGGTTGAAATGCAGCAGGAAAATCTCAGAGAGGGAAACAGGTAGCACCTTGTAGCTTGATGACTTCATCACCAGATGACCACGTTCTATCAAATCCAATGCAAGCTTTACGAACAGGAAAGATCCTCGTGAAAGGTTCAGTAGATGCTGTGAGAAGCGGAACTGGGTACTGCCTTCCATTTTGCCAGATGTGAAAGTTATGTTATTCTGTATGCTTGGACTATTGTTAATTCTGAAGTTGATGTAGTCGATGAGATCCTTCTGCAAGTTTTCGTTGGCACTCAGCTTATCCAAACTGAAAATGAGTTAAAGTCAATTAGGAACTACTTTTTCTTATGAAAAAAATAGAATCGATCTAAATCTGTATCGATTCAGAATCATAATAATACCAGATAATTAAAATTACTACTAATGCTTTCGTAGTTTACCAAAGAAACACTAGACCAGTTTCGATCTACAACGAAATGTCTTCCTTGTCAATATGCATATATTTTCAATACTTCTTCCCCCTCTCCATTTAATCCATATTTCCTCATTCCCTTCCCTCATTGCCCCACATTTTCTCTTATTTTGTACTCCTTATCTTCATAGTAGAATTCACTCTTGAGTACAAGAATTTACTAGTAGAGAAAAGCTCACAAGATTGTTCGTTTAATGGCAGATGCCGAAGCTGTACAGTCTAGATTTGCAAGAAAAACTGACGTGATGGACTTTTTGAATATATTTTCCAATATTCAACATGCAAAATTCATAAGAATCCGAGGAAAACTCCAATGCAATATTTTGGTCGCAGACCTGTGTAATGAATAAGTTAAATATAGAAGATCTTACCTTATATCCGGGAAATTGAAGATTCTACCAAAGGTTTTGATGTTTACAAAAGATTATACAAACAATTTTAGCAGTGAATAGAAGCCATTGTTAAAAAAATCAGTAAACATCAAACAGGATACAAGGTAGAGTTGCTACCTGTACCAAATTAGGTGGGACACCTCGAATTTTAAGAAAATTTTCTGCGTCTCGATACGCCTACGAGGAACGGATTATAAGGTGGGACACCAAATTATTCATAACTCTTCAAAAATGTGCAAGTGACATTTGTAAAGTTCGGCCCATGATAAGTACCTACGACCGTCAATGATTATATCGCTAACATTTTTCGCGATGACAGTAGCGAAATCACCGCCAATAATATTATTTTTTGTTTGTTCCGGTTCAGTAGTTCGTAGCTTATGTTTAACCCTAATCACCAACACGTTGAAGCTACGAGTTTCCTGTTTCATGTATTCGTGGTTAAAATTTTTATTGCAAAATTCGTTCATGAATACTTGCATTTCTCTCTTATTTTTAATATTGTTCTATGTACAAAGTTGGGTAGAAGGAACCAGTGATCTACACATGTTTCATACGTGTGTTCCACTTTACGGTTACCGAAAGTTGGCGACCCTAGTACAAGAGCTTCTATATTTGACTTACACATTATAGAGGAACTTAAACTGAAATATTTAATCACATACTCTCTTTAAGAGTTGATTTTAAAAATCTTTCCTTTAAACAAAGTGTAAATAGAAAAAAAAAAATTCTTACCTAATTCTATAATATGGTAACTGTTTGGTCACTTCTTGAAGATGTGTTCGCACGGTAACTACTAACTTCAGCCAATTGGGGAAATCGTTAGCATGTTTGGCAAGAAACGAAGCCAAAGTGTCCCCATAATCTGGTCTATGATACTCAGCTTCACATAAAGCATCTATCAGAATTATGCAGTGTTCATTGGGAATCTTTCCTAGTTTTCTGAGCATGCAGAGTGGCTCCAGAATGCCTCGATTGAACGCCAAATCAGGATCCGCAATGCATTCCTTCATCGACACCATTCCTTGTAGGTGAGGTTCACTGATCATGTACTCTCTGTATGCACTTAACTGAGGTGCTTGGCACAACTGAGCAGCTAATGAATGGATGAAGTCAGGTACAAGGCAGGTGGTATTGTTATCACCCTGTATTGAAAGAAAAAAGTAAATTAAATCAATTATAATGATTTCGCAGAGAAATAAAGCTAATAGTTTTAACAATGAGGCATTTGTTAGAATGAAATTATTTGAAGACTTAACTAAGTAAAGGCTTAAGTATCATCTCGAAAAATACCTCCGGTTTTTCTTTCTTTCTTTTTCTTCTTTGTGTGTGTGTGTGTGTGTGTGTTTATGTATCACTGCAAGGAAAATATACATGTCCAGCTATATAAATACGTCCATCACAGTAACAAAAGATTTCAATTGCAGTGCAGTGTAGAAATTATTCGCCAAGATCTCCATGTGTCTGGGAAACGATGTAAAGTGGGACGATAAGTCTCACAGGAGTTGACTGCAGCTCAGAAAACAACACGAAAATATGAATGTGTTTCTTTGCTGTGCCGTCAGGGGAGTATCTGTTCTAGACAAAATGTTGGCGTGCGATAAGAAAACGGTTCTTTGCGATCTCTATCACGCTCTCGTCATTGAAAGTCATCATAAGAATCCATTCTTAAACAACTAATACCAACTTTTCCATTAACATAAAGTTATGTTGTGTGTTTTTGAGATATCTGAGGCCGCGAACTGATGCAACTTGGTCAAACAATTAATGTAACTATATGCTCGCATCATTGGAACGTGTGCATGAAAAATTTTAAAATCTCCTATGTGAAGATATCCTATGAATCTATTAACTGACTGGCTAACCAAACCCTCGACGAGGTGATTCACGCATTAGATGACTTGACGTTCCGCTAAATTCCAGCACCGTGTAATTTATAGTCTCCCCGAGCATTGAAGGTTAGGGACTATTTACGATTTTTTCAGTCAGTCTTTCCTGAAGCTATCGCTTTTACAGGGTCAAAGTCCGTCGAAACTTTTTTTGGGTGTCTAATACCTTTTTGGGTGTACTATAACAATTATGCTCGATAATTGTTAAAATTTGGAGTTTATAAAAGGAAAGTATAATTAAACACAAACTAATGATTGCATTGTAAACAATTAATATAACATTTTCTACAACTTCTTTTTAAAACCTTTATAATTATTAAGCTACAAAAGAATTAAATTAGTTTGCCAAATAATGTGATTTTTTCGTTCAACAATGAAAAAATTCCAGATATAATGTAAAATAGTAGATAAAGTTCACTGAAATAACCATAATACATATAAATATTGTTCTAAACAATTCTTTTTCATACAATAAAGAAATTATGTAAAATAATAATATTTTGCATTATGGTAGTTTATTAGTATTAAATTGCAACTGTCTCAATTCGAGAAAGAAAAATGAGGAATAGATACCGTGAAAGTAATTAGCACGACTCTTCAGCATAAACATTAATTAAACAAAATGGTTCATGCTTTGTTATATGGATGTACTCACCTGACAGAAATGGTAAGCAACAACATGTGAGGCTAGATGACGAATTCTCTCTGAGACTAGATTAATTTGACAATAAATACTTTGAGATCCTGCAGCAGGCCTATCTTTTCCATTGCATGAATAAGCATCTACAACAAAAATAATCATATCAATATATTGATTATTTATTTAATTCGTATTAAAAAGAATTAATAATACATTTAATGCTTTAATGGTCTCAATTTTTGCATTTTCTAAATACGATCTACATAAAAACATGTATCAGAAAAACTGTTAACAAATTTTTGTATCCTGCGAGAAATAAAATATTTAATTTCTGCTTATCTCTGCCATTCTTCTTTAAATTATGTTTAATAAATATGGTACTCTCATTTCTTGTAAACTACTACCAGAACTTAACTACACTGAAGATCTGTAAAAATATTATAAATTACTTTAACAATAAATTATATTATATTCATAAATACAAAGACGTAATCAAAATTTTGTTTCAGAAGGGAGATATTAAAAATACTTCTATGTAATCACATATGTCAGTTAACAAGGAATTAAAATAAGTCAAGTTTTCAATTGAGAAAGCTTTACTTTCTGTAGTAAGAGCAACTGCAAAATATGCCAAATTATGAAAAGTATGATTCACGCATAATAGCTTTGCTTTGTAATAAAGCGATTCATTCATTATGTTGATTGTTCCATCGATAGTTGCGCCACTTATTTAAAGTAAATTAGACAGAGACTTCTAATATAGTATAATAAAATTTCTCTAGCTATGTTCCAAATATAAAATTACAAGGAAAATTTGATACGGCTAAGTATAAGTAAATGTTTGCTGACTTCCATGGAAAGAAAAAGAAAATGTTTCCAATTATAGCTAACATGTTCTGCATCGTTTCGGACATTTTGTTTTGATAATCTCTAGGAAAACATAGGTACTAATTCGATGCATGTTTCTTATATGACGTTGATACTTCTTTGATACACCCCTCTTAAAAATGCAAACTTTTGTTTGATACATCCTTCGTAAAAAAAAGTAAACTCTTGTTTGATACACCCTTCTTAAAGAAGTAAACCCATGTTTGATGCACCCTTCTTAAAAAAAAGTAAACTCATCTTTGATATACCCTTTTTTTTTTAAAAAAAAAAGTAAACTCATGTTTGATATACCCTTCTTAAAAAGTACTTTTTTGTTTAATATACTATTCTTAAAACAATAAACTCATATGTGATATACCCCTCTTAAAAAGCAAACTCTTGTTTGATACACCCTTCTTAAAAAAAGCAAACTCTTGTTTGATACACCCTTCTTAAAAAGTAAACTCTTGTTTGCTACATCCTTCTTAAAAAGGTAAACTCTTGTTTGATACATCCTTCTTAAAAAAGTAAACCCATATTTGATGCACCTTCTTAAAAAAGTAAACTCATGTTTGATATACCCTTCTTTAAAAAGTACTCTCTTGTTTGATATACCTTTCTTAAAAAAAAATAAACTCATATGTGATACACCCCCATTAAAATAGCAAACTCTTGTTTGATACACCCTTCTTAAAAAAGTAAACTCTTGTTTGAAACACCCCTCTTTAAAAAAGTAAACTCATATTTAATACACCCTTCTTAAAAAAGCAAACTTTGTTTGATACACCCCTCTTAAAAAAGTAAACTCATCTTTGATACATCTCTCTTAAAAAGCAAACTCTTGTTTGATACACTATTCCTAAAAAAGTAAACTCTTGTTTGATACACCCTTCTTTAAAAAGTAAATTCTTGTTTGATACACCCTTATCATATCAAAATATAGATTAACACATCAAACACATAGATTAACATATTAAATATAGATTATCATACCAAAATATAGATTAATCAATATGTACTCACCTTGCTGATACATTGGGTCTCTTCTGCGACCAAAACAACTGTACTCAACTAGCTGCAGTATGATGGCAGTCTTTCCTGTGCCTGGATTTCCTGTTATTACCACGCCCAAATTACTACCAGAATCTGTAGAAAGTGCCTCCTCTATCTCCCGTATAAGCCAATGCCTTCCAAGAAAGAGTGGATCTGGTTCTTGCAATGGGACTTCAAAAAATAATGGCTTCAACGTTAGCTGTGGAGCTCGGTACTGTGCAAAACGCACTGAAATTGCAAACAGAAGATATAAATGTAATTGCTCATAATTTTTTCTTAACAAACATTTGGACAATATTTAATTACAAAATAAGAACCAAGCTCTCTCAATATATTATTGAGAGAGCTTTGTTATATATATCACATAATTACCTACCTATGAAAACATTTAAATTTTTACCTCGCAGGCATGATATCACTAGTTTTAAAACTTTCTGATAATTAACTAAAAGAACGTGAACACTACTGAACTTTTCTAAAGGATATTCACTAGAATTTATCAATTGAGTCCAGTTCCAAAATGGCTCTTGTCCATTTATATCAAAACCCAGAAAACCGACAAAAACTGGACGGACTGGAAGGATCGATGTGCTTTTTAGAACTAGAAATATTTGAGAATGTCCAAGTTTTCCACATGAACACACTGAAGTATTATCAGTTCTCCAAAACATGCGGATCCTACATTTTTTTTTTTTTATGTTTTCTGATATTTGCTGTAAATGGACAAGAGCCGTTTTGAAACTAGACGACTCAATTACAATATAACAGATTTATATGAGTATATCAGTATAACTTCCAATTTCTTTCTTGTACATAATAAGTTCTCGCAATATTTATATTGTTTTTACATGATGTAATGAGATGATAAATTCTAACGTAGATATATATTCGCTTAGTACATTGCACTACATTTTAAAATTATTTATTAAAAATCTAAACATAGCTTACATTATAAAGGTATTGGTTTATTCATTTGAATAGTTTCAGGACTTCTTTCTGGTTTTACAGGCCTGATAGTAGTAAAATGCAACCATAATTTTCAAGTTATAATAGATATGGATGGTATTCTGTTTACGGACATTTAATAATAAATCTAAATGTATCTCCAACATAATTACCATTAACTGCATATTTCTTATTAGATCTTTGAGGCATTGTTACACCATAAATTGATTTCATCATCATTAAGTTATTGTTTAGTTCTACCACTGTAGAACTGAAGTGTAAAAGCAAATGTCATAGATCATCGTTTTGGTGAATCTAGTATTAAATTAATGCAATACATATTAATGCATATATAGAAAAATCAATGAAGTATCAAAATTAATAAGTATAACACAAGTAAAATATAGGATTTGAAAGGTCATAAATATAAAGTGAAAAAAAAATGATAATTTTCAAAAATATCATTCTCAAACTAAAACTTACCAACCAAAATTACTGAAATGTTATTGGTTCGTCTAAAGAAAGAAAGTAAACATAAATTCGCCATCATTTTCAAACCAAAATCAACACTGAATTTTCCGTAATATAGTGACCGCTTTCATACAGCATTTTTTAACATAGCCTACATGTATTTCAGTTATATTCCAATTGCTTTATTTACTTCCCTTACCACATAATTTTAATACAAAGCATACTTTACAGCAAATGAAATAATAGCTATCTTCTTTCCCCCCGCCTTCCTCAGTTATTGTTAATAGCACCGAATTTAGTTATGTTAGATACCACTATAAAAGTTCAAACACACACACACTTTTATATACATGCAATTTTATTGTCCTTGTGTAAAATTAAATTATGCCATTCAGATGCCATTATCAATTCTTCTTCATTGTAACTATCTTGTATTTCTCTCTCTTTAATTTTCTTTTTATAGTACGTAACTACAACAAAGGAAACACTACGTCATTATTTACCTTTCGGATCGATAGGTCCTTTCACTGTACCAGTTCGGGCTGACCTTCTTACAGATGCTTTCCGGTTCTTAAACAAATTTAGTTCTTCTACTTGACCAGGTTGAGACGCTAACAAAAACACACGTTACACACAATTATAAGAAACAAAAACAACAGCAAACAAAATTAGTTTGGGAATACTAAATAAAATACCTGATGAAGTTTTTTTGTTAAAAAGAAATCAAAAGAACTAAAGGGAAAAACTCGGTGTAAATTAATTACTTAAAATTAATTCAGAGCGTGATTTTATACAGTTTATTAAGTTTATAAAACAGGGTAAAAGAAGGTACGAAAATGATTGGATGCCATTATTCCTTGATTTGTTTTAAAAACTCACCTGAGTTATCTTTAAAATTTAACTTAGTATTTTTATATTTTTAACGCACACAAAGCACAGGAGTGAGTGTTAAGAGCCTGAGATACTAAAAATAATACAAAATTAACCATTTTTCTATTGCTTGTTTTTCATAAGTGAAAGGTGATAATGAAATGCAACTTGCCACAATCATAGATAATGTTATTCTACAACAGAAAATATGAATCTGAAGAATTTTTAAGTTGCCGTCCATAGAAATTACAGTGTTGCCAGAATAACATTTCCTCCCAAAATCTAAGTTAAGGCAGCGAGTAGAGGAACAAATTCAACTGCATTTCATTACGTATCAAGTTATTTTGGCATCCTGTGAACTATTTTTTAAATAACATTATTATTTAATTTTAATAACTCTATGTTAAAACTATTTTGTTTATTACAAGTAACTAAATACAACTACTATTTTAAAAAGTATTTACAGGATTCCAAAACAACATGATACGTAATCAAATGCAGTTGAGTTCGTTCCTTTAGTCGCTGCCTTAACTTAGATTTTGGGAGAAATGTTATTCGGGCAACACACACTGAAATTTCTATAGATGACAACACTGAAATTTTTCAGGTTCATATTTCCTGTTGTAGAATAACATTATCTGTAATTGTGGTAAGTTGCATTTCATTATCTCCTTTCACTTATGAAAAACAAGCAAAAGAAAAATGATAAATTTTGTATTATTTTTAGTATATCAGGCTCTCAAAAATACAAATTAGCGTTCAATACCTTCTTGAAGTAACTATTAGCACTTTTAATTTAGTAAAAGAGATTATTTGATTTTAATCACGGATTTATGAAACTTGATTACATTTATATTACTGAAATACATTTCTATTCACGCCAAATACATTATACTTCAATTTATTTATTTATCAGATTTCTTTTTGCTTCTTTTCAATTGCTTATGATTATATCCATGTTAATTCGTAATTTTATCATGGGTTTACATTGATATTTAATTCTGTTTAATTTATTTTTTTGGAATTGTTCTTTATACTATGGAATTTGTAATTAAGCATGTATTTATAATTTGCCAAACTTTATCATTTTTTAGTTATGATCTCAATTCATTTAATTTATCAATACTTGTTCACGAATTTGATTTGGTATATTTCTTGACAAATAATTATTTTTTCATTAGTGCTGCTATGTTTTTACTTGATAAAGATGTATGAGTCGAACGTACATACTGCTAGATATGTAATTTCTTCATGGTTTCTTAGCTACAATTTTATTGTTTAACTCTGCCTTTGTTTAACGATAGGAAGATAAAAAAACCTTTTGCACATAATCAGCTATCTATATGAACAACAGTGTCCGTTTGTTGGATAAGAGTGTTTAGCGTCCTTTACAGCACCAAAGCTATATAAGACGTGGAAATACAGCTTAACATATGAATCGAACTGCATGAGCTCCCGCAGGGAATCCAACTGGCGTCTACGAACAACAGTGCTAATAAAATGAAGACAGATTAAGGGTTGATGCAGGCGACGGCAAAAACAATATTTGTCCCGACAAAAGCAACATATAGTGTGTTTACATGTCAGTTACTTCATATAACGTTACAACTGAGCTCATGGTTTTAGAAATAGAATTCGTAATGTATTCGGTAAGCATTTCTAAAAGTTTAGTTTAAAAGATCTCCAGATGACATTTTAATCCCTAGCTTGTGAATGGTAAATATACTAGCCAATGTCCCTCATGCTGAAGCGTCGGTGGACCACCGACGGGCAACTAGCGACATCTCACCAAAAATTGGCGGCCCCGCAACGACGATCTGCGGTGGCCCCACTTCCGTTTTGAAAATTATACCACCAGCGGCAGAGATGCGACGAAACGCCAATCAACCATAAAATTATTACCCCCAAAATATGTTAAATCGCCTATATGCGTGATTTGCTTACATTAAGGTGAGTCTAAAAAACACTATAAAAAAATAAAAAGGTACCCCCGGCTGGGCGCGAAGCACCAACCTTATGATTACTAAACTCGTGATCTTCCGACCTCGCCACGGAGGCGATGCAGAAAACCTGTCTTGTAGAGGGATAAATCATTGAGTTCTTTTTAATTTGGCTAATAAGAGTGGTCCTTTGACCATATATTTTCGACGATAATCGTTTGGGATAAGATACGTTTGCAATGTAATTTTATAACAAAATGACGTGCGTCTGTTTACTTTATTTCACAGTTCTTCCATATTCACTTTCTAATGATCGGCGACAGTTGCTATCTAAATCCACACAATTATACACATCTCAAGATTTTTCACTTCATAATATAGAGGCAGGGGTTACTCTTGACCTCGGAGCTCACTTTAGGAACAATTCGTCAGGAAAAAAATAATATATAATAATAATAACAGCACGTACATGACTGGCAATAGTTCGTGTTGGTCGTTCGCGATTCTCCGCGACGAATCGCAAGAGCGCGGACCAAAATCAAGTCCTCGCTGCTACGCGGTGGTAAGTTCAACACCCCGACTCTAGATATCTGTTTCGACTCGACGAAACCCTGCCCCCAGTGGCCCACAAGCGGCAATCCTTCGACATGTCGCTATATCGACGATCAATATTTACTAGCAAGTGGGTCACTAGATGTTGGCGACGTTTACGGCATGGGGTCGTTTACAACTTTGTGAAAGACAATCATACACAGCCATATCGAGACATTCAGAACTGAATGATCAACCCAAAACAAAATTAAAGATTTACTGCATTTTGAAGTATTTTCTTGGATCATGGCTATCATCCGTAAGCCTTCTTTTGTTACGATTCATTACAGCCAATTTTACGAAGTGCTTTAAATAAAATAAGCACCAGGCTGAATTTGAATTCCTTATTTGATTTACAGTACATTTTTAAAAAATTAAAAAGGCAATATACTTATGGAAAATAGCACTTCAGGATTCACAGGAACAATACAAACTAAGGCGATATAGGGTACATCAAGTACGTACTAATGTAACGTACGACTGTTGAACATTAATTGACACATATCGTAAATATAACGGATATTATGTAAGTTGCAATGTTTAATTATATTTCTTTAAATAAAATTTACATGTACATCTGAATGGAGATTAAATATATTTTAGAAAGGATAAGCGAGTTTTATTTCGGTTTTAAAATTTGCCGTTAATACTTCAGTTAGAATATATATATTGTTAGTATTCAACAAGCAATACTTTTTTTCTTTTAACACACACTTGTCAAACTCTATAATTTGCACATCTGGGACAATCTTCGACAATTCCAATCTATTCACTTATGTTGTATAAGGATTACAATATATATAACAGACAAGTATATGTAAATACCTATAATAATGTGCTTAAAGTAGACTCAAAATACTTTGAACAAGCCTATTTCTATGAAGAGTTTGACAAGCTTTAAGCAGATTTGAAGAATTATATAAACAAAATATTTCAAAGAAATACTTCAAACCGATATTATTTATTGTGTTAACATCAGAACACTCAACACAACCTACTATATAACTAAGAAATTCTACTTCATTCAGATTTTTCTCCTTATCTTCTGTGTCAATGTTTAAATACACAATTTTTATTAGTCGTGATTGGTGGGATTAAAAATGTAATTATTTCGCATCACGCATTACATTTTTTTCTCCAACTAATAAATAATAATCGCGGTTTGTCACCTAATGATGAAGACAAAGTTATTTTCAGATAACCAGGTCAAAAATTTCACCCAATTATTGCATTTAATTCAACTGATTAATTAAAGCTTAATAACTCTTTATCAATTCCAGCACTATGAAGAAAGAACCTAAACTTTAGCGTAAGATCAGAAATGGCGTGTTTTCATTAGACATGAAACTCAAACAACATGCATGCTGCGCTCTCAACTATTCGAGAGGAGCTTGAATTTGGCTTAAATAACGAGCTAAAAGTGGTTGAATAGACATTGGATTTTCTAATCGCGTCATGTGGTATAACGAATCAAGTAATATATCGATCCTAAACTTCCATGCCCTCTGCGTTGTGGGGTTTAGCTCTTTTTCAAGCTTTATGCCTTTCTAGAATAATAGAAATAAATTCGTTTTGTGTGAGGGAAGGTAGCTAGGATTTGCAAAGAAAGAGGTTCAATTGTCCTCTATTTTGAATCGAAGTCACCTTACGACTTTGAAGTAAAGTAGAACTTCTCTTTTGGACAAACTTGTGATTATTTTGACTTAAAGTTTATACCCTCAAAATATTGGAGAATGTATTTCAATATTCTATACCGCATCATCATTTCAAAAATGCACGAGGAGCGATTATACTTTAGTAATACCTTATATGTATCCAGGTATCCAATATATATATGCAGTTTTGAGAAATTCATCAAAATATAATTAAGGTCAGTTATCCGAGATCTTTTCCAGTAATATACTTGTACATAATTTTAAAATTTACTTTGAGGATTCATTTTTGTTAGGTTAGTTAAACACACGTGGAATGATATTTCGATTTTAAGAAACTAACATAGCTATTATGAAGATTCAATTGTGTTAATAAATAGTAAAAAAACCATACCTTATTAATATTGATGTTACTTAAGCATAAAAAGAGACTTGGCAATAAAAACACATGCATAGCACAAATCTTACAAATCAAAGCACCAAACTATACACGAAAAAGCAAAACAAAGTAAATCTTTAACTTTTTTAATGAAAACAATATGAAATAACTACACAATATTTTGGCTGTCGTTGATCAGTTACCAAAATGGCATCCTAGAAGCCAATCTGTCCAGTAACATCTCTTCACTTAAGTTTAGTGCAAGTTGATGTTCTAATACACTATATACTTACTCGTAACGGAATGCCGCCTTTGTGAGGTATTAGTTGGACTAGTGGACGAACAGTTACTATGTCCCGACACAGACATGGACATGAGCGATGTGATGCTGTCTGACGAGGGATCCTTAGAGTTTCTGATGTGCGCGTGTACATCAGCCTCTGATGATCCTGAAAGAAAATATTATTATTCTTTTTTATATACATATTCGTTTAGTTTTACCTTCCAGTATTATAGGCAAATCAAAATACTGGTAGTCAAAGTGTATGCTATCACTATTGAAAATAATGTTTGTTTGTGGTTTATGTATAAATGTAGCCATCATTTTTTTTAAAAAATATCATTTTTAATTTTGTTGTGCTAATATCATTTCTAAAAATACAATTTACAATTCTGTTGTTCTAACTTCTGTGCTAATTACTTCTTTAGTTTCTTATTTCATGCAGTCCACCTTCTTGGCTATATTAACAACTGCCTATTTCATACTTACGGAGCTAAATATAGCCCTTTTTAGGCCAGCCGAAAATTAGTTCTAGCAGCAATAATATGAATGTAGTATGCTACACACACAATTACTTCTTCCCCGAATTGTTTATTTATTTATTTTTAAGGAAATCTACGAATGGTTACTAGTTGTTGCTTAAAATCAAGATCATTAGATTAATATTTGGTAATTTCAGGTTTATGCTTGAACTCGATTAAGTTTCAAGACACACTACGTTTACTTAAAATATACGATATATATCCATTTAATAGAAATATGTTACTTGGTATTACGCTTTACTGGAGATGTACGTCAGAGATCATGTAAATTAACTTTAAAATATGTATATTAGATATTTGTTTACCTGTCAATGTAGACACTGGGCTTGTATTAGTTGAAGCAGTCGTGTTCGCTTCTAGACTAGCCAATGACGAAAAAGATGCACATGATTCATGGCTTTGATTAGCTGAACTTGGCCTACTGGGAGACGGTTGATGTCCTGGCGTCTTCCGAGCGTTTTCACCTAGCAATAAGCCTAATCTCATGTACAGGTCATTTTGTGAGGCCTTCTTACCATGTGTTGTTTTAATAGTACCTCCTTCATCATCTGTAACAAAACAAGTTATTTTAACAGTTCACCAAATCAACTAAAAGATATGTTAAACATGCCCATTAAAAACAAACTGCAGCACACACCACAGTGGCTAATCCATTCTGACATCAAACCATGCATAACACATGCTGGAAAAAGAAAGCCAATAGTATTTAGATAAGCATATACTTCACAAAATACAAAAATGATACTTGCTCCAATCCTACATGCTTTCTCACCACAACCTACAAGAAACAGCAGAGTAAGCTTGGTATATGTCACTACGCCAGTATACGAATGATCTATAAATTAAACAATAAGTGATAAGTCGTACTATTTCCTCTCTTTCATTGCTTCGAAAACTAACAGTGGAACACTATTCTTTTTCTTAAATTCAAACTGAAATGAGAACTGATTCAAAAATGTAAATCAAACACAAAATTATTGAACAATATTACCTCATACCTTCTTAATCTTTGTAATTTAGATTTTCCTATTTTATATTATACGTATATTCTAACAATGTGTATATGTCTAAGAACATGTATATCTTTGCCAGGCGATTGTAATACGTAATTGTTGTACTAGCATTTTGATTCTTACACTAACATATTGTTCAAATTATGTTTAAACATATAAAGAGAAATAAATTTGTAGTATTGGAAAACATAGTGCTCATTAATAGTTCCAAAATAGAAAAAGAAATTCTAATACGTAAATCAGAAACAAACATTAAATAAGCAAATCTATTTTTTATATTCACGTGACATGTTTATTATTAAGAATTATAACATTTTTAAAGTACAACGTGTCACATAAACGGAAGTAAACAGGAATAAAGCTAGTTACCTTAAAAGATTTACGTTTCGTGAAGAGCAATTACATCATTAACGTTATTTTTCATGTCTATAAAATTCATACATGCACATTAAGTTTTTGATAATCACCATCTTGCTTCAAGCATCGTATATTTAGAAATACGAGAAGTCTAAATCTTAAAAGCCTGACATACTAAAAAATAATACAGAATTCGCTATTTTTCTTTTGCTTGTTTTTCGTAAGTGAAAGGAGATAATGAAATGAACTTTCCACATTCATAGATAATGTTATTCTATAACAGAAAATATCAACCTCAAGAATTTTCAGTGTTGCCATCATAGAAATTACAGTGTTGTCAGAATAACATTTACCCACAAATCTAAGTCAAGGCAGCGACTAAAAGAGCGAACTCAACTACATTTGATTACGTATCACGTTGTCTTGGAATCCTGTGAACCATTTTTAAATAATAGTTGTATTTAGTTTGTAATGAACAAAATAGTTTTAACATTCAGTTACTAAAATTAAATAACAATGTTATTTAAAAAGTAGTTCACACGATACCAAAACAACACGATACGTAATCAAATGCGGTTGAGTTCGTTCCTCTAGTCGCTGCCTTAACTTAGATTTTGAGGGAAATGTTATTCAGGCAACACTGTAATTTCTATGGATGGCAACATTGAAATTTTTGTAGGTTCATATTTTCTATTGCAGAATAACATAATCTATGATTTTGGTAAGTTGCATTTCATTGTCTCCTTTCACTTACCGTATGAAAAGGAAGCAAAAGAAAAATGGTAAATTTTGTATTAGTTTTAGGAACTTTTTTTCTTTAGTTATTACGGAGCTATGAGGTTAATTAAACACACACATGCAGAATAAATTTTCTATATAATGTTTCAAACAATGAATGTGAATATCATAGATCATGCTGCCAGAGCTTTTGCTCCTAGATTGTGAGGTTATTCTATTATGTTATTTGCAGCTCCCTTTCACTGCTGAATATGTTCTGTTCTGTTACTTTATTTTCGTGTTTTTGCTACCCTACTTGCACTCTTGGCAATAACTAAAGAAAACCTAGAATCTATATCTCGAAACCTTACGATACAAAGACAAATATAGAATAAATTGTGCTACGAAATGAACATCATTCTTGGCTGTCATTAATGAAGACGGCAACAGATCTAAATTATCCGGTATTTTTCTGAAACTGAATCTCGAAACAAAAAGACTTCTACAGTGATTTCTTTGCATATACTTCTGAATGTTCATTGTTGGTCAAGTGAAAATATTTGATACGGATCCAAAATTTGATTACATATAAACTACTGTCTATCTTGTACTTTCTCTTATTGTGAAATACTGTACTTGTGCATCACTATAGATATACAGAAAAATAAGTGCCCAGTTCCTACATTTTCTCTAATGCTTTAAAAAAAAATCTCAATTACGTAGTCCCTCTACTACAATACTATTGCAGGAATAGCAAGAAGAACCGAATATCTTAAATGTCAGATTGGCCAAACAAGTAAAAATTACTCTTTCCAACTGAACCTTAAAACCATTCTCAATGAATCTTGATCATTGAGCTTTTGTTCCAAAATACCTACTTACTACAAAATACCTGCTTTTAGTGTTAAAAAATATTTAATATGAATTTTATACCATTTAAATTTATTAAAAAGAAAATATCGAAACTGATTTAGAGAAGAACCATTAATTCGTTTCTCTTTATGCGTATAGCAGGAAAATTACTGCAAATTTAAATCTTTAGTAGGAAATGTGACACTGTTGTTCAATTTGATTTTGGATTAAATTGATTAACACAAATAAATATTACTTAATTTGGGTTTACTTTGACTCCCATTTTCTTATGTTCGATGTTTGATTAACTTCCATTTGTTTCAATCCGAATCTAATGATGGGAGAATGCTATACTTTAATTAGATGGCATCTAACTAAGGCAGTTCATAATATCACTTAGTTAATATCGTAATAAAGTGTTTCGATCATTGGATTTTTAATCAATTATTTCACGAGCTTGTCAAAATAAATAAAACTATTAAAGAGAACAAAATGAAGTTCAGTTTTTAATGAAGTTCATCAGTTTACTTCATAATTTAGTTTTCCAGTAACTCCTATTTCTAAAAGACAAACGTCTTAGTGTGAGACGTAAATTCCTAATAATAACCAGTCACGCTGGTAGATGTCGCCACCTGCACTTTCGCTTGCCTGTCTGACGCTAATAGATGTCGCTAACGTGCAGACAACTTGCCGATTTATAAGTATTATAACGATTTAATTGCAATTCAAAACCTGTAGTGTTTCAATTTAGTTATTTAAAAATAGGTCAACGACCAAAACCATATTTAGATTTGAACATGGATATTTGTGTAAATGCATGTTAGTTAGTGAGCAAACTATGAATGAATAAATAAAATAGTTTGCTTAATGTAAACAATTAGAGCACAATTTTAACCTACTGTATAGGAGGTTCAAGAGTCAGATGCATCTAGTTTTTAAAATGACTGAAGCTATGTCGAAAATAAACCCTTAAAATAATTAGTTGAACTCTAGATATACTTTCGTGATTTTTTGTAAAAGGAACTAACCAAGAATCTGACCAATCTGACGATTGCTTTCCATCATGCTTGTGCAATATTTATTGCTTTTTAATGTAAATAACAGTGCATCAAATCATGCAAAAAAAGAAAGAAAAAAAACTATTTGATGTTCAGAAAAGCATTAATTTTAATTGTAATACGATATCAGCTAATGCGATATTTAATTATATATATTTTAAAAATGCTTAACGGAACATCTTTTAGTTCATTTATATTTTTTTTCCCTAATAACACTCTTCAACAAATGCAACAAATTGTATTGCATGCCTGCGAACTGATTAAGTCCAGTGTTGTTGTTACCCATAGACCACAATGATTTGATTTTGCGAAGAACGTATGTAGGCCAATGGCGACCGTCGGTTGACGAAAGTAAAGCTAGGGGAGAAATATCAGGGTTACTTATAAAAAATATATAAACTATTATATTCATTATAATTAAAACACAACAACATTTACCAAAATAAAGCACATCAAACTAAAGAGATAATATTTCTTATGAAGACAATAATATATTGCAGAAACTGTAACAATATAATTATTTACTTTGGTTAAATTTTATTTTTACTTGAAAGATATCAAGTGTTAGCAAAATGAAAACATATTTCTCTCTTTTTTTCCTTTTTTTTAATAAATATGGTAGCAAATAACATTAATTTGAACATAAGGATGAAAATGTGCTACTACAGTATCAAATAAGTTATTTTGAAATTATGATTTCTACTTCTATTGTGTGAAATACTTTATACATAAATAGCTTTTTATAAAGTTACTTACAAGCTAAGTATGTTATACTTAAGTATACGAAACATGGGAGACATTTTAAGTTACATGGATGACAACTTTGTAATTTATATTTTCGATCTTGGACAACATCATAATTTATCAGATATGAAGATGTGTTTATCATAAAGAAATAAACTCCTACTGAAAACTATATTTTTTATTAAAAAATACTAATTTCTAATTTAAAAATAAACTTTCTATTAATCCTCTAACAATGTTTAATACCACTAATGAATATATGGATTAAAAAGTTGTTTTCAACGAACAAGAACAGAACAAAAATAAAAGTATTGTACTATTTGTACTGTATTTCCAACAACCTAAAGATCATTAAAAACAATCTTAAAAATTGAGTACTTGTTTTTCTTTATCGTACAATGATTATTATTATTTAAAGCCAAACTTCACTTATTATTATTGATATTTCTGTAATAAAACTTATGTACAGCTTGAATCTTAGATAAGTGCCTACACTTTAATGCCATGAAGTGATATTACAGCATTAAAATCTCTTTGAGAACTTGTTTCAGTATACAGGATCCATACGTCACTTGATAATAATGCATTTGAAATTAATTACTATAAGAACCATTTTATTATTCATGAACCACGTTATAACATAATATTTACGTCAATCAGCTACTTCAACTACAGTCAATTTAGAAAGAATAAAATGGAGCTCCCTCGTGGCTAAGCGGTTAGCGTACGCGCCTGGGAGACCCGGATTCGATTCCCGGCGGGAGCTGATATGGTTCGGATTCCACGTTAATCAGTAGGTCCCGTCTCATATAGCTTCGTTGCTGAAAGGGACTTTAAACTCAAAATCAACTCAACTCTATCTTATGGAGTAAGAATCTCTTTTGCGAAGAGACTTCCTACGAGGAAAGGAGAGATTCGTCCCACTCCCAAATGGGCGGCCAGCATGACACTTCAGCCGTAATCTGAGGTAGGCGCGGCTAGGATTTTAGCCCGTCTCTGATTTCCAGGAGTTTCCGGATCATGGGCCGAGTTGTGGACATACTATGAAATTCGGTAGACCTATCTGGCACCATCGGGATTGCATCTTGACTTAACGCTCCGAAGCCGATAATAAAGATGTTGGTAGACCTTACTCGCTAGAGATGTTTCATCAACTAGTAAATATAACTGGGACATGAGCCTTAGTGCATCCCATTACTCTTCCACGGAAAGATATTAACTATCAGATCACTCTAGAAATAGAGGGAGACCTACTTTGAGCGATGGTAGTGAGTTCACCGCATGTCATTTCAACCAATGATTAACTGGTAAGTGGATCCCCGTGTGGGTCTTCCGCGTATCTAATTATCCGCTCTTATCTTTGGATGAGTGGCGGTGGTCTCTTAACAAAGTACCGTAGTAAAGCCTGGAGTTAACCCAAAGAAGGTGCCTTGAGTTTCTCATCGCCTCAGATTCGGAATCAGTACTTTCGATCTACCCGGAAGTTTTCAATACCATAAACACTTATTCGAGGCCAGAATCTGTTTTAAGGATGAACGAAGCAGAGGCAGCCAGAGCCGGATTTTAGGGCGCTAGTTGCACCCATGAGATTATTTAGGGGATAATTTTTCATTAAAAATAGTATAATCAAACTGGAGAACGGTAAATTTGGGAAGAAGAAGAATACATGTTGGAGGTTTTGATCAAGGCTTTGGGGGGATGGCATCCCAGAAAGGAAGGAGGGAAGGGAAGAGGGAAATATGACTAAGGTTGAGGAAAAATCTTTGTATTATCGTAAGAATTCGGCTCTTAGTTGAATGTAGCTGAAACAGTGTACTATGATAGCGAGTAGCGAACGACGCCTTTCAAGTAACAGGTACACTTACCTTCTTTCACCTGAAAGTTTTAAGTGCGTTTCATCAAACTTTGGAGTTTAATGTTACTTTACTATACACATACATATCAAAATAATACATCTTGATATGAAAAAGAAGTAAAAAGAGGCTATACAAATAAGTTTTTTTCTTCCTTCTAACATACTAGTAACGACCTTGAAAACTCTCTTACTCCATTTCATGCTTATTCTTTGCAATTAGTTCACCACCTGTGTTGAAGTGTATTGACCTTGGAGTTCGGACGATAGAAGTATTCTTTGTAATTTAACCCTGTAAGCGTTTTGCTCATCAAGAGACCAACGACATTAGAGCTAGTTTCATTGTCCTGACAACAATTATGTACACACACGCAAATGACCATTCTATACATTCCTTATCCCAACATACTTCAATTTAACACATTTGCCACCACTATTATACTACAAATGTTTAATTTCATTATACATATATAACGAAACACCTGGAAAAATCACCGACATAATATTACCTACTACAATGTCACATGCCTAGAATCGAATCAGGGACCTTTTGCACTACAGATAAGCACTCTAACCTGGGTCGCTGTAGTGGAATAGGTACGGGAAGTATGATCAGAAGATTTGATAGTCCACGCTACGCATAATTCTTACTGAAAATGATTTCTAAGATCTGTTTAAGCTAGCGTGGACAGTTTCCTATTGTGTCCTTTAAATAACACGATCATTAACTTACGTTTCTGTCGAGTCATTCAAAATTTTCTTTAGAAATGTCCGAATTCAAGTTGAGTTACAACTCCGTTGTAGTTACTTTTAGCTATAGAATTCCGGAAAAGGCGGAACTAAGTTTATATATATATATATATATATATATATATATATATATATATATATATATATACCAACATTAAAAGTTTTTGAAACTAACTAGGTTCTAAATTTTAATTATAATATTAACCGTACCTGATAACGCGGCAGGATTATCCATATTTACAGACTGAACTCTAGGTCCATCATGTTGGTTCCTGGAAGTTCTCAAAGCTTTCGGACTTAAGAAAAATCTGCGCCTCGTCTGCGGTGGTGTAGGGCAACCTATAATGGAAAATAATAAAAATAATAAAACAGAATTTCATATATAAATGATTTGCATTTTAAAAAACTATTTCAGAATTTATAGTTCTTTAGTTTAGCTACTCGGTATGTACGTTGGGATACGAGAAATACCAAAAAAAAATCTTTTTAACATGGAAAAGGTGAGTTCCTTTTTTATATTAAATGTGTATTCTAGAGCATCTACAGCTTATTATTCTTTTCAATACATTGAAATTTTACTTTGGATACAAAATTATAATTTTATAGATTTTTTCTAACAGTTTAGTATCGAATTTATTTTAACTATTATGGTCTATTATTTTTAGAAACTCAGTGACAAAAATAAATAAATAAATAAGGATAAAAAATAAAATAAATTAACTAATAAACACTATTTTTCATTATTTGAAACATATTTAATTTGATTTGACTTTAAGATAATCCAGTAGGACGCAAATATTAAAAGATTTTAAAAAAATATTCCTACTGAGCAGTTACACTAGTTCAAGTTTCTCCACAAAATTTGTTTTTACTAACTCTCAAATTATATTGGAAATAAGATTACAATAAGATGTTGTAAAATCCTAGAGATAAAATATTGTGTAGTACTATTCATGATATTTAAAAAGATTTCATTATTTTTAATAATACTGATTTATTTTTAATATTGTTCTTTCATAATAAAAATAAAGCTTTTCTTTTCTTTATTATTTACGAGCCGTTTTACTTCTATCAGTATTTTTTAAATCGATATATTGATGGCTTCTTTATACTTTGCTTAAAACCGACGTTTCGCATAACGAATATCTCATCTTCAAGTACATATTTTTCTGGATCCAATGCTTCCATAAAATTTATCATTTTAATATCTCTTTTTTATTTAAAAAAAAAAGTTTGAATTGCGCTGTTTACTTACAGGTATTTCTCTATGTATGTCATATTGAAATATATGTTGCATTATTTAACTTAGTCAAATTGTTAATTTACGTTCAATATTACACAATGCTTACTACAATCTTAAAATTGTATTGTTCCGCATGTTTTTCAAAACTAGTATAATTGTATTAAGAATATTAAAGTACAATATAATGAATAACGATATTTTGTCTTATTCTATGAAAAATTACGTAAAGCACATCATAAAACCACTTCAAAAATGAGAAATGTAACACTATTAGGTATTGTTATTATTGTGGTTAATATGTAGTGCGCGTTTTAAAACGTCTTTCTCTCTCCTAAACCTTTCTTAAAGGAAAGGAGTTATTTCTATTAGTTGTATTAAAGTGACAATGAATTGTTCATGATGATCTGCTGACAAATTTCGCGAAATCAGTTTCTAAATCGGATCAGTGGTTGAAGAGTTTCAAACAAAAACTGTGATCGTCCTTGGTTTTAACTGAAGAAAAACACATTATTTCATAATATTTTAATTGGCAATTTTGCTTAAAAATTAGAAGCAGCTCGAGAGAAAAGTCACACTGGCAAAAATTAAAGTTATCACTTGAAACCATGGAAATAAAGGTTTGTCTAATGTAATAATTGTTGTATTCAATAACTAGTACATTAAGAAAAATTATTATCTTATTTTTTATTTATTTTTTTTTTAGCTTCAAGCTTAAAAAAATTACCCGTGTGACTTTCTTCACCAGCCGTCTCTGCGGTAGCTCGTATCCAAGGGGGTCTAGGGGGGGCCGAGTCGGGCCCTTTGGTGATGAAATATAATGTGGTAATGAACCATAATATGGTTGGATCGGGCCCCCCTAACTTCTACCACCCCTTCCCTCATTTTTGGGCTGGCTACCAGCCTGCTCTGCGATAAAAATACATATTACAACAAATATCAATAAAGTTACAGTTCTGTTCAATATGGTGTAAATTTTCAACCAGTATCTATTAGCTTATCCTGCTAGTCATTTTAAGAATATCAAAGGCAAAAATATCTTGATTTATAAAACTCCGTACAAAATCTCTTACGGAAATGACCTTGAAAACATATCTTTTGCATACTTTTATTTTTATAATAAAAAATACGTTGTTGACGTAATATCAAAGAAACAACAACGTACTTACTTGTAAGATAATCATTATTTTAAATTTATGAACTCTTACAATGAGTTTCTCTTTCCTTACAACGGATCAGTTAAAACAGAAGCAAACTTACATTAATAAACGTAAATAAACTTCTATGTGATCTGATTATTTGTAGAGGGTAGGAAACACTTACTAAAATTGAGTACTAATTTTCGCGTTCCTTGTAGTAGCCAAATATTTAATACCTTCTAAATATTTTGGAAAGCTTCTCGCCTATCCTCAGCAGGCCAAAGCTTCTGGTCAAGCATATGATGAAGTAATCTCATATATTAATTCCTGAATTTTAGTGAAATTATATTATTCCATCATATGCTTGGCTACAAACTTTGGCCTACCGATGAAGGATAGCCGAGCAGCTTTTCGAAATATTTAGCAGTTATTAATTATTTGACTACTATGGTAAATGGAACATGGAGGCTAGAAATGTCAAATGTATACAACCTATTCCAGAAACAATATGAATGTAATTTACTAAATGACTATTTTTTTTCAACCAAAAGTAGAGTAAAATTTATTTAAATAAAAGTAATAGAATAATTCCTTACTCTGTGTCATGATAGGATTGATCGATCCGTAATAGCTGTCATTATTTCTCAGAGACTGGGCTGGAGGTGTTCTCGTTTTCATCATGCGGCTGGGAGATGCTCGCTCAGGTGGTAATCCTGACACGGTCTCCTGTCTTGCCTAAAACACAATATCAATCAATTAGAATTTTATCCTACTTTTGTTGTTCTTACTTTTTCTTACATGTTAGTACTATTTTAATAAAATAATAATAATAATAATAACTACACATATGAAGATACGGTATAGATCTTTAACTGCGAAGAAGAAGGCTACAAAGGATTTGATTACGTTAATCAAAGAGGTTTAGCGGTGCAGTGGAAGTGTGAAAAGAAAAGCTGTAGGCGGTGGGCATAAGAATGTCTCCTTCCGCGCCACTACCATTTGTAATAAAAGATAAATGAAAGAAAAACAAAACGACAAATAAAGAAACAAGGTTGTAGCTACGAAGGTGAATAATGATGATCTTAATTACATACTTTTCTAATTCCTGTGAAGTTTTACAAATGCTGTTAGCTTCTACAGGTCTTTACAAGAATTAGAACAAATGTAAATCAAGTATTAGTAGAATTCCAGATTGACATGAATTTAATACAATCTTCGTGAATTCAAACTATAGTATCTTCTAATTTTACAACTTTTTTTTGAAAATACAATAGTAATTTAATATTTCTTTTATAAAAAATAATAATTAATGGCATACCACACCAGCACTTTAGAAGCCTTAATTGATATAGATACACTAGCTGAAATGCCTGTTCTTCGCATGGAGAGAATAGGTTTAAGAAAAATGTTTAAAACTCCTTCTCCTTAGAACATTTATTTCAATGTCAGTTTAATGACAAACATACAGAAGATACTCTACTTTTGACACAAACATTTTAATACCCTACCCTTCAAATATGCCTTTAATAAAATTAATATGGTCATAAATCTCAGTTTGAAGTGGGTACTAACTACCTTCCAAAAGTCATTTCAAACGGGTCAGACGTTTTCCCGACCACGAAAACTATCAAAATTTTGGTCATTTTTGACATTTTATTTTTCACCTTCCCAACCCCACCTTCTCCAAATGAGGTGAACTTGAACTTAAATGGGAATAGAAGCGTCACTATTTATTTCAGTGACCCCGAAAACTATGGATTTGACATTAATATCGGTCATTTTCAATTATTTTTACATGTCATAATTTCACCCTCTTCCTCCCAGGGTGATAATGGGGGCTGAAATTGAACTTACATGGCATCTGGAGTGTCATTCTTTATCTACACGACCCGTATGGATTCGACACTAATATCTGTCTTTTTAAAAATAAAGTTATGTCTGTTCCTTCCACTCCCAGTAGGAGTGCTCAGGGGATCTTGTCCCTTGGACTTAAACGGCATCAGAACCGTCGCGAATTAATTTGGCAAAGCTGGAAACTAACGATTCGACACTAATATCGGTCGTTTTCGATATTTTTACATGTCACCGACATCGAGAATATCACTATTTATCTAAGTGACCCCGAAAACCACGAACTCAACAAAAATTTCAGTTATTTTTGACATTTCGTTTCTCACCTCCCTTCCCCACCCTCTGCAAATGGGGCTGAACTTGGACTTAAATAGCATTTGGAACTATTCATTCTGACGACCCCGAAAACTACGTATTCGACACTATCATCATTCATTTCTATGCCATTCCTCCTACTCCGCCTAAGTGTGCTAGGGGATCTTATCATCACTGGGGGCTAAAATTAGCCTTCAATTGTGTTGAAACCGTCACCAACCAGCTCATGGACCCCGAAAACTATAAATTTGACACTAATGTAGGTCATTTTCGATCATTTTTGTATCTCCCCCTCCCTCCTAGATGTGCTACTGGGGTATTTCTTACCCCAACAGTACTCTTTTCCTGTAAGTAATAAATGTAGCAAGTTTAGTTAAGATTCTTGCAGGCGTTCCAGAGTTACGCTGGAACATACATACACACAGATACATTCACACATTTTTATATAAATCAAGATAATATAAAATCAAAAAGTTATTATGTGTCCGGTGTAAAAAAGTTGTTTTAAAAAATATGAAGTCCATGCTGTATTAAAATACGTTGCTTTTATGTGGCAATTCTTATTTTCTTCCCCCTCCCCACTCTCTCTCTCTTTTAAAGTTATCTGAGCCTTACACACTAATTATATAACAAATAATAATAATAATAATATCATGAATACTAATAACATAGTATTTCATTTTTACACACTGCTATCTTACTCACATAAGTCTTCACAAAATGAAATACCCTACTTATTACTAAGTGTTTTATGACAGTTTGTATCAGTATGTTGCTTAAAAATGTCTTGTAGTTCGTTCGCAAGTGTGCAATTACTTAGCGAGTTTTTTTCTCTTTTTTCCTTTTGTTCTTTGTGTGCAAGTCTTGAGTTATTCATTTTGTGTATATCTTATTTTATACAACACAAATTACTCTACATCTAACAATGAAGTACCTTTGTACATTTCACTGAGACCAGTAAAATGCCCCTATATCGATATCAAGTTATTGCGATGTCACATTAAGGAAAAGTGTGATTTCATGTAAAATTATTATATTTTACTTATAAACGTTTCTATTTTTTGCAAGAAGAAATTTGATCTCTTTCTGATAATGCACAAAAATGTTCGAAGTCTCGTTTCAAACTTACTCGGTTGATATATAACCAGCAAGTGTTCAAAATATAGGTGAATTATCATATAATAATATAATCAAAAACACTTGTTAACAAGTATTACATTTAATAACGTGTTTTCGGCGCACCGTATTTAACTCTTTGGTATACTTCTACACTTATCTTGAGTACACCACATTTATCTTGAGTGCACCATCTTCATACTTTCATTTATACATATGTAATATGAATTTAAATATTGCCTTGCACTTATAATAATAATGCCTTTCTGTACAAACCTCACAACCTACCTGCATGTATGTCGTGAAATGCCCATTTGTCTTAACCTTCGGTCTGTTCTGTTGGTTAGTGTTAGAACCTTTAAGGTCGCCATATAGAGTTAGTTCCGACCCTCGTAAACTGGGACATCCCATTGTTTTCTTGGGTGGATGAACTATAAAAATAAATAAATAAATAAATAAATAAAAATAATAATAAATAAATAAATAAAATGAAATATTAATTAATAATTACAACTTTATATATGTATCAATTTTCTTACATTAGTAAAAGAGAAAAAACTAATCACTTAATATTTCGAAAGGTTAAGAATAGTGGAATTCTGCATGTTGTTTCTATATTTCAGTTTCGGTTTGATCAGTAATTTACATAAATAAATTGAATATTTTTAGAACTGACATATGGATAATTGATTTCTAATAAATTGTTTCTATAGCTCCAAAAATTAGATTAACACATCACTACAATCTCTTTGCTGTAAATGTGAAAACAGCATTATAAAACTTAAATATTTTATTTTAATAATTTTATCGAGTTTTGCACTTGAATTGGAAGCAATGAATTGAATAATAAAAGATACTCTCTGGATAAGATTTATAATTACAAATTATCTTGTTGGGAAATTTCTAAGAAATAATAGAAAAATATAATAACTAAAACAACAGAATTAGTTTCGACAAATAACTTTCTCAAAGTTTGGAAGTCAAATTGTCGTTTTACTAAAGACAATATTTATATTTTATTTCATCAAAACACGTATGTTGTGATGATAAATTTATAAACAAAAATAATTATGTTGAGAATGTAACTTAGCCGGCACCTATAGTCAAGCAAAATTACTTTTAATTGAATAAACGAAACCACATGCAACATATACACAAAGGGCTGTATCTGTACCAAATAGATATTTTTGAAGTGAGGATGTGAATAAGAGTGGATAAAATCAGATTAGCCGAACGAGAAAACTAATGAGGAGATGCTAGGGATAATAGATGCTAGATGCTTTTGAAATGTGAGTGTGGATACGAATGGAGAAAATCAGCTGAATCGAATAGAAAATATTTGCTAGGGACAATAGACGGGGAAAAAAATATTGGATATAATTAAAAAGGAGAGAAACTGCTTGGGACGTTGTCTGAGAAGGGACCATATCCTAAGGAATGAGATAAAATATACAGTGTAAGAAAAAGGAGAGGAAAAAATGGTAGAAAAGATAAGTACTATTAAATCGAATAATTGCTATATTAATTAGCTGAATATCGTGTTAGATGGAATTTTCCCAATTTGCAGTTAGTTAACCTGACAATAATAGCAAAATATTATGATAATGATGATGATGGTTGTATGTATTCTACCGAAACTTAGATTTCACTGTGAAGAATAGCCTTCAAATATTAAATAATCAGTTATTATTATTATTAACTTTATGGTGAGAAACTGTGATGATCAAACAAATATTGCTACGTTCCGGCATTTTAAATATTAATGACCTGGTTTCTAAGAACACGTGGAAATTAGTGGCGAGGTTTCTATCAAGAAAAGCAAACACTATTTGCGTTAATAATACACTGCACTAATGTAATGTTGCAACGATGTGGTTACTGTAACAACCAGTCTTCTTCAAAGCCTTTTCTGTCTCCTATCCCAAAGAAAAGAAAGAAATGTTAACGAAGCCTGCATCCATACCACCAAAGAAAAGAAAGAAATGTTAACGAAGCCTGCATCCATACCACCAAAGAAAAGAAAGAAATGTTAACGAAGTCTGCATCCATACCACCAAAGAAAAGAAAGAAATGTTAACGAAGCCTGCATCCATACCACCAAAGAAAAGACAGAAATGTAACGAAGCCTGCATCCATACCACCAAAGAAAAGAAAGAAATTTTAACGAAGCCTGCATCCATACCACCAAAGAAAAGAAAGAAATGTTAACGAAGCCTGCATCCATACCACCAAAGAAAAGAAAGAAATGTTAACGAAGCCTGCATCCATACCACCAAAGAAAAGAAAGAAATGTTAACGAAGCCTGCAGCCATACCACCAAAGAAAAGACAGAAATGTTAACGAAGCCTGCATCCATACCACCAAAGAAAAGAAAGAAATGTTAACGAAGCCTGCATCCATACCACCAAAGAAAAGAAAGAAATGTTAACGAAACCTGCATCCATACCACCAATCTATCATATAAATGGCTGAAAAGTACTGGGAACGTAACAACTTTCACGTTGAAAATATTGACGATAGAAGATTGTTTTCTACAATAATACAAAAGAATAACCGCAAACGTGAGAAAGACGTGCTTCCAGTGTAACTAACAGGCCTATAGTTTCAATACATAACAGTGTAACTTCAAATAAATTGTGCTCTACTATCATACGGAATCACTAGTTTGATTTTCTTAAGAACACTGCGAAGAATTTTTTTTTTTTAATGCTAAAAGAATTAACAAATGTCCATCCAATAATTAAAACCTTTCTGATCCCCAAACACAGCTGATAGAGAAGGAATAACCTAAATTACGCTCAATTTTGAGGGGAATGGAAATCCCTTTTAAAATAAGAGAAAAGTTGTAAGTTACAGAACGTGTTCGAGATGTGCTGAAATTGAGTTCACCTGTTCATCTAATGATTCTATCAAACATCCTAATCAGTGGCGTATTTAGGATTTTGTTTTCGGGGAGGCTGTGCATAACACGGGGAAGCAGAGGGGTCAATTGCCCACCTGAGTTTAAGAATTAAATATATTTTAATCGATTGTCTACTAATATACTAGGAAAAAAACGTGAAACTCTTATGTCGATGGAAGATCTTACCCCCCCCCCCCCCAGGAAAATCTGAAATGACGCTCCTGCAAACACACGTTGAATATTTGTAATCTCATTTCAACTTAACTTATTTCCTTTTCTTTTTCTTTTCTTTCTTTTTTTTTCCTTTTTTTTTCAAATAGAAATATTCAGTTTTATATGTGTACATTTTTACCTGAATGAAAATGTTGAGACGAGTTGAAGCTGAAATATACTGATTGTAATTTTAAAGGCAAGAATTGCAGATTGGTGAATCTTATGTGATATGATACAAAAATTTAGCAATGAATCTAACCTTTTATTCTTTTTATAGAAGAAAAAGGAAGCATTCTCTTGGCCTACCTAATTTTCCGGCTACTTATTCCCCCCTCTTGATTTTCTTTAATTAAAGCATTTACCTTTCTTTATAAGCAAACTATGTAAGTATTCCTTTGCTATAATAATTAAAGTCCCGTTATGTTGATATCCGTGCAAGTTGGTGTGGAACACCAGTTTCGTTTATCAGTTGCTCTTAGTTTTGGTATCACTGACAACGGCCGACTTGAATCACAACTAACAACGGTCGAGAGTATGATAGGAGAAACGAAAGAAAGTAGCAACTAAGAAAAAAACAGAAGAGTAGAATAGACGAAAGAAAGAAAATAAGAACGCAGTTCTTACATGGAATGAAATTTTACAAATACAGCATTATTTCTGAACAAAGAGTATGAAAAAATGGAAAGCCAAGGAAATTCTTAGAAATGATAAGAAAGATTATTTTTGTACGTAGAATGGGAAAATCTAACAAATTTAACTCAGGGGGAGAGCATTGAGCCGATAACTCCCTAAATACGCCACTGACCCCAATAGTATATATTAAGAAGGCGTAACCTTATACGCCACGTCTATTTCACAGTAAGAAGGTCCTTTTAAGATACGGTAAACAGGTTTTCCTACGTTCTTTCTGATTTTGGAATGAGATTTTATGTATATTAAATTGATGGTATAATTTCATATTTTTGCCAATTTCAAACCCGATGCTACCAATAAATTTTGTAAGAAAAAGTGCATGAATTATACAGAGCCACACCAAAGATAATATATTGAAATTTACACTCCCTCTTCCCCTCGATTCCCACGTTTACCCTTGTCAAAGCATCACTTCAAGCCCCTCTGCTGATTTTTTAAATTATTTTTTTAGCCAATACCCTCGTTTCTTTTTTTTTTTTAAGTTACCAAGTATAATAATACTATATGTATTTATCCATTTGCAAGCATCAAAACAATTAATTTGCTCTCAAAAATTATTTTTGATCTGTGAACAGGACTTGAAAATAAGTTTGAGTTTAAAAACAAGTTTGAAATTTGTTTGACTCAATAAATTTTAAGTACAGTTAATTATTTACAAGGTGTCTTGTTGCTCCAGAACTTTTTTTTATATATATAATAATAAAATCCTTTTGATTCCATCATAATTCAAACTTTCTTAATAATTCATTTTGTGTAAAGGGAGACAACATTATCATCTCGTACCTCGAATTTGATAGTTTTTTACCATGTGGTCTAGGCGCACCCACTGAATAACACGACAACTCCTTTCGAAATTGTCTTGTATATACATTTATGGAAGAAATGAACAGTGTTCTGAATACAACTTAACGAAAACTTATTTAAAGATAAGACTTTATAAATCCGTAAAAAAGGGTTTTATTTTTAAAAGCCAAACTGTCACAAATAACAGAATTACTTTTATTTTTATTTTCTCCTTTAAAAAATTTACAACTTAAAATAACTGTCGATTTCCTCTTTAATGCTAGGTTACGTTGTAAACTACGGAAACTGAAGTGCTAAAGAACAGAATAACTCACTGACAGACAATCAGTGCCTAACGGATAAAGATATATGACTTGGATATCAACATCTAAGTATAGATGTACATACAATATATATATATATATATATATATATATATATATATATATATATATATATATATATATATATATATATATATATATATATATATATATATATAATCAACAATATAAATTAAATGGCATATATACTTTGTTAGGGAAGAAGGAAACTTAACATCACAATAATGAAGATTTCTATTCTATGATTCCCTTTCTCATTCTACCCTTTCTCTTCCGTTTGACAGAGTAGCCAAGATCCAGTTATATACTCTTCCATAAACATACAACAAATGTCACTAACGTTGCTTCACTTTTCACACCGCCTTTGATGTGCCTGAGCTACCAGCTAATTTCAACACTGCTAGATGCTATGCCTTTGGGTCATGTTTTCAAATTAGTTGAAAAACCTGCTTACAGCATCTCCTTTTATGATGCTACTGCATGTGTGTGTGAGTGTTAAAGTATAAAGCTAAGATAGACAAGGTCAGCAAAAATACTGATTTTTTTTTTTTTTTTAACTTGTACACTTGAAAACCTGTAAATTATATTTGACAGAATCTAACTATTATTTTTCTGATGTCCTTGGTGCAAATATACATAATATCTATTTCTTTTCTTACTTTTTTTCTTTATTTATCAACATCTTTTTTTTCCCCTTTGTTCAATGAGTACGTTTGTATCTACTTAACGATAATATATAACTTCCTTAACGAATTTCTAATGGTCACACAAACTAAATATGTAACACGGTTACATTGACAATGTTTTTTTTTTCCTTTATTCCTTTCGGAAGCGACAAGCCATTTTCAATAACTGGATTTCGTCTAGACAACCATTTATTAATTCGAATGTTCACAAACAAAAGAAAAAACTATTTCCCTCAAAATAATGCTGACTCATTGAATTTGTTCATATTCTTCTTTTTCTATTAAAGGTTACTGAGAAAAAAAAACTTCCACCACAAATCACTAAAAAGGGCAAATGGCCAGTTAAAACTCTATTAAGAAAACGCTAAACGTTCAAAGTCACCGCCACACCCAAGAAGGAAACACACAATATTTATGTAAAATACACGAAGGATATTTTTTTTCTCTTCGTTCTGTGCAAAGGAATTGCACTAGACTACATAATTATCTGACTGGTTACAGGAAGTCATTCATAAGTTAGGCATATAAGGTGCTTCTGCTATTTAGATTAGCGAGATACGACAGGTCGTCTTGGAAATTGAAATATGTTTATCAATTATATTGAATGTCCACAAATCATAGAACTAAATGTAAAATTTAACATTAAAAAAATAAATTTAAAAAAAATGTACGAACCGATCTCCGCAATTTTATCTATAATTATTATAGTTAGATACTGAACTAACGAATATTGAGGTTACGTCTCATATTATACGAAAATCAAGAACAAAGATTGTTTTACTGCTTAAAATACGATATTTTTGAGAATTTTAAAAAGTTTTTGCTTCTATAGCATTACAGCAATGGTGTTTGGTAATTGTACTCAGTTACAAGTTCTAGCAACTACATAGTTTTAAGCAGTGTTGTAAAATTTATTCATTTTTTTATTGGAAATACATTTCCGAAATCGTTTCAGATATCAAATTGCTGCAACCGACTTTACTGTATCTTGTTATGACTGCTAAATAAATAAATAAATAAATAAATAAAATATGATACTTACAGAAGCAATTATTCGGAATAAAGCCTTTTAAAAACAGTCAAATTTTCTAATCCCTTGCAAAATGTATTCCTCTTTATAAGAAATACGTTATATCATCATCGGAATATTCAACACTAAAGTGCTTTGGATGTGTATAGCCCCGTCTGTCTTACTTATGTTATTAATGTTGAAGAGACAACCAAAATTTAGATGTGTGTGATAGTGTAGCGTCCTTTGTAACAGTGAATAATAAATGCGGTTTCTAAGTTTTCGTTTAACATGTTGATTTGAAATATGTAATAATCTGACGTAGTGTCATTAAAATATATACATAACTTTGTGTTGAGTTGGCAATACTGTTAATATGTAACTTTATGTTGGTTTGGCAACATAGTTAATATATTCGACACTACGTATTTCGACAATATATATAAAACTTTATGTTGGATTGGCAACACTGTTGATCTGATGGTGTTGCAGAGTATGTCAAACTATTTCCACTATCAATATTTGCATCGTACAAAATTTCAGCGATTTTTTTTTCTTTATTATACCTACTTAAAAAGTTACAAAAGCTTTCAAGATAAAATGAACCACCCTGTATATATATATATATATATATTTGGTCTAGGAATTAATTCGTGCGGTTGGTACGCACACATTGAAGCTGTAGTACAAACACAAAATACATAAATACCTTAAGAAAAATATTGTCCATCGCTAGCCACCACTTTCGCCCATCTGTCAGGCAATGTACGGATTCCGTGGCGAAAGAAGTCCTCATCCTTGGAAGCGATCCAGTCAGAGACCCATGTTTCGATATCTTCTGAAGAAGTAAACCGCTGTCCAATCAAATCGTTGTTCATGCAATCGAACAAGTAGTAGTCCGAAGGAGAAACGTCTGGTGAATACGGCGGGTGGGGTAAAACTTCCCATCCGACATTTTCTAAATAGGTTTTGACCGGTTTTGCGACATGTGGGCGAGCGTTATTATGTTGAACAATAAGTTTATCATGTCTGTTCTCCCATTCTGGTCGTGTTCTGGCCAGAGCTTGCTTCAAACGCATTAATTGTCGTCGATAACGTTCTCCATTCATAGTTTCACCCGGTTGCAGCAGCTCATAGTACACCACACCTTTCATATCCCACCATATGCACAGCATAACCTTTGCACAGTGAATATCTCGTTTTGGTTGTGATGGACCTGGTTCACCTGGTTTCACCCAGGCCTTTTTTCGTTTAGGGTTCTCGTAATGGATCCACTTCTCATCACCCGTAATAATTCGATACAGAAACCCCTTTCTGCTCTGTCGTTGAAGCAGCAATTCGCAAATGGTTTTTCGTCTTTCAACGTCTCTGTCTTTCAATTCATGTGGAACCCAATGTGACATCTTTTGAATCATTCCCATGGCTTTCAAGCGTTTGGAGACTGTTGTTTGGTCAACGCCTAATGCTGCTGCAAGTTGTTCCTGCGTTTGACACGAATCCTGCTCGAGCAATGCTGTCAATTCTTCGTCTTGAAATATTTTTGGCTGTCCAGCTCGCTCTTGGTATGCCAAGCCGAAATCACCACTTCTAAACCGTGCAAACCACTTCTGACACGTTCGCTCAGCTAGAGCATGGTCACCATACACTTCCACCAAAATACGATGACTTTCAGTCGTACTTTTCTGCATGTTAAAGTAATGCAGCAGGACACCCCGCAAAAACACTTTATCAGGCACAAATTGCGCCATGTTCACTTAACTACAAACTGGTGTTGTTGACGCTTTAATCCACTGCCCTATACTACGAACGATACGCGATGACAGGGGTTTGCAACATTCATTCATTCATTCATTCATTGTTTATTCATCCATGTCGTACATTATTGGTCAGAGACCAGTACATAGGACTTGTCAAATAATAATAAGACATTTCAATATAATTGATTTACATTATTTTACAAACTATCACCCAAGTATTCATTAATATGATAATACATTTTGTTACACAAAAAATTAAATAGTTCATTTTTGAAATTTCGTATGTTTTTGATATTCTTCAAATAACTTGGGAGCTTATTAAACAACTTAGCGGACATAGGAAGAACACTTCTTTTGGTGCACGCATAGTTTTGGTATGCTGTGAATATGTTATTCTTTTGTCGTGTGTTGTATGAATGTACATCGTCAACATGAAGAAAACTACTTTCATTTCTCTTTACATATATGATACTTTTGTATATGTACAGACAAGGCACAGTTAAAATTTTATTTGACTGAAAGACCCTTTTGCATGAGGACCTTGGTGATAGATTAAAAATAGATCTTATTGCCTTTTTCTGTAGACGAAAAGTAGTAACACTGGAATAGGAGGCTCCCCAGAAAATTATTCCGTAATTTAATAATGATTGAAACTTACCATAGTACAATAACAGCAAAGTTTCTTTTGACACTGAACCACGTAGTCTATAAATGACAAAACAGATACGACTTAATTTGCTGTTTAGCTCAGTAATATGTGCATCCCATGTAAGCCTATTGCTTATTGTTACACCTAAAAATTTAGTGGATTTTGAATAGTCTACATCAGTTGAATTTATCACAATGGGTGGTACTGTTCGAGGTGTACATGAGTAATGAAAATTTAGTGCTTTTGTTTTCTTTGCATTTATCAGCACTTGATTCTGAGATGTCCATTTTATCAAACGCTCCACAGTTTGTTTTAATTTACTTTCTAGTTCAACTGTATTGTCCGCTGTTACTATGACATTTACATCGTCAGCATATAGTACAATATGTTGGGGATACATATATTGAACAAGATCATTTATGTAAAATAAAAAAAGAATTGGTCCAAGAATTGAGCCTTGAGGAACACCAGCAGAGATAGTAGCAGTTGTGGATGAAAATGTGACTTGTTTATTGTTAATTATTTTTTGTATTTTTACTACTTGTTTTCTGTTTGTCAGGTACGAGCGAAACCATTCATGTACTACACCCCTAATACCATATTTCTGGAGTTTTGCCAGTAGAAGAGAATGTTGAACACTGTCGAATGCCTTGGAGAAATCAACAAATAAACCTACTGCATATTTTCCCTTATCAAGTACTGTAGAAACCTCTTTAATAAAGTTAAACAACGCTGTATCAATTGATTTGTTTGTTTGGAAACCATGTTGAGAAGACGAGATTAGGTTATGGCAGGATATAAAATTTCTCAAGCGCGATAACATTAGTGATTCAAAAATCTTCGAGAAAACAGACAAAATAGAAACAGGCCTATAGTTTTGAACATCATAAGTATTTCCTTTTTTGTGCAAAGGTATAACTTTTGCAGTCTTCAATCTATCGGGGAAAACGCCTGATTCAAATGATACATTTACAAGAAAGCATAGTTGTTTCACTATTAAATGCGCACTCTTTTTTATAATTAGGGATGGGACTTCATCTATACCTGCAGAACGGGTACTAGAAAGCCTTTTGATACAGTCCAACAATTCTTCTTCAGTTACCGGAGTTACATACATACTATGTTTGTTGCATGGAATATTTGACTCTACAGCGAGATCCAACTTTCCAGGTGGTAAATTCGTATTAAGAAAATACTGATTAAAGACTTCAGTAATGGCAGCAGGATCAGCAAAATAATTATTTCTATAATTAACTTGTGATATTTCGCGCATTGGAACAGTCTTTGATGAATTGTTTATTACGTTCCACGCACCTTTCATTTTGTTTTTGTATCCGTGTATTATAGTGTCATTGTGGATTCTTTTGGCTGTTCGAATAACATTCTGATATATTCTTTTGTATGTTTTTATATGGGAAATAACTTTAGCTGGTAAATTAACACAGGTTTTCTTAAGTTTATGATAATATATAAGCTTTTGCTTTGAAACTTTTATTCCTTGCGTGACCCACTTTTTCATGTTATTAAGATCTTTCCGTAACTGTAATGGAAATGCTATGTTAAAATTATGTAAGAAAACATCAACAAAATGTGTGGATACACGGAACTGTGGGACGCTCCGTTCGTTGCGCCATCTCTTGTCCACCCGCACGAATTAATTCCTAGACCAAATATATATATATATATATATATATATATATATATATATATATATATATATATATATATATATATATATATATATATATATATATATATATATATATATATATATATATATATATATATATATATATATATATAATCCAAAAAGCGTCTTCTCGTAAAACATAGCAATACTATAGTTATGTTACTTATAGGTTTTCGCTATGCAGTCTAATTTGTTGCATATTTTGTAATAAGTCTTCTTTGATTTCCTCAAAGCAAACCAGAATAGAAAGTAACAGAAATGCGTAAGTATAGTAATACAAGAACTGTTGTTCTGTGATTTACAACGCAAAACAAATACAAGTAATATATATATATATATATATATATATATATATATATATATATATATATATATATATATATAACAAGGTCATCTGATGGTTAAAACCCTTGTTTTGTATGTACAGCAGCACTTCAAATTGTAATGCATCACATGAAGTGACCGTTTCTTTCTTGTATTTTTCTGCATTTTCGTCTCCAACTTATTTCAACATTTGTGAACAATACACATTCCGACGACTTTCAAGCACGCTTGCTTGTCTCCGCTCTTATTTATATCCAGATACCAATGGCCTAATTATGGTAGTCATGAAACACGTCACGAAGTGGGGGGGGGGAGGAAGAGAAAAGATTTAGAAAACTTGCTATGAATCTCGTTGAAGATTAAGAAACAAAAGATAATGCAGCATACCTAAGTCATGAACCATTCCTTGACTAAGAAACGTGTATGTTTGTACTTCCAGAACAAAGGGAAGTTAGAAAAGGTTCATTTCATTTCAAGAAAACACAAAAGATACATAAACGGTATTTTGGTGTATTTGAGAAATAAAAAGCTTTCCATAATCATCTGAGGTCCAATATTACACGAGTTCATGGTCGGGAGATGTGAAGGGCATTTCCTTTTCTCTAACTTTTTCTTGTATGAAGATTACTTATTAACGATCGAAACGATCCAAAAATATACTAGTGTAACTCCCTTCTCTCAATACTGAAGCTATAATGAGAAATGGACCTACATTTTAATGTTTATTTATTTATTTATTTATTTATTTATTGTCAATACAACAGGCTATAGCCCAATTACAGTGCTCTAAATTACGTAATGACATGTTCATAACTCTTGATAACGGCATTTCTAAATTTCTTAGGCGACATATTACCTATATCAAATTCATTGTTATTTGAATACATTCTATTATACAAAACTGTTGTCCTCCAGATTGGTGATTTCATCATTATATTAGTTCTTGATTTTTTGCAATAATAGAGACCAATGGTTTTACGTATTTTTAATGAGGGAACATGAACATTCAATAGAGAAACTAAATCAGGACAATCCAAAATATTTTCAGTTATTTAATTGATAATATGAGAACAATAAATCAATCATATGACATATTTGTTCTAGTGTTGGAAGATGAAAGTTCTCAAGAATAGTTTTATAGCTGCAGTAAGTACGATAAATGTGAGTTTCTTTGTAGGTTAGAAATTTCAAAAATTTTGTCTGTATTTTTTAAATTGCTGACAATGTTTTATGTGAGTTGGATTCCAAATAGTAGAAGCATACTTTAACTTTGAGCGAACATATGCATTGTACAAGTCTGTAATGTTGAACAGTTCTTAAATTTCTTTTCACGTTCTAATTAAATGTGGGGTCTGAACCACACTTCTATAAGTATTAGGGAGGATAGCTTGTTTCCCTCTCATTTCCAAGCGTCTTACATTGTGATCTGAAATGGCTATTCTGATTTTGTGTTATTGCTTCCCAGCACTACGAGTTACCAAGAGTTCGCTAGCATACCATTATTTTTTTTTCTTTTTAAGTAGTAGGCCTGTTAATTTGATTAAGTCAAAAGAATATTACCTATAGAAGTACAATTTTCTTATTTCCGGTCTTTTGAAAATGTTCAAACGGTCCATCTGGTAGTTCTGTATTGTAAATAGGAATCACTAAGCGTGAAGGTTTAGCATATTTTGCAAAAATAAAAAAGATATTTTAGCATCAATGCTTATATGTTTGCATTTAATTTTACAATATAGCGGCAAATGTTGGTGAAACTACGATACGATAGTGATGTTAATGATACTATTAATAAAGTGGCTCAAGAAGTAATCCGGAAAATATTGTCTATATGAATAAGCAAACAATGAAGTTTCCGAAATATTGTTGAAAAATAATACCCCCCTAGACGCACCACAAGACTAACAATATTTGCTATTTTATATAGATTTTCGTAATTATCTTCAGAAAAATTAATTTCATATTTTCTATTATTATTATTATTATTATTATTATTATTATTATTATTATTAGTAGTAGTAGTAGTAGTAGTAGTAGTAGTAGTAGTAGTAGTAGTAGTAGTAATAGTAATAGTAGTAGTAGTAGTAGTAGTAGTAGTAGTAGTAGTAGTTGTTGTTGTTGAAGGAGAAGAAGGAAGTAACTTTACAAACATTTTCCCATAACGAACAAGATAGCAGTTAAAACTACTAAAATTATACATGATTTTAAGAACGCAATACTAGTGACACTTTTGTTTGACTATAAGTTATTTAAAAAAAAACTTACGCACAAAATATCATACTTAATCTTGTTATTGGTACAACACAAGAACAGATGTTTGTTAAATGAAGTGGTTGGTTCACACACCCTTTGGTCCTGAAAGATTTCCCTTAATACTAATTTTGTTCGTTGTTTACTTTAACTTAGAGATGCTTTAAATATGAGAAAAAAATAATAAACGGGATATTCTGCACTTGTGGGGACATCGTGCACGAGTAATCTGTAGATGGAGTGTCTCATTGTACTTCAATTGGTTTGTTGCCTAACAATGCGACCGTTGAAGAAAAACCAACTAACTGTTTGGTTTTGTAGACCCTTCACAAACCTTTAATGAATGGCACGAAAGTAAACAGTTACATAATCTCTCAATGCTGAAACCACAAGAAGAGTACAACTAACAACTGGCCTTGACAAGAGTACAAAAAGAAGAAGAAGAAGAAAGAAAAGAAAAAAACATTGAATGAAGGAAAGAAACAGCCAATCACATTACACAACGTCCCTAAGTATTACTTGAATTAGTTTACAGTTTATTTTAAGCCAGGAAGAAATACTTATAATCCAGATAAGTTTGAAAGTGATACGCTGCGGAATTCCTTTTGCACAGCTGGTATACCAGGACTAGTGCTCTCAACGGGTCGGGTCGGGTCGGGTCGGGTCGGGTTGAAGACCAACTCGACCCGACCCGACCCGACCCGACTGACCTGAACCATGATCCGATCTGATTGACCTGATCCGACAACCCGACCCGAGCTGACCCGGTTGACCCGACCCGACAACCTGACCCGAGCTGACCCGACCCGACAACCCGACCCGATCTGACCCGATCCGACAACCCGACCCGAATAGCCTGACCCGACAACCCGCCCCGAGCTGACCCGATCCGAGTCGGGTCGCCCGACCCGTTTGAGAGCACTACCAGGACACAAGTTATTCCCAACGATGGTCTCTGGTTTATTAACGGTACATCCAGTAGTCGAATGATAAAACTAAAAATAAATTACTATCGATATACTCGTATGCATAGAGATGTCTTAGATATTCTTCACTATACTTAATTTAGTTTTAAATATCTACAACAGATATGATTTTCGGCATCCTTATTTACTACCAGTCATATATTGACTTAAATCATCCCAATTCGATCACTGTGTACATCCGTCCCATACTGTGAATATAATATGCACGTGATTCCAACAATTAAATGTAGAGTCTCTGTGGGGAACAGTGTAAGCAATAATGACTTAAATAAAATATTCAGGGTGGTGCATGAAATGTCATACAATTTATGTGCCCCATTACGACCACCTTATTACAATATTAATGTTCTAACACAGAGTTTGAATCCTAATTCCTGGAAAAACCCGTAACATGAAATCAATCACAAGTTTGAATTAGCTATAGTTGAAAGTATCTGAATCAGGTTTTGAAATGGTGAAAAATTTATACCGTTGATTGGGAGTTATGTTTTTTTTTTTTCTCCTTTTTTTCTTTTCAAAAATTATATTATTTTCTGTAAACAAAGAAGAGAGTGATAAAAACTGAAACGTTTTCACTGATTTTCGTATAGATTCCATGCAAACACATAGTTTGAAATAAATGGTTCAGAATAGAAGGAAAAGCACTAGCAACTTGCTTGTATTTAATTTTCAATGTTCGCTTCACTTTCGACTTGACGTCATTTCAAATCAACATGGCAAACTTTTCTGAATTAGGTGGTTCCTGCAAAAAAATCTGCAATGAGTTGTTTACTTTGTTTTTTGTACCGAAATCATCGAAAAAACTTAAAATCGAAATATTTTTGTTGATAGTGTTGATGAATACAACCGCAATAATTTTGTGGTATTATAGTAGAGATAACTTCCTCCTCCAGAACCTACCAGCTTTTCTCCACACTTCACTAAAATCGTATACTTATATTCAGAATTTTTTTCAACATTGGTCACACTCCATACAGCAAGTGTCCCTTCAATGACATGAGAAGTCAAGTTACATTTGTAAATGAAATTAACCATATTTCACTTCTGCTCGTCCTTTACTTAATATGCTATTATTGAAAGACATATACTGTATTTATTCACTATGCCTACCTTCGACGGCACATAATGGGCACGCCTCGTTCTTGAACATACAAGAGTAGCAGCGCTCGTGGCCGCAGGTGTCAATAAGTTTCCTTTTCTTTCCTTTGTCGAAAGGCATGTTGCAACTTGGACAGATTCCGTCAGACTCATAATCTACCATCTTACGGATCATAGCAAGATCTGCAAAGAATACAAAACAAAATCATATAGCTTCTATCTTATACCTTAATCTTATATCTTAACAACAGTTATATTTTAATAGTATAAATAGAAAGAAAAAAGTAGATACTATCCTCATAGACTGTAAGGGCGCAGTATCGTTTTATGATTAAGGAGCTCACCTCTGATAGTAGGTCGAAAAGAATTTATTAGGATCTCAGATTATGTGAGTTATAGTTGACAACATCATGTTCAAGAATTTTCTCGCGGTCTCCCAACTTCTCCAATTTTCTCATTTCACGAGTTCCATGATACACACTCAATTACATCATGCATCTTGTTTTATTTGTAAGAGCAGACCATTTCCATAGGGCATTAAACTTTAAAAAAAAATATGTTTTTAAAAGTGTCTTTATATTAAACAATAATACAGTTTTCTCCATATACAGCCAGACACCTATATCTTGTGTTCCCTTTACGCAATTTTCTAGATCTGTCCTGATTCAAGAATTACGCAGGGGTTACAGAAAAGTTGGTATCATTACGTATATGAGCAGTTGTAGTAAAACAACATGAATTTTTAAACATTTTCTTTCCTGGGTAATTCCTGAACTGTGTGGGAAACCATTGGGGGATTGAAACCTCATTTGTTTACTTTACAAAATTATATTTCGAATAACGTTAGCAACATGGTTTTTGAGAAATCAATGACTAGAAAAAGAATACTATATACTGAATCCCAACTCAAAAGTGTGTATGTTTAAAACACTTTCGATACACCACGTGATCAGAGGTAGCATTTGCTCCTCTTCTCTCGTATATACGCCACTAACTATGGCTACGCAAGAGAAATTGTTCCATCATCCTATACATAAGGAAACATTGCATGAATCTTGAGTAAAGATAATTTCATTTTTCCCCCAATATTCGAGACGAGACCGAAACATTTGAGACTAGTTTTAGTCTCGTTCCGGTATCATATCGGGTATTATACACACTTTGCATCTTTCGTCAGTAACTTCATAAAGAAATGACCAATCGGAATTCAAATTTCGGTGCTGTGTATCCGACCTTCATGAAAACCAAATTAAAATTGCTTTGATTCTTTGCGAAGTTAGTGACAAAAATCATGTAGAGTGTATATCCAGTTTTGTTGCTAACTTTACACCTATACTCTGAGAGCCAATTTATCATACGCTGTGAGCTACAACAAAATAAGAACAATACTTGGGGACTGTATTATGTTTTCACCCCCTAAGTCAGGCAGTTTCTAAATCTTTGTTCTAATCGGCGTATCCTGCTTCATGTTTGAGCCTGAGTTACAAACATTCAAAAGTAACACTAGGTAATCTTGATATTTTTCTTCTAAAAATTGGGCAGGTACTAACGGTCTAACTTCGCAGAATAAGGTTTGCTAACCAAAAGGTTAAAGAAAATATTTTCTCAGTTAAAAGTTAAGTCTCGATTAAGATGTATTTAATGGCCAACTACACTCATCCTGTAAGGCATAGACTTAAATAATAATAATAATAATAATAATAATAATAATAATAATAATAATAATAATAATAATAATAATAATAATAATAATAATAATAATAATAATAATAATACATTTTTATACGTGGGTGGAGTGAAACATAATAGCGGGTTGCCATTTGGCAATCACTGCTCTAAAGCAGTGGTTCACAACCGAGGTGTCGCGAAATTTTAGAATTTAAAAATCATGAAGAATTTAATAATAATTAGTTAAAAATCGAGACAGACTGTACCAATCAACACTTTCCAGCGGTGGCAATAATGCTCAGTACTATATACAGTCATTATAAAAATTAGTTTAACTATTATAATAGATATTTAATAATAATAATAATAATATCAAATAAATATGTCGCATTGTCGTAGATGTCCATTAAAGTGTGTCGTCAGTCAAAAAAGGTTGAGAACCATTGATCTAAAGCAACATTCTTTAGAAAAAAACAACAACGCGTTCTGTCAAACGTTACGAAACACAAGAGAACAAGTATCAATGATTAAAATTGAAGAAAGAAAGAAAAAAAAACTTTACAGAGCATAAATTACATCTGCAGTTTTTAATGATTATATTCTTCCTTATCCCATAATTTGTTCACATTTCAATTCACTAAGAAAAAGAAACAATTTAAACTCTCTTATTGATTCGTACAATGCTGTAATAGATACGAAAAACAACATTATTTTTCGACCATATGTACTGTAATTGTAAATTCCAAGGTCTTTGTGTAAGCATATATTTTCGTACCGAACAACATTGTTTTATTCAGTTATGCCTCACAAAACGATTAATCAGAATAAGAGGATGAGCCCAAGGTCACACGGATCGAAACAAAAAGTAAGTAGAGAAAGGTGCGAGAACCAATTGGCGAAAAGGAATTGAAGATTTAACAGATATCGAAGGGACACGAACAAAAATACGGTCAGGAAGTCAACAGACCAAAAATGGATATCTCTAACAACCAGGATGTTCGTGTTAACATTTCTTTGTATTTTAAATACGCCCATCGCTGCATTAAATAAAAATCATTTCGCGTACTTTCGTAGATTTCGTGTACAGTACTTTCAGAAACAACATCATAACGTTTCCAAATAAAGCTATAACTAAATTACGTCCGCTGATATTACTAAGACGTTTTCCTACTATAGAGGATCTCAGATATTTTAATTTGTTTGGATTTTTTTTTTTCAACGATGACTCTAAATAACACAGGAAAATGAACTTACGTTTGTTCTGTTCATATTGAAAATAACTAAAACTAACCAGTTGCAATCTTCTTCGCGCACTCTTTCGAACATGTCTTTTGTAGTTGTTCGAAACTTTTGCACCAAGAGTTCGACATTTCTCGCCACATTTTCAAGGTATTACGTCATGTATTGGACTATTTAACTGGTTGTAATTAAATCAGGGTTATCAGATCTCCAGGCGTTGCCCGGAGTGCCTGGGATAGAAAGAAATAGCACGGGTTTAAAACCCAACTCAATCTAATATACAAGCTCTAAACTTTCTTTAAAGTAGGGCTGGCCAATTCCGGAATTTTTACTTTCCGGAATCCTGGAAGTAAAATCGGAAAAAAATCCGATGTCGGAAAAATTCCGGAATTCGGAAAAATCAGGAATTCAAAAAATTCCGATTTCGGAAAATTCCTGAATTTTTCCGACCGGATTTTTTCCGAAATCCGGAAAGTGAAATTCCCGATTCCGGAAAATTTTGGCCATCCCTACTTTAAAGAGTTTCCTCGTATTGACTCGCGCACCATACTGCTGCAAGGTTGTGTATTTGAGAAAACGGAGAATACTACAAGAACTCATCTTAAGTCATACAACACTACTATACGTACACTCATGTCCAAAATGATTGTCGCATATCTATCATTGTCTTCTTGTAAGAATATAATTTGATAATGATTTTGCAGGGTACTTTTAATACTGATACTATGTGTATAATCAGGAAATGTTTATTTGTGGTAAATTTTGTAGAAAAAGAATTATAAATTCGAAAATTAGAATGAGTAAAATAAAATGTTGCTAATTAGACAAGAAAGTTCTATTTTCGTTTTATTGTTCTTATTTACTGCTCTTTTGACATGAAATTTACCACATACATGTCTTTGCCAATTATACACATACTAACATCATAAGAAATACCGGGCGAATTCGTTATCAAATTATATTCTTACATCAACATATTTATAGACATGTGACAATAATTTTGGACATGAGTGTATATACATGCATACGCAGTTGCGTATTTTTAGGCGTCGCTTCTCCCAACTGATTTCTATGGAAGTAATTTTTTCTATGATTATTCATCTAGTACTCCAGATTTGATTTTATTTCTTTTCTAAGCCTCATCACCCATTACCGACATCACCGTTGTTGAGATACGGCGAATCACTTAGAAAACGACGACGAAGAAGAACCGAAATGTATATATTTCGGGGCGGAATGGATCTCCTCTTCAAATACAAACAAACCTATATTGAATTTCTCAAGATTGCCTTAGTTATGCTTAAATAAATGGAAAATTTGATATCAATTTTGTTATTTAGTTACTGTAAGGTTAATATATTCTAATCTTTGCTCAACAAAACAATGAGGAAGAGAAGCATGCAGAACCTTCGATGCTTCCGGGAATATTTTGCTCAAATTAAAATGAGGAAAAAACAAATCCACCAATCAAGCTTTAATGTTACCACACGTTAAATGTCAAGTGCAATAAGTAATAATAATAATAAAAAGTAATTGGCATTAATTGGCTATCAACATTTGTCTACAGAAAAGGAAGAAGAAGAAGAAGAAAGCGTTACTTTCATTGAGAAAGACAGGCAAGCTACAGCTAACAAAACCATTCTTTTCTATATTGCTTATACATATATAAAAGACCACAGCCTATTACGCGTGGGCAAATGAACCCGCCTCTAAATAACCTTCTGGAGAAAACTGAATGAAATTCTCGCTCGCCTGTCATGGAATGTCATCGGCCTTGTCAAGTTTACACATACATAGATATACACAACACATACAGACAGACAGACTTCAGCGCGCGTGTGTGTGTGGATGTGTGAGTATGTGTGCGCACCTTTTTTCTGTTGTCTTGAGGTCCACCAATCCAACCTCGCCCAAAAGAAAAAAGAACCACGTGATATTCACCAATATCCGGTGAGCAAAAATATAATAATGATTGTCTTAAAAGATTTTTTTTTTTTTTTTTTGTCTTCATGATTTCTTTCCTCATGGGAGGAGTTTTTTTTTCCTTCTTCTCGTTGGTGCAGTCAAATCAGGTTACACCCTTTTACCACCACCTGACGCTATGCCAACAGACTCTCTCTGCCTCTGCTTCATATGTGTGATCGTATGTGAATGTGTATGTGTGTGTGTGCACAAGGTCATCTCTTAAGACATCATCACACGAACAGCTTCCCACATGGTAGCTGCGGCAAAAGATGTCAAGCCCATCTGCTCCATTCAGTGATACAGACTCTGAACAAAAGTTCGTGTGACACAATCTTCCTCAATGATAGACCGGAAGGAAATCGTTGAAAACTATTGTAATTGATTCTGATTCAGATTATATTTTCATCATATTTGTAAAATATAAATAAATAAATAAGCATCTAATACAATAATTGATTAGCGCGCTTAATTGACTAACCTTCTCGCCTTCAAAGGGGAAACCCAAGTTCTTTTGGCGGTGAGAGTACATCATGGACGTCTCTGCATGCAAAAATTGAGGGGGAACGACTAGAGCAACGTATGATTTTCTGTTACTTCCGGATTTAATAAAAGGATTAGAGTGGAGATGGAACATATTCTTGGAACGCTTAATCGATTGCAGAAATTTGTTTCTCACTATTCGTTGCCGTTTTCACTGCATAACAATCGCCGTTAAAACTGGAAGTGGTTAATTTCTACCACTCCCAGTTTGAATATCGGTTAAAAGAGAAGATGGTACCTAATCTTAAAACGCTAAATCGACTCCGTAAAACCGCTTCTCGTTATCTCTTAGCGTCTCTGCTTTACGTAGATCAATACTGAAACTGCAAGTCACAGCGGATTTTTATGATTTCCGTTTTCACTAGAAACTTAAGAACAGAAATGAAATATTACTGAGAGGTTTAACCCATTTCACGAAACCGCTTCTACTCTATCTATTACCGATTTTATTCCATAGCAATTGATGATAAAACCAGAAGTGGTTAATTTCTACCACTCCCAGTTTGAATATCGGTTAAAAGAGAAGATGGTGCCTAATCTTAAAACGCTAAATCGACTCCGTAAAACTGCTTCTCGTTATCTCTTAGCGTTTCAGCTTAGATCAATACTGAAACTGGAAGTCACAGCGGATTTCTATGATTTCCGTTTTCACTAGAAACTTAAGAACAGAAATGAAATGTTACTGAGAGGTTTAACCCATTTCACGAAACCGCTTCTACTCTATCTATTACCGATTTTATTCCATAGCAATTGACGATAAAACCAGAAGTGGTTAATTTCTACCACTCCCAGTTTGAATATCGGTTAAAAGAGAAGATGGTACCTAATCTTAAAACGCTAAATCGACTCCGTAAAACTGCTTCTCGTTATCTCTTAGCGTTTCAGCTTAGATCAATACTGAAACTGGAAGTCACAGCGGATTTCTATGATTTCCGTTTTCACTAGAAACTTAAGAACAGAAATGAAATGTTACTGAGAGGTTTAACCCATTTCACGAAACCGCTTCTACTCTATCTATTACCGATTTTATTCCATAGCAATTGATGATAAAACCAGAAGTGGTTAATTTCTACCACTCCCAGTTTGAATATCGGTTAAAAGAGAAGATGGTGCCTAATCTTAAAACGCTAAATCGACTCCGTAAAACTGCTTCTCGTTATCTCTTAGCGTTTCAGCTTAGATCAATACTGAAACTGGAAGTCACAGCGGATTTCTATGATTTCCGTTTTCACTAGAAACTTAAGAACAGAAATGAAATGTTACTGAGAGGTTTAACCCATTTCACGAAACCGCTTCTACTCTATCTATTACCGATTTTATTCCATAGCAATTGATGATAAAACCAGAAGTGGTTAATTTCTACCACTCCCATTTTGAATATCGGTTAAAAGAAAAGATGGTGCCTAATCTTAAAACGCTAAATCGACTCCGTAAAACTGCTTCTCGTTATCTCTTAGCGTTTCAGCTTAGATCAATACTGAAACTGGAAGTCACAGCGGATTTCTATGAGTTCCGTTTTCACTAGAAACTTAAGAACACAAAGGAAATATTACTGAGAGGTTTAACCCATTTAACGAAACCGCTTCTGCTATATCTATTACCAATTTTATTCCATAGCGATTGATGATAAAACCATATGTGGTTGATTTGTGTTACTTCCGTTTCGAGTAGAGTAATTAGAATAGAGATGGAATATATTATTGGGACGCTTAATTAATTAGAGAAAATCGATTCTCGCTATCTATTCCGGTTTTTGATTCTAAGGCGATCAACGTTCAAACTGGAGGTGGTTGATTTCTGTCTCCTCTGATTTGAATAGAAAGTTTTGAGAGACAATAGTACCTGTTGTTAGAACGCTACATCGATTCAAAAAATGCTTCTCGCTATTTGTCATCGTTTTGGCTCTATGTAAATCAATATTGAAACCGTGAGTTGTAGAATGGATTTCTATCAAGTTTGGTTTTAGTAAAAAAAAAAAAAAATTAAAGATGGTGATGTATTCTTGAGATGATTAGACGATTACAGAAAACAGCATCCCTCTATCTGCTACCGTCCTTGCCCTATAGTGAACAACGTTAAAATCGGAAATAATTAATTGCTACAATTTCAAGTTTGAATATCGGTTAAAAAAAAAAAAAAAACTCCTTTCTTTCGATCCTCTACATTTCCAGCAAATTTAGTGATGATTAGTCAAGTAGTTCTTGATATTTTTGTGTCTCCCGGGTGGACGTACAGGGTAGATATACTGTACAAAGCAGCTTTGAGAATCCGAACTCCTTACAAATGACTCGAATAAGTTTAACAACACTCATATTATATATAATGTTAACAAGTAACAGTGTCATAGTGAAAGAATATGATTGGTCACAATGAATGCAACGTGAAAATTGAAGTTTGAAATTTTGCATTTCCCCTCACCCTCCATTCCTCTCTCAAAGCATTTTCCCTTAAATTAAATGAAGTAGGCCTATACTTTAAGAGGATGAATATTTGATAATAATATGTAAGTCTTTAAATTCGTTGAATAATAATAAAAAAATCGTTTAGTTTGATGTTAGCGTTGTATTCCACGGACAAATTAATACTTTGTATTTGCATCCTGAGCATTATACTAACCTGCTAATCTCAACAGGTATCTAGCGGATAGTCTATCAACCAAGGATAATGCCCATAATTACTCCCATAGAAATACATGGGGAACCGATTTTTGATTGTCCATATCTTGATCTTTTGACTCCTTACATCCTGGTCAACACTGATGTGATTCATCAAATAGTTGTTGAGATTTTGTGTCTCCCGGGAGGACACACGGACGGACAGAGTCAATATTTAAAGGATCTTTTTTTATAAAGCAAATTTCTTAAAAATTGGAGGGAAGCATTACTGAAAATAGTTTGAAAAAGAAAAAGAAGCTGACTATTCGAAAAGGAATTTCTTCGAAAAGGAATTTATATATAATCGAGATGAGGCAGAAAACGTTAGAAGATAAAGACAGCGGGGAATAAATGAAATTGTAACTAACGTAATACTATGAAAAGGAACAATTCTTATGTCGAAACAAAAAGGCTGTACCTCAGGATCAAACGATTTGCTAATAACGCAGAAAATGCATAGTAAAGATGACGATGAGTGTGTCCACATACGTATGAATGTGTGAATATATGGACATTCGAGCAACTATAGGTCACTTGTTAGTGTATGATCACCATAATCAGGAGTTTACACATGGTTAGTGGGTTCAGTTTAACAATCTTTTCAGCACTGAGGATATCAAACATTTACCGGTACCTCTAGTATAGCTTAACGTAGGATTCGAAGCATGAGTTCTTACCGCCAATCCTGCGCCGAAGTAGCGTACGCTAACCATGTACCAAGAAAGAAATTCTAGTTCAGATTCTATGGCCGACCACTTTGTTTTTCCTAGGGTCCTTCTCAGTCTCACCAGTCGAATACCAGGATAGTACATTTCATATATAGATTCTAGTTGATTTCCTTCCAAACTACTTTTTTCTTTCTGTCAATATTGTTAAATGTTTCAGTTTAAAATGTTCTTGTGATTGTATATGAAATCCCGTTTAAAAAGAGAATAATCTCAATGGATGTAAGGTATAATAGTCTATTAATGTGACTTCGCTCATGTTGGTACTATAATCAACCCCTTTATATGATAATTATAGTGGGTGTAAAGAAGCCACTCATCAAAAGATGATGCAAGTTTTCCCGTATCTTTCTAAAGCTTCTGTGGAAAAGCTAGAATACTCAGAATAATGATGTCAAACTCATATGACTAATATTGAAACCTTTTTAACACACACTGAATTAATATAGGAAAGTTTGTATATATATATATATATATATATATATATATATATATATATATATATATATATGTGTGTGTGTGTGTGTGTGTGTGTGTGTGTGTGTGTTTGTGTGTGTGTATGGTTCAATCACTTAAGGTGGATCACTAGGTGTTCTCGGTGCTATGCTAAACACTGCTTGAATAGTGTTGCGTTACCAGATACTGTCAATAAAAGAAGTAATCATGGAATTCTGCTTGAACACTTACTGGTGAAATTAGTTTTCGACTCTTACCGCAATTCATAGCTGAGCTCCGCTTCTCGAACTGCAACGCTAGACTCCAGGAATTTTCTTATTATGACTACCACAGTAAACGTACAAATTTAGCAACAACGCATTATGGTGTTCTATGCAAATTTCTTCTCAAAATCTATTTCCTTAAATGTAAATTAATATTTAAATAAAATGTGAAATATAACACGAATAACGGTCAAACAATATATCTATTTCGTAATAAGATCGTTACTTTAAAATACTTTACATATACAAATAAACATTTCATAAAACTGAGCAGTTCTCGTAAGATTTAACAGCAAGTGCCATCTTGTGTGCTCATTGAAAAACAAATCAAATATTTTCTTTTATTTGTTACATTTTTCGATATCAGACGACACAACCAAATGAATCGGTGTCCTGTGTTGTAGCTGAAACATAACTCTATCTTATAGTGAAATATTTATAATACGTAACGTTTCATTGCGCAGTAGTTAAGGAAACGAGCTAAAATATGTACTGACTTCCAGATGGTGATCCATCTTAACAGAAACAATTAAAGTGTTAGAGATTATAATAGGTTCAAGACAGAAGTAAGAAAAAATCTATTGAATGGTACATTTTATTCTGTCAATGACTTTTTTAGCGAAGAATACAAACAACATTTCTGAAGCAAGTATTACGTCTTACATTATGCAAAGGCATTAATGTAAATAGTATAGCTACATGTATATTATAATCGATTAAATTTGATATATGCTGTAATCGATTAACTTAGCTGTAAACATAATATGGACTAATCAGGTTAATGTGTTCTGACATGTTCTATACTAAGACGAAATTTGCATACGTATTTGGTACACTGAACGCAATAAATACAACATAATACACAGAATAATTCTTGCACTTTTTGTACCTTTTGTTTTATTGATTGTTATGAAACTGTTTTATGTCTCAGCAGGGTTGAAAAAAAACATGTTTTTTTTAAAAAAATCATAAAAAAACGTTTTTTATGTTTAAAACATGTTTTTTTTGTTTAAAACGTTTTTAACGTTTAAAACAAAGTACTTTGTTTTAAACAAGAAAAAAACATGTTTAAAACGTTTATTTTGTTTAAAACAATAATCTACATAAGCATATATATTCAGGGTTGAAAAAAAACATGTTTTTTTTTAAAAAATCATAAAAAACGTTTTTTATGTTTAAAACATGTTTTTTTTTGTTTAAAACGTTTTTAACGTTTAAAACAAAGTACTTTGTTTTAAACAAGAAAAAAACATGTTTAAAACGTTTATTTTGTTTAAAACAATAATCTACATAAGCATATATATTACATTTTTACACTCTTAGGTACTGCTTGCCATCTATATTCAACCGCTAGATCAAATTTCGGGAACTTCCCTAATCTCGATCCGCCCAAATGTTCAATTCCGGAGAAAAAATCGGGATTTTCCCGATCTCCGTTCACAGAATATGTAGTTTAGTTTCTTTGTGTTACGTTCTACTGGTCGTCTGCATTCTTCATCTTCAAACTCCCATTGACGCAACTGCTGTGTCAGGGCTTTAAACCTCAATGGCTCAGTCTTAAACCTCAAATTAAGGCTGGAAGATGGTTTTGGTACTAATTTATTCCTCAAAGATGCAACTTTCCTGGTGTGCATTTTATGTATGTGGGAAAAGGGTAAATATCGTGTTTTTTTTTTTTTTTTGTTTTGTTTTCAACAGTTTTTTGGGGGCCGTTCCCCCTCTTGGGGGATAGATTCATAAAAATTGTTACATGAAGCAATGAAGTAGGTTACTACATGGTAATATCGTGTTTTTGTACCAGGGTTGGCTGGTTTAAACCAAAAAACGAAAAATGTTCCTAAAAGTGTAAGTGTTTGTAAAATCTTGATGAACACACGTTTGTGGGTTATTCGTTTTATATTCAGACCTAAATTCCCCATTCATTACTCAAAAAGATTATACTGCATAAGCAACTTTATATATATATATATATATATATATATATATATATATATATATATATATATATATATATATATATATATATATATATATATATATATACAGGGTGGGCCATTTTAATTAATCCACGGAAATATCTGAAAAATGATAAAACATAGAAGAAATGTTTGAAGTACACGTTATATATTGCTAAGAGGGAAAACCATTTCCGCCAAAAGTACCCCTCCCCACCCCCCGGAAATGGGGGTAACGGGGGGTAACTTTGAAATGTCAAATGGGAACATGGGTCGAGTAATATCTCGTTAGAAAGGACTTGGAAAACTTAGTAACGCTTTACCAAATTTTTTTTCATATGAAGCACCAGTTTCAAAATGGCCGCCATGATATAGTTCGGAAACTCCAGTAGCCGTAGTATGAAAACCATGGGAGGTAAATGAATGGAACAAAATTGAAATACGTAAATATCATAGGGCATATCGAATGATGTGACCCCTGCGATCCCAGCGGCTTCCCTGAAGGGATCTTGTGAGCTAACTTCAAAATTTCAATGTCCGACCGGACAACGGTTCGGGCGTACGCTTGACCTACCCAATGCTGTTTGGAAGGCAGACTTCAGGGATAGAGAATTAGTGCACTCAGTTAATTCGGATGGCCACAGTCAAGGGCGCCCATAAGGGGGCAAGGGGGCTCTCGCCCCCCTAGAGGAAATTGTGCTTCGGAATATCGAAAACTCAATAGAATTTTTAGAATAGCTACAGCAAAATTTGAACTATATTTGAAATGTCGCTTTTTCTTGCCTCCCTTGGAAACCACAACATGGGCGCCCTTGGCCACAGTTACATTTTGATTAACTATTAGCACTCATGTCATATTGTGAGCTTGAGGGACGAAACAGTGTGTACGTATATCCCCGAAATGCTTTCCGAATAACCAGCACGCATTGCATAAAAGTTTCTGTGGCGACGGAGATTAGCAAATTCACACGTTTGTAAGTTCCAGCAACTGCATTATTCGACAACTTCTTTCGTATAACGTTCCTTCTACTTTCGCATCAAATTATACTTAGCCATATAGATATGCGTTACCATTCAAATAAAATTTCACCTTTTTTTAGTCACTACAGCGTCATCCTTACAAACAAATGTTTCAACCATACCATACCTATTTGTAAGGAAGCCTTAATTTGCGAATTAAAGTAGAGTTCTCATTTGAACCTTCACTGTTACTTTCCACCCCACTCACATACAGAGCACAGGAAAAGATTATTTTGCAGGACTTGGGATATCTCTCTATACATTATGGCAATTTTACTCTAACATTTTTATCTCTGTTGTATCATTCTCGAGCCTTGGAACGCCTCCGTGGTTTTCCTATTTAATTTTCGTTATTTTCATTTATCTCTACCCGTATTCATACTATGGGCACTAGACGTTTTCTTAGACACATTCACCATGTCTTGGCGATCATTTTGAAAACGGTGTCTCATGTCGAAAATATTCTTACAGAAGCTGTTTGATATTCATTTGTCTATGTAACATGATGTTACTCGCTTCAAGTTGCTATTTGAAATTTTCAAGTTGGCCCCAGATACCTTTCAGTGGAGTCACCCCGACAACACCTCTCGATGTGCCTTACGTCAGTTACCTACTCCAGTTTTTCTTCTGTTGATTTATCTCCAATCGCTTTCATACTACGGATACTAAACCTTTTCTCTGACACTGATACTATGTTTCGGAGGCCTTTTGAGAACACTGCCATTTCACCTCAATCGTTTTCTCCTGCAAGATGTTTGATTTTGCAAGATTTATCGAACGAGGTACCACTCGACGCATGTTACTATTTGAAATCTTGAAGTTAGCCCCCAAGACCCCTTCAGGGAGGCCACTGGGATCACAGGGACCACACCATTCGATATGCCCTATGATATTTACGTATTTCAATTTTGTTCCATTCAATTACCTCCCATGGTTTTCATACTACGGCTACTGGAGTTTCCGAACTATATCATGGCGGCCATTTTGAAACTGGTGCTCCATATGAAAAACATGTTGGTACAGCGTTACTTAGTTTTCCAAGACCTTTCGAACGAGGTGTTACTCGACCCATGTTCCCATTTGACATTTCAAAGTTACCCCCCGTTACCCCCATTTCCGGGGGGTGGGGAGGGGTACTTTTGGCGGAAATGGTTTTCCCCCTTAGCAATATATAACGTTTACTTCAAACATTTCTTCTATGTTTTATCATTTTTCAGATATTTCTGTGGATTAATTAAAATGGCCCACCCTGTATATATATATATATATATATATATATATATATATATATATATATATATATATATATATATATATATATATAAGTTTATAAATGTTTGTTTTGTGATTTTTTTTGTAGTTGTTATTATTGTTTTTATTTAATTGCAATCAAAGAAAAATTCTAAATATTGTTTCGTTTTAATGTTTACTATTGATAAAATACATCGAAATGCCGTACTTTTTGTGTGTGGGGGAGGGGGGTCGGACCCCACGAGAGACATTTAGTGAAATGAGAAGTGTCTTTGGTATTTATTTATGTATAAATGAGTCTGAGCCAAAGTGGACTCAAATAATTCGTATCTTTATTCACTTTTCTTACTAATATGCAAATTAAGTCGTTGTATTTCTTTAATTTGGACCAATAAAAGTTGCTGTTAACTAACTCGAACTAAATTAGTTCTTCTGTACTCCGTAGTACTTTGAAATTGTCCATATGTAATTCTGTATAATGCTTTCACTTGTGCAACTGTTTATCTTTTTGTTCTTCTGAAATGACTCTTGACAGTTATATTAAGAAGCATGTAAAGATCAGTACAACGTATTTTTATCAGGATTCCTTCGTGAGTGAGTCGGCAGACGTATCGCATTTGTGGCCAATTAGTCCTGGTTCCGAGTTCAAATGGAGGACAATTTCTCTCGGATGTAACTCGAGAAACGATTTTTATTCCGCTTTAAGCTTATGTGATCCCTTCCAGCATAACCCGGTAGTTGCATAATAACATCAAGGCGAAACAAACTTATTTCTGTCCAAATATGATATGAATATATAGAGCAAATTATTTAAACCAAAAGAACCTGGTTTAAACCAAAAAAAACGTTTTTTTTTTTTTGTTTGTTCAATAAAATCCATGGTTTTTGACAACCCTGATTTGTACTTCTTGCTTATTATGGGGAGCAGGGAGGGGACAAAGTTAGCCAATTTTTGGAGTTTCAGTTTTTTGACGTAAATTACATTTATTTTTACAACAAACATCAATAGCTCAGTCCTTAATTAAGCTAGAAAGGTGATTTGGTACCAAAGTATTTTTGAGAGATAAAGCTTTCCGTCACTTGCATTTTATGTATATACGGGGTACGTATGTACGGCCGAGAGAGGGAGGATGATTTTTTTTTTTTCATCAATTTTTTTTCATCAGGTTTTGGCGGGTATTCTTCCCCTCTGTGTGGTACATCCATAAAAATTGGTATGTGAAGCAATGAAGTAGTCCCCTACATGATAGTAACCTGTATGTGTACTTGTTGTTTATAGAGGAAGAGGGGGTCAAATTTGGTTAATTTACATTTATTTTCGGGACGGTCCCGTATAACACAAGATATATTTCACTGAAGTGGTCTAGAAGCATAATTCTTGTTCGTATACATGATGTGTGCAGCAAAAATGATTTGCATATGGACGTGGTACTATAGTGGGGGAGGGGAGAGAATGTCTAATTCAATGAATGTTTTTCTGCGCATATTTTTTTTAAAAATATTTCCTACATAAAACGAATTCATTACGCAATGGCAGCAATGGCTACCATTTCTTATATTATTGTCACAAGTATGTGGCCTACACATTAGCATCATTTTGTCAGCGCAGGTAACTGCAAGGGTTGCCAGGGCCCCGCAAAGTCAATATTTTCATATTTTTAATGATTTTTTATGTCTGTTCTTTTTCTACGAATACGGCGGGAATTTGACGCATATTATCTCGTTGGAAGTTGTGGTCTATAAGCTTTTCAATGGTGTATATCTCATGAAATGTTCAAATACTTCACTTGAACTTCTGTTGGTTTAGTTATAAGCACACTGATGTGCAGAATTTCGTTCAGTAATTGCTGTTATAATAAGAATATAACTCTGCTTGTAATTTACTCCATGCACAAACCCTGCGGAGGATGGGTTGTTTGTTAGAAAATTAAATTAGCTTCTTCAATCTGATATTTTAGTTGTTTTAAACATGTCCAACCAGCATCGAAAAAAAAACACGTTTAAAACAATTTGTTTAAAACGTTTAAAACAAACTGAATAAAACAACAGCCCTCGTTTTAAACATGTTTTAAACACTTGTTTTAAACATTTTGTTTTAAACATATCAACCCTGTGTCTCAGAAAAACCTGCTTCCATTGAATTTGAATAATACACGAATAAAATAAACTCTTAAATAATGAGAAACAAATTAAAGAAAGAAAAAACTGTACGAATAACCATTTGAGTATTGATTCTCTTTGATTGAAACAGAGGAATAAGATCGGAGATGGAACCTGAATACGCTGAATTCCTATGAAAAAAAAATATATCTCTCGCTACCTAGTACCGCTTTTGTTCTGAAGGGATCAGAATGAAATCGGAAGCTGTAGATTTCTTCCACTTCCGCTTTCAGTATAGGTATATGGGTGAGGACAGAACCTGAACTTGGAACGTTGAATCCATTATATATTTGGGTTTCTTCCACTTTCGGTTTGCATACAGGGTTAAGAATTCTCATTATCTTTTCCCGTTTCGCTCTGATACCCGTCAAAAGTTGGATGGACATAGCTGTTCTGTAAAATTTCCCATACTTCTGTATAGCATAGTTTGGAAGTCTAAAATAAGTTCTTTTTTTATTAGATAATTTGAAAGTCCTTTTAAAGAAACGACACTTTTTTCAAATGAAAACAATATTTTATTCATCTGATTAAAATTTTGTCCACTCTAATACGTGCTAAATCTTGAAGTCGATGAAACTAAGTACAGTCCAATACTTTCGTGAAATCGAATAGTGCTTACCAGCTCCCGCCAACTTTCACACTTGTTTCTTAATATTGCACAAATCAAACATAGGTCTATTATCTTTATGATATCTCTCCATAATTATCAGTCATCGTCACACACAAATGTTCTGCCACCGTTGGCAAGTACCTTAGAGTAATTTGAGAAGCTTTCTGCAACTGCGGTTCTCTGTTAATTGCTTCGTCTTGACGTAGAAGTTATCCATTTTAATAACACCGTAGTCTTTTTCTCCCACTCCCTCTTTTTCCTTCTGTCTTCAATTATATTTCCCCAAAATACGTTCTCCTCTCGATGTTCTCACCAATTTCTTTCTAGTCGTGTTTAATTACTTCGTATCAGTTGTATCCCTTGAGGAAAGTAGAGCTCTTGTAAAAACTTAATTAGCTAAAAATTAAGGGAAAAAATTTACCTCCTAAATTTGTAGGTCTTGTATACAGCTTTCTGAAGCTTTCTTCTGGGGTGTTTACACTTGGTCGATTTAGTCGCACGACTAAATCGACTCGCTGCATTTGCCACTAAATCGAAGCAACTAGGCCGAATCAGATCAATGGATGTGTTCAATTATTTCAACCACAGAAAATAGAACGTCTTTCAATTCAGTTGCCAGTCGATTAGTCGTCTTCGATCAACAAGCGATTAAGTTGAAGTCCCGTTTACACGGTCGATTAAGTTGAAAGTGACGTCAATTCAACTGAATCGAACGCAAATCGACTAAGTGTAAACGCCCCATTCCTTTAGCTTACAGGGATAAAATTTAAAGTTGTACTGATGTGGCTTCCTTCAAGGGGCGTTACTGCCTACTATACTGTTCTCTATCGTATTATTTTTATGGTTTTATCATCAGTTTTCTGTTCAATCGAACTAATTTTCTCCATTCTTCCCTCTATAAGTCTACTATTCATCTTTCGATGAAGTGAATACTTTCAAATATCTAGGATCAATATTAACAGACCAAAATCATATCCACGAAGAAATTAAATATCGAATAAAAGCAGGGAATTCGTGTTATTATTCAGTTCAAAATCTTGTGTTGTCGCGAATTTTGTCAAGGAATTTGAAGCTTAAAATATACAAAACGATAATCATGCCTGTTGTTCTGTATGGCTGCGAAACATGGTCGTTCACTCTGAAGGAAAAACGTAGACTAAATATATTTCAGAACAAAATCCTGAGACGAATATTTGGATCCAAGAGGAATGGGAATGGAGAATTGCAAAAACTTTATAAGAAGGAACTACATAATTTATACGATTTACCGAATATTGTTAGGGTCATCAAATCTAGAGGACTCAGAGTACAAAGTAGAAAGTGGATCCAGTTGGCTAAAGATAGAAGTCAATGGGGAGCTTTTGTGAACGTGTCATTGAACCTCTGGGTTCCACAGGCCATAGAACCGGGTTAGTTAGTAATTAATACCATTCATTGCTTTTGAGTAGAATCCATGGTTTTGTCCCGTAGAGGTGTTGAAGTGTCTAATTTCTATGCTTGCCACTGAAATTGAGGAATAATATCATTATATAGCTACCTCGGTGCTGTCAATGGGCGTTAAGAGTATTCAGTACTTACGTCGTTCTTCTTCTTTTTCTTCTTTTTTTTTTATCTAAGCTCATTGATTTATATGGGCTTCTTTTGCGGTACTTTAATGGTTTGAATTTGCTGGTTCCTCCTTCTCCAAGTCCAGTTAAATGTTTCTTGTTTCGTCAAAAAAAAAGTTGTATATAAATTTAATACTACTTAAATCAAATTCGTTTTTTAACTGTTAAAATTATATATATATATATATATATATATATATATATATATATATATATATATATATATATATATATATATATATATATATATATATATATATATATATATCACTAAATTTAATTTTCACAAAGAGAGGAGCATTTAAATAGATTGAAGAAGTAATCAAACTATTAAGATATTTGTTCATTTCAAAGAAAGAAAAATTGCTTCCATGTATAAATAAATAGGTTGCGGAACAAATATGATGCGCATAGGGATGGCCAATTCCGAAATCCGGAAAACTTCTGGAATTTAGAAAATTCCAGATTTCGGAAAAATTCCTGCAAATTTTGGCCATTGCTATGGCGCAGGTATTCCACACTTATAATTCCACTCAATCGATTAACTAAGTTCCCTCGTGGTTAACGTACGCGCCCTTGGCGTGAGAGATCCGAGTTCGATTCCTGGTAGGAGTTCGTGTAGTCCGAATCCCACGTTAAGCCGTAGGTCCACGTTTCATATAGCCTCGCTGCTGAAAGGAACGCAAAACTGAAAATCAAATGAAATCAATCAATCAATTCTTACTTATAGTGTTCACTACAGAAATTCACAACACCATATAGCGTAGAATGGTCAATAGTTGAATAATTATTAACAAAGCCCATCACTAGGGTTGAAATATTTAAGGGGTGCCGCCAAACTTTTAAAAAAAAAAAAATCCATTTATCTCTTTTGAGCAAGCCAGTCACAAAGCTTTTTTGCTACTTGCTCTTGGATTTAACCTAAGCTTTACCAATTATTTTTGATCTCATTATGTGGCCACACTGATCCATGGGTTTTCACTTCACCAGCCCAGGCGCAGGCAGAGACTTTCCTGTGTGCGTGCCTTACATATAAATCTAGCAATACAGGATGGAAACCATTAACTAAAACATTGCATACGACGGTCTACCATACGTCAAGATCATAGAATCAGTATGCAGAGTGTTTCTACCCGTTTTGCTATCAACACCATCGGCGAGATGGAAATCTTACATCATCTTTATTTGACATTTCCACAGTAACACATAGGGAGAAAAGGACTCTATATAGAATATTACGCTCTCGTTACTGAATGAGTAATATGTATGCACCAACAAATACCATTTTAAAAGAGAGCTTCTGTTCCATTAAACGATTTGTTTTCTCTTTTAACTGAACACCTGGCGAAATAAACACCTTCCTTTTCTTCACTTCATCAGTAAGAGTTTTTACCATGTTTAATCAAATCAAATATGTTCCAACTCTACATTACCAATGTACGTCTTAACTGTAACCATATATTACTTGAAGGTAGACATTCATTACTATTACGTGTTATCCAGACAACTGAAAAATGTGACTTCTGCTGTGTTGGTGTGTTGCTATTCAACTGAAACTACTAAATAATAATAATAATAATAATAATAATAATAATAATAATAATAATAATAATAATAATAATAATAATAATAATAATAATAATAAAGATCCACAGTTATTACCAGATGAACCGAAGAAGTTCACGATATGTAACAGTGTCCATATACAGTATCCATTACAGTTCTTCGACAAAGTATGAGCAGAAAGCTTTCTAATAACCAGACATGGCAGATGTCTATTTTATATGGATAAACGAATAGAGAAGGTAAAATCATATTCACAAGAATATTTTAATTACGAGCTTTAACAGTATTTTGTAGTTTGCTATCTTTATCTTTTAATAGGGGGGGGGGGGGTGAATGTCCTTTTTAAAATGTTTTGCCAATATTTTAGTCTACTACAATGTGTTTTGTATAGTACGGTATATTATTCTAGTAAGGCACTCACGTAACCTGGATTTCACTAGCTTGTAGGTCCATGTCGAATGCTGGCCCGATGCTGAAAAATGACATTTTATACAAGAGACCATGGACGTACGTACGAATTTATTTCGGGTGATCCAACTTAAGTATGAAGATAAAAATCATCCCTAAAATTAGACTAATTTTTAGAGAAAAGTAGAGATTTTGGTAAGTCCGCACCCCCAGTATTCACCCTCTGCTTACGTCCCTGCATGAGACAAACACATTTTGGGTCACTAGCACAAATTGATATATTAGGCAACATATTGTGGCTTTTAAATTTGGAGTCCAATATATGTGAGCTTATGATCGTCAATATCATATCCATGAAATATCAGTTCTACCGTTTTTCTTACCATACATGTTAATTATTGTTATTTTCCTTTTCACTATAATTTATTGCAATATCCTTCACCCTACAGGCAGAACCGTACTGACAAAATGTCTTCCGTGACTAGAAATAATTTATACTATTCAGTATCTACGTGTACCTACTTTCAACATTTTCTTCTACGACTTCCCTCTAAATCAACACATAATAATAGGATAAAAGAATACATATGTTCATCATAAACCATAGAATAAATTGTGTAAGAATCTAGGGTGTCACCAGATAGAAGTAGGGAAAATTAAAGAATTAGTTATTTTGCAGAACTTAATACTTCAGTCACGGCGGACGCTCAGCTCGTTAGCCCCTTGCCACAGTTCCACAACAGGACATCACTCTGGACTCAAAACTTAATTTCATTTCATTTCTAATCACGACCACAATAACAGCAGTCAAAAGAAACTTGATATGAAGAACCGTCATAACGACATTGGAAGAATAACCAAGTCTATTTGTCAAATAAGGAAGTAATATTTCAAAGCAATGTCTTCTTCTGTCATATACACTTGGCTCCGATGTTTTAAGTCATCATATGATACCATAAATAATAATTCATTAATCCAGATAGATAATTAATGAACTCAATTGAAAGAATGTTGACTAAAATCCTACCACGTTACATGGTTCATTACAAAACAGTGCGCAACTTAACTAAAATTGTTTCTAAGTACTTACTGTTTAAATGATAACACTATTTTCTGATTGGAGCTAATCCAATATACGTGTTCAGTCTTCGAGAAGAACGGCTTCTGCTTGAAAGTTCCGTCGCGAAGCAACTTAACTACAATGTGATGCAATCTATTGCAACAAAAATGCAAGGGATTTTCTTTGCCAAAATTGTTGAACTTACATTTTAGAGTCTGATTCTCTACTCAATTAGTAATTGTTAGAAAATTAGAGTAACATAAACGCCGAAAATAAAATTAGAGTATAAGTCCAAACTGGATAATATAACGTCAAACGCGTTTCTAATTTAGATCATTATGAATATTAAAATCGAATCAAATGTAAAGGTACACTCATGTCCAAAATGACTGTCAAATATCTATAACTGTCTTTTTGTAAGAATATAATTTGATGATTTTGCAGGGTACTTTTAACACTGATATTATGTGTACAATCGGGAAATGCATATTTGTGGTAAATTTCATAGGGAAAGAATTATAAATACGAAAATTAGAATGAGTAAAACAAAATGTTGCTAAATTTACAAGAAAGTTTTATTTTCGTTTTATTGTTCTTATTTATTGCTCTTTTAATCGTGACGATCCCAGCCCCCGCCAAGTGAACTTTGTGGCGGACAAACACCGTGTGCGTGGGTTTCCTCGGGGTTCTCCCGTTTCCTCCCACCTTCTTCATTCCACCATTTCATTCATTACTCATTATCACCGTTTCCTTTAGCCTACCCGGCATAACCCTGGGACGTAAAACTCAAAAATTTCATTTCATTTCATTTTTAATCGTGACGGGGACTATAGCCTCGTTGCTCACGTCCCCATTAACCCCTACTCATTCCATTCCATTATTGCTCTTTTGACATGAAATTTGTCACATACATGTCTTTGCCGATTATACAATACTACCATTGTAAGAAATACCAGGTGAATTCGTTATCAAATTATATTCCTACAACAACATATTTATAGATATACGATAATAATTTTGGACATGAGTGTGCAATATAAATTCAATTGAGAACAAAATATCTCGTACCATGTACCAAGCGGATAACGTAATGAATATTTTTTTGTTTGTTTAAACAGAAAACATTATGAATAGGATCAAATATGAAAGATATTTAGACACAGTACCTAAAGGATATTAGAATTTAGAATCCAAATTAATAATATTCAGATAATGGATATGTGAGAATTAATAATATTCAGATAATGGATATGTGAAAATTGAGATGAATATTAAGAGTGATTGTCAGCTTGTCAGCCTCTCCCCTAATTTTATATACTGTATATACTGTATATATATATAGGGTGTTTCAAAACAACACCGACAACGTTTGGGAGGTGATTCTTCACACCAAGATAAGACAAAAATTATACGCCAACCTGGGTGCACAAATGCTTTTTTTTGAGGGGGGGGGGGTTATATGCTGCCGAAAACTTGAAAAAAAATTAAATTTAAAGATCCATAGCTTCAAAACAATGGGACATACCGTAGTCGGATCAAGACTTCACTTAGGATCTAATATGTGTGCTATACAAAAATACATGTTTCAGAATGCTAGGGTACTCACGCAACAATTTTTATAGGGAGAGTTTGGCTACGTGCATATAATTTGAAGTATTCACCAACTACCTCTATCAAAATTGTTGCGGAAGTACCGCAGGATTCTGAAACATGGATATTTGGATAGGGCTTATACTAGTTTCTAAGTGAAGTCTTGACCTCTATATATATATAACTCTATGGCCTATGGAACCCGGAGGTTCAATGCCGCGTTCACAAAAGCTCTCCACTGACTTCTATTCTTAGCTAACTGCATCCAGTTTCTACTTTGTTCGGCAACCTGTAACTCCGAACAGAAGCATTTGTGCACCCAGGTTGATCTATACTTCTCGTCTTATCCTGATATCTGGAATCACCTCCCAAATGTTGGTGTTGTCAACAACACTAAAGAAGTTTTTCTCCATACTATTTGGGAACAGTGTTGTCGATATGTTCTCCATTGTGGAAGAATATGTCTTCAAATAAACTATGTCTTACAAGGCTTAGATGACGAATTGGGCAAGAACAAAGATCATATTAAAATCATATACTAATTTACTACTTCGGCACTTACTAGAAAACTACAACGATAAGTTGTTATATTATCCTTTGATTTCAACACTATTTTGAAGAAAGAAAGAAAACATTAAAAAAAAAAGAGTAACGGCAAAGCTGATAAGCACTTTTTAACGTTAACTTCGTATTTAGTACTTAGTTTTCAAAATAAGATACCTTGTGTAATTATTTAATGAAAGAAGTTAGCAACCCCCTGCATTGTACTATTTATTTGCGCTGTTACTCATTAGGACTAGGCAGGGGTGGATCCAGGACGGACTTCTGGGGGGGCGATGGGTTTTAATACTGCTACTTAGAGCTACTTTTAAAGAGCTTCAAACTCTGGGATGGGTTTTATTTATATATAAAATAAAATAAAAACTTTCCTCTTCTGGGGGGGCGATCCCCCCCCTGGATCCGCCACTGGGACTAGGAATAGATTTCTGGCTGTCGGCATTTAAGGTCGTCACGTATATGAGGAATGAGTCAATCGGCGATCACACTATCTCAGGAAGGGGAAGGAAGGAAGCAGCCTTCGACCATTATATTAGATACCATCTCGGTATTTGCCTGGTGTGAATGAGGTAAACCCAGCAAAAACCTCACTCAAGATGGCTGGTCTGAAGAAGCTGTTACATTTTTCCGATTGAATGTCCCCACCAAGAATCGAATGCGGGACCGCCCGCACCAAAGACGAGAGCGTTAGCGACTACGCCATGTGGGGCCCCACTCGCTATTACTAATGTTTCCATTACTGTACTGATGAAATATTTCCGTAAAAATACTGACGGGGATTGATCTCACCCGAGTATGAAGATGAGGAACAGAGTAGTGTTTATAATTGATTAAAATGACTACTTTCTGGTAGACTCTAACATACTGAAATATATGTGGACAATTGAATACTTAAATTTGAATGTTCGACAAATGGAAATGTCTAAATAATCAGGACGTAAATAGTATAAACCTATAAATCTTGATAGTATAAACCTATCTTATACCCTCGTTACCTTACCTCCAGTACATGAGGATGGGGACATGTAAGATGAGGGAACCCATTCACGAAGTATTCAACTGACCGTGTAATTCATACAGTAAGTATATGTAAATGGATTGTGAAAGTATCGATTTAAAAAAAATAAAGTTTGAAACATTGACCAAATTTTTTGGGGAAAAAAAAGATTTTTTTTTCTAATTCGTACACAATCCTAAGCTTCAGTGGTGTGTTGGTGTAGATTTTTTTTTTTAAACAAAATCCTTCGGATCCATTTAAGACCAACTTGCCAAGCAATTAAAACATAATACACTCTTTAACACGTTCGTTAAAGAAAGGGTAGCCTTTGATATAATTGTTAAATTTCTCGGTGTTCTTTTCTTCTCCTCGTCCATACGTATAATTATTCTGTGAAAAGATTTTGTCCACATTCTTTAGGAAGAAAATGTGAGCGTATAGTCTTTTTACGATCTCTCATTTCATTTTAGAGGGGTAAAAAAAAAATAGTTGAGTTTGTTAGTTAAGAGACAGAGGGAGGGAGTGAAACGCTTTTAATGTCTTCGTGTTTGTTCATTTAATGGTCGTTGGGTAGTGACGATAACAACGGAGAAAAGACATACAACATAGATTTGGCGGCTACTATAAAAAGAAATTTTGAGAGAGAGTTGGTATGCTTTAGAATGGAAGTTGATTTGATGCGTTATATAGCCTCCACCCCATATACGTTCATTCGGGGTTGTTTAGATATTTCACTGATCCACACTTCATTTTGTCTTTTTAACATCAAAGTGGATCAGTGTGACGTATATAATGTTGTTTTCATTAAGGGTCTTAAGTCATTTCTTTACCTTTTTTCTTAATTTTGTTTTAACCCTTATCCAGGCAACCGGGGCCTCCCAGGCCCAGTAGCTTAATATTTTTTTTCGAATGTCTCAATAACCATAAATATTTCGATGTCATAAAATTCTGAATTCTTCTATCTTTAGTTGAACTTAAAGTCATGAACATATCGAGTTGGTAAGGTGCAAGTTGCCGTCTACGTTACAAAAATAGCTTGCCCGGATAAGGGTTAAGTAAGGTGACCTGATTTAGAAAATTTGAAAAAAAAAAAAAAAAAAAGTAAACAAAATACTCGACAAACTGGTATTATTTGACGATCTACACAAGTTCTAATTCATATCAGTGAAGAAGTAATTTTCGATTATCTACCCAGAAAAGTTATCGAATATTTATTTATTTATTTTGCATTCAACTGACCACAGTGTTGTAGGTCTGTACATGCGGTATAGAACATGTCAATATATTTCTACATGAAAAAGAAAGATAGTTCATTTTGTTTTAGTGAGTTTTTTGTAAAACAACCAGATGGTTTGATACACAGTACAAAAATTATAAGTATACACGGTTAACTTATGTATTACTGATACATACTCTTACATACCTACTTGATGTATTATATATGGATGTCAATTTCATTATGATAACTCTACAGTTACTAGCTTTTCACTTCATTGTGGCTTTACAAGTTTCTTGTGTATGTTCCAAGTATTCAGAGGGAGAATAAAAACAACGTTTCAATAGGTATCGTGTTAGTCTTTCTTTGAAAATTTTATCTGATTTGGAATCGCTTATATTGTCAGGTAATTTGTTGTAAATTAATATTCCTGTGTACTTAAGGCATTTTTGGTAAAGTGTTGTACTATGTGTAGAGGTTTGAGATATTTATTTATGAAAATTGCAATCCGTAATATGTAAAAACGAAATAGTGGAAGAATTTTTAGTTCTCTGAATATTCTACATGAAGTTCTTGATTTAATACCTTTTATTGTTCGTATTACTCTTTTTTGAATTTTGAATATTATCTGATTTTGTGCACAAGTACCCCAGTGTACTATCCCATACCAAAGTAGTGTATCAATCTGACTATGATAAACTATCTTAAGTGCTGATATGTTGAATGAAGTTTTCACGCTTTCTAGTGCATAATGTACTTTACAAAGTTTATTTTGTAGTGTATTAATGTGCCATTGAAATATGAAGTTTGGTACGGGACCATCTTTTTGAAAAGTATAAAACTGTTTTACAAAATCTCGAAAACTTACAAACGATGACTGAGCCATGGAGTTTAAGAACACGTAAAAATTAACTACTACGTACCTACACGTCCAAAACAGGATGCTTTTTTTAAGGGACATTTTGTATTCCATTTGCCGGGACACCGGACAAATTCCTGGAAAAAGGACAATCCCGTTGAAAAGTTTTAAAGTTTTAAAGAAACATGGCAGTCGTACTCACGAAATTTTGAATCTCTTGTGGAGATTTTGTGTGTGTGTGTGTGTGTTTGTGTGTGTGTGTGGGGGGGGGTGTTTCTTTAAAACTACGGTGGTCAGATGTTCCGTTTTCATCGGAATTGTCCGTTTTGCAGGAATTTGTCCCATATCCCGAGGAAAACGAATAACAGGATACAAAATATCCCATAAAAAGGAAAAAGAAAAAAACGTCATGTTTTGACCCGTAGCTACATAGTATAACTTTTACGTGTTCTTAAACCCCATAGCTGATTCTTCGTTTGGAAATTTTCGAAATTTTGCAAAATGAATATATATGCAAAGAAAAAATAATCTAGCCTTACAAGTTAAAAGTGTTAAAGAAAATCTTAAAATTCTTATCTTGCCTCGGTACTATTCCCAAAGGTATTTTCAAATCATAGTGTGAGACGTATAACTAAAAGATCTCATTTCATTTTTATAATCGAAAAAAAGAAAGAAAAAAAGTATAATCTTAAGCAATTTTCATTCATATATTCTCTAAACCAGAAAAAGAAGAAAAATAGTTTTTAAATAGGAAAGAAGGTTTATATATTTAGAAGGGAAAAAAGAAAAAAAATACATGACCATGTCATACTAACACATTCACTCTACCAACAAGTGCACAACAAACAAAACACTACTACTAGTTATGCAACCGGAAAACAATGCGAACAAAGTTTAAGTTCAAATAAATTTTATTATCTTAACATACTAACACGAATACATAGAAACTCAGCTTCCAGATTCACATCATCAATATATTATATATATATATATATATATATATATATATATATATATATATATATATATATATATATATATATATATATATATATGAGTGTAAATAATGAATGAGATTTGCTAGAACGTAAGTAAAATGATACAGACAGCTCTCTGACTGACTGATGCGGGACGAACTTTGCAATCCACCTTACTCTCCAGATGTGTTTACTTAAGTTTTGGTTGGTTGGATAAGGTGGGTGGAATTGATGAAGAATAAGAAAGAGAGGGAACCGGCTGACTACACAAACAGAACCTCAACAAGTCAAGACTTCAAATACGCAAACATTTACAAGGGCTCTTCTTATAAAACAACTTCAAACAGAGTCCTCGCTTCTGACGTTGGAATATCTCTGCTTGGAGAGCTCCAACAAGTACGGTAGCCACTGATTCGGAACTGCAGTTGGTCACGATTCCGAAGGCAATTTTCTCAGCTTCTCCAACCAAAATAAGTACACATACACACACACACACACAAAGAAACCTAATTTAGCCACCTGAGTCTACAGCTTCCATTCTGCTTTTTCAAACCACATGGTTGGTCTTCTAGTTCGTTATCTTTCTCTCTCACAAACAATTACGTCAGTCAGTAGGTTTGAATAAATTGCAAATACACGCACCTTAAATCCGTTCGTTCTCATTTTTACCATAGCATAACATGTAGATAGCTGACAGGTTACTAAGAATCTTAGAATTTACAAGAAGAAGCTAGTTGCCACTTCGTAACATTAAAATAATAATAATAATAATAATAATAATAATAATAATAATAATAATAATAATAATAATAATAATAATAATAATAAAATTATCGTTTCGCATTCAGGTTCTTAACACCATACTACGCACCCTTAAATGTACTTAAATTTGAAATTCTATACTACCTAAAACTTTTATATTTTAGTATTTTACTGGGACAATTCACATAGATACACTGGATGGTGTGCGCTGCATATATTTGATCATACCGGTTAAACCGTATAGTTACTCTAACTTTAAAATGTGTTCGAAATACTAAGGAACAATGTAAGTTGACGAGATAATAATTATTCTTCATATACTTCTACCAGTAACTTGGATGGCGGACAAAGAGAGAATTTGCCACTGTCAAGTGCCACTACTAAGTCAATGAAATAATTCACTACCAATCATTTATATGTATCTTTCCTTGTCACATATGTAATCAAAGATCCAAACAAATATATTCAAATTTTGAGGGGCAGGGTCTCCTTGCCCCTCAAGACCGGGTTCATGATGCCAAGTTGAAATAATGATTCCTATGATTAGCAAACACTACTGGAAAACAATCCGCTGCAGTATTGGCCGAGCACATGTTAAAATGAAATGAAATCTTTAACGTCTTACGATTATGCCGTTACGTTAGATTAGAAGACTGATGATTAAGAAATTTTATGTGGAATGATAATGTGGAAGAAACCGGGAGAACTTCAAGGAAACCTATGCCATGGAGAGTACTATCGTTTGCAAGGGGTCACGGTGGTTTAGTGGTAAGCCGCTTACCTCTGATGCGTGAGTAACTGGTTTGATTCCCGGCCAAGTAAGTTTGTGGTGGACAACATCGTGTCCGTGAGTTTTCTCGCGGGACTCCCGTTTCCTCCCACATTCACATTCCACCGATTTTTCCATCATCATTCAATTGCCTTTATAATCCGTCTCCGTTAGACTAAAGAGCTTAATCGTGGGGAGTTAAACCAAAAGGTTTTATTTCATTTTTTTCACTATTGCGTGCTAATATTATTTTAGTGTTTGACAGTATCGAAGGGCGTTATGACCTGCTAACCAATTGGAAACAACACCTCACGCCACTCATCTTATGTTGTTTGATCGGTATATGTCAATCGTAGTCTTCCTCTATAAATTTTTCCTTCTATCATTTCCTACAGCTAATAACGTGTTTTCTCCATATTTCAAAATGTGTTCGATCATCCTACATCTTTTTTTTTCGAAATAGACTTCAAAATACTTGTTATTTTTCCCTATAACTTTCAATATTCGTTCATTTGATATCTTATTTTTCAGCATCCATCTACAGTACCACATTTCAAAGCCTTAAGTTCTTCATTTTACCTCTTTGTCTCGAGTACATGCCTCACATTCATACAACGCCATATTCCATATACTGTATATGACTTCTACAGCATTTTCTTCAGTTCCATAACGACGTTTCCAGTTAGAAGCTTTTTTTCTTTTATGCTCTGTCCGTCCCCTTCCCAAACGTTCTAACGTTTAACTCCAGAGCTGTTGTTTAATAAACGTTTTCAAACGGATTTCAAAATATTAATAAAAAATGGTTTAGGATTCCCAGGCTTACTACATCTCTGCTTGCGAATGCCAACATCACTCGAACTTCTTTGCCGCTCCATGATCCTCAGTCAATAATTAACAATAATAAGTTCTAGATAAGGTCTCCTAAACCTCAACCCATTTCTGATTCCTCAAATCCACAATTAAATTAGAGTAATAGATTTGATAGCATATATTAAACCTCTAGTTACACCTACGAACTGTCACCTCGTTGTATCTTTCGGTCTATATCAAAAGGAAGGATAGCAGGAGTCCAAAAGATGAATGAGAGTCTGAGGAAGGCACTGACATTATGTAACAAATTTCACATATCACTGAGTTTATGTATCTAAAGCAAATCATATTACAAAGAATAATGCAAATAAACAATAATCTTTCTTTTACTACTACTACTACTACTACTACTACTACTACTACTACTACTACTACTACTACTAATAATAATAATAATAATAATAATAATAATAATAATAATAATAATAATAATAATAATAGTAGTAGTAGTAGTAGTAATAATAATAGGTCTATTATAAGAATTGTCATTGATGGCAGATTATTGAGAACTTTCCACTCTTTGTTTTGACTTTAGGAGTTACTCCCTTACTCCTGTTCATCTCCCTTCTTCATTTCCTTTTCACTATACTTTTTATCTCCTTCGTAGAGTACAATTTCTTTTCAGAGCGTCCTGTCCATCTTCCTTTCCTTTGTCCAATTATTTCCAACATTATTTTCTTATCCACAGCTTCACTTCAATTTATCCTTCATATTCATATTTCGAAGGTCTCAAGTCGTTTCTTTGCAGTACCAGATTTCTGTCCCTGTCCTGTACAATATAATATTCAACGCAACGCATTGTATGAGTCTTCCTAACTTATTTATCCTAACACAGGTTGCATTACTTATTTCGTGTGGATTATTGTACTCTAAAGGCTATTACACATGGACATTACGCACAACCGATGAAGAAAAGACTGCAAGCTTTCGAAATGTGGGCGTCAAAAGGAGAGGGGACAATTAGCTGGGTCGAACAAAAAATGATATAAGAAAGTGTCAGAAATAGTAGGGGAGAAAATATCAATTTTAAATGTCAATAAAAAAAAATGAAGAGAAATTGAGTGGGGCAATGGCACAGAAGAAACTGTATTATGAGGGCCATGCTAAAGGCTATCGTGAAAGAAAGAGAGAATAGAATACAATATCTTTATTGTCGTTAAGCCTATAATTATGCAATAGACAGAGCTTGAAAAATCCACTCGCCTGCTCGCCAGTGGCGAGTCTTTTTTGGATTTGGCGAGTGAAGTCGATAAGTCAAAAACGTAAATTCAAGAAGTGAAGGATGTCACTCTTTTTTAATTTATAAAATACATGCTAATAAAGAAAACAAAAAAAAAATGTATTGATATCTTTTTCTGTGTCGCAAAGTGATTTTTGTTTATTTGTATAAACACTGCAAAATGGTCTGGCTAGTAGATTTTTTGGCTGGCAAGTACTTGCAAGCAAGATTTTTCAAGCCCTGACAATAGAAAATGTCGATTGGCTACACATACATGGTTTATAACTCACTATACAATACCTTATCATACTCACAACGTATATGTACTTGCCAACAATAAAGTTTACTTTCTATGGTATTATCAATGAGCTTATAAGCTTTCAGATTCAACAAATTCACTGTTGAATGGGAAAGGCAGGGGCAAAAGAGGCTACAGTTGATGAAAATTATCAAGAAAGAAAATTGGTAAGTGAAGTCGAAGACCTTGGTCTATAGAAGCTTTTCACTTTGCAGCAAGTAACCTGCATATAATAACAGAACGGGGATGATAATTCATTTGATAGGTATATGAAGAAAGTTATATCGTTGTCTCAAATCAAGACGTATCCATATATCTCCTAAATATTCGGTAACTACTCATTAATTAAACTTTTATATACCTCATTACTTGTCACATCTGTGAGAAACTAAACAAGTTACTCAACTTCCGTTCTGGTAGACGCAAAACAACTTCCTGGTTCGCTCATCAAACCTGTCACATACAAGGAGAATCTGCCATAAAATTAAACAAGAAGTAGATGTTATAGATGTAGTAATACCCTATAACATAGCAAGATAATACATTGATAAGTTTCTGACGTATGTTAACGTGTTTAATGAGCTTCTAATCCTCTTCATATGGACAGGTGATCGTTCGAACTTCAGCCCACATACTCAGCATCTTTACTCTAGCCGGCAAGCAGCTGCATCATTTTTCTTTGTTCTGAAGTACTGAGCCATCCTACGCTTACGTTGGTCAAAATATGTAGTCCCTCTACCTATACATCCCACTCAAAAATGTACACATATAAGGCCTGAGCAAGAATTACAGTGGAATTCTACGTTATGTGTGTGCATTGTAGAATACAGTAAATTCATGTACAGGTTATTCGAGTATATCACAAGTGAAACATCCCAGAATGTGCATTTTCTTCATTCTCTTCTTGCCAAATAAAGGAAGCACTTTCATCGTGGAACAGACTATTTACATTTCTTCTTTCTTAGTTTTGAAAGTGCTTACAATAATAATTACCTCGTAACTATACATGCTAACACACTGTACTTCTGAAATTTTATATTTTTCCACTCTTCACATATATGTGACCCTTATCCAAAAACACCTTATATCATATTACATCAATATACGTGTTTAAAGAATAAAGATAATATTAAAATTTTAGGACCTAATTGGATATAGTATACGTAAGACCGTCTGAGTTCCAGAAGAAGCTGGACGCTCATACTTTTAGGGATTATTCATTGAGTATCTACGAACTTAGAAAGGGGGTAACAAACCCACTTTCATTTACTTATCCACTGATACGAAAATAAAAAAGAACGTACATATTTGCCCTTGTACTTTATATGCTATAGCGCATTACATTATATGCAACAAGGATTTTGGTCTGCATCATGATATAAATTTAAAAATATTTATTTTTCGAATCGAAATCAACAAAATTTATTCTAGAAAGTAAAAATAGAATGTTAAGCACATATAATGAAGACAAAGCAGTGATTTAATTTGGTAACGTATAAATATATAATATGAAGTATCCTCGCGCACGGAAGATAGGGGGTTCTCATGTATACTATTACCAATTTTTTATTAGTCACAAAATGTTACAATTTTTAACAATCGATGGTTTCAGAAAGTTCTTCATCGTTAAGCAAACTTGTTGCCACATCAAGATGTACTGCTCAATAATAACAATTTGAAGTACTGAACATTTTAGATTACAGCATACACTTTGTCCTTTTTTTCGAGGATTTTCCTTTATATGTTCCAGGATTTCTCCTCTGAACATTTTTACTCATTTGTAGGAATTACAAGTTAATGGTAACCGGTACTTTGTAAAAAAGCTTATCCATTAAAAAAAAATCAAATGTTATATTTTCTTCTTCTACTAGTATTTTACGGATTATACGTAAGTACCATAGGGGTCTAATGTTCATAATTACATACAAGCTTTGTTCTATATTTACAATGTAGAAAATAAAATTATTCTCATTGTTCAGTGAGGGAGACCTGGGTAGAAGCTCATGTGATTCAGATCCCATGTTAAGCTTTAGGTCAATGTCTCATATAGCCACGCTGCTGTAAGGAACGCTAAACTTAAATCAAACCATTCTTCCGTGAGCTTAATCACACATGTATCAACACCGTAATTTTGTACCTAAGATTTAAAAACAAAGAAAGAAAAACGGAAACGTATTTTATTAGTCATTGTGGTAAATTATTTAACTAACAATATTGTCCTCTTATGTTGTGTCAAATGGTATCAGTTGATCTCGATGCCATTAAGTTCCGAGAATATCGAATTTCCAACACTTGTTCACTTATGTCACTGTCGAAAATAACTCTTTTACCAGCCCTTAAGCTATAACAACAAAAGGTATGACAACTATGGACAAGCTACCCGTTTTGGAATTCTCTCAAGCGTATCCGAATCAAATGAGTCTCTTCATATTTCAAAGTTTTTTTTTTTTTTTTATGTTTTTCAATTTTCTTCTTCTGTAATTATTATCAGTGTTTTAACAACGTAACGCATAATAAATAGCTCTGCATGAGGTTTTTTGTGGACACTTTTCTTACGAGTTAACATCACAAAAAAAAAAAAAAAAAAAAAAAAAAACCAGCAGTTTCTTCCTTCCACATCTTAAATTTATTTTACGGATAGGATATTTTAATTTTCTTTCATTTCTTTTTTCTTAAAAAAAGTACTGGAAATCCGTATAAAAGAGAATTAAATGAAATATTCAATTTAACGTCCCATCATTATGCCACTGTGTGTAAGGAACACATTCGGTACCATATGAAATTGAAAGTGTACCTGTGTGTATGTTATTTGTTTGAGTGTTCTACCCGAAAGTAGGTTCTGACCCATTTACTCAGCGCAGAGTAACCTGATGTCACGTTTTTAATGGGATTGTTTTTTTTTTTTTTTTTCCTCCTAGAACGTCGTCCAGTGTTCCGAGAAAAATACAAGCAGGATCTAAAATGGTTCATAGTTACCATAATATAGTAGTAATTTCTTGTATGGACTTGAACAGCATTTTGAAGGAAAGACCAACCCTTTTACAAGAAATTCAGTCATACATTAAGAGTCTTCATCCCGGCGAAATTAAAATACCGCTAATTTTACAGTAATTATGTGATATCTTCAAATAGATAAAAGATAATCGAAATGTGGAACAAGAGCGCCCTAGACAATATTATTTTACATGAGAAACCGTTATCACGACACACTTATCTGCTTTCGATTTCGAGCCATTTTGAAAATCGGCATTTATTTTTCGCGATTCTAAACAGCTGAAAATGGAAAGCCACTAGGTGACTTGTGATAACGGTACCTCACGCAAAATAATATTGTCTAGGGCGCTCTTGTTCCATATTTCAATCATCTTTTATCTATTTGAAGATATCACATAATTACTGTAAAATTAGCGGTATTTTAATTTCGCCGGTATGAAGACTCTTAAAACAATGATGAATTTCATATCACAGTGTGAAACTACAGTAATTTCCCAACTATCGGAATTCAATACTCAAAATTGAAGTAGTACATCTAAAACTACTGGTTGCAATAGGTTAATAAGTTCAAAGATAGAATCTGTTCGTCGGACGTTGAATCAATATCAAAAAGCCTTTATACACTATCCTTACTGTTTTTGTTCTGTGGCGATAGATGTTGAAATCGCTGAATCGTTAAAAAAAATCGTTATTTGTTAGCGTTTTCGTGATATGGTGATAAACGTTAAAACTGGAAGTGACTAATTTGAACCAGTTCCTGTTTAAAAAGAGAGTTAACGGAGGAAATGGAACCTATTTTTTGGGACGCTGATTCGATTGCAGAAAACGCATCTCGGCATCTCTTACTGTTTTTTGCTCTATGGAAATCAGCATTGAAAACGGAAATGGCTAATTTGAACCATCTCCGGTTTGATTAGAGAGTTAATGTAGAAGATGAAATCTATTTTTAGAATAATGAGTCGATTGCAGAAAACTGAATCTCGATATCTCTTACCGTTCTTCCTCTGTGGAAATCAGTATTGATATCGGAAGTGAAGTAAATTTGAATCACTTTTCGCTTCAGTAATGTTGTATAAGTAGATAGTCATGATATGTTGTCTTGAGACGCTGTATTGTTTGCAAGAAAAAGTGTTTCGTTCACTGCTACCGTTTTCGTTCTATAGCGATAAACGTTGAAACCGTAGATAAGTAATTTGAACCACTTCCGGTTTGAGTAAAGAGTTAACGGAGTAGATAAAATCCTATTTTTGGACACTCAATAGATTATTTAAAAAATGCACTTACCGGTTTTGCTCTATGGAAATCAGTATCAAAACCGGAAATGACTAATTTGAACCACTTCCAGTTTGAATAAAAGGTTAATTTAGAAGATAAAATCCATTTTTGGAACAGTGGATTAATTGCAAGAAACCGCATCTCAATATTTCCTACCGTTTTTGCTTTGATACTTGTCGACAGACGGATGGACAAAGCCGTTCTATAAGAATTCCGACCAGTCGTTCTTTCAGAAAAAGTATTCCGAAGGGCACACTTAGTTTTCCGGGGGCAGTGCCCCCTCACCCCCAAAAAAACATATCTGGAAGAAACACTGGTTCCGACACTTAGGCATAGCATAGTTTGGGAATCTATAAAAATTGAATTCAATGGACAATCGATGCTCATATTTCTGGATCCTGTTAAACATCGAAAGATAATGTAAAAATTAAAATTGTACAATAAGCTTAAAGAAATAAAACGTGGTTAATTTGAAAAGTTACAGACTTCTTCCTCACTGGCTTGAATAGCGGCATACCAATGACCATAGCTAGATGGAGTGTCAAATTATGCTAGTTTCCCGAGTATCTTTCATTTTTAATCTTGTCACCATACCCTAACATAACTAGATGGGGCCATTAAGCCAGTTATGCAAGGCTCGAGTGGTTAGATTCTTTCCCCTGTGATTCAAAAAAGGGACATGGCAAACTAGTAACTACGGATTGGAGTACAGGAACTGGTTGAGATTGGGATTAGAGATACCACATTTGTCAGATCTATGTAATTATGGATTCATTAAACAGATAGTTTGCTTGTACATGTCAATTAATTTTTCTCTGGTATAAAGTAGATACTTTCACTTCCTACAGTGTTAAGGAGTCATAATTTTCACAGAAGTTGTACTCATATGCATACTAGTGCTGTTAAAATTAGTCGAATTATCCGGATATTCGAATATTTTCTTATGTTATTCGAATATCCGAATATTCGTTTTCAATATTCGAACAATTATTCGAGTAACGAATATTCGAAGAATTCATTATTCGAATAACGAATATTTTAAGAATTCATTATTCGAATAATAAATATTCGAATAACGAACATTAGAAGAATCAATTACTCGAATAACGGATATTCGAAGAATCCATTATTCGGATAAGAATATTCTGAGAATACACGATTCGAATAACGTATATTCGAAGACTCCATTATTCGAATAAGGAATATTCGAAGACTCCATTATTCGAATAACGAATATTCGAAGACTTCATTATTCTAATAACGAATATTCGAAGAATCCATTGCTCGAATAACGAACACTTGAAGAATCCATTATTCGAATAACAACTATTTGAAGAATCCATTATTTGAATAATAAATATTCGGAGAATCCATTATTCGAATAACAAATATTCGAATAATCTATTATTCGAATAAAGAATGCTCGAAGAATCCATTATTCGAATATTCGAGAAGTCCATTATTCGAATAATGATTTATTCGAATTTTAACAGCACTCAACGATGTGTAATACGAGTAAATGGGATCTAAAAGATAACAAAGCCACACACTTTCACCCGTAATACAAACTGCTGAGGGGAAAGCTTGAAAAGATTTCAATTACATAAGCAACTAAATAGTAACTTTTTTAAAAATAATAACACTAAACTACTTTAAAGCAGGTATTATCTTTCAATTAGCCATGCTCTATGCTTGTGTTAATTTAACATTTTGTTTTACGGCTTAATAAACACTTCTTCATTTGGCTTCACAGCCCAACAATTATTATCCACCCAGCTGCAGACGTTGATAGAGACCATATCCTTATTACCATTAAGAGATTATCAACGGTACGGGAAGTCAGTTGTATGCAAATTAGTATCCCTTATTTCCCTTCTCCCGCTTGCTTTAAGGAGTTGTGCAGTGTAGGATGACAAGGAGGCGGTATAATCACATTAGTGGGAGAGACGTTATGATACATACCCACATGCTTGTAAATATAATATGAATTCATGCCTTTTCTAAAAAGACCTATTAAGAAAACCCACTAACTAAAATTACCTGCCCTGTCACAAAGAACAATGGATTCGGATTCTTATGATGAATTAAGATAAAACAGGACATGAATGTTAATTAATATGCCCGTATATAAGCTCTCATGGTGTAAATATATAATAATTACAATCTCTAAGATACAAAAAAAAAAAAAAATCACACAAAACAGTTGAAACAAGGACAATACTTATTTAAAGAGATGAATTGTTGCTTACCATACTTGTAAGCAGAAATGTGTCACAACAAGTAGGTGATGTACGAGTACAGAAACGTTTAGACCAAATGAAAATGTCAACACAGTGGCCACTAAATAATTGCTTAATCAAATATATCTCCTACCTGTTTAATGGAACAGAATATTTTATTAGCTAAATTTGTATACAATGAATCGAGGTTACTGCGTAGGGTAACATATTCTATTTTACTTGAATCTTTGATGACTGAAGATAATACTGATTGATTATTCGTAGATAATTAGATTACCTCACTGTCGTAATGCATACTAATAGAGTACAGAACAGCAGAGTTAAATGGGGAAGAATGAAGTGGACGCTCTAAGTGTCGAAATTTGATTGCCTTGTACTATTTGATCTGATTTTTCCCCCCATACATTCAAAATGGGAATGTCAAATTCAGTTGTGCCAGGACGACATAAATTTTAATTTCTCAGCTGAATGAAAACACTGATCCATATTTTGACTAGCAGTCTTTGGTATACTTGTTTGAATAAAGCAAATCAACATCTGAGAAGAAAAGAATAATATAATATGAATATAATATGAATAATATCTACGAGTGGGCACTAACTTCCTTTTGACAGTTTTACTGCTAATAAGAAAGGTTAGTCTAATTTGTAATTCCACTATTATAAAAGTATGATAATTTCACGTATTAACAATAAATACGTGAAGAAATTATCATATTTTTATAATAGTGGAATTACAAATTAGATTAACCCTTCGTATTAGCAGTAAAACTGTCAAAAGGAAGTTAGTGTCCACTCGTAGATTATTAATGAACCTAACTCAGCCTATGCTACAGAGAATTAGCTACTTTCAATTTTCATCACGGTGTACAAGGAAGCCTAACCTGCTCTTTTCTTGATTAATACCCTTAGAGCTTGACTTTTGAATAAATAAAAGTCGGTTTGGTCATTCAAACTGTAAAATAACAAAGTATAAAGCTCATTTGATTAATAAAAAAATGATATTCTGTTCTATATACGAGGAACAGTCAAAAACTTCCCGGAATATTATAGTTTTGGTATTTGTGATACAATCACAATGAATCTTGTACAGTATAATCCTTACGCTGTCTAATTATGAATTTGACAAATATGAACAGGCCATAATACCCAGGGTGCGAGTAGTGTAGCTGAACAGGGAAGTGTGTGGTGATCAGTTGGCGGAATTTCACGGATCGAACAACCGTACAAACATGCAAGTTTGTGTGCAAATTGGAGGGAAATCTGCTTCAGAGACTTTGATAACCTTAAAAACAGTTTAGTATTATCAGATGTTTAGCTCTTCCTAAAGCTAAAAATGGGCCTCAAAGGCCCATACCCGTTTCGCCACCATAGGAAAAATCCAAACCAACGCGATGGCCGAACTTCGAAAGATACCAAACGAGGACTTTCGCCTATGTTTCAGCAATCGTAGGAGCGGTGGGCCAAGTATGTGTGTTTCGAAAGTGCTTACTTTGAAAGCGATTAAGTACATTGTGCTAATAAAGAGCTACTTTTTGACTGCCCTTCGTAAATACATTCTTGAATAAAGATTTAGAACATATCACAATGGAATGATTAGTCAAAATTAAGCGGGCAAAGGTTAGCAGTTGAAATCCTAGCTTTGTAATTAGGAAGTCCCTAGTTCGTATCGGGTCCATGCAAATTTGATTTTTTTTTCTTTTTCAAGGCTTTTCCCCAGAGTGACTGTCGGAATGGAATGGAATGAAATCTTGGAATATAAGTGCTGGTCGATTGGTTTCTGCTTCCTCTCACGTTATTTCGAAGCTTGTTATATGAAAAACATAAAACCGAACGGGAAATAGTGAATAGTTATCATTCTAGAGTGGTAATTACGAGGTTCGAATAACTGAGGACATAATTTTTCAAACGGATTGCACATAATTTCATCAAGTGAATGCCAGCCAGCATAACTTCTTTTCGAAAATTCCTTCCATCTCTCATTGGTAACCTCACATATTTGGAATTGGACTTTTAATGATACATAATCGGAATTCAATTTGAAGTAACTATTTCTGAACATTTTCTATATATCGTTACATGGAAATGGCTTTTTAATTTTAATTTATCTACCTTTGTTTTACTATTGTACTTTTTCTTTCTTTCTTCTCTTTTCTTAGCACGAAGTTTTTGGATCTAAAGATATGTTATATTTCATTCAAAAATTTTCTTATAGATCTTATATCTGGAGAACTACATATAATGTAGCCAAACCCAAAGTATCACTAACTCAGTATGATGTGCTTATTCCGTTATATATATATATATATATATATATATATATATATATATATATATATATATATATATATATATATATATATAAACTCGATTTTGGGGTCATTCAAAATTTAGTGGCTCCTGATCTAAAAACTAATTATTAGTCAAGATTGGAATCTTTTGTTCCATTATTTTTTCATTCCTAAATTTTTTTTCTTTTCGTTTTGCCATTTTCGACATAAATGTTGCGTTAACTCCGATTTTAATTATTAGTTAGAGAAGTATAAACAGATTATTAAAATTATGATTGGTTTTCCTGTACATATATACCTTTTATTCCCATGGTTTCGGGTTCGACTGTGAGTTTCATCTCACATAGTCTCCATGCTGAGAACAAACGTTATGTTCTTATAGGCAAAACAAAAGAGAGGTTGAAATTATTCTAAAAACTGAAATATTACGTAACCTAATGAAAATCATATCACAGCTTTGGTTATTTATACCGAGATGGTTAAACTAATACATGTTTAAAAAAAAAACAGTGTAACATGTTGTGTAGAGGAACTCAAAGATATTAAGTTTGTTAGTTTAGAATACGTACACTTCGTTCATGCTGCTTTGATCAAATTTGCGTATAACAAAGGAATCACCTTTCTTCAACTTTAATGCATTGCTCCTGTTTTACATATTATTCCAATAAATCCATCATTTTTCCAAGACTTGACATCACTTAAAGAAAGTACTAAGTCACTTAAATTTATATTCGTTTCTCAATCTTGAAAGAAAAAAAAAAAATCAAATGCGAAAACAAAGAATAAATACAGAAACACTGTTGTCTGCTCTAGCAATGGGTTGGTCCTGCCTTAAGTTTATATAAGTGAAAAATCCGTTGGCGAATATATATGCGGAGAGAGCACCGCCCGATTATTTCTCCTGGCCGTGGTGTCTGTTCCCTTTTGCAAAACTTTTTTTTTTCTTTCTTTCTTTCTTTCGTATGTGGGCCCGCGTAGGATGAACGTTTTCTTTCGGCCAGACTAATATAACGATGCTAATCTTCTTTGGCCCACCCTATTTTAACGGTCCATTTCAACCGTCGTTGCTCAAACTCAATGTACGAAAAAGCCAATGTTATTTATAACAACTCATACGCATTGGCGACCTTCAGGATGTGAATGTCATTTGGATCGTGTTATTTATTATACTAATTCATCAAATATTCATCAGTTGATGACGAACAATATGCTGCTTACAGATTAATGCAATAATAATTTTAGTGGGATTCTCTTCCTACCCTACATATATGAGGCGATCCAAAATGTAGCATGAAAAATGTTAACTGCTTTCGTTAAAAAAAAATCAATAAACCTATATTTCTAACAAACGACGCATTGTACATTATAATCAAATGAAATACAAATACATGAGAAACATTTTCACTCTGTAGGTTTAAAAAGAAAATCACGGATAAAGTTTTCTGTGCCATATACTGCGCCTAAAAAGACTTTTGTTTCACAGCCGAGAAATATTACCTCTGCCATTTATGTACCTTTTAGAAACAGTTTGATACATACATACATTAAAAAAAATGAGAATTTTTACTCGTATGATATCAAAATATCTACACATTTACATTTACCAAGATTTAGGCTAGCAAAATTCAACCACTGAATTCTATACCAGTAATTAAAGAAAAGAAAAGAAAAGAAAAGAAAAGAAAAGAAAAAGAATTACAATAAATAACGATACCCGGCATAAGAAACTGAATTATAAAACCTTTAAACACAGAATCAAGAAAATGATGCAGAAAAATCTTATTTATTTTTACAGCATTGAAGAATATTCACATAGAGATTGGAAATGACTACTTCAATTACGTCACCAAATACAAATTTCTACATGTTAGAATTTATGCATACGTACTGTTTGTACATACGTGACGAAACTATCGTGTGTAACACACTAAGGAGGGAAAGCAATCAATCAACCAATGACTTACTATTTAATATCGAATATATCTGTCTGTTTCCCTTTACTGTTGTTATTGATTATATGCAATGAAATGCTATATATTTGCCCAATCAAAATGATACAAAAGCAAAAGTTTAGAAATGCAATTTAAAAATGAAATACAGTAAAATACCAAAAACAACTATTTTAATAACGGAAGGAAATTACTCGAACAATTACTCCAAATAACGAACATCCTAACTTAACAGCAATAGTTACTTTTGAAACTTCATATTCAACTTACATTACCAGGTATAGATACACTCCACAACGGATAAATATTTCGGCACTTGAAACATTTTATGAATCTGTCAACAAATAGTGAAAGGATAAACAATATCAATAATTATCTAATGTAACATTAATTTTACGCAAAGTTGTTTAAGAATAGAATCTTCGTCGTTGAGGATAACGTTAGGGTATATGCAGTGGCGTATTTACGATTTTGTTTCGGGAGGGGCTTTGCTAACTTTCGGGGGGGGGGGTTGCCTGGAAATGTGAAAATTCTGCAAGATATTTCAATTACTTTACTATACTAAGTAAGATTTCGGGGGGGGGGCTTAAGCCCGGAAGCCACCCCCCTAAATACGCCACTGGGTATATGACAAAGAGCTATTCTTACAGCGACGTTAGTGAACTCACTTTCGACGCGCATATTCTTAACTTTAGATGCTACAGGAAGTATAAAACGTTTGGTACAAAAAAAATTTGGAAGTGGTTCGGATTCCACTTTAATACATAGTAAATCGTGAGTTGCATAACCAAAGACATGAACTACAATCATCATCATAACGTGATCACTTTATGTACTATATTTTGTTAATTTATATCTGTTTATTATTGTTCTTTATCTACTAATTGCACATACAGTACATCGTCATTATATTTGCTCCATAATTCTGCTTTGGGTGCACATTCTTCGCTTACTAACAATGTTACGTCTACATATGCAATAATGCTATTTAGCAATTCTAGACTTTGCAAAATTTGTTTCTCACTAATTAGGTAACATACAGATTTTTTTTTTCAACAGCAGCAGGAACAACAAAAGAAAAACTATCCTATTATATTTTTTCTTTTGTCAAAGACAAATAGAATTTTCCTGGGAAGCACAGGAAACACTGTTGTTCTTTTGTCATTTTGCCCTCTAGTTGTGCATTCTATTCCTTTGTGACATCAAAAAAATATGGTATTCTTCTGTATATAATTTATTTTTTTCACTATGTACGTATTTTGAACACACTACAAAAGCTCAAAAACAAAATAAACGTTTCGTCTTTTCCCGACTGCCCTGTCAATTTTTTATCATGAAGTTCGTCATTTATAGTAATTTAATTTTTAACGTATTCACTGTAGTCTTACATAACTAACAGCACGACAGTTCTCTGAGATATATATTGTTATCTGTTTTCAAATATTGTGAAGAGTGGTACAATGGAAGTTGTAAGAAGCAAAAATTAATTCAATAAGCTCCATTTGCCTTGTATATTTGAAACATTTACTTTAATTTCAAATCCGTTTCGCACTTATGGATCTCAATGAGACTCATAATTAGTCAACTTTGCATTCACTCACTCGCCAAACGCAATATCCTTCCACTCAAAGACTGAGATTCTTCCTCTCACTACCTCAAGTGAGGGTTTTATACTTCATAAGGTGAAGCAGAAGTCCTCGTCACCTTATCACTCATATTCTCATTAGCAGGGCCGAATTAATCCATTTGGAGGCACGGCGCTAGACAAAATATGTGGCCTCTACTGAATTTGCCTAATACATTTCTGTAAAAGTAAAATAGGAAAATTAAGGGAATATATTTCATATTTTTGGTCATATTTTATATTATGATGATGATTGTATCTTGTATGATTCTTTTTAGACAGTCAGTTGAGATTTTGATCAGAGTGGAGGCCCCCGTCCACCTTGAGGCCCGGAGCTCCAGCCCCCTACGCTTCCCCCTTAATCCGGCAGTTATGATTGCACGTACAAATTGATAATTGATCCAAATCTTTTATTTGAATTGTTTTAAAACTTTCACTTGGCATAACTTTGAAAAAGTTCTAGTAGAGATTGTAGTAAAAATTGTTTCTTATTCCTTGTCTCAAGAGACCCGAACAAGGTGTATAATGCTCTTTCATGTTTGAGAATTGTTTCTACTATATTACTAGGGTGTATCAAGAATTCGGGCAATAGGTCAAGTTCGTTCTGAGTAAAGATATGAAAAAATTACAAGAGACCAAAGCTCTTAGAAATACATGATTTTCAATCAAAAATGATAGAATTTTTCGAATCGCACCAGCCTTTCAGGGTCCACACTGGGAAGGTGTTAGCAATGTTGCCAGATCAGCATGTTCTCTCCTTGGACCTTCAGCATAACAAAAAATACAGCATTACTGGGAAATGGATTCGAAGTGTTCTGAATCCCCTCACACAACAATGTACACGCTTCTCTTGTCATTTTGACATGTCCTTACGCTTCGTGGGGCCGTGATGGCTCAGTGGTAGAGCGTTCACCTCTGGTGCTTGGGATCATTGGTTCGATCACAGCTCGTGCCAAGTGAACTTTGTGGTGAACAAACACATATCTTTAACCAGCACATCAATAGAGGCTTCCATGAACTCCGAATGTGTGTATTTCGTTACCACTCGAATGAATCTACAAAATTTGATGCAAAGAGATCTCAACAGTACGCATCCCGCCATCTCGGTCTACCAAAATTAATTCTGTATTAAAATGCTAAATAAACTTTCCATGCATGAAAACCAATAAAGCTCCTTATAACTTTCACTTTTGTCTAGCAATGGTCATCATTTGAACAGAGCTCACGAATATTCGGATTGCTAACATTACTAACCTGAATGTTCTCTGTGCTCGCAGCCCCAGTCTGGGTCTGATCTCTAATGGGAATACAGATGGTTCAGATTAGCACTGTTAAAATCCGAGTACTCTCAAATTCGAATATTCAAAAAAATCGAATAACTGTTCGAAAAATTTATCTAAATATAAGTAATACGAATATATGTTGTCGCGGCCACGAACGGTCTCAAGGGGACAACTAGACCTTCGTGGTGGACGGGTAGGATTTTCAGTGTTAGAAGGTTGTAAACACCAATTCTATCATTTGCATTTAAAGAACAACGAATAGTTTGTTCACGCTCCCAAGTAAGCTCTGGTAGAAGTCAAAATATAGGTTTTATATACACGAGCGCTTAACTAATTTATGGGCGTACTGACAGGGTGTGAAGACACCGATATAGAGAACGATAGCCAAGAACAACAAGTATTTATATACCGCCAGAGGATAATTATATCACAACAAGATTAATTCATTTCAGGGCCACTATTTATGTGGGCCAGGGTTCGAGTCTCAATGTAGCCACCAACTTAAGTCAGCGGGTACATATCCCAACGATTCGGTTATCAAATTATGTGCGTGACGCGAGGTATCGCATGTCACAGGCCGACAACAATTATGTTGCGCGTGCACATTCCACCAATCTGTCACCAAAGTATGTCTTGGTGGAGGAGGTTGTTATTAGTACAATAATAATGAACAATAGCAAGAGGTAGCCTTGAAAAAGGCTGTTTATATTGATAGCAAGAGGTAGTCTTGAAAAAGGCTGTTTATATTGATAGCAAGAGGTAGCCTTGAAAAAGGCTGTTTATATTGGGACTTCAAATTAGTCCGTGTCAAAGAGGAGCTATGCAGCTCGGATGATAGATGGTTAAATGACATACAATTTCAATAACAACCGAGTGAAGGCGCAAAGGCGCAGATGTCCATCTCAAGCAAACAGGCTATCGAATGACCACTCGTCAAGGGGACAGCTTTTAGGGTCCCGGAACAATACAGATAACAAAAGCAAGGCGGTTTTCGTCTGAATGAGGACGAGTGAGGTCAGTACGCAAAAGAACAATAATTACGAGTATTACGATATTAGCGAGAAGGCGTCAGCGAGTTGGAATACCACTGCTATCAGCCAGTTCAGAATACTTAGCAAATTAGCATATCAAAGACATATTATATCATTATAATTAGACACGAGATTGCTGCTCGAATTAAAAGAGATCTAGGAAATCAAAAGTAATTAGTAATTCACATAAACGATATTTAAGCAACAAAAGGTTTCAAAGTAATTTTGAAACTACTTGGGAGGTGATCCCCTTTACAGTTAAGCGACTTTATGAAAAGAGAATGCAAATGACAGTTACATGAAAACATTAAATAAACAGTGATAACCCACCTGAGGTCCGTGGTCCTACCTCCAGGCACTCCAAGTCGAGATGGGAAGACTCCGGGGTTATCTTCGACGTTGCTATAGCCGTTTCGTACGCACCAGGTAGCACAATCACTTAAAAGCACTAAAAACACTATTACGATAAAATTTCTCACTTGTACTTCGAGCGGCTGAAATACAAGAGCAGGATAGACGGACGATGATCAGGACTTCATGTAAGACAAGGTCGTCACTGAGTTTCGTACGGGATTAGAAGTCTTCGGAAAATTTGGGACTTCGCACAGGCTGGTCTTCTCCTGGATGGATGAAGGAATAGAGGTGAGACGAATGGTGAATGCAGTTCCCAGATTCGAACTACGTCCAACAGGATTTCATTCCACAGGTCATCTGCCTTCTCCAGTAGACTACAACATGGGCACGTCGATACGAGGCGTTAATATAGATATTGAGAAATAATTATGAAACGTTCACCAAAAGGGAAGTATTGAGAATGTTTTTGGAATGACGTAAACAATGCAAGTTCGAGTTAGGAAGAATTTTATTAGCTGGCTCGAATAAGTCCGTAGACTGAATACATTACAGGGTGACTTCCTACATGAGGTCTTCTACGTAACTCAGCGTTAGCACAGGTTAACTAATTGTGTTTTAGGAAGCGTTTAGGTACACGAAAGTTGAGTTAATAAGAGATCTTGAAGAGATCCGTGTAGAGCCAGTGCTCAGATTAGGTAAGCAGAATCTGAGTAGTAGTAACTAAGTTTGTAGGTTGATTATATACTCACAGTGAGAACAGAGGTACTGTCCAGTTGAGCACTTAGGATTGAATTAGTGATAACACACACTGCTCGTCTCCAATGATGAATCTTTATGAAATGTCCGTGGTGAAAGGAATACCGTCCTTACGCCGTATGATGGAAGTTAACAGTCACTGCCGACACAATAGCACAAGTCGGTGAGGGATGTAACAAAGTTTCTCCCGACCGAAGAACGGGCTATATCAAGAGTGTCAACGTTCCGGCGTAGTTCCAAGTTAGACTGTGGACGATAAGTCCATGTCGTGGAGTTTGATGGAACTTTAACTGAAGGGGGGCATCAAGCGGGAGCTTGTGCCTCTTCGAAAGGTTATCGGAATTCCCCCGAAGGGGGCAACGGGCGGAGGCCCGCGCCTCTTCGAAAACTATCTGAAGATAATCCCCCAATCTCCCAATCACTTACTGCATCTAAAGAGAGATGTCCTCACTTTTTGTTTGTCCTTATCATTCTCACACGGCACTAGGTTAGGGACGTGTGAAGGCAGGGGTAAGTCAGGGTTTTACCTGATTGGATTTCTAATTATTTATGAAACGAATTTAAGTTTCTGCGACTGCGCAAGCAGGCGGAGGGCGTATCCTAAAAGCTTCCTTTACATGGGAAAATTTCTTGATACAAAAACCCTGATAACCTGAGAAGGTTAACATTTGACCTCATGTGTACAAAGAGTCACTATTAGTTACAGATAGTACAATTTACTAAGACAACTTTAATTACACAATGACTCTCCAAACACATTATATTTCTAATAAAATTTCAAGAGTTCAAAAGTTCAAACTTTGCAAGTGTGCTTAAAAATAATAACTTAGGTCTGTGACAATTTATATTACTAAAACGTCCAAAAACATAGTGAATAATCAAATTTATAATCGAACACTTGTGGTCGTATTACGGGAAGATGAGACTCTGTGTCATAGTTATTGAATATATGGTTGACTAACAAAATAACCTTTTTAACCTTTAAGTTAACTAAACGAATTTCAGATTAATTCTGTCGTTTCTATTTATTTAAGATTTTGATAACCAAAAAGTAGGAATCTATTACTTTCCTGTAGGAGAAAAGATTATCTTCTCTAGACGAGAAAGGTTATAGTTTAACTGATTCTTGAGCAGACAGTCAGCTGGCTGGGAGGGATGAAGCAGACATAATATTTCATCCAACAAAAAAAATAAAGACAGCTGGAAGGAACTTGAATGCGCGAAGAGAATGACTAACATTTCCCTGTTCTCTCGTTCTTCCTTGTTTTAAGATTTAAGAAAAAAAATAAACTTGTCTACGCAATTAGAAAAATAATTGTCGTTAATTGTTTGGGTAATTGTGGAGTGTGGCAAAAATTTTGGCGCCAATTGAGATGGCGCGTGTGGCACACTACAGTCGACGCCCCTTAAGGAAAAAAAAAATTTTAGTTTGCTCCGACAAATCTAAACATTTTTTTTTTACTTAGGGCTAATGGCAAATTAAATTTCAGAGTTGGCAACACTTTCATGTTAAATGAGTTTTTACTTTGGGTTGGCAACATTGACTTAACCTATGGTAGGTTGCAACACTGTTGTATGTTCGAGCAATATTACATACTAAGGTTAATTAAAATTGAAATAGAACATACCCTAACTCAATATAAGAGAACTCATATAGTATATAGTGACAATTTCATAATAAGTACATAAAACTAAGAAATGACACGATTAGTGAACTTTAAACTACATGATTGGATCATAAACTCAATGATACTAATCAATAAGCTATACCTATAGACATTTACAAAGTATGTATATGAGCTTATACTAAAGGTGTTAATTCTTTAAAACTTTATAGCATTTCTACATATGTACCTTAAAATTTTACATGTAAATTTAAATGATATTCCTTTTAATAATAATTTCCAAAATTATTAAGATTTTCTGACAAATGTGCTTATAGAATAAAAATAATATGAGACCAAATAATTCGTAGGCGGTAGCAATATCGAATTGTATTTGCAAAGATACAAAAACAAAAGGAAACAGAATTACCAAATTCTTGTTTATCTACGGAAACATAATAAGGAAGTAGACACATAGTTGACCTTACTGAACCCAAACAAACCATTAAAGGATAAGAGATGAACTTGACCTACTTTTTAGACTCTAACGGTACATTTTCTTTTTAACTTTTTCTTTTTCTTTTTTTTTGTAAAAAAAAAAGAACTACCCTAAACCATTAACACATTCAGCTTGGCCTCGAGCTGATATATGATATTTTCTACAGAGGGGTAAACCACAGAAGATGAAAGAATTCAAGAATCTATATATAGACGTATCTATATATATTCTTCAGCTACACAACTAACCTTTGAGATTTTTTTTTTTTTTTAAACTGTTTCTTGTCCCTACGTTAACGGAACCATTCTATTTGGAAACAGATGTTTCGAGATTGTATCTTTTACACATATGACTAATATATTGTAATCGTAAATTATAGCTACCTTTTAGATGTACGTTTAACAAATTAATGATGCAAATTATCATTGCCTTGGATTAGACAGAATACTATTGTCACACTTTTATTCTTATATAATTAATATAACGTACGAGGTATTATAGACCTCCTGATTTGAAACATTATCGTTTTCAATACGATTATTATTATTAGCATGGATGTTGTTGGCAACATCAATATTAATACTATTATTACTAGCAACAATGTTATGGTGGCTATTTCTTATGCATTTTGTTACTTTAATTATTTCGAATTTATAGCTACAAGCATTAGTTTGATCAGTTTGTATCAATTGTTATAGAAATTGATAATGAATCCTTCATAATTGATTTACAAAATGGCAAAGCTTACGAAATAACATGAAAATTAATTCTCTCACAAAAAGAGTCTTAGAGTACAGGTAAAAGACCTTTTGTACATTTATATGGGAAATATAAAATCACTATGCCACAATGATATTATGAAGATACAGAGCAAGAAATTACAGATATGAAAAATATAAGCTATTTATGCGTTATGATCTTATGAATCCGTTAAATGATGCATAAGTAAGTTAAGTAAGTTAATTGTTACTTCAATGATGTTAACTTACGGGTAATTAAGGAGATTTCTAAACAACAAACAATAGATAGCTCTAAAATTAATTAACATACTGACTTCTAGTATGGTTGAAATAATTATATTCTTTGCGCGTGGGACGCAAGTTGCACAATTTTTGTTTAAATAGAGTATTCTAGAAAGGGATGATGATGCCTTTCGTACTAATAACTCAACATAAATAAATCTACTAAAGTTTAATGATTAGGCAATTCATAGACACTTCTCGCTTGAAATAGTAATATTTGAGTTATAATTGAACATTTACAATTAACGATAAAATACTAATGTTTTTAATTCGCGAATAGCTAATTAAGGTGAGCTCGTCCACGCTACTGGACTAGGTGAGCGGTTAGAAGACATTTAAACTATCATTATATGTTTACGTGCATTGCCTATAATTAAGTATACATGTTACCACAAAAGATTTCTCAACACATTATAACTACATTGTTAACAAGCATAGGCGATTATTTGAATCAATATTTGGTTTTCAATTAATCGGCATCAGATAAGGGTACTTAATCATACTAAATTCATACATTTTTCATCCTTATTTAAGGGCACAAATAATACACAATTATATCGCTACACTGGAATTTCTTACTAAAATTCGCTTTACAATTTACCTCTAGATTAAATGATTTTCATTTACATATGGCGAGAGCTCGAGAATCCTTAAGTCACTGCTGTAGATCAAACAATTGATCTTCAAATAACAAATTAACGATAATTAAACTTCGGATGAGAGAGTTTTACATTAAGATTTTCCTTTTTGAGAGGGGCGGCTTGGCTTTTTGAATGAGATTGGATGACTTGTTACGTTTAGTAATAATTGCATGAATTCCATTAGCAATTTTGAGGCGTCTGATTTCAACGCAGAAAAAGATAATAATGGCTTAATTTAGTAGAACATTTACACAAATACACAATTAACTCGGCCGTGGGCAACTTTAATAGGCTTTCTGGTGCGGACAACCTTTTACTCAAGGAAGAAGGAATGGAACTGGTCATTGGTGCTCCTTAGATAACTAATACGTAATGAAATAACACATAATACTAACTTCAATATGTCTGAAAGATTTTCTCGCTTGACAATAAACTTGGAGCGGATGGCGCTCGGAATCACTTTCATTCATCAGAAAACTTACTCAGTATAGCAGGCCTGTTCAGAAGGGCCGCTAATTCGCACTTTACCACATTTACATATTTCTGCAAAGGAAACAAGACACTTGGCCTCCTTTTCCTTGCATTTATTCGCCTTTTAATCGCATTTTTGCCTTCTGGGAGAAGACAGAGGGGCTGCAAGAAAATGCGCCCAGGTCGGTAAATTTACGGACCTATTGAATCAACATAAGCATGGCTGGACCTAGACTGACGCAAAGAGGTGTGGTCACTCCGAAAAGATGACGACAGCTGTTTGACGCGAGTAGGCAGCAATTCGCAATCGCTATTTCGAGGACAGTTCGAAGGCACTGTCGATAGCAATTTAGCACAAAAGGGAGATATGTATCCTACATATCAAACGCAATCTATATGAATTTCAACAAGATGCGAGGGGAGTACTACTTATCCCAAAACACTACAATTAAAAATTAGCGAGATTATAAATTGAGCGGAAACACCTGAGTTTGATGATTACGTCACATGGGCTGACGATATTTTTACGTCCGACACAGTTGCAATGAGATTTTCGAATTGATACTTTCCACATTACTTTGATACTATACGGCCTTTGCAATACAAAGAGATTTAACTAGAACGGTATACTACATTTTCATTAATTAATAGGTTTCAATATTCCTGAACAAACATACATGAATGCACGCAATTTCTCATTTCATGTCTAATAATACTCATAAATGGAGACATTTTCCTTGAAAAGTTCTACGTTTGCCGTGAGGTTTAGATAGCTTCTGTTTTTGGAAACGATTAAAAACGCTAAATCGTTGTACAACTTCAAAGATTTCAAAGGGTCATCCGTTTTGACACATTTAACTAAACGCAAATCAATAAGAGTTGATTCTAGGTGTTTGACAACAAGATTTTTGGCGACTAGCGGTAATAAAGCAACAATTTGTATTCTCGGATTCGGACCAGAGAATGCGAAAAGAACTGAAGGTCGTAACTCTTCATGATACTCAATTAAATTGGAGAGATAATGTAAAGACATGGTTTTGATGCCGTGAAATATAATTTCTGAACTATTCGCTAGGCTAGTCTGGAAATGTAATTCATACCATTTTCGGAATCTTAAGCCGCTTAGATTTTGAACAATTTCCTCTTGTTCTGTTAATCCGTAAGTGGGATTAAACAATTCAAATTTAGGCAAAACTGAACGTTGCGCAAGTAGGTACTTAAATGAAGAATCTTGCATGAGAACTTTGTCTTCTTTATAGACAGGATAATACAATTTATGATGTCCAAACATTTTGACAAACTAATTTTTCCTTTCTCTCTCTCTCTCTCTACTAACTACTGAAATACGAACGAGTGACGAATAAGTGAACGAACGAGTGGATATCGTCACATACATAAAACAAATTGACTTTCTCTCAATGATTAATGACTTAAGTAATTAAGTTTTACATGAATCAAATAACTGCAATTAACTTGATGAGTTAAGAATTCTCACGCCTCCGTTTTTCTTTACTACTACTATTATACCTTCTTATTAATGTTACTAGGAAGAAGAAAGAAACTTCACCAGTTGAAAGAAAACAGATCGTTTTTCGAAAGGTTGCGGAGGGAAACAAGTATTTCGTTCCGCGGTTTTCGCTTCTTTTCTTTTTTTTTACAGCCGTGGGTTGACGGCGAACGCAAAAGGAGAGGCTTTCTGTCCAAAAGATTGAAAACTTCCTGTCGCGGTCAATTTTCTATCCTATTTTCTTTCTAGGTGTGAACCTTCGTTGATCTTGTTTTTCTTTATTTACAACTACCACGGGGGGGGGGGGGGTTGGAGAATAAACGAACAAGATGTTTCTGTGAGTGTTATCTTAGCTTAAAAAAGATTGGAACAATAAGTTCTGCAATGAAACTATACCTAACTCTCTTTTTAAATTTGTAAAAGAATGTAAGATTACGTTTACGTCAACAAAGCAAAATGAGAGATTTGTTGTGTCTCTACCAAACAACTATCTTGTGATTTAAAAATGAACAAAATCTTTTGAATGAGGTGTGCAAACTATTCAAAAACACACAACTTAAATTGATTTACTTTGAAACACACTTTCCTTAAATTTTAACTAAAATTACAAGATTAAATCAACACAGTGTAACAATTTACAAGATAGATTAAACTTTTCGCTATCACAAGCTGTTACCAAAATTTACCAAAATTAACAGAATTTACTCTTGTGAAGCAGGTTCGCATGTCACGCGCTGCCACCAATTCTGTCGCGGCCACGAACGGTCTCAAGGGGACAACTAGACCTTCGTGGTGGACGGGTAGGATTTTCAGTGTTAGAAGGTTGTAAACACCAATTCTATCATTTGCATTTAAAGAACAACGAATAGTTTGTTCACGCTCCCAAGTAAGCTCTGGTAGAAGTCAAAATATAGGTTTTATATACACGAGCGCTTAACTAATTTATGGGCGTACTGACAGGGTGTGAAGACACCGATATAGAGAACGATAGCCAAGAACAACAAGTATTTATATACCGCCAGAGGATAATTATATCACAACAAGATTAATTCATTTCAGGGCCACTATTTATGTGGGCCAGGGTTCGAGTCTCAATGTAGCCACCAACTTAAGTCAGCGGGTACATATCCCAACGATTCGGTTATCAAATTATGTGCGTGACGCGAGGTATCGCATGTCACAGGCCGACAACAATTATGTTGCGCGTGCACATTCCACCAATCTGTCACCAAAGTATGTCTTGGTGGAGGAGGTTGTTATTAGTACAATAATAATGAACAATAGCAAGAGGTAGCCTTGAAAAAGGCTGTTTATATTGATAGCAAGAGGTAGTCTTGAAAAAGGCTGTTTATATTGATAGCAAGAGGTAGCCTTGAAAAAGGCTGTTTATATTGGGACTTCAAATTAGTCCGTGTCAAAGAGGAGCTATGCAGCTCGGATGATAGATGGTTAAATGACATACAATTTCAATAACAACCGAGTGAAGGCGCAAAGGCGCAGATGTCCATCTCAAGCAAACAGGCTATCGAATGACCACTCGTCAAGGGGACAGCTTTTAGGGTCCCGGAACAATACAGATAACAAAAGCAAGGCGGTTTTCGTCTGAATGAGGACGAGTGAGGTCAGTACGCAAAAGAACAATAATTACGAGTATTACGATATTAGCGAGAAGGCGTCAGCGAGTTGGAATACCACTGCTATCAGCCAGTTCAGAATACTTAGCAAATTAGCATATCAAAGACATATTATATCATTATAATTAGACACGAGATTGCTGCTCGAATTAAAAGAGATCTAGGAAATCAAAAGTAATTAGTAATTCACATAAACGATATTTAAGCAACAAAAGGTTTCAAAGTAATTTTGAAACTACTTGGGAGGTGATCCCCTTTACAGTTAAGCGACTTTATGAAAAGAGAATGCAAATGACAGTTACATGAAAACATTAAATAAACAGTGATAACCCACCTGAGGTCCGTGGTCCTACCTCCAGGCACTCCAAGTCGAGATGGGAAGACTCCGGGGTTATCTTCGACGTTGCTATAGCCGTTTCGTACGCACCAGGTAGCACAATCACTTAAAAGCACTAAAAACACTATTACGATAAAATTTCTCACTTGTACTTCGAGCGGCTGAAATACAAGAGCAGGATAGACGGACGATGATCAGGACTTCATGTAAGACAAGGTCGTCACTGAGTTTCGTACGGGATTAGAAGTCTTCGGAAAATTTGGGACTTCGCACAGGCTGGTCTTCTCCTGGATGGATGAAGGAATAGAGGTGAGACGAATGGTGAATGCAGTTCCCAGATTCGAACTACGTCCAACAGGATTTCATTCCACAGGTCATCTGCCTTCTCCAGTAGACTACAACATGGGCACGTCGATACGAGGCGTTAATATAGATATTGAGAAATAATTATGAAACGTTCACCAAAAGGGAAGTATTGAGAATGTTTTTGGAATGACGTAAACAATGCAAGTTCGAGTTAGGAAGAATTTTATTAGCTGGCTCGAATAAGTCCGTAGACTGAATACATTACAGGGTGACTTCCTACATGAGGTCTTCTACGTAACTCAGCGTTAGCACAGGTTAACTAATTGTGTTTTAGGAAGCGTTTAGGTACACGAAAGTTGAGTTAATAAGAGATCTTGAAGAGATCCGTGTAGAGCCAGTGCTCAGATTAGGTAAGCAGAATCTGAGTAGTAGTAACTAAGTTTGTAGGTTGATTATATACTCACAGTGAGAACAGAGGTACTGTCCAGTTGAGCACTTAGGATTGAATTAGTGATAACACACACTGCTCGTCTCCAATGATGAATCTTTATGAAATGTCCGTGGTGAAAGGAATACCGTCCTTACGCCGTATGATGGAAGTTAACAGTCACTGCCGACACAATAGCACAAGTCGGTGAGGGATGTAACAAAGTTTCTCCCGACCGAAGAACGGGCTATATCAAGAGTGTCAACGTTCCGGCGTAGTTCCAAGTTAGACTGTGGACGATAAGTCCATGTCGTGGAGTTTGATGGAACTTTAACTGAAGGGGGGCATCAAGCGGGAGCTTGTGCCTCTTCGAAAGGTTATCGGAATTCCCCCGAAGGGGGCAACGGGCGGAGGCCCGCGCCTCTTCGAAAACTATCTGAAGATAATCCCCCAATCTCCCAATCACTTACTGCATCTAAAGAGAGATGTCCTCACTTTTTGTTTGTCCTTATCATTCTCACACGGCACTAGGTTAGGGACGTGTGAAGGCAGGGGTAAGTCAGGGTTTTACCTGATTGGATTTCTAATTATTTATGAAACGAATTTAAGTTTCTGCGACTGCGCAAGCAGGCGGAGGGCGTATCCTAAAAGCTTCCTTTACATGGGAAAATTTCTTGATACAAAAACCCTGATAACCTGAGAAGGTTAACATTTGACCTCATGTGTACAAAGAGTCACTATTAGTTACAGATAGTACAATTTACTAAGACAACTTTAATTACACAATGACTCTCCAAACACATTATATTTCTAATAAAATTTCAAGAGTTCAAAAGTTCAAACTTTGCAAGTGTGCTTAAAAATAATAACTTAGGTCTGTGACAATTTATATTACTAAAACGTCCAAAAACATAGTGAATAATCAAATTTATAATCGAACACTTGTGGTCGTATTACGGGAAGATGAGACTCTGTGTCATAGTTATTGAATATATGGTTGACTAACAAAATAACCTTTTTAACCTTTAAGTTAACTAAACGAATTTCAGATTAATTCTGTCGTTTCTATTTATTTAAGATTTTGATAACCAAAAAGTAGGAATCTATTACTTTCCTGTAGGAGAAAAGATTATCTTCTCTAGACGAGAAAGGTTATAGTTTAACTGATTCTTGAGCAGACAGTCAGCTGGCTGGGAGGGATGAAGCAGACATAATATTTCATCCAACAAAAAAAATAAAGACAGCTGGAAGGAACTTGAATGCGCGAAGAGAATGACTAACATTTCCCTGTTCTCTCGTTCTTCCTTGTTTTAAGATTTAAGAAAAAAAATAAACTTGTCTACGCAATTAGAAAAATAATTGTCGTTAATTGTTTGGGTAATTGTGGAGTGTGGCAAAAATTTTGGCGCCAATTGAGATGGCGCGTGTGGCACACTACAATGTTAATAGCATAAGAGTGAATTCTACATCTCATATGAGTGAATTTGAATGTCTGCTTTCTTGATGGCGAGATAGTGTGATGAGGAATGGCATATACTGCGAAGTTTGTTCTTGAATGATGGATTCATTCATCGGATTCATCCGCAACTGCACTGGATTCATTTCCCGGTCGTTGTTCGGAGCTAATTTTAATAGCAGATCTCTGCGTTTCACAATCTCGGAGTTGCAGACGTAAAACACAGAACTTTAAACTCATATAGTCTTAGTCAAAAATGTAGAATCAACATTGAAATAGAAATCCAACTCTGGAAGCCCTCTTAGGAAATCCAAATTCAGAACCATGAACACTGAAGGCTCTTATGTAAACTATCTGACTATAAGTAGAAGCATATTCATATATCCTCATAACTTATTTTTCTATTCACCCCGTTTTTTATCTGATTATCGGTACAACATGATAATGAAATGAATTATACTGTATATATAAATTGTGATCTAATTCCCTTGTGAATTCTAGTAAGTAACTCTATGTTTGTACTGAATACGAAAGCATTTCGAACTCAACATTGGACCTTCGAGTAGATTAATTATTAACGACATGGACCGTTTATTGGTTGTTTGGTGAGACGATGAAGTTGGGATGGCTTAAGTTAATTAATAACACTCGAAACGATCACCAAGTGTCTCATATCCTCTGTGTGTCATTCCGAAGACTTATATTATACTAGAGGGAGTTTCATCTGATCAGCTCAGAAAAGAGCAAAAGCAATATCAGTCATAAAAGTGTGTATTCTGCTTTCTGAGAGGGGAATTCATCTTTGCTACTTTAATTGTATGCACTACCGTAGTCTTTTCCATTCCATCCGTTCTGGTGGGTTCTTCATTAAGTGAATCATGTGTTGAACAAATATCTACTGTAGACACAGAGAGTACGTGGGGACGAGAGAAACAGAAAGGACTAAGATGATGAACTCGCAGTGGGAGAGATTCGTTGCAATGAGTCACAAATGAGAGAATGTACACGCCTTGTATATCTTCCTTTTCTGTTGCTCTCTCTGTCATACAATACATTCGGATGAAATACAGCGTTTATTCATTCTTATAAGAAGAATATCAAGGTCATTTAAGGCGTAAGGGTAATGTACAGCAAGGTTGCCAATATTCCCTCATAACAGCTTCTCTCTAATATGCATACACTTTCTTTTTATCGAAACGTATATCGAAAGGGTATTTCTTATTGTTTATCGACATATCTGACAGTGAAGTTGGCTGGTCGTTTCAGAGAGAACGTACGCTTGTGTAAAACATGCAAGCCCTTGTACTCAGTAGAAATACTGTATTTGTTAAACTAAGTATTATCCTCGTAAAATGTAAATTGCTATTTCCAATTGTGATGTTCAAAGCGTTACTTTAATGCACGAGTAAGATCATTCAGATTAGGGCTCGAGAAATGGGATGTTTTCAGAGAAAACGTTTCAACGGTCACTACCACACACATTTTTTTTTTTTTTTTAAATATTTATATGAAAATGCATAAGTAAAAGTTCCGCCAAACATTTAGCTGATTAAACGTTTCAAATGCTTAGCTAATAATTTCATTTCGCAAACCATTTAGTTAAATTTGGTTAGCTAACGTTTCGCAAACCATTTAGTTAATTAAACATTTCGTAAAACGTTTCACTAATGAAATATTTCGCAAAACATTTTGCGAAACAAAGAAAAAAGTTTAATGTTTTGATGAATAGACATTCAATAAGGGACAATAACTGTGATTAATAGAAGAAAAGAATCCAAATTCAAAATTGTAAAGTAAATTTATAAATGTATTTATTCAACCTTTTTGCCTTCAGACTCAACATAACTAGTGTAAGAGCTGTATTTCGGAAGGTGTGTTTATTTTTAAAACTGTTCATGAGATATTGAATTGAAACCAGAGATGTAATGAAACTTATGCGGCGAATACCCACCTAATACTTCTACAGTTCAGTGTATGCTCACCTTAAATTTACTCTAGAATGAGCGAATTGTGATGAGTATTCGTTATATTTTCGGAAACGGTGGACCGTATATTTACCAAAAATTCTAGCAGCACAAACTGGTTCAAACCAATAGAGCACAAAATGCTTTGAAAGTTTCGTATGTCAAGGAAGAAAGAGCACATTATAAATATGTTGTTATTCACACAAGGGATTTATCTGTCGGGGTAAAGTCAGGGATTTTTCCCTTTCATCCTGGCAAAATCTTTCCTCCTTCTTTAATCAACACTTTTACTGAAACTACTTTGGATTTTCAAATAATACCAATATTACTTAACGTTTAATAAGACTTTTTTTATATTTTATCTATGATTTGAGTTAATATAACACAGACATGTAGATATTACGATTTTTTTTCCTCCTTCAGAGTAGTCTACACATTTAAAAAGTATGACTGCATTGTAGATCTAATATTTTAACACTTGTTTTATTTACTGTAATAATTCTTTGCACAATTTTCTTTTGAAGAAACTTCATATTTAATAAACAAGTTTGCAGAATCACTCCTCTATAGGGAAACAGTAAATAGAACACTGGTTTAGATAACTCCTTGTTGTTATGTCATAAGCACGGAGCACGACATCTTTTTTTCTGCAAAACTGGTAAATAATGATGACCTGTATTACACTGTAGACACGAGTATTTGAAGTGGCGTTACCAACACTGTTCGCCGGTATGAATTGTAATAGCGGTGACCGACATTGGACAGTCGGCACGAGTTGTAGGCATGGCGTCGTCAGCTCTGAAGTTATGATAATTTGCCTAAGAAGATTAAGAGACTAACGTATAGTACATAACAACACGACATGTGTAAGGTTAAGTTCTGTAAAAAGTATACGAAAGACGACACGAAAGACGAATGTTGTACGCATATGAAAAACGTAGTATCTAGTGTGATGAAGCCATGTAATGAGTTATTTGAATGGACATAGTAATGCCACTGAGTCACAATATACATACAACATTCAGTGCGAAAGTTGGCAAATATATCGACCTGGCAGACGAAATCAAAACGATATGGAAATGTAAGAAAATTACAGTAAGATCAAACATTATATCAGAAACAGTTATTGTCTCTAAAACTAATGTGATGACAAAATTGGAGTAGATAAATGCAAGACATCTAACAAATCTAAAAAGTCAGTAATCCCAGATATCTATCATATGGTCAGGAAGTTTCTTGAAGAAGACGAAATCTTCTACTACACTTCCCAGAGACGGTCGTCTAATTAATAAGCTGAAACCAGTTTAAATCGAGATACAGTAGCGATAATAATGATCCATTTTTCTATCAATAAAATTATTAATACATTGAATTTCAGAGAAGCTTGTAATCTGGAGTTTTCGACGGCTTAGGTCGTTGTCAGATGAAAAGGACGATGGAACAAAATAAAACTTTTAGTCAACTATGACTGAAAAATGAGAAGAAAATACGCTATCCTTACAGACATTTATTTTCATTTTTGCTTATAGTTTAGTTTTCATGTCATGGTCAATTTTAGTTTTTTTTTTTTTTAAACAGTATGTCTCATTCGTTCACAGTGCTAAAAAAATAAATAAAAAACTACGGTTCCTCTGTTGGTGACTGTGTATTACGTGACCTTCATCCTCATAAAAAATATTAGCGTCCCCTTCCAATTCGTGTGTAAAATTTATCCCGTTTAAGTATATTACGTTTGCCTGTAACAAGGACTCCCACAGAACCTCTTATGTGTGTTGTTATTTAAAATACACCCACGCTTGTGTCCTTAGTTCAGTCTTGTCAATTACACATTTCCCTAACACAGGACAGAATATTAATTTAAATTTTTGAAGTAGAACTTCAGAATACAATATATGTCAGAATCATTCAAAATTTAGCAGAAAGAACGAAAAAAGGAGAGAGAAAGAGAGACTAGTTAATCAGACCTTTCACTTATGTGTTTGTTAGGTGTTTACCGATCCTCTTCGGAACCAAGGCTTTCATAAGACGTAGATTTACAACTTAATCTGTGTTTGAACTCTCCTGTACGGCTCCTGTACGGCTGCGCGATATATTGATCGATCGGTCGATATTTACAAACATCGAAATGTCGATATAAAACATTACTGATCAATATTTTGACATTTTTTTCAATATTCAATATTTTTTTTCGATAATGCAATATTTTGATACATTCTTGACATTCAATATTTTTCGACATTTTGACATTAGATTTATTTGCTACTTCTATTTTTTCTCGACATTTTCATGTTTTTAATATTTCAATATTTTTCGATATTTTATTACCTTTATATTTTCCAATATGTTGATATTCGATGTTTTATATTTTCTGATATTCGATATATCGTTCAAGTTTTGATATTTTATTCATATTAACTTTTGATAATTAAATCCGGATATCGACAGGTCTAGTCTCCTGCACCGAATGCAGAAACGGCAATTATTTAACAGTGGAAGTCGATCAAATATTACATTAAAGAGTGCTTTATAATGGTCACTGGAAAAAGCGACAAAAAAGCTACAAGTCTTTCAAATATGGAGAAAAGAAATCAAATGTGATCTTTAACTTAGCATTCCATAGCTATGTCCTTTTAGAGTAAATGAGACGAATTAATGAAAGGGAACGATTGTAAAAAATCTGGTGGAATGAGAACGTGGAAGGAAACGAAAGAAAACCCACGAACATGACGCTATTCACTATAAACTGACATGGCCTGGGATCGAACCGGACGACCCCTCGCACCAGGCGTGAGAATATAATTTTACGAGTTGGAAACAAACTGGTAATAACACACTTTTGGAAGTACTAATTGCATTTCGAGGAATGTGATAGATGTAGTAAAATGAAATTATATGAAATCTTTAAGTTTCACTTCCCATGGTTATGCCGGCTAGGCTAAAGGAGACGGTGATGATGAGAAATGAATGAAATGGTACAATTAATAAAGTGGGAGGAAACGGGAGAACCCCGAGAAAATTCACGCACATGGTGTTTTCTACCAGAAAGTTCACTTGGCGCGAGTTGGGGGTTGAACCAGGGACCCCAAGCACTAGAAATGAACGCTCTACCACTGAACCACCGCGGCCTCAGATGCAGTAGAATGTATCAGAAAGATAAAAGGACGGAAAAGATAACTGATCGATACTATTAAAGAGGATAATTCTAAATTGTTATGTTACGATAAAGAGGTTAGCGAGAAACTGTAGGGCATTGAAAACCCACGCAACAATAAGTTAATTCCCAATGATAGTATTAAAAAGAGAGAGAGAGAGGAAGTTGAAGGGGACAAGGTATTAGTAGTTTAAAATTGATAGTATTACTCATAAGAATAGCTTTCTTATTTAACAACTAAACCACATATAGTTTTGTTCCAGTGATGCCTATTCAATAATCAGTTCATATGTAAGTCTATCTACCAAATCAAACTACGAGTTTCTACAACCAATTTCTATGGACTTCTACGTACGGTACTTAAATTAAAACTATTTGAATACATAAAATAATAATAATAATAATAATAATAATAATAATAATAATAATAATAATAATAATAATAATAATAATAATAATAATAATAATAATAATAATAATAATATAAAAACTATATGTATATATTGTAATACGTAATATTGCCTGGCAATCCTGCTTTTGGTCCTTCGTGATGTTAGGGGTCAAGCCCTGAGATTTGCGTGACGTGGTTCATTCCACTTCTTGTGGCTCTTTTCTCCCAGCAGTGGGATGGCAAGGCACGACTGATGCGTGCGATATCCTCTTATTCAGCAAAGACTTCATTACCAAATATAGCTATCATTATAAAACATAAATATGGCCTTGGGTTGCATTGCTTACTTTATTCAACAACAATACTGCACAGGAGTTAACGGCAGCATCTTATAGGAAACTATTTTGGTTGAATGTCGTCAGGAGCCTCATTAGGTGATATTACCTACTCAAAGATAATGTAAAACATAGTGTAATTCTCTTTTACCACCAGATTGTAGGAGTTATACTCAAGCTCCATAATGTCTGGTTGGTTCGAGTTGAACATCTCTTGTCAGTACCAAGACTGTATGAAACGTGGACCTGTTCAAATTTCTAGGCTGTGTCGCCAGGAATCAAACCAGGGAACTCGTGCATCAAAGGCGCACGCGCTCGCCTCTAGACCAGGAGGTAGGGCACCGGAAGTCACGTATTCAGTTCGTTGTTAAGAACATCAACAAGTACTGACACTTTGTTGATTGAAATTTAGCATCCGTTTTCAGAATCGAGGCTAAATGAGACGTGTACCTACAACTTAAGATGAAATCCGAATCACCGTAATGCGATCAATGCTCTCCCATCGGGAATCGAATCCGGGACCCCTGCATCAAGGATGTGGGCACTAGCCACTAGATGAGCGGGGAGGGCCAAGTGCAGATAGGAAACTAACTATTCTAACGCGTGGCTACATTTGAATTGAAGAGTGAATATAGGTGGTGTACCGAAGGCTCACCAAACGCACATCTAATAACCACTATAACTCTCATCATAAATATATTATTTGTAACTCTTGAAGACTTTTTTTCACTGAAACACAAGTAATGCGAGTTATGACCTATTGAAGTCTTGGCTGTAAACAGCATAATTATAAAATACAATGGAACCGGGACACATGCTGAATGAAGCATCGAGAAGTAAACACCGTTCTCCTACGCCTATGCTATGCAGGTGTTGATGATGATGATGAGAAACCCTGGCTGGAATCCCCCTTTCGCTACTCAATCACAGCTCGTGACGCTTGTTTTTGTAACAAGCTGCTGCGAGTGGAGTTTTCGACTCAACAATACGCTGAAATGGTTGACCCTATCCGTACCGTACAATTATTGGACAAGAGAAACAAAGAAGCAAAATAAAATAAATAAAAAAAAAAAAGAAAAAAGAAAAATTGTGACCTTAAATTAAAATCAGTTTTAGGTAACGAGACACGTAATATAAAGGATTTGGGGCATCTGCATGAGAAACTTAACATTACTGTTAATACTGTGTCACTCAAAAAGTTTGCTCTAAAATTTATCTATAGAAGATTTGAAAGAACTTAATACGATATTTGTTGGACACTTGTCTACTGTTTATATAAAGGACCTAATCGATAAGAAATTAAAGTTCAAATTACAATTGAAATATAAAGACATCCAAGTCTTTGGCAATTTTTCAAATCATTTACATACAATAAAACTTGTTAACTTGGCCATCTACAAAACGAGGCCTCTTTCTTGGGAATATAATAAAACCTATTAACTTGGCCGCCATTCTAAGTTGGCCACATATCTAACGTGGCATCATTTATGTGGAACCTGCATTTTTTTCCCCCCATAAAACATGATTTACTTGTTACACTGTAAATTGGCCACCTGTCTATCTTGGAACTTGGCCCCATTCAAGCAACGTTATTCGTTATTCCTATGCTGTTAATGTTATGTTGGATCCCTATATGATTCATTTATTAGAAACTCTTTCAGAACATCTTTTACTATGGTATGTTTTGGCTGGTCAATATACTCGAAAGAAAGAAAATAATGTGTTTATTAAAAGTAACATCTCTAAGAATACAGCAGGCGGTAGTACTGATTGCTTGTATGTCTGCTTTCGGCGAGTGAATAAACAGATTGGTGCAAGAAAGCCTTCTCATTCACATTCTATATTGCAAGATATTTGGAGTTAGTCCAGACAATCTTAATGAACTGCCAATATTCTTTGTTTTTGTCGTGAGTTAGAATCCTTTTCCTTTGGGAAGCTTGCAGGACAACAAATGGCAATCAAAAAATACGAAAGACAAGCCTGTTTTCGTTCAGTTCTTGTTGGCGAAAATTTATTAGCAAAGTGAATATAGCCATTTCTCAATATACAGCTGGGCAGTATATTGAGGTATGAGGGATGTTCTCTGTATTTCTTGAACTGACGAGCTTGTCTGCATCTATTGTCAAAATGAAAGAGAGAAGTGAATAAAAGCATGCCGTACCGTTTTGCGGGTCATTGTCATGTTGGAATTACAAGATCAGTAGCGTAGCCAGGATGTGTTTGGGGGGGCATCTGTTATAGGTACATATAGGAAAATTACAAACAAAAAAATATATAAACATAAAAATATATAAAAAATTATAAACATCAAAGTACCAAAATACATTGTCGGACCTCTTGGGGGGGGCCTTTCCGCCCCCTTCCCTACGCCACTGATATTACATACAATGTTTCTAAATTGTAGAAATGATTTACAAGTGATTTACAACCTATTAATTATTGCATATTACAATCTATCAGTAACGTACGCAAGGGCATTTCGGGATGGTGGTTTTAAACCCCCCTTGAGCAAGATGATACACAGAAGATATATCATTTGACATATGAAGATATATCTATACAAACACCTGAAATGATATAAACTTGGGAGTTTGACACTCCGCTAATGAACTTCTGCGTGCGTTACTGAATCTATTAAATGAAGCGCCTAGTATCAGAAACTGCCAAATCCATTTTTTACCGAAGTTGAGTTAGGCTATATCGTTCGTTATATGTTTGATCTAAAGGAATTCCATGGAAACAGCATTTTGTTTGAAAGCTCGGTATATCAGATTAAAAAACTAGTTTAAATATCAAATATGGGATTTTGTACATATACAGTATATATGGAGATTCACTACACGTTTTGCAAACTACTCGATACTAAACTAAATGAATTTGGCGGATTTTGATACTAAGCACCTCAAATAGATTTTGCTTCAAAAATGCGTTTATTTTATTTCTGGAAGTTAGAGGGAACGGTGGCTCAGCGGTAGAACATCCCTCGTGCAAGGGATTCCTGGACCGAACCCAAGGGACGTAAGTTTGTAGTGGACAACATTGTTCTTTGGGTTTCCTCGAGTTTACCCCGTTTTCTCCCACATTTCTTGTCACTTTCATGGATCATTTTTCTCCTTTAGCCTAAAGGACATAACAGTGGTACTTTAAATTAAAGTTTTTTTTTTTTTAATCTTTCAGTTGGTTACTTCTTAATGCAATCGATGGTGGCCAACATAGACACGTTTCACTGTATAATATTAAAGAGTTATTCAAAAAAACATATTCTTATTTTGATGCGTAAAACATAAACATTCTTATTTTTAATAGTGTTGCTGTTATGATGATTATATTACAATAACAATTGTGGGATGTCTTTCCCGTACTCCACATTAAGACACACAAAGGACTTCCAACACGCAAATTTCTTTGCGACGTGTGTGGGCTGTTGTCTAATACTAAGTAAAAACATGACAATGGTAAGTGAATAACTGTCAGTCAAAATATATCGTAACAACGAAACAGTACAAGGCTATATCTTCCATCAGTTTGTCATTAGTCTACAAAACCCTTACACAATTGGCCCAACACGTAAAGTGGACAGTGAATGAGATACTATATGTAGTTTGTGTGAGTGGGTACATGATTTCAATAACAATGAAGTGTTCCTTTGTCCGAAAGAGCTTTAAAAAAACACTTTTATTTTCTTATACGCTTTTTTAAAAAGTTCAACAAGGTTCAGTAATTACATGTAAATTGAACAAGTACGACATAGGGTCACAGGAAATGCGTGCGATTAAGTCCATTTACTTTTTTTATTATAAAACAAAAGAAGAAAATAAAATAACTTGCGTTTTCAAAAGTAAAACTTCGAAGATTCAAACATTGGATTATGTTCGATTTTGCTCTTATAATGAAAACAGAATGTTTCACTCTTCAAGTCCCTCACTTATGGCCTGTAGATTAAACGAGTTGAGTGATTAATGAAATAATTGGTGGAATGAGAATGTGGAAACCAAGGGAGAACCCCGGGAAAATCCATGGACACGACGTTGTCCACCACACTCTCGCATGAGCTGGGATCAAGTCAGGGACCTTTCTGTCCAGAGGTGAGCGCTCTACGTCTCAGCCACGGTGTCTCATGCTGTTATAATGATACAAAGATCTTCCTGCATTAAATTCTTGTAAATTTCAAAGATGTACTGTAGATACCGGTACGATATGGAGGCAAGATGTAATTCTAATTCCCTCCACCCCACCACAAATAAACAAACACTTTAGTGGTCAACTAGATAGTCGCAAATAAGAATAAAATTTAATTTTTATATTGTTGATTATAAAACAGCTCTTTGAAATCAGAACTGCGTGTCCTTACCTGTATATGGTAAAAAACTTTTAAAAAAATACATAATGCACATCAGACTGTTGGATTTATCCAATAACTTTGTCATAATTATTGAAACAACCAGGGATGCCCGCGGATCTTTACAAAGTGGATAGGGAAGACAAAACACATACGCGCATATGCGAACACGAAATACTTCCTGCAAAACAACAATTATACGAACATTGCGTAACTTCATCAACTACAGTAAATATAAGCTACTAGTATATTATTTAACATATGTATAGTATAGAACGATCGGGTATTAATTTTAAACTGCTTTGTGGCAGTCATTCTAGGTGCTTATAGCAGTAGTCATTCCTCCTTTCATTAGAAAATACAGCTTCAAATTAAATAATAGGTGACTATTATGACCGCTCAGAGTACATTTTTAAGAAGCAAGCCTCTGTTGAGTTTGCTTGCACTAACCCAGATGTCTGAGTTGTTCTCTACTTAACTGTATACTCTATTCCGCTTTGCAACCAAAAGTGCTTTGGAGTTGGAATGTACTGTACAATATAACACCCAGAAGATCTTTATGAATTAGTTTGGTTTCTCGTTGGGTAAACTACGATAAACTTCAAGAATTGGTCGAAACTTCTCATAAGTTATTAAAAGTAAATATAATATTAACTTTAAAAACTTTTTTCTAAAATGTATTTAAAACAACAAATAATTATATAAATTAGAGTGGGGTAAAGTGAAGATATGCCAGTAAGACTAAAAGCATTGGGTGCGAATTAATAAAACTTTAGCCCTCAATTTTAGGAAGAGTGCGTACTAAAAGCATTGGGCGAGAGTTAATAAACCTTTAGCCTTCAATTTTACGAAGAGTGGGTACTAAAAGCATTGAGCGAGAGTTAATAAAACTTTAGCCCTGAATTTTAGGAAGGGTGCGTACTAAAAGCATTGGGTGCAAGTTAATAAAACTTTAGCCCTCAATTAGAGGAAAAGTGCGTCCTAAAAGCATTGGGCGCGAGTTAATAAAACTTTTGCCCTCAATTTTAGGAAAAGCACCTACTTGAAGCGTTGGGCGTATGTTAATGAAACTTTAGGAAGAGCGCTCAATGCTTTTAGTCTTACTGCCATCCCTTCATATTACTTCACCAAAGAAATTAAAGTATTTTCTCGTTTTTACTGCAATTTATAAGAGAATTGTTTTCAAAGTTTTTCTTTCACGATAATAATAAGAATAAGAATAGTAAGCAATCCTTTAAAATATGACTAGAACACGAGAAAAAACAAGAAAGAAATTAGATTACATGTGCAAAGAATACAGTTACAGGTACAACAAATGCCAAATATGAGGATAATACAAATAGTGATATTTATTACTAGTACTAGCGAAAAGTTGTCAAAGCGTGTAAGAACTTAAATGGAAAACGTCCAACGCTGTCACAACAAGAAAACAATTCGTGGAGAATTTTTACCTGGTAATGACACGAATATATATATAATATATATTTTCCTTTCTCCTGCTTTCGTGACCTGAGACATAATGAATTTTTCAGAGTTTCTTTGAGTCACCTGTTACTCATCAGGTGTCACTGTTGATTTCGTTTTCTTTCCTTTTGCTTTCATAACGAAAATACATCAACAAAATACACCTGCACTACTTTACAGAATAAAAAATAATTTTAAGTCATCTTTTACCGAAAAGAACTGCATCGCTCACTAGACTATTTCTATAAGGACAAAACCAAAATATACGTTATTATTATTATTATTATTATTATTATTATTATTATTATTATTATTATTATTATTATTATTATTATTATTATTATTATTATTATTATTATTTTAAATCCAGCTATATTTCGAGCAAATTTCCAGTTAAGAAAATTATCAATTTTTAACATGGAGTCTAGTCAGGGGCGAATCAAGGACGGATTTCTGGGGTGCGGTGGGTTGTAATACTGCTACTTAGAGCTACTTTTAAGAGCTACAAACTGTTTTATTTATATATCTTATAAAATAAGAAAGTTTCCTCTCCTATGGGGGGCGATCACGATCGCACCCCCCCCTTGGATCCGCCACTGAGTCTAGTTTACATTATTCTATCACATTCTCCCATCAAAGAAGTAATTTTTCAAAAGGCTTCCTGAATAAAATTGTAGGCATCGCGCGCCTCTTTCGCATGCAGGCCCTATATCATATCCTACATATACTTTTATAACTATCCACAATATATTCGCTAGCGCGCACATATTGTGAAATTAAATAGTATATAGTAATTAGTATCACTGTTAAAATTCGAGTATTAGTTATTTAAATAATTCTTCGAATAATTTTACTGGCATTTTTCGAATATTCGAACGGTTATTCGATATTCGAATAATAACGAATATATGAAAAATCCACAATTCGAATAATGTATTATTTCAGTTTTAATAGCATTGGCATATACTCTTATTTATGTGCGCACTTGCTGTTTTCTTTTTCTTTTTCTTTTTTCTTTTTATAAGTATCTGCCTCAAAAAATGTTGTCCACAAAACCAATGTGCTTATTTCCCTGAAATTTTAAATAATAATAATAATAATAATAATAATAATAATAATAATAATAATAATAATAATAATAATAATAATAATAATAATAATAATAATAATAATAATAATAAATATGTAGACCTATTCATAATCCTTTTAATACTTTTTAAAATTGAAACCCAAACTCTTCTTGTTCAACATACGAGTAATTTTTATTCGTATTCTAGTATAGTAAAATTTTATTTTTCTGTGTTATGTAAAGGGGAGTGAGTTAAGTCTCGGTACCCTCCCCCGCCTCCATTTGTGTATACTACTAACCTAAAATATTATTTTCGAGAATTTTCAGCCTGCATTGATTCTTGAGAGCTAAAGTACACTTTGAAAAACTTTTATCAACTGAATTTAGATTCAAAAATGTGACTGGTTCCGGGATCGAGCCCAGGTCTCCGCCAGCCATAACTTTTGTAGTTTTAGTCACCCCAGAGTCTATTTTAATGAACATCTAGACAAAAGGCTAACTTAGATATATGAGAAATTGGTAAGGAACCTTTCTTTTCTTACATCACCCATCTATAGGTACAAATTTAATAAAACAGAGCAAGGTTTTTTAATCCTTGGAAATCATTAAATTCGAACCTATATGATCGCCTTCCGATTTGATTTAAATTTCAGCGTCCTTTTCAGCATTGAGGCTATACGACACGTAGACTTACAGTTTAATGTGAGATCCGAACCACATGAGCTCCCTCCATGAATCGAACTCGGGTCTCCCACGTCAAAAGCACTTGTGTTTTGAATAGAGGATTGAGAGAGATGGTACCTATCCTTGGAATGCTAAATTGATTTTTAAGAACCGCTTCTCGCTCTCCCTTATCGTTTTTGCTATATATATATATATATGTGTGTGTGTGTGTGTGTGTGTGTGTGTGTGATGTTTGTGTGTCAGCCTCCCCCCCAACCCTTGATGAGTTTCTGGCTACCTCACTAGTCGAAAGTCCACATAGTTGATATTTAGTTATGCTTCTACACATTCTCTGGTTGTTACTTGCGGGTTAATGGAAAGCAGGGTGCGAAATCCCGGGGGGGACGGGAGGGATTTCCCCCCACCAAAAATTTTACACTTGCTTTTCCCCCTCACCAAAATCTGTAAGGGGGGACACCTTAATAGGAAACTATAAGTAGGTCTATAATGAAAATTTTCAGACAAACAATAATTTTAAATGCATGCTGTTTTAAAAAACGTAGTTTATTTGTAAAAGGATCAGCTGTTTAACTTTTTCGGTTGTTGACAAGATGAAGACCTTTATTCTCTAGCGTACCAGTTACATGCAAAATTGGTAAAATTTCTCAAACAAACAGATTGTTTTTCAATTTCAGTGCACGAGCCTACAAACAGGTTTGCGGATAAGTACTTGCTGCTATATGAACATATGTGGACGAAGAAACTAAACCTTGTTGTCGTTTTTATAAATGAGTGCCTGTAGAAAATGCCGATGCAAAATCCCTTAAAGAGAAAATTATTCAAGCATTTTCAGAAGATGGCATAGATATTTTTAATCTTAAAGAAAAACTGGTTGGATTTAGTTCGGACCGGGATGCAGTGTTTACTGGGAGAAACGAAGGTGTTGCTGCTCAAATTAGAAGAAATGTCAACCCGTGCCTAATTAGCGCACACTGCATGGCACATCGAATTGATCTTGTTTCTGAAAGAGTTTTTGGTGTTGTGAATGCTGTTCACAACTTTTCATGTTTGTTAGGCGAACTTTACCAGGTGTTCAGTAAGTCATCTACAGCTGCAACACTTAAAAGTATCGCGACAGTCACAGATGCCGTAGGACAAAAATTTGAACGATTACAGTGGTTCGGATTTCACCTTAAACTGTAAGTCCACATTTCATAGCTTCGCTGTTGGAAAGGGTCATTAAACTTAAATCAGCAAATCGTATTATAGTGTTTGTGCTTTTATTTTCTAAAGTTTAACTACTATGAATATTCACCACGGCTAAGGAAGACGGTCATGATGAGATGAATTATAATGGTTGATTAGGATAGTGGAAGGAAGCGAGAGGACCCCGAGGAAACCCCCACACAATTGTTTGTATACCACAAGCAGAATTTGGCGCGAGCTAGGATCCAGCCGATGATTCCACGCACCTGAGGTGAGCGCTCTACCACTGAGGCAACACGGCTTTTTGTTGTCTATTAAGTATTTGTATTGAAATCATTATTTATAATAATATATTCTTGCTAATAATACAATATAGATACATAGTATTATTTAGACTTACAAAGGTGACCGTATCTCTGAACGACCAAACTGAAACACTACGTACGTAGCGAAGAAACGAGAATTTCATAAATAATAATAAAAACTATACTCCGACTCTACAGCTCATGAGGATCTATGGCTTGCCAGGTGGAGCGCTTCAAGTTAGTAGTTCTAATGCTTGGTTAGGACATCGGTTCTTAGGGACTATTATTTCTGACTTATATATCTCTACTGCTATTTTCGCGAATGTAATCTTCAATATAATGGTAAACACAAGGGTACTGTGCTCCCACTAGAGTCTAACCCTGGACCATACGCACCGAAGTGTATATTAAATGCAGTAGATAAATTACTAATTTTGGTTAAATGAATAAATAACATTAAAGTATTTTAAATAACAATTACGACTAGTTTGAACATTTAATATTATTATTATTATTAATAATAATAATAATAATAATCCATTAATATTTCAATTTTTGGAGGCTCCACGAAGCATTAGTGTGGATCGCTGAACTTCTTCCCCCCCACCATTTTCAAATGATTTCGCACCCTGATGGAAAGTATCGAAGGCGAGACTTTCCACACTAAGTGCAAGACCATTATAAAATTATCAATTTATTCTCTAGTTATACATGTACATGTTCTTTACTGATAATACCAGTGATGTATTAGGTATACGGAAAAGCTCTAATTTCCAATTTAATCAAGTGAGGGTTTGATTTCTAGAGCCAGATGGTTGAAATTTCTCCGTGTGTGGAATTTTTCCTGTAGTTCTGGTTTCCGAAACATTATCTGGGCCTAGAAAATTTTTGACAAGTGATGCTGTTGAAACTAACTATAAAACTAGGTAACTATAAAACCTTGGTTATGAATTTCATTTTAAGTTAATATAATCATATGAGTTTCGGCAAAACAAAGGATAAGAAGTAACATTGGCAGTAGAAAATGTAATAGTACGATGAATTTTGAGAAAATAAGGAATAAGAAGTAATAATGGCAGTAGTAAATGGTATAATTAAGAGTTTCCGGAAAACAAAAAAAAATATGAAGTAATAGTGGCAGTAGTAGATGCAAAGAGAAGTAAAAGAATATAGTACTTGCAGTTTAAATTGCTCCATCCAGGGTCCCTAACATAAGTCCATGGACTAGAATTCAATTCTCCTTCCCTTAAACTTTCAATTTGAAATCAAGTGTGAGGCAAAAAGATGTTAGCATTAAATGGGTATTCTTTCTGTTTTGCAGATTAAACCATGGTGTACGAATATTCCATTAAGAAACGAAGGAGAGTAGCTGCCTCGATGAAGGTTTTTCAGTCTCGAAGCATCGTACAAAAAAAAAAAAAAAAAAAAAAAAAAAAAAAAAAAAAAAAAACTAGATAGGACGGAGTGCACTTTCGCGCCAGACAAACAGTAGTAGAAAGAGATCTGTCCGAACTGAAGAGAATATCATCCTCGTCCAGGGAGCGATGGTAGCCAGATTAACCAATTCTCTGGAGATGAACATTTCTCAAAGGTCACTGGTTAGAATTTTACACCGTGATTTAGGAATGAAGCCATATTACTTATACATTGCGGATTACCTGAACTACACGTTCGGTAAACGTCGGGTTGGTAGAGGTGGTCCTCTCCCAGCGCCGGATTAAAGGGGGGTCTTAGCGGGCTAAAGCCCTGGGCCTCCACTCTGATGAAAATCTCAACTGGCTATCGAAAAAGAATCATGAAGATACAATGATCATCATAAAATAAAATATGACCAAAAATATGAAACATATTCCCCTGACTTTCCTACTGTATTTTCACAGAAATGCATTAGGTGAAGTCAGCAGGGGCCACATATTTTATCTAGCCCCGGGCCTCCAGATGGGTTAATCCAGCCCTGTCCTCTCCCATGGCCAGCACGTTTCCCCGACCTAACGCCATGTGATTTTTGGTTGTGAGGCATGGGCAAGGATTTTGTGTATGCCAGCAAACCTAGAAACTTGAACGACCTGAAAGAACCGCATCACTCAGGTAATCGCTGCTATCCCTGTCCAAATTGCCACAGGGTCATACAATCAACAATAGACTCCATAAGTGCATTGATCGGGATGGGTGCCAAATTGAAACCTTATAACCAAGTCGTTGCCTTGTGATTTCACTTGAGTAAACCCCCATTTAATGTCAACATCTTTTTGCCTCACCCTGTATATAAATAAAAATGCAAACCACTAAAAGAATGCATGTTCAATTGGCAAATGATGAATAGGAGAGCTCCCTAACGCTCAAGCAGTTAGCACGCATTCTTTCTATGCGTGCGGTCCCGAGTTTCATTTCTGGTAGGATCCTTTGTGGTTCGGGTCCCACAGTAAACTATAGATTAACACTGAAAAGAGTGTCTCAAATTCACACAAATAAACAAAAGAGAATGACAGGATGTATCATTTCTATTTCCCATAAGCGAATTAACGGAAATACTGATTTAGTCTGTAATGTACGAGTTACTAACAACAGAGAATAGCTGTTTTTTTTTTTTTTTTTTTTTTAATTGACTGCCTACGAATTATATCCTTTCGTAACAACTGAAATATTACACAATTAATCCATTCAGATTATGATTTTATTTTAATTTGTCTCTGTTCCTTTGTGCATGTGTTTGTGTGTCTTGACTGAATAATTAGATATAACGTGTTGGCCTTTACACTGGTTTGCTAGAAGACCTTGATTATTTTTATTAATGATGAAGGCATGTTTCCTGATCTTATATATATATATATGATGCATACCCAGTTTGTATTTATCTTCTGTAAAGTATATGTGTGCAAGAAAGCGAATTCCCTATTACCTATGTGTGTCTGTGTGTGTGTATGTGCTCACCTGTGGACTGGTAAAATGTCAAATACTGCTATACAGACGCTTACGACAAACAGCTGAGGTAGCAGCAAGAAAAGGGAAAATATACGTATGTGTTGGTTGGGGAAGCTGAAGTAAAGCTTTTTGCATGCACTGTTCATTGAGCACTAAGCAATAACCGAACAGCTGGCTTCACTTCACAACATCTAACCTTGTGAGGGCCACTCCCTGACACCCGAGGGTTCACAGTAAAAAGCCCACGCACCCACCAACTGCGCCCACACGCCCGTTGGTTGCTATAACATTTTAACCTACCAATTACCAGGTTGTTTGGTTACATTAAAGATGAGAAATGAAGATGCACGGAGCGTTTGCATTAACAATGCAGCACAAAATATCAATTCTATACAAAATAATGAATCTTAAAAGAGGATGTTGTTTTGACTCATTCTTATGTAAAGAAAAATGTAGCTGATATTTCCTGGTGAAATTTCTAAAATTTGGGTAGTAAATATATATATATATATATATATATATATATATATATATATATATATATATATATATATATATATATATATATATATATTATTATTATTATTATTATTATTTTTTAGTGTTGGGTGTGTGAAGATGTAGTTAAACCCATCTTCGTACTATCTTTCTTCTTTATAGATATACTTGTTTCCTACTAATCAAAGCAAATTAATTTATTACAAGAATTACAATATCTATGATTCCGTTCTCATATTGTTCCTGCTCAAATAAAAGATATTTGTGTATGGTCGGAAAAATTACCAAATTCTGTGAGTACTCACACAATATATACTGGACAGGGCCGTAATTGCGAATGGCCATGAGCTGCGGCAGCAAATTTTCTGGGGCCTTTTTTCTTTTCATGCTCAAACTCTGGAAGTTACGGAAATTTGGTAGTAAACATTAATATTAAAGAGTGGCATCTTCTAATGAGCCGGAGGAACATAATTGTTAAATATGGCTCTGGTTGTAGGGATGGGATTGACTATCAAATTCTACAATATTGTCACGTATAATGAACAAGAATTTTGGGAATGATTTTAAAAAAAATGGATCAAAAGATTGCGATCTTGGCCAAGAATTAGTTTTTGGATCAGGGACCACAAAAATTTTTGAACGGACCTTATTCGAATTTTCGTATTTTTTTTTTTACGAAGTAAGCACATCATACTGAGTTAAGTAATAGTTTGAATTTTGCTACACTATAAGTAGTTCTCCAGATATAAAGGCTACAAGAAAATCTTTGCCTTAAATATATTGGATTTTTGATCCAAAAAGGAAGTCCAAAGATAAGAGATGCCGGTATGTACAGTATGCCAATTGATAGATGTCTGATCCAGCTTAACAAAAAGACATACTTGAGAATAAATCCTTATGAGAAATGGGCAAAAGCTATAAAAAAAAAAAAAGCATAAAAATTTATATTATATCAGAATCACGTCACCTATGAAAGCAAAACAAAACTGGATACATTAGCTAGGAATGGATACACGAAAGTGATCTAATAATGAGCACATAAATTATAAAAGTATTTTCTTTCTTTCTTATTCCAGTTCATATGCTTTTATGGTAAATTGGGTTTAACTTTTTAGTACTCAGACCGCTATGATTTCTTCTTTCAAATTATCTCCCCCTGCTCTAAAGCTTACAATTAATCCTTCCACTTACCTTTTATTTTGAACGGTGGCTGTGGTGAAGTTCATATAGTGGTATTATTTTCTTTTCTTTTATTTGTTTTTGTTTCTGTTTTTGTTATTTTGTTTGTTTGTTTGTTTGTTTGTTTCTGGGGTGCGATCTCGTAGACGTACCATACTAGTTGTGTGAGTTTTAGTTTGCATATTTAAACTTCAGTATTTATGCATATGGGGGTGTATGGAATAACGTTCCACCTACATTGAAACATGTAGCAAATGACAGAGCCTTAACGGGAAATTATTGTACTAATACTACAGATACTAATAATAAAGTATATTGAGAAAGAATGAAAACAAATAAAATACACTTCAATACAAAGAAAAAATGAAGAGAAGTGTTAGATGAAGTGAATTATAGTGGCAGTGATCCTGAATTTGAAATCCTGAGTGACCGCAATACGGAATCAGAAAAGTTGATAGAAAATAAAAACAAGCCAATATCGGTAATAGAGAACTTAGTAGAAAATGATCAGGGTCTGAGTTACTTCTACGGGAAAAAAATATTTTGCAAAAGGAAAAATAAATACCACCTAGCGTCAGGAGAACACAATATATATTATCATCTTGCAACTTTCTGGATTGGGACCGACGGCAAAATGTCTGGGAAATAACTCTTATTCTTTGGAATTATTGGAATTTTGCAGCAAGCGCAATTTTAGAATGTACATGCCAAAAAAAGACTAAATATGTACTAAAAGTTCAGTGTTTGATTGACCCATGATCTCATTACCTATACAATGCATACACCTAGGTATACAGTATACAGTATATTATATATATATATATATATATATATATATATATATATATATATATATATATATATAGTGATGGGCAAACGCATACAAACTATGAAATATCTCTAAATTTGGGTCTCTTTCCTTATATATATGTATATCAAAGGATAAATTAATTTAGCATACTAGAAATTTCCTACGCAGGTATTCTTACATTACAGATTATAGCATGCTCCCCAGGCCCGTAGCCAGCCCGAAAATGTAGGGGGGGCCCGGTGGAAGTTAGGGGGGGCCGATCGAAAAATATTAGTTCATCCCATATTATAGTTCATTTGCAAACCTACCGTTAAAATTTTAGAGGGGGCCAGTAAAATTTTAGGGGGGCGGCCCCCTAGACCCCCCTGGATACGGGCCTGATGCTCCCCCCTTTTTCCGATGATCCTGCCATATAAACATGTATTGGACAGTGATACTTTGTGTAACCACGCCAGAGTGCTGGGGTCCGTTATCAACGACAATTTGATCGATGTAACTTTCAACAAAATCTAAAAATGTCGATCAATATAAAATATTTTCTTATATTAAAACAGATGGGAAACAACACCTTCAAATTTGAAATTATAATACATTACTTTTCAGGGGAAGGGGGTCGGTTCTAGAAGTATAGCCTAAGGTACAACAATGTAGTAATACAGCTCTGCGTTAAATTCCAATCAATCGATCAATGAAATGTATACAAACAGTTTCTTCTTACCAACAAGGAAACATGCAGATATAATGTAAAACACAATTACACCCGCTTTATTATAACGCTAACAAGCAATTAATATAGTAGTAAACGAACAAATTGTGAAGTGAGTGTTTTTAACGTAATAGAATAGATAAGAAGCAGAAATCTTCTTTACTTTGAATCTTACAGCGATAAAAAGAATAAGAACCAAATTACTTACGGTGAAAAAGTGAAAACCCTTTTGGAACTTTCCGTAACTGAAACACATAACACTGATCTTGGCCTCAAATCGTAGGTCGCTTATTTACTACTTGTAGACTGCAAGGCTACAGAAACACCTAATCGACGAAAACCTTTTAAAAACTTTTTTTTTTTAATATATTTTTTAATCTTTTTCAATCCGGTCAGGTCGGTTTTGACTAAAGGAATGCCATTACTGTATGTTAGCGATAAAGGCGACAACTACACATACACATACACATACACACACACACACATATACGCAAACACACAAACGTATATATGACATAGAAGGAAATCATTGATTATGCGTGAGACGTCCAACCGGACTATGTTCTCAAAGAATCTTAGGAAGCGCTCAGCAGCGGAAATTACACAGCTTACCTTTAAGCTTTTTTTTTTTTTTTTAAGTTTTCTTTGTTGCTAATATTTGTCTCTTGAGAGAGGGTGGGGAAAGGGGTATTTTCTACTACAGAACAAAAGCGCAACTTTAAATGTAAAACTCTTGTTAAGTGTCAATTTAACCAGCGGCTAGAAGAAATAAGTGAATAGCACTAACAAGGTTTGGAAGAATCACAAAGTAGTAATATTCTACACCTTATGAGAAGCAGGCACGACCGACGTGTCTTTTATCTGTCATCTACCCAACTACGAACTTAAATAAAACCACAAATAAGCATAGAACTCTCACTACGAACTTTGTGATGTTTAACGAGATATTACGTTCATGAAATCTCCCAATTGTAGCTTCATTGGATTTCTAATTTTAAGACGTTGGTTTTCCGCTGTAATTATAAAAGATCATGTAACAAAGCAAGAAAAGTACTCTCAAGACACTATGAATGATACGGTTAAAAATATTGCCTGATTCTAAGGACTAATATACAGGGTGGCCCAAAAGTAGGTATACTCCCCTGCATTGATCAAGTATAACATTCTAGTTTATGGGTTTATTTGTTTCGGCTCTTCCGAGCTTAAGATGTAAGTAAAAACACATTAAGAACAAATAATAAAGAAACTAAGTCTACCTGATGGATAACAATAAGAAATAATATAAAATAAAATGAGCTGATTAGTACGGTACTGTGGAGTTCCTCAGTTACATATTAAGAATTTCCACTAGATGAAATCAACCTCAAAATAACGTTTACTCACCATAATCAGTAAGATATTATATTTTTAGGTTTGTAATAGAAACTTTGAACAAATTAACTTTTATCGACAAATTTCATCAGGTTGTATTGTGAACGTATTAACAATTAAATCCATTCTTACGAAATAAGATGAATAATGTATTTCCATTCCTACGTTCAATAGTTGGACAAAGTTCTATTATGGACAAACTATTATGGACACCTTTGGACAAACTAAGAAGAAAAAAGACTAAACTTAAATAACTATTGCCTTTTGATAGTTAGATTAGTATTATTTTTTCCTTCTACACTGGTTCTAATTCCCAATTTAGCTTTTTCATATCTTTTAAAAGTTGTGATCTGTTTATGTCACCTGCACCATCAATTTCTATTGGAATAGTGTCGACCAAACAGTAATTCCTAAATTAGTTTCCAGTATATATATTCATAGCGAAGTGTATTATGAGTTTTATGTCTGTGTGCGTGGTCCCAGGTGATTCGAAAATAAAACTTTCATTACCAGTGAGGATGCCTGTCTCGAATACAAATTTCGGACATCACTTTAAAGGCCGTTGCTAAAAATAAATAAATAAATAACTTTTTTAAAAAAATAAAAGTCCAGTCTGAATGAATTCTGAACGCTTTGAAAATAACATTAACGACGCGTTTTCGAAATTTAAGTACAGTATTAAGTTCAAACAAGGGGCAAAAAGCAGTATTTTACCCAGTTTACTAGTGATGTTTCTCAGATATGCTAAATTTATATATTTGCCCGCGGGGTTCTCCCGTTTTCTTCCACTTTCTTCATTCCACCATTTCACTCATTTCTCATCATCACCGTCTCCATTAGCCTAACCGGCATAACTGTGGGACGTAAAACTAAAAAAATTCATTTCATTATTTTTCTTTCGACAATTAGATTTCGAAAACCGCAAGTGCTAGAAACGTGCCGTTTTCACTAGTCGATTCCAAATTGTGTGTAGATTGTCCAGTTGTCATTCAAATTTTCAGAAACCGTGTCGTTATTGTTCTATTCAACAATTTAGGAACCGTTTTGAGCCCATAAGATTAACATTGTTGCAAGCAGAAACTACAGTGTTAAGCAACCAGTAGAGAAATTACGTGTGGCGGGTTGATAGACATTACAGGCGCTTTGATTAAATCTGAATGGCAAAAACCAATGCATACTGGCAACTTCAAAGGCCTCAAGAGAAGTAATGAGGTGTACTCGGACGGATTTGGATTTATTAGAAAGAAATATTTCCACTTGATATCGTGCTACTTCTACAGATTTGCTACGAACTCACGCCAACATCTATACATAGCAATTCACTTCCTTTGTGAGTCTCCTATCCTTTGCTTGTGTGAGTAAGGAGACTTGCACAGTGGGAAGGAGATTCATGGTCTTAATAGAACAATGCGCTGAGCAGACAGCACAGGTTCAGCTAGTAATATAAAGAATGCAAATATTGCTAATTTTTTCGCCATTGTAATACTAATGTTCTGATTGTATAATAAAAATCTTTTTTAATCATGTTTCAATAAAACATCTATAGAAATTTGTCATCAATGTATCTGATGCACAATTATATTCAGTTTTGATATGTTTTGAACACTTAGTCAATGGCATAAAGTAATCATGTTTCAATAGAACATATATGGAAATTTGTCATCCATGTATCTGATGCACAATTATATTCAGTTTTGATATGTTTTGAACACTTAGTCAATGGCATAAAGTAATCATGTTTCAATAGAACATATATGGAAATTTGTCATCCATGTATCTGATGCACAATTATATTCAGTTTTGATATGTTTTGAACACTTAGTCAATGGCATAAAGTAATCATGTTTCAATAGAACATATATGGAAATTTGTCATCCATGTATCTGATGCACAATTATATTCAGTTTTGATGTGTTTTGAACACTTAATCAATGGCATAAAGTAAGCATGCAGATGCAAAAGCACAGGATACAGATAAAGGACTTTAATCATCGTTAGTTTTAATGACAATTTTGGTCCTGTATTTTAATATATAACATTAATATGCACTGTGCGGCGTGTAAAAACATAAATAAAAGCTATATATTGTAATAGATACTAATGGTAATGCTGAACAGATTCGTTCAAAGTAATTTCGTGCACTCTATATTACTTTATCATGTACACTCCTGTGCAAAATGATTGTCGCATATCTATAACTGTCTTCTTGTAAGAATATAATTTGATAATGATTTTGCAGGGTACTTTTAATACTGATACTATGTGTATAAACGGGAAATGTATATTTGTGGTAAATTTCATAGGAAAAGAATTATAAATACGAAAATTAGAATGAGTAAAACAAAATGTTGCTAAATGGACAAAAAAGTTTTATTGTTCTTATTTACTGCTCTTTTGACACGAAATTTACCACATACATGTCTTTGCCGATTACACACATACTAACATTGTAAGAAATACCACTCGAATTCGTTATCAAATTATATTCCTACAAAAACATATTTATAGACATGCGACAATAATTTTGGACATGAGTGCACTTATGATTTGTCCAGTGAGATTTGATTTCAGTTTGATTTAGTCTGTTGCATTTTCGTGAAAGTGGATGTGAAGTTAACGATATATATATATATATATATATATATATATATATATATATATATATATATATATAACTCGATTTTTCGCAGAGTTGTCCAAACATTTTAGAAGAGATCAAGTTAAGTGAGTCCTATTCTTTCTTATACTGATTTCTCCTATTCTATTTGGACAACCCTGTTGAGAAGTCCTGGTTAGGCTTTTTCGACATAAATTCTTATTAACTTCAGTTATGTGTTACTAAACACGGAAGTTAGCATCCGCATTAGTCAAGTTCGTTACAAAACGCTAAAAACGACTCTGCATACGGAGCACATACTGGTAGTTTACAGATTATTTAGTTATGTGAATAAAAGAAACTTCCAACTCAATTTGGACCTACGACACAAGAACAACTAATCATATTCATATACAAAATTTCTGTTTAACAAAAACTCGAAATTCGTTACACCACATAGGAATAAAACTATATAATAAATTGCCAGATTGTGTGAAACAAATACCAAACTTGCAGTTTAAAAGTCACCTCAAGCTGCTGTTACATAACCATCTTTTCTACAGTTTAGATGAATATCTTCAGTCTGATCTTTCTGTATAACATCAGATTTACTTGAATGTCGAAATATATAAAACCAGGTACAATTAATACGGTATTTTATAAAAAAAAATACACTTTTAGTTTAATATTATCGTTACGTGTATATTTTGAATGTATAATATTTGTACTATTAATTGAAATAATGTATCTCTTGACGAAGCCATGCACGCAGAGTTCTTAAGGCGGAAAATAAAATAAATACTAAATAAATAAATAAATAAAAATAAATAAAATTGTGTTTAATGAAACGGATAGCGAGATACTTTCAAAAGATGTAGACTTGATGTGTCTGTACGTTGAAGCACATGTATAAAATTACCTACAACATCCGAAACTAAATCAGGGGAATGTAAAATAGAAGGTTAAAGAAAAATCAACGTTATCATTATTTTTTCTCTTTTGTTTAAACTTTAACGACACATGTGCTGCTGGCTCGTTCACACCTATATTTGACGTACCGTACGTGTCACGACCCATGCATGTATGCATTGAGAATCCATTCTCCTCTAGACGCTAAAAGGTAAACAACACATACATATACATTCGATTTACTTCGTGCACATGTATTGAACATGTTTTGACTGACTGCTTTTTTGTTTATTCATTGGAAATGAATATAAAGTGTTCATGCAAAAGTAGTTAGATTCATTCAACATATATGCAACAGCTAAAAAGGTGTGTCCTAGCCAACCATACAGTTTAAGTGAGCATGTGTGTGTATGTGTATGTATATATATAAGTGTTGGGGGGAGTGCTTGAAACACAGATGAAGTAGGGCGTGGAAACTGTAAACACTGCCGTTCGAGCTGTTGTAATCTCATATATACTGTGTGTGTGTGTGTGTGTGTTATGTAGATGGTATGGATGATTGAAGAATTATTAAAAAAAAAAAAATCAACATATCGTAGGCAAACTTCCGTCTTTCTCAAGAACATGGTCGATGTTACTGTGTGGTAACATTGCTCAACACTGGTATTAACACTCACCGCAGCAATGTCAGTTTCTCAAGAGCATTAAAATAATGAGAAAACAGGGTGTGATGAGGTGTAAGAATATTATGCACAGTGTCAACAAGCAATGCAACAATAAGCCTCTCGTTTGCAAACGTACAACCTCGAGTTGAATACAAATAATAATGGTTTTACTTCTTTTCAAATGTATCCATTTTGATTTCTTTGAATACATTGCACTTTTTCCCGCAGGAATTTCGTAACGACTGTTCTTTACTGCTTTACCATACGGAGAGTTTTTAAAGTGACTCAGAACAGACAGGAATGGCGCTGTGGTTAAAAGTAAAAGACCTGAACGCCCTTCCTGATTAACAAGAAATAGATTCACCAAAAAATAAATCCATTCTGACATAGCTGCTAAATGTGGTGACAGAAGGTGTAACCAACCATATTAGGTTGTTGAAACTGATTTCAAAAGTAATTCCAACAAATTAGAAACGAAATAGTCAGACAAAATTCTCTCTTACTACAGTTTTATCAACTTGAGAAAAGTATTCAGTATGTGTTGATTTAGGGGTTGTTGAAATAAGAAAAAAAATTCAATATTTTTCAGTAAGAACACTCGTTTATTCATTTTAAATACTAACCAGGGTCACTTAGGGAGTACCGGGACTAAGCTGCTTGAGTTTGATATATATTATCATTATTTGAAAATATCCTAACAATTGCTATTGATTAATTAGCAGAACAATTGTTCATCATATGAATAATTATTACAGTGATTGCTAATTATTTGAATAATTATTCCAACAATTGCTCATTACTTGAATTATTATTTTAACAATTGTTCATTATTTGTATTAATTATTCCAAAAATTGATCATTATTTGACTAATTACTCCAATAATTGATCATTATTTGAATGAATAGTCCAACAATTCCTCATTATCTGAATGACTATTCCAACAACTGCACATTATTTGAATAATTATTTTAACAATTGTTCATTATTTGAATAATTACTTTAACAATTGCTCATTACTTGAATAATTATGCCAACAATAGTTCATTATTTGAATAACTTTTCCAACAATTGCTCATTATTTGAATGACTATTCCAACAATTGATCATTATTTGAATAATTACTCCAACAATTGCTCATTATTTAAATGACTATTCCAACAATTGCTCATTATTTGAATACTTATTTTAACAACAGCTCATTATTTGAATAACTATTCCAACAATCGCTCATTATTTGAATAATTATTGTAACAATAGCTCATTATTTGAATGGCTATTCCAACAATTGTTCATTATTTGAATAATTACTCCAACAATTGCTCATTATTTGAATGACTATTCCAACAATTGCTCATTATTTGAATAATTATTTTAAGAATAGCTCATTATTTGAATATTTATTCCAACAACTGTTTAGTACTTGAATAATTATTTCACAAGTGTTTATAATTTGAATAATTATTTATTTGAATATTTGAACGAAGAGCATTCGAAAAACATATATTGTTCGAGTTGTAACAGCATTAGTATGAACTTTTGTTAGTGATTGTACCTAGGCAGTTGGTGTAACTGAGCTGAATACCGGTACTCTAGAAGGTGATAAGATTCTATATAAGAGAAAAAAAAGTAACTGTCACCAAACTCACCAACGACTTCCCGTAAACAAATTAAGAAGGCAGAATGGTGATGTTTTAAAAAACTTTTTAAGAACAAGAAGAAAAGAAAAATAATGCACCGTTAACTGCTTCTGTCTCATCTCCAGAGCAACATTAAAGAAAATGATTTACCAATTGCTGAAAGAGTGTTTTAAAAAAAATACTAATTGACAAACACGATTACTGAATGTGTATGCAATCCAATACGAATGACATGTTTCTCCGGATGTGGCAGGACATTGACATTCATTAGGGCATACTACTAACTAACTGTATGCCATATGATTTACGGCGTATAATTTAATATGTTCTAGTCTGCAATAAAACTTGACGCTGTTTTTTTTTTTTTTTTTTAATGTGTAATTCAATGATCATCAGTGTTGCTAAATACAAACCAATCTTCCAAAAACACAGATAAGCTATGCAGATCAGACAGAGACTCGGATTCGATTCCAAGTGGAATGTGTGTTTCTTTTTATTCCTTTAATGGTAATACGGAAAGGTTCTGTATCGGTTGTTTTCGTATTTATTTGTTTTCATGTCCTCTCTTGATAGTCTCTACCAAAAATGTCCAAACTCGGGAGTCTGGACGAGCCTCTTGGCCTCGTTAAGCGTGAGGGCGAACTCAATATGTGCAACTATGAGCAACTTACTGAAGATAACGAACCTGAACCCTTTCAATGATTGAATGGCTCATGAAGTTTGTAATCCGTGACGTGGAAAACCAAGAGGCAATCAGACCCATTACCTTATAGACCCGGTCTGACTCATTATCCGGAGTGACCGATCTGACTGACAAGATTTACGACTCGGAGTGACCTGAGCAGACATATAACCCGAAGTGACACGGTCTGACCAGAATAGACTCATGACACGGAAACAACGAAACATGATCATAGACATAGGGAGTATGTGTGAGCCTGCTAATGTAATTTTAATAAACACGACTTTTCTCTCTCTCTCTCTCTCTCTCTCTCTCTCTCTGTCTTCTCACTGGATCTCTGAATCTACAATTTTCTTGTTTGTTGTTTGTGTGTGTGTGTGTGTGTGTGTGTAAAGTATTGCACTGAAAGATAACTACACAGTTTAAAAGAATATAAAACGTGAGAATCACATAAAAGATGAACGAGACGTTTTTGGATCAAAAGATCAATCAAAAATGTTCTTGTACGCCTTATATCTGGAGAACTACATATAGTGTAGCCAAACCCAAACTATCACTTAACTCAGTATGATGTGCTTATTCCGTAAAAGATACGAAAACTCGATTTAGGGGTCGTTCAAAAATTTTGCGGCCCTAATCCAAAAACTAATTATTGGCCAAGATCGCAATCTTTTGATCCATTTTTCTTTATCATTCCTAAAATTCTTGTTTCTTATAAGGGATTGTCAAAATTTAATCGGGCGCTGTAAAACTTTTCGTTTAGAACATAATGATGCCGCTGATCCCAATCAATGTTTTGTTAAATCTTTTAAGATTCCTCCCTGTTTCGCCTTTTCCTGTTTCGCCTTACATCCTTAAGCCGTATTAGAAAACATGTTGATAAGCATCTTATCTTAAGGCGAAACAGGAATTCCTGTTTCGCCTTAATGTATGGTGCAACACGAATCAAAATTTCTCAAAGGGGAATTTTCTGCTCACATTGGGAATTTCTACAAACGAAGAAACGCAAACTAGAAAATACTCAGTATATTTTCAGATACTCACAAGGGACATCACCCAGTTGTCCGGCTCCGATTTCAATGAAATGTTTATTGCTGATAGAGGACATGTATTCATTACTTGTGATGACAGAAATTTTTGCCATCGTGCATGTTTTCTATTTTTTAATAATTTTTAAAGGTTGTGATCTGGTTAATAGAGATTACTGCAGAAGTCCCTTACTACCCTTTGTAAACGGACTGTTAATGAAAGAACAACCATGTAGATACGTATAGGGCCTAGAGGGAAGTCGTATGGTACGTATGGCCTTGACGGCAGCCATCTTGAAATCCGCCATTTTGAATTAAGGTCGTTTTTTAAATGGGAATAGGGTAATATGATACATAATTTCGGGCTAGAATTTAATCAGGAAAACAGTGGTGAAGTTAGTTTTAAGATGCGCTCATTTGGTGAAAAGTTACAGGCATATTAATTGTTTATACTTACTATGTGCCTAAGTCCCTTATCTCCGCTTCTAACCCGCGTATTAATGATTATAAGTGGATAAAGGTTTCGGTAATACATATTATGCCTAGAGCGAAGTGATACGATAAGGGTATCATTGACGGCAGCCATCTTGAAATCCGCCATTTTGAATTAAAATAAAGTTTTAAAAACTGAAAACCATAGCATGTGGCACCAAATTTTAATAGTAAATTTTCCCCAAAAGCCAATGGTATGCTTAGTTTTGTTCTATAGTTAACTAGTATGAATTTATGACTCTTCTAATATGCACGAAACGTCCATTATTCGATCTTTCAAATTGGCAACACTCCTAATTTTCATCGCATGTTTTAAGATTCCAACTGGCACTTTGCAATTGTTTCCATGGCTCATGTTTTCTAAATTTATTACATTTTTTTAAGAGTTGCGATTTGTCAGTTCATGGATAGTGTTGGGATAAGAATCCAGCAATCTTTCTGAATTTTGAAGAATTGCCATGTTATTATTAACTTCCTAGGCAGTGTAATTATTTATTTTAACCCAAAGTACATGAGGAACCTATGGACCTATATGATGTAAAGAAATACAAATGAAATTATAAGAAATTGGTGTAACACGAACTCACAATTATCATGAAATGTAGCCTACATGTTGCGGAAACGACAAACAGTATTTTTTTTTTAAATAAATACAACTTTACAACTTTAAAGAAACACCAGCAATGATAGAAAATATCAAAGAGACGTAATATGACTGTTCCCAACACACTGTTTGTACCATGAACAAAATACGAAAACAGGTAACTTGTTTATAAAAAGGTGTAACTTAATCGAGTTCCCGATCAATACTGATTATAAATCTTACAAACATGAACCATCGACAACAATAACTAGAAAACGAATGACTTTTTTGTCTGAATAGCTAAAATATTGCCATAGAAAATAAATAAATAAATAAATATACAATAAACAAATAAGTATAAAACAAAACAAAAGACCATTGATTTACACAACAGTCATATTTCGTTTCCTTTTTTGAAGTGAATTTTCAACTTATATCTCGTCTCATCTACTATCCATTACAAGCTACGTCTCCGGTATTATCTGAATGCAAAGTTGGAGTTCTTTCGTTCTGCGATGATTCATGTCAGTAAACGAGTTTTTGAATTGCAGGCATAGAAAATAAATAATTACATTGTCTATGAAATTAATAATTACATGGCAAGTCTTCAAAATTCAGAAAGATTGCTGGATGCTTATTCCAACACTATCCATGAACTGACAAATCGCAACTCTTAAAAATGTAATAAATTTAGAAAACATGAGCCATGGAAACAATTGCAAAGTGCCAGTTGGAATCTTAAAACATGCGATGAAAATTAGGAGTGTTGCCAATTTGAAAGATCGAATAATGGACGTTTCGTGCACATTAGAAGAGTCATAAATTCATACTAGTTAACTATAGAACAAAACTAAGCATACCATTGGCTTTTGGGGAAAATTTACTATTAAAATTTGGTGCCACATGCTATGGTTTTCAGTTTTTAAAACTTTATTTTAATTCAAAATGGCGGATTTCAAGATGGCTGCCGTCAATGATACCCTTATCGTATCACTTCGCTCTAGGCATAATATGTATTACCGAAACCTTTATCCACTTATAATCATTAATACGCGGGTTAGAAGCGGAGATAAGGGACTTAGGCACATAGTAAGTATAAACAATTAATATGCCTGTAACTTTTCACCAAATGAGCGCATCTTAAAACTAACTTCACCACTGTTTTCCTGATTAAATTCTAGTCCGAAATTATGTATCATATTACCCTATTCCCATTTAAAAAACTTGACCTTAATTCAAAATGGCGGATTTCAAGATGGCTGCCGTCAAGGACATACGTACCATACGACTTCCCTCTAGGCCCTATACGTATCTACATGGTTGTTCTTTCATTAACAGTCCGTTTACAAAGGGTAGTAAGGGACTTCTGCAGTAATCTCTATTAACCAGATCACAACCTTTAAAAATTATTAAAAAATAGAAAACATGCACGATGGCAAAAATTTCTGTCATCACAAGTAATGAATACATGTCCCCTATCAGCAATAAAAATTTCATTGAAATCGGAGCCGGACAATTGGGTGATGTCCCTTGTCAGCAAATAGGGCTCTTGACTGAAACTGAGTTCTTAATGTGCTCTTTGATCTTTTGAAATTTTGTTAATTTTAACCAAATTACTTCTTAAAAGACACAGCAGTAGGCAAATTTCACTAATACTCAAGCGCTAAAACATACAACTACCATTATTTAATATTCTCTTATACCAGGTATACTTTTATATAAACTCTATGCACAAAATTTTGTATGTAAACAAATACCTGTTTTGTAGTGTGACAAATTATATAAAAATGAAAGTGACTATATTTGTAACTTAACAACTTTTAAACCACCAGACCGATCTCAATAAAATTTTCAACGTAGATGGAGTTCGGGCCTAAGATAGTTTTTATCATTTCACTTTGAAGTTGCAACTTGGAGGTAGGAAGGGGGATATATATTGAAAATGACCGATATTAGTGTCGAATCCATAGTTTCCGGGACCGCTGAGATGAACAGTGACACTTTCGATCCTGTTTAAATCCAAATTCATTACCGCAAGTTGGGGAAAGGATATATATATATATATATATATATATATATATATATATATATATATATATATATATATATATATATATATATATATATAATGATGGAAAATGGCCGATATTAGTGTCGAATCCATAGTTTTTGGGGTCGCTGAGATGAAGAGTAACACTTCAGATGGCGTTTAAATATAAATTCAGCGCCGTAACCTCATTGAGGGGGAAGGATCGATACATAAAAAGGATCAAATATGACCGATATTAGTGTCGAATCCATAGTTTTTGGAGTCGCTGAGATGAACAGTAACACTTTCGATGCCCTTTAAATCCAAATTCAGCGCCGCACCTAGGGGGAGGGAGAAGGGATAAATAAATAAAAATGATCGAAAATGGCCGATAGTGTCGAATCCATAGTTTGCGGTCGCTGAGATGAACAGTGACACTTCCGATGCCGTTTAAATCAAAATTCATCCATCATCAGGACTCCTGAAGGGGGAGAGTGACATGTAAAAGTAATTGAAAATAACATACTAGTGTCGAATTCATAGTTTTTGGGATTCCAGTTCATTGGTGACAGTTTTGGTTTCCTTTATGTCAAAAATGAAATGTATTCTCCCTGTGCGAAGAACGGGTATTTTGCTAGTATTTAATAAAAACGAACGTAAGTTTCACACGTTAATTTTTTTAAAAATATATTTCTAGCTGCTCAAATTTACACTTGTGCGGTGTATAAGTATGTGTAAATAAGATCATCTCTCTTTCTGAGTTGTTTGAAAAATATACAAACAATGAAGAGGGATTTTTCACCAGAAATCAGAAAACAAAAATAAAATTAAAACCTGCTGCTTTTCCCGCTAGCGAAATACATTTTGTATAGTCTACGCTGCAGACACGTTACAGCAAATAAGATTAGCATCAGTAGAAGAAATAGTTTTTTAATTAAATTTTCCGTTTTTTTCCGACATTTCCGAAAGATTTTTTTTAATGAGTTCAAAATTTCCGGCTCCATAATATCTATCTATCTATCTATCTATCTATCTATCTATCTATAATAAATTAATTTTATTTTAGTAGCCATTCTATCACGGTGCTAACATTAAAGGAGTGGTGCACATATATTTGTTGACACAAATTTCCCGTATTCTAATACAAGAAACATAAGCACTCAATGATCTTAAGTGTAAACTAGTAATTATAAAATATTTTTCATTTTAAAAGCATAATGTAGTAAAATATTCGAAAATTTCATTTTTTTCAAATTTTCGGTTTTTTTTCCAAGCTCGGGGGAAAATGGCAAAAAACAGTTTAAAAAAATTAGCTTTTTTCTCCGTCGAATTTTGTATATATATGCTTCTGTACATTTGTAATTTCCAGTATACTATTGTAATTTTTCTTCTTTCTTTCAATGAATTTCAAATAGCTTTGTGAGGTGAATTACCTCTCTCTTAGATTGTAATCCTAGTAACATTCTTCTTTGAAACTAATTTCGTTAAATGATTGGCTTTCTATAGTGGTTGGACCAATTACGGCCTGTCTTCTGTAAGTTTAAGATAATATACATTAATAACAATTTTTAGGTGAACACGGAGCGGGGACAAAATTCAGGAACTGTGAAAAGTAACTATGATATTATTTAACTGTGAAAGTAACTGATATTATTAGGATGCCCATATAATTCTTTCCCTTGGATTTTGTACTGCACTCGGTGAAGTTCAGCTGTGTTTGATTTTTCATGATTTTAGTAACATTCTTCCTTGAAACTAATCCCGCTGAATCAATAGCTGCAGCTTCCTATACTGTGTAGACCAATCATAACCCAGCTTTTGTAACTTTAAGAACATTTTCGTTTTAATAATAATTTTGTTGAATGAATTATCCCCTTAAAAATACCCTTATTATATGAAATTTCCCTTCAAATTGTAAGGCGAAACAGGAAAAGGCAAAACAGGAATTCCTGTTACGCCTTAAATCAAAGTTTGATCTTATTATGTTGGTAAAGATGCCAGGGGGCAGAAAAAGCTGGAAAACTTGTGTAAGGCAAAACAGGAAAAGGCGAAACAGGAAGACACCATCTTTTAATAGTCTATGTTCAAAAATCATTGTATTATTCTTCAGTATAGGAAGAGAAGACATTGTACCTTGATTACGAAATGTTAGACCGGGAATCAAATAAATGAATGTTCGATCTCGGGCCGTGAACATCATAATCAACTGTAAAGGCCTAAGGCAACGTTTCCCAATCTTTTTCAACTTGCGGCACACTACAGGTGTAATTTGAAAATGAAATGAAATCTTTAGTTTTACGTCCCACGGTTATGCCGGTTAGGCTAAAGGAGACGGTGATTATGAGTGATGAATGAAATGGTGGAATGAAGAAAGTGGGAGGAAACGGGAAGGTGTAATTTGAATTCTCGCGGCACACCCATATTATATATATATATATATATATATATATATATATATATATATATATATATATATATATATATATATATATATATATATATATATATATATATATATATATATATAATATAATTACTACTATTATTTCTAAATATAAAATGCCTTGGTATTTTGCTGTGATTACTGATCTCCTTACAGAGAAGAAAGCTCGATCACTGGTTTTCTCCCGTGGTAAATCATTATGCTTATTTTTCATTCTAATTTTAAAATAGAAAACAATTGCAATGAAATATAGGACTCGGGTTTTAAAAAGTCCACTTTCTCTTTCGAAAACTGTATCTAATCTTCCACTAAAAAGGATCACTAAATAACGAACAAATAAACATATCTCCTATACCTTTAAAACACAAATGTAGGTAATTTGTATACATGTTTGCCTTGTTGAATTTATTGAATGATATGTTAAAATTTCAAGTTACGAAATAGTCTGCAACAATAAAGAAGCAATATTGGTCATGACAATGATAAATACGTTTTCCAACATTAAAAATGTACAGAAAAGTAACACAGTATGCAACTTAAAATTGTAGATTTATAGTAGAGGTTCATAGTAATGTGAAATACAAATATACATTTTCCCCTATGTCTTGCAATTTGGTTCCTATAGAATTAATAATTTGTTTCGATTTCCTCGCGGCACACCGGTTGGGAAACGCTGGCCTAAGGTAAAGCTGTAGAGAAGATATTTTGATTGCTTCTGGCCCCCCAGGTCTGTTCGGGCCACCGGGTCTGTTTGGGCTTGAGAAGCAAAACCCAGACCCGGATTACTTGGACAAAGTGATCCATGACACGTTTCATCACTTGAGCTATATATCAGAGCACAATTAGGCTAATGAGGGTAAGATTGCGCGAGCTTTGTTGAGAACAGCGAGACTAAGACCAAGCAATCGTGAGATTGGTTGAGATTAGTGAGTGATAGCGAGCCCGAGCTCGATCAAGTATGCGAGTCTGAGTTAGCGTAAGCCTAATTTAGATCAATGATCGCGAGTTCAATGGAGGGTAGTGATTTTGAAATAAAATGAAATAAAATTTTTCAGTTTTGCGTCCCACGTTTATGCCGGTTACGCTAAAGGAGACGATGATTATGAGAAATGAATGAAATGGTAGAATGAAGAAAGTGGGAGGAAACGGGAGAACCCCGAGAAAACCCACGAGCACAGTGTTTGTCCACAAAGCCCACACGGTACGAGCTGGGATCGAACCAGAGACCCCAAGCACAGGAGGTGAATGCTCTACCACTGAACCACCGCGCCCCGGTAGTGATTTTGAGTCTCATTTCAAAATGGACGGATACCTTTGCTCTCTCTGGTATCATATCTCGAATGTTTCTAACATTTTTTGTTTTTCTGAAATATCCAGATGTGTAGGTTGATCTATGTGAGGTTATTAATAAGTTTATTTATTTATTTTTTAAAAACTGTTATCAATACATTCTTCGATAATCAACCGTAATTTCTTTCGACAGAATGGCTGCTTACCATGTTATTAGGATCACGCTACTGGGCCATATAAGATTGTAATGTTAGTACGTCAGTCCGTTACTCCACCATTCTCTTGAACGAAAGAGAATGTTTAAATTGTATTTTCTGCAATAGATAACCAGACAGATTATTTCAGCCTAGTTCGTTAATGAAGTCAATCCGCTAACATCACGAGTAACGGTGACTTCGACCCTGGCTATCCATATTCATCTCATTCATAAAGAAAAAAATATACGTTTCGCGCAACGTTTATATGCAACCCTCAAAACATTTTAAGAATTCGGGTTGCATAAATATCTAGGCTAAAATATTTATATATTCTCAATCCTGGATGAATGAAACCTGGATGCTGGACGATGTGGAGCAAGATATATCATTCAGTCAAGATCCCAAATAAATAAAAACTACCTGAAGGCTTAGACGTCAGTTTAGTATGAGTTTCCAGTGAGATAAAACTCTTCTTCACCTAATACGCAAGTTACAAAATTAATAGCATTACTTGAAATTACTCGCGAAAAAAAAAAGCAGTAGAGAGCCTGCCCAGAGGCTTCATAAATAGATGCTAGATTCTTAAAGTCGAATACCTCTTCAGTAAGGGACCAAATAGATTATTTATTTATTTATTTATTTATTTATTTATTTATGCTAGCACCCGAGAAAGCACTGCGTCTTCTGTGCGCTTGAATTATTTTCCCATATAAATAATATATGGTACTTTAAACATTCAGTACAATTTACAATGTATATATTCGTACAATAAGCCTTATAATTTCATGGATATTACTCTCTTTATTTGCAGCTGTTTTTATTTCTTTCCATTTTTTCTCCTTTTTATATTTTAGACGAAATGCGAAGAAGGGGGGAGGGAAAGAATCGAGATCATTTACTCAGCAACAGAATGAGTTGGCCATCCGTGAACCAGGAACGAATATAGAACTAACTTTGGTGTGTATATTGTATGTGAAATGAGAAAGTTGTGAGTTGTGCGCTTATTATGCGTGAAGCCATCAAACTTGGCATGCACCATTAACCAGAGAAACGGATGCATAATAAATGAAAAGTGTATCAGCTCGTTAGTTATGGAGGAGAAATGGTGGCTGCTAGTGGCTGAGCCGTAATACGGTTAATATGGCGGATGGACGGAATACGAACAATGAGAGATCAAATAATCGGGTTATAACTTATTTTTTTAAGGAATAAAAAAAACAACGGTTTCGTATTTCTCTCTCTCTACTCTACATCTCGTAGCTCATATAATATTTAAAAAAAAATAAGGTATACATAAGCATATAAAGGTATATTTAATTACCTATTCACGAAGTACTGTTGTTACGAAAGGTGCGTACTTGCACATTCGTTTCTTCGATCGTACGGTAGTCATACGTCGCTGGAAATAGTCTCCAATTTAACATAACATTTCCTGTTAAACTGTCCTCCTGGATTTTTTGGAAGGCTTAGCATCCATTCAAAATGTTACTTTATATGTATCTATGTTACTTTATATATATATTAATATACTAATAATCTATTGAAAGAACTAGTATAACAATAGAATAAGACAGCACAGCAACTGCAGGCTGCCAGGCTGGATGCGAGTACGGGCTCAGATTCTTGGGGGGAAGGGGAGAAGTTCCGCTCCAAGTTTGCTTGGGTCATATTAAAATGCTAGGTTTATATGTTTGTGGTCAAGAAACGTTTATATGTTTGTGAACGTTTATATATTTGTAGCCAATTCTTTTGACAATGGTGTCTTGGAAACCACACGCTCTAGAAAGATGCCATTTTCACTGATCGATTGCAAATTTTATGTAGATTGTTCAGTTCTATCATATCCTACGACTTATACATTCCAATACCACATATTTGTATACAGGAGATGTATACCTCTCAGGCGTTTGTTTCATGGCCAAATGATAATGAAAAACGAAGGATAACCATTTCTCCAGGCTAAGATGAGTCTTTATTGTTTGAAGTGTTTTGCCCAATGAACACCATATATCACTGACATTGTAATTAATTGTGTGTGTAATGTATTTGCTTATTACATACTACATGCAAGAAGAAAGAAAACACTGATCATATATGAATTAGAAACTCCAACCGGAAATAAGCTCAAATCCTGTAAACGGTGAGAGATATTGACAAAAATAATCGAAAAGAATTCCTTTATGATATCCCTTGCCGATTTTTATCAAGACGTCCTTCACTTGTGTCTGTAAAGGGACATGTACAGATGTGAGGAACGACAAGGAAATTCATGCTCATATGTGAATGATGCGTTGTATAGAGAGCTCAGGTTCAGCTAGTTTGCATTAAAATTCTCATTGATTCCTTGTAGACGGTATCTGACAACGAAATACACATACCTGCATATTCCCCTCTCACTGGGAATCGGCGCCACTGGGGCGAGTGGGGACAACAACTTAAATTAATAATATTGTTAGAATATTTAAAGAAGTAAATGCTTTAATGTTGAGAAATATGCTTAAATGTTTTAGGAAGGCCGAAGGTATAGTTTGTGAAAACAGTTTTTGAAAAGAAGTTATATGGGTCTAGCGAATGGTACTTGATATAATATTCAGAGTAGTAATTTATCAGAATAGTAAACATTATATGTGTGCATAAATAGTTAAAGGATTTGAAGAAATAAAAGAGATTCTGATTAAAGAGAAGGTATGGTTGTTTATTGAAATTATAATCGTTACGTTTATAATCATCTCCCTAATTCTTAAGAGGCTTCATCCCGGCGAAATTAAAATACCGCTAATTTTACAGTAATTAAGTGATATCTCCCAATAGATAAAAGATAATCGAAATGTGGAACAAGAGCACCCTAGACAACATTATTTTACATGAGAGACTGTTATCACGACTCATTTATCTGCTTTCGATTTCGAGCCATTATGAAAATCGGCATTTATTTTCGCGTTTCTAAACGGCTGAAAACAGAAAGTCACTAGGTGGCTTGTGATAACGGTACTTCACGTAAAATAATATTGTCTAGGGCGCTCTTGTTTCACATTTCAATTATCTTTTATCTATTTGAAGATATCACTTAATTACTGTAAAATTAGCGGTATTTTAATTTCGCCGGGATGAGGCCTCTTAAATTAAAGTAAATTGTCGTCGTTATGAAGAAACAAAGTTTATTGGTACTTTTTGTTGGCTGATTGGGATCCAATGTCTCCTTTTTCACCATCAAGGCTACATGATCGTTTAAAGTGGGATCCGAGCCACTACTACTCCTATTCGTTGATTGATTGATTTGAATATAACGTCCCCTTTTCAGCACTGGGACAACATAAGACGTGGGAATACAGTTTAAAGTGAAATTCGAACCACTTTCAAATTCCAACTCTCTCAGCGGGAAGAGAGGGAGGCACGGATGGTTCAGTGGTACGGTGCTTATCCCTGGGGCGTAGGGGTCTTTGACTCGATCGTTATCTCATGCAATCGGTGTGGTGACCAAACAACGTGTATATAGATTTTCTCGAAGTTCTCCTGTCTTCTCTCACTTTCCTTATTTCACCACTTCATTTATTATCAGCATCACAATTTCCCTTATTCTCAGTGCATAATCGGGCATAGAAACAAAAATTTCATTTTAGAAATTTTCAGCGGGAATCGAAACCGGGATTTCGTGAAGCAAAGATGCGCGCGCACCAACCACTAGATCCAAGATAAATACTCCATCGTGAATCGAACTCGGGACTATGCATACAAAAAGCACGCGCGTTAGCTTTTCGACCCTTGAAATCGACATGTATTACTTTTGTATACATAAATGTCGAATCCAAAGCACAAGAACCCTAATGTGAACTCGGGACGGGTGTCCCACTTGTCTATATGAGAAGCATCTCTCTGATATGCTATTCTTTCGGCTAATGTTAACAGTACTTTTCACAGAACAGTATCAAAAAGATTTCTGGTATTTGGAAGATTTGCTAGAACACTTAGAATCAGTTTTACCAAGGAGCTCCCTCGTGGCTAAGCGGTTAGCATACGCGTCTTTGGCGTGGTAGACCCGGGTTCGATTCCCGGCGGGAGCTCATGTGGTTCGGATTCCACGTTAATCAGTAGGTCCACGTCTCATATAGCCTCGCTGCTGAAAGGGACGCTAAACTAAAATCAACTTAACTCAACTCAGTTTTACCAACAATCGTTAACAGTCTTGAGAGTGATTCTTTAATTAAAAGCACTATTTAAAAAATTTAAAGCATGAAATTTGTTGCTGTTTAACCACCATCCTGACGCAAATAAGCCATACCAACGTAACAAAAACTATCAGATTAGCAAAGAACGTCATACTTTTTGGCGCCATAAAAATTCCTGTTTCTCCAATCTTACGCATGAAAGTTTATATCCCCAAGCATGCCACTTTTGTTCAGCCTGATCTGATCTATCGGCTGATATATAATTACATCGTCTTTGGTTAATATTTTATTTCAACAGAAATTAAAGTTTAAAAGCTAATAAATAAGTTTGGGCTTTCTCTCAGTAACTATTCAGCGTTATGTTGTGTTGCTATCATCAAAATCAGAGTTGCCGACCTCATATTACAAAATTATCGATTTTCGTCTTTAAAATTATCGTATATTACAAAAAAAAATCATATATTCGTTATGCACGTCATAATTATAGAAACAACAATAATACTACTAGTAATAGTAATAGTATATAGTAAACTTATTTAGTAATCTTCAGTTTCGAGCTCCAAATAGGTGTCACTGTCCTCACCATTTTTTCTATTAACACTAATTCTTATTAATTCTGTTCTTATTGCTTCTGTTAATTCTTATTAACACTATTCTGAATAACAACAACAACATTTCCACGCATTCATAAACGTAACTGAATTTAAAGAATGAATGCAGGGTTGCCATTTGCCAATTTTCAAATCATTATTGATATATATATTTTAGCGCGAATGGCTGTTAAAAACCTCAGTATGTGACACATCTACAATTTATTTGCACATTCAATAACTGCAAAATACACAGTGTGCGTTCTAAAATTATCGTATATTCACCTATTATCGCATGGACATTATCGTATATAGTATTAAGATTTAAATTATTGTATGGTTAAGCCTGATCAAAATGAAGCCCTTGATTATGGTACATTATAGTACCAGCTTTTAAGTTTACAGATTGTTCTTAATTTTCTCGAAAACTATGCATGACCTTTTATGCCGATATACAGGGTGGTCCAAAAGTAGGTATACAGTCCCGTGCTGATCAGCTCACTGCATTTTATATAATTCCTTGTTGTTATCCATAGTTTCTTTATTATTTGTTCTTAATGTCTTTTTACTTATATCTTAAACTCCGAACAGCCGAAGCAAATAAACCTATAAGCTAGAATATTATACTTGATCAATGCAGGGGTGTATACCTACTTTTGGGCCACCCTGTATATCATTTTGTTCGGTTCAATGAGTTCTATGTATTGTACATATCCTCATCTTTGGATTTCTTTTTTTTTTTTTTTTTTTTTTTGTTAGATGCTAATAACATTGGAAAATTTATTTAAGATATTTCCTTATAAAGATCTAAAATTAGTTTTCTCCTTTCTTGCGTACTTACGACGCTTCGCCACTATTTCAATTGTTATTGTTTCCCTGAAACACTTTTGCATTGCTGCTAAAACAAATAAAAGTAAGCGCTCCTTACTTCAGTGAGAATACAAGAAATGTACGTATTCTTGTTCAACGTAACATGAAACAAAAAAAAAAAAAAAAGTCCATATCAGTCTTCACTGTACTTATTCAGAAAGAGTAAACCGGAGAACAGTTGTGATCGTAAAATCTTTAAAGAACAATAGGGAAAATGCTAGTTGCTATGCATAACACTAGGTGTACAAGAAAACACACGCTATCGTAAGAACGAACAAAAACGAAAAAATATCACCTATCGTGATGCGAAGAGTTCAATAACAGGATCTCCAATAAAGTGTCGATAATAAACATCCCGTTCTTCCAAACTCACAGCACAGTAAAACTGTTCAAAAATTTGGAAGGTAACCAGTAATTTGTTATTTATGCGATTTCCACATCAATATTTGCTACGTTTCGTGCCTTTCCACGCTCTATTTTTACATTACAGTGATTGGAGATAATTATATCTGTTTTCAGCACCGAGGATATTTATGGCATAGGACCCTTTTCTTAAAATGGAAACAGAATCGCTCTTGTGTTTGTATCTGAGAGAGAAGCATCCTCATCGGAAATCGATCCCAGGACTAGTTATCTACAGGGCCGGCCCTAGGGAGCTTGCCGCCCTGTGCAATGGCATTATTTGACGCTCCCTGTCTCCAGAAACAGCAAATCTTAAATGGAACGATTTGAGGTATACTACCCCATCGACAACGAAGGGGAGGGAAAGTGCACTCGCACTCAGAAAGGCATAACACTACAAATACAATATAATTGTGTCTATGTTTCTTCTTTAAATAATAATATATTATGATAGTGAAAGATAAAGTAAACACACCTGCAGAGGAAATATGGTAATCCTTTTTATAGAATTCAATATCTAGCTTCAATATCAATATATCAGTTTGCTTGCAATTCCAGTGCAACTAGCTCTTTTATCTTTATTTCTTGATTTTCCTTCTACATCTGTTAAAAATATTTTTTAAAAAAACTTATTTCCACCTTCAATGATAAGGAACTTGTTTGTGACAAAGACAAAACTAGTTTTAATATCAAAACTGTGATAAGTAATTAAATGGAACAGGTATTTGCTACTGTTCGTGAACTTTGCTTTTGTTATCGACAATAATCAAGCAATTCGTGCTGGGATTTGTTTGACCATTTGCTTTAGCAGCGGCCACGTGGCCTTAAACTAATGCGACCTAAACATTATTTATGAATGTATAGTATTCGAATAGAAAGTTAATTTAGTCAATTTAACTACCATCATCATGAAGTCTGTTTCCAACAAGAAATATTTATTTTAAATAATATAGTTATGGCGGATTCTGCCGCTCCTCGAAACTTACTGCCCTGTGCAAATGCACACGTGTTGCACATATGGTAGAGTCGACCCTGTTGTCTAATTCTAAGTATCTATACGTGCATTGGCGTACCTGGTTTTAACCTCCCTCCCTCAAGAGGATATATGATACATAAAAAAATTACCATATTAAAATATGTACAAAAATCCTTGGACTACATGAACTTTGGAGCTTGATCTTCTCTTGATGAAACTATGTGTACGCCACTGTATACTTGTGTCTCTATTTTGTCTGCAGATGTACAGTGAACGCCCAAGTTACGAACTAACTTGTTCCGTAACGCTGTTCGTGGAACCGGAACTATTTTTCCCATTGAAATTCGTGTAAATGCAATTAATTCGTCCTAGTAATCCGCACAAACGTAGTATTTTATGTATTTTTAGTCATTACGGGCCTTATGCAGTGTCGTCTTTATCGTTGTATTAAGAGATTGACTAATATGTCAGTGATGCTAACTTCCGTATTTAGTAACACGTAAGCGAAATTAATAACGACTTATATAGAAAAAGGCCAACCATGACGTTTCAGCAGGGTTGACCAAACAATTTACGAGAACTCAAGAGACTCCTTCCTATTCTCTCTTACAACGATTTCTCCTATTGTATTTGGACAACCCTGCGGAATGGTGGTGGTTGGCCTTTTTTCGATATAAATCGTTGTTAACTTCACTTACGTGTTACCAGGCCCGTATCCTCGAAGTGTCTAGGGGGGGGGGGGGCTAAAATTTTCACGGTAGGCTTGCAAATGAACTATAATGCAGTTGGATCGGGGCCACCAAACTTCTACCGCCCCTCCCGTACATCTTTGGGCTGGCTACGGGCCTGGATGTTACTAAATACGGACGTTAGTATCACACGTTAGTCAAACTCTTAATTCAACGCTACAGATGACTGCGTAAGACCCTAAGTATTTTCTGGGATGAAGAATATAGAACGAAAATAGACAAAAAAAAAAAAAAAGATAAATAAGACGTTAATTAATAGACGTTTTTAAAGACAAATAAGTTATACGAAACGGAACAAAAGAGTATGAGAGCCAAAAACACACAAAAAGTGTAAAAAAAATGAAAGTTTCATAGCAAACACATCACTCTAATAGAAAATGTTTAGAAAATGTTTACGACAAACGCACGAAAGCGCTACTCAGCGCATGGAATTGTGAATTGTATATGCGTGCGTATGTGTTCTTACATCCGAAATATTATTCGTAAACCGAGCGAAAATTTGTTCCTAAACCGATTTGTTCACGAACCAAGGGATTCGTAACCTGTGGGTTTACTGCAAATTAAAATTGTTGTTTAACACATGCTAATCAATTACACATAAACCAAAACATCAGTTTTTTTCGAGTTATCCTCTTTATTGTCTTTACTAAAGTTTTATTATTATTATTATTATTATTATTATTATTATTATTATTATTATTATTATTATTATTATTATTATTATTATTATTATTATTATTTTATTATTATTATTATTATTATATTTCTTCCAACAGTGAGGCGAATACTGCTTGTTACAAAAATTTTACCAGTCAAATGGAAAAAATAAACAACTAAAGCTGCCGATAGCTTCTATAACAGTATTTGGCCTTTCTTTGTCTTACGGAGACAGTTTCCCCGAAGCGATAATGACGTGATCGGATTTTAAGATGTGCCGAACCTAGATTTGCAGTCAAGTTGTTACGCAAGTTCAGGAAGCGCATGAGATCAGCACAAAATATAGATAGGCCAACACTTTTGGGAAAACTAACAAAAAAATATCTAGCATAAAATAACGCAATATCCATAAATAAAATATTAAAAGGAAATCTGTAATGTGTATGGTGGGTAGAAAGATCTGTAACGCACGAATAAAACAAAGTGCATGTAAGTTAAGAGTTAAAAGAGAGAGTGGTTCTAAGACTTACAATGAGAGAGAAAATCAGTATGAGACATTTGAACACCAACTGCAAGAATATCTAAACAGATTTGCTTATATAAAAATGGGACTTCATTTAGTTTAATGTCCCTCGCTTATGCCCTTTAGGAAATGAAATCTTTGAGTTTTACGTCCCACGATTATGCCAGTAAGGCTAAAGGAGACGGTGATTATGAGAAATGAATGAAATGGTGGAATGAAGAAAGTGGGAGGAAACTGGAAAACCCCGAGAAAACCCATGCACACGGTGCTTGTCCACCACAAAGTTCACTTGGCTATGCCCTTTAGGGGCTAGCGGAGACGATGATTAAAACAAGTGAATGATGGTGGAATGAAAAGGTGGGAGGGAACGGGAATATCCCGAGAAAACCCACGGAGGGCATGATGTTGTCTACCACAAACTTATTTGGCCGGGGATGGAACCAGGGACCTCACGCACCAGAGGTAAGCGCTCTACCACTGAGCTACCCCATGTAATTGAACTCCAAATTGTAGAAAAGTTATTGAAGAAAGTTATAGATGCATTGGTCTTTACAAACACTTACCCATCATTTTGGGTAGCTGAAGTTCCTAGGTGTCTCGGGAATCCGAGAGTTTCATCTCTGATTTGATCCCCGGTGGTTCGAATTTCACGTTAAGCTAGCTATACATAATTTCACACAAGTAAACACTTGTTTAGCCTATGAGTATAATAAACACGTTGAGAGAATTTGTACGTCCAACAGACGCCACAGAACATGCTAGTATCATTACGTACGACCCTTCTACCTGTTTCCGAAATGCCGTCTTCATTATTTACTTAATCTTTTCAACATGGTATTTCTTACAATAATAGTGACTTAAAACTGAACAGGAGATTAAAAAAAAAAAAAATACTATATGATTCAAATTTGTTACATACCTCTACTTCAGCTAATACCATAGTAGCAGCAGAACTGGAATAAAGGCATTAAACTGCAATCTGTAACCCTTACCTGAAAGAAAGAGGGAAAAAATGTATTATTTACATGGTATAAAATAAAGGAAAGAACAGTACAGTTTACACAAGTGCATAAACACAAACAGAGCTATGCTCAAAGGGAGTGGTTGTAAGGTCTTCAAGGAAAAACTTTCCCTTTTTCACAGTCTTACACAGGAATTACAATATGAAGTAATATTTCCAGTAGAACGGTAAAATGAACAATTCTAGGAATGCAATTTATGATTTCAAAACAATTCAACAAATTATATTTGGGCCAAGTGAAGTTTAGATAAATGTTCACAATGGATACGCAGAATTTCGTCAAGGGGGGGGGGTTCAAGCACTCAGTTTCATTTTTGTATAGTCTTAATATAATAAATATTTATTTTTTCCGTAATAATTGATCAAGGAAGGTCTAATCCAAAAATCACTTCTTGCGTACGCCACTGAACGTTCATAAATATAGGACATTCATGATTGGCTGATTTAGGGACGGATTTCTGGGGGGGCTGTAATACTGCTACTTAGAGCTACTTTTAAGAGCTCCAAACTCTGTAATGGGTTTTATTTATATATAAAATTAAAAAAAAAGTTTCCTCTTCTGAGGGGGAGGTGATTGCCCCGATTGCCCACCCCCTTTGGATCCGCCACTGGTTGATTTGGAGTTTAACCTCCACCTTCCCTTTTTAGTACCGAGGATATACTAAAACGTGAAGCTACAGCCTAACGTGGAATCCAAACCGCAGAAGTTTCTCCCACTGATCATATAGCCATGGGAAGCTCATAGGATATTCATGCGTTGCAAATACTGTTTCGGATACTGTTTCAGAGTGAAAGACATGCAGTCAAGTGCCCCTCCCCCTTTTGCTGGGACCTTGTTTTCAAGACATAATAATATATAGAATATACATGTTTTATATACTTTTCAATCATAAAAAGCAGCCTGACTGGGTCTCCTATGTCAACGAACTTATTGTGCAGTTAAGGAAAAATGGTGTCTGACGTTGGATGGAAAGTGTGATGCGTTGGAGGCACTGTTGCTTAAGACTCTGCAACAATAGAGCAAGTAGCTTGCAAACAAACTTTAGAACGTTTCACAAGTCGTAATTCTATAATGGTAATAATGGCAATGATTTTTAACGTATAATTTTCAAATAACAAACATAATAGTACTTGACATATTCAATATTCAACTACCGGTAACAGCGTAGTCAGGGCGTTAGTTACCTTTAAAAAACAGCCTGAAAGTGTACTACAGTTGTTGGCAAACAACCCTTCCTTTAGGTTGCCGTGCCTTGATGAAAAGCAGGACAACAAGCTAAGGTAGAAGGATGCAAGAGAGGATGCAGAAAGAGAGAGAAAGAAAAAAGAGAGAGAGACATGAGTATTGACCGTGTGTCTCAATCACAACGATGAAGAGATCTTTCTATAGCATGTGCATGAATGACTATATGGCACAAAGTTTTGTTGCATTGATCACGTGCTATACTTCGCCTTGGCTGCTCTGTTCTCTGGTCAATGTGTGGCCGCCCTTACTTCTATTTACAGCACGTGCTTGAATGACTATGCGGCACGAAGCTTTCTTGCATCGCTCACAGTACTACACTTCCGCGCGCTGTTCTGCCCTCTGGTAAATGTGCGGCCGACCGGTCTTTCTTTCTTTTACAGCACGTACGTTAGTTTTCCTTAAGGTTGGTTTAAAGGGACAAGTTTTGCCGATAGATGTCACTACAGTCTTCCTATCTCTCCTATGTATTTTTTACCTTTTATGAAAATTTACAATTTCTTTTATAAATTTCAACCTAGAGACTTCAAATTTTTAGAGAAGGAACTTCATAACATATTAAAGGGAACAAACCGTGCCGATTTTTTATTTAGAATTTTCTTCATTGTTGAAATGGCTTGATTGTTGAAATGGATATCCAAACCTTTAACAATGAAGCTGTTTCAACAATGAAGAAAATTCTAAATGAAAAATCGGCACGGTTTGATCCCTTTAATAGGTTATGAAGTTTCTTCTCTAAAAATTTGAAGTCTCTAGGTTGAAACTTATAAAAGAAATTGTAAATTTTCATAAAAGGTAAAAAATACATGGGGGAGATAGGAAGACTGTAGTGACATCTATCGGCAAAACTTGTCCCTTTACACTAACCTTAAGAGTCTTCATCCCGGCGAAATTAAAATACCGCTAATTTTACAGTAATTATGTGATATCTCCCAATAGATAAAAGATAATCGAAATGTGAAACAAGAGCCCTAGACAATATTATTTTACATGAGAAACCGTTATCACAACTCACTTATCTGCTTTCGATTTCGAGCCATTTTGAAAATCGGCATTTATTTTCGCGTTTCTAAACGGCTGAAAACGGAAAACCACTAGGTGACTTGTGATAACGGTACCTCACGCAAAATAATATTGTCTAGGGCGCTCTTGTTCCATATTTCAATTATCTTTTATCTATTTGAAGATATCACATAATTACTGTAAAATTAGCGGTATTTTAATTTCGCCGGGATGAAGACTCTTAATGGGGGCCATAGACGCACACACTTGTTATGATCAACTTGCATGAAAGATTTTTTTTTTTTTTGCTCACATCCGTACCAACTTGCTGTCTAACTTACTAGAAGAATGAATCGGAGGAAAGAGTCACGTGATTTCTTCCACTCTCGTGATTGACAGACCTAAATATAAAACAACCAACTTGCATGAACGAGCACATACACGGTAAACATGCATGGAGAACGGCAAAACCATCATGCAATCTTTTAACGAGGCCATACACGATCAACTTGTCTGTAGTTTTGTCATTTTTCATGCATGTTGGAGGGTTTCTTCATGCAAGTGTCTGCCTGTGGGTTCCTTAACACTACAACAGTTAAGGATGAAACATTTTTACTGTTTTACTTTCTTTAATATAGGTATTTTCTCTATTACTTTATCTGGCAATTTGTTTGGCATATCTTTCTTCTGTATGCACTTACAAAATAAAACGTAAAGAAACTCGTCTTTTATTATTATTATTATTATTATTATTATTATTTGTGGACTGCTACAACCGCCTTTAATAAACGTCATCGCAGTATGGTAAATTTACATACAGGATGCGTGGAAATTAAGACACACCTAATGTTACTGAAAGCTTCAAAGCACACACAAAAATCCCCTCGCTCCTCAACTTTTTCCCCTAATCAGTTGCAAAATACTACAATATAATACTAAAATACTATAATACAATACTATAACATGATAATACAGTACTACAGTATCGCACAGTCCAGTTCCCCAGTGCAGTATTAACAGTGTTTTTAACTTCCTTTATCCGATTTACTTTTGTTTGTACACATACTCACACACACACACTTTATATATATAGTCAACAATTTAAATAATATTGTCTAGGGCGCTCTTGTTCCATATTTCAATTATCTTTTATCTATTTGAAGATATCACATAATTACTGTAAAATTAGTACTTTGTGCCAAGCTTCAGAAGACTAGCAACATCTTAGAAAGAATCGCCCTTTTTAAATTAAAGGATGCTGTGGGAAAAGAGAAGAAGCAAGAGATAACTGAAGTTACTATTTTACTTTATCTTTGTATTGTAAAAATTAAAACGAAAGATGACTGGTGTTAATAAAGTTTGGTAAAAACAGTAAAGAGAATCATGTAATTCCATCAAAATTCCGTATTATTTTATTATATGCAACCAACATTTCTAGGTTAGTGTGCAAGTTGCATAGAAACTGGGGAATGTTATAGATTTTAAACGGGATATGGATAGTCACCGTTACCCGTTACAATGTTAGTGGATTGACTCCATTAACGAATTGGGGCGAAATAACCGCTCTAGCTGTCTATTACGAAAACATAAGTTTAAAAATCGCTTTCGCTTAGGAGTTAGCGTGTGGAGTAACGTACGCACGGACTAACATAACAATCTTAAATCCATTCTAATAACTGCTTAGGGGCTGTTCTGGGCTGATGAAGACCAAGAGTCTCTCTGTTACATAAGGAGTGTGAGAAGTAGATGATATTTACTTGATATCCCTCCCGAAAATCAAGGAGAATTGAGTTAGCGCGTAACAGCAGTCATTTCCAACTGAATGTTCTGTGACGTCACAGTTTATTGTTCCGCTTCTCAGTAAAACACACGGAGAGGATAAGGAGCAGACAGTAAACCTGACGTTCATAAAAGTTATTGGTGACACAAAAGCAAGAACATCGATAGCCTAAGTCGATAGTTTTGCAAGCAAACTAACTATTCTTGTATCCGGGAGTAAAAGTGGATCTGTAAAAGTAGGGGACGGATGACGTCACGCCGTTCCTCGCGCCTATCTTTACCCATTGTAATTTTAAGGAAGTGGAAGGACGTTATAGATATTTTTGGTAGTGAAGGAACGGCATCCTACCGCGTTTCCCCTTACTTTTACCCTTGCTCGTATCCATGACTATGCGTAAACTGCTGATACTTATTTTATTCCATTGATCTACCTTAACTGCTCCCATCATATCCTCTCCTGTAAAAGCAAGCTCCTACGTCATGCATTGGGCCCGTATACTAAAGATGAATGAAGAGAATACGGAAGGAGCTATAGTATGTAGGTAGCACATGAACAAACGGGAGAGGATGTCTGGTTTCAGGGAATCGGGAGGGAATAGTTTTGATTTGATTTTATTTTGATTTTAGCATCCCTTTCCTTCGTAGATGTAGAAAGTGGTTCAGGAATGAATTTTTTTTCGGAGTGCGTCACGATGGTACTCAATGATTCTCACTTCGCTCCCAACCATTTAATGTTCTTAAAAAAAAAAAAAAAAAAAAATAACTGGTAACAGTACACAATAGGACAATGTTGAAAAGAAGGAGAGTTGATATTTACAAATTCCTATTAAATGGACTATTTTCACGATCGTTTCATATTGGATACGCAACTAGAAGCTGAACTGGTAACTCCATTTTAGTTACAATTGTTTTGTTGTCATGTCATTAATTTTTTTTAAAAAAATGTTCTTCCTAGAATTGATTGATGCCTTACGAAATTAAACATATCGTATTACGCAAACATTGAAGAAAAAAATGCTGCAGAAGTACATTCTTCTCGGACAGTAACATCTGTAAGCAATGAGAAATGTTAATATGTCAAATTCCAAAAAAGTTATGCATGTCAGAAGTAAGTTTAACTGAGTAAAATAACATTGTAAAAGTTAAATAACATATTGTAAAAGTTAAATAACATTTTTTTTTTAATTACCGGTACCTCTTCTGGTCAAATTGTGTTCAAATAAATTGGGGCCTTATTTAACCCCAAATTGCGGTCTTATTTAACCATACTTATCACGTTCGACACAAAAACGTAGGTTGGTGGACCAGTTAGAAGTTGAACGTGTCTTTTCAGTACCGAGACTACAGGTTAATGTAGACCTACAATCTAACGCGGGATCAGTATTACATGAGCTCCTACAGGAGATAGAACTCGAAGTTTCCACGATGTGCAAACACCCTACCGCAATAGCATACCGCTTGTCGTGAGATCACCGAAGTCAAGCAATTTCTGAGTCTGGTACGCCAGGTGACCGCATTCACAAAATGGTGTTGCCGGACCCCACTTCACCTCCCATTCCCCCCCCCCCAAAAAAAAAAAAACTTCGTAGCTCGATATACATTTGTACACTTTCATAATACAACTATCCTTGTTTAGCTGAAGAAATGATTGTAACATCCTAAAGATTTGATCTTATACTTCATCTGTGCTCTTCCTTTTCTTATAAAATCAATTTAATTCCATCATATTTTCTGAGAATACACACGTGGCAATACTTAACCATTACTTATTGTCTTTTCGGATGTGTATAATAATAAAGGTTCAATACTATACAGATATAGTATCTTGTAGTATAGGACCACCTCAAACTTTGGACCCTTTCCAACGAAGATTTCTGGGTGTGTGCCTGGTTGCCATTGGAGTATTCATGGAGTGTCGTGAGGATAAATTAAGGAGCTACTTGAAAGAAGGAAGTAGGGAATTCCCGTCTAGAAATCCAGCATTAACAGCGAAAGGGGAGCCAATATGCTGAACACGCATCACCCCAAACGTGAGTGCCACTAGCCGGCTAGTAGGCCCTCGCCTCTCAAGGGGCTGTTACCCAAGAGTTATGTCATAGTGCTTGAATGGGATATGTTCGGTGTTAGGTAACATTTAGTTGAATGTTATGTAGTTCGGATACCCGTTCCATCATTGTTGTAGTTTTTTTTTTTTTTTCAGACATGAAATCGCTACCCTCAAGTAGCTTCTCAATTGAACAACGATAGTGAGACAGTGCAGAAAACTACGCCAACCTGGAAATCGAACCTAGGATTAGGGTTGGACACCCAAAAGAGGAGAAACATCACATGTGCTTTTCAAGACGAGAAAGTTCCCGAGTCTCGAGGACAATACTAGTTCACCCACGACTTAGATCTCAAACACTGTCTTACGTTAGTGTTATATGATTCATAGCATAAAAAATCACAAAGTGATAAAATGATTGTAGCACACAAAGAAGAGAATTTAGTAACGTTTAAACATACACAAGTCGTTACACAAATACATTCCAATAATATGGTTTAAATATTGCTATATCACATCCTTGTGGACCTCCTGTGACCCGGAAGAGAAAATGAAATATTTCAGTTTAACTTCCCACAATTATTTCCTTAAGACTAAAGAAGACGACGAGTAAAGCAAGTGAATGATGGAAGTTGTGGAATGAGAATGTAGGAGGGAAAGGAGTACCCCGAGAAAACCCATGGACAGGATGTTGTCTACCACAAACGTTCTTGGCCGCGATCGAACCTGGGACCCCATGCACCAGACATAAGCGTTCTACCAGAGAACCACCGTGTTCCCTATGACACAGAAGGGTTATGATCCCTTCTAGATGAAGTTAACAATAAAATCAGGGCATTAACTTTGTACATAAACTTATGAAACGAGACTAGAAAGAATTCTTAGTTTCGCGACGAAACGAGACCATAAACACTTACTTCTCCCCTCATGGACAACACTATCTGGGATTGCGGAAGCCCACCGGCACGCGTGCTCTCTGTTCAGCTATATAGAAGCACTGGAAAAACACACACACACCACGTTCATTTACATTACAATATTGTCCTCCTCACTTCTATCAAAGGAGTGCCGTAGAGGTACCTTAATCAACAAGACAAGGTCACTCTTAACTAGCAGCCTTAATATTGGACTACGGAAGAAACTGGTCAAGTGCTATATGTGGAGCATTGGACTGTATGGATCAGAGACTTGGACATTACGGAAGTTAGAGAAGAAATATTTACAGAGTTTCGAAATGTGGTGTTGGAGGAAAATGGAGAAGATAAAATGGACAGAAAGAATAACAAACGAAGACGTTTTAAAACGGATAGGAGAGAAGAGGACGCTTCTAGACACCATCCTTCGTAGAAAGGCCAATTGGATTGGACACATCTTGCGAAGAAATTGTCTTCTTCATACCGCCACAGAAGGAAAGATGGAAGGAAAGCGAGGAGTAGAGAGAAGAAGAACACAACTGATCGATGATTTGAAAATGAGAAGACAATATTGGGAGTTAAAAGAGGAAGCTGAAAATCGAGAAACATGGAAGAAACATTTCCAGGCCAAACTGAAAATTAAGAAGAAAAAAGAAAAAAAAGAAACCTCATTAGTCCCAGGACCTCCCAATAGACAGAATACTTAATCGAGTACGACACAGTCCTTCGTTATGTCTGCAAAGACCAGTAGTATAATACATCAAACTCAATTTACAGAAAAAAAAATGAAATAGCATCTGTTTGCTCTCGCATTAATAGACAAACCACTGATATAATGTAAAATTATTTATTCACTTCTTGCATATCCATTGAAACGCACGTTTCCTGGAAATTAAAATTTATTCAGGCAGTTTTTTTTAATTATTTACAGAAAAATCTACATCCTGTACCTTACATGTTTATAGTAATTTAGGATTGATAGTCCTGAATAGTCATACCACCTATTAAAAAATAATCAATTTACATGGTGATGAAGCATTCATCATAGTACTAAAACTTTTTTTGAGTAAGTAGGATGAAACAGGGCGGACGGTTGTGAACCGAAAAATTTCCGTAAGTCTGTGCCAATGATTTAAGGTAGTCCTTCTAGTTCGGCATACAATTATCATGTTCGTGATAACTAATCAAAAATAGTACCCACTGAATTTCAATTGTAAGAGGATGCGCGCGCCATGCATAAAGAAATAATTACAAATTTCAGTCACTTCTTCCTTTTTTAAGGGGCCGAGATGGTTCAGTTGAAGAACGTTCATCTCTGGTGCGTGGGATCCCTAGTTCGACCCCACATCACGCCAAGTGAACGTTGTGGTAGACAAACACCGTTTGAGTGGGTTCTCCCGTTTCCTCCCACTTTATTCATTCCACCATTGCATTCATTGCAGCCGGCACAACCGTGGAACATAAAACTGAAAGATTTCAATTTTCCTTCTTTTCTAATGGTCACTATGTCCCACTGGATAAGTACAACACATTGAAGTTAGACAAAAACATGCGTGTTAATATGAAACATATCTTTTCAGCCAATAACAGCAGACATCATGCCTCCTGGCACGGGAGCCGATTTCTCTGTAACTTCGGGGAAGGGGATATTCAGATGTGTTTTTGGTTGCAGACAAGGGTCTAAGAAGGCATATAATGACGATTTTAAGACCAATTTAATTCCAACTATGTCACATGTTGTATATTCATAAAAAAATACATGTAATAATAAAAAATACATATTCATAAAAATACATGGGTTCACATAGACATTAGGGGGGGCAGGATCGGTGCCCTTGCCTCCTGGTCTAGTAGCTAGCGCGCGTGCCTTTGGTACACGTGGTCCCAGGTTTCAATTCCTGTGGGACAGCACTAAACGCATTACACTAGTTCAGATTCACCCTTAAACTGTAGATTGACGTCTCATATAGCCTCGATGCTGGAAAGAAGACAGTAGACTCCGACAATCACATCAAAAGACGACGATATACTTTATGAGGACTAACATATTCCGAATACTGTAAGAACTATATGGATCGGATAGAATGGCCTTGAACGAAAGCAAAAAACTCAATAAATTATTGTTAATGTTACCTGGTGTTTTATTACCTTGTTGACCAATTGTGATCTGTGAGTTTAATTCATTTAATTCAAGGGCATCTATTACAAAGCTTGATAAAAACAAAGAGACAGAGAGAGAAATAACATTCCTTACATATTATTGCAAGCATAAAGGACTGAGAACTTTGTATACTTTGCATTTGTCTTACTTATGAGCATGTAGTTATGAAACAGCTATACTTGGAGCGAATAAGTGCGTAAAGTAATGAATTTATACCGGAAGAACAAATGTAGAAGTTGAGGAAGAACAGTTTGGGTTTAGTAGGAGGGGTAAGGGCACAAGAAATACAACTGGCTTATTAAGGGTAATCGGTGAAATGTTTATAAAAAAAAAGGAAAGAGGTGTATGTGGTATTTATTGATCTAGAAAATGCTTTTGACCGCATAAACTGAAAATTATTGGTGAGAATTATAAAGAAAGTTGGGTTGGAATGGATAGATTGAAGACTATCGAAGAATCATACAGAATTAAAGAATACTGCAATAATCGAACCGACAATAATCGGCGAAAGTAATCTGTACAAAATGGCGTGATTATTGCCAAGGACTTTTCAAATCTATTATTAATTAAATTTAATATATGAGGTTAAAAGAAAATGCATTAAATGGGTTAGGAAAAAAATGAAGAATCATTTAGAAAAAAAAATATTCTGTAATATTTACATATTTATATATATCGTTATAAAAATAAAATTTAGTTTTTTACTACCAATAATAATAATAATAATAATAATAATAATAATAATAATAATAATAATAATAATAATAATAATAATAATAATAATAATAATAATAATAATAATAATAATAATAAATCACTTGAAATCTTAAAAATGTGAACAAAGAAAGACGCTTCTTCTGTTATTTACCGACTCCTTTGTTGTGTCATTACACTTTTGTTGTAAGCAAGAACGTGACACTTTCCTCCTTGGTGCACGCACAAATTTCACAGACAACTACATCCTCTATTACATAACTTTCATATACGTATATATTGTAATAGCTGAAAGATGCTTGATTTATTTCGGTGTTTTGATCATTCCATACTGACTTACAAACCGAGATTTTTTTTTTAATAATTCCGAAAGTCTAGTCACCTACATACAGGTGTATTTAACATCATTTTTTTTTCTTTGAAACAAGTACAAAAGGTTTCTTTTTCCACAGAGCTTTCATACCCTTCCCCAAATAAAAAGCTGAGCGAGGTTTAGACGGTTACATTTTATTCTTATGAATTGAGGTTTAGGTATGAGGAAAGGATACTTCGATAGGATCATTAAATGGCCCAAAGATGCCCACTGACGGGTTTTAGGGTACAGGTTGCGCTCATGAGATTTTTAAGGAGAGACAATTTTAATCGAAAATGACACTTCTTCTTCTTTCTTACCTCAACCATACATTGGTAGGCAACATGGAAATTTTAAACTTTTTTTCTCCCTTGGGGGAGCTGTTTTATACTTTGATAAGGTTTCTTCTTCGTAACTGCATCTAGATACTCTATTCTTTGGTCTATTCTATCCTGTTCCTAGTTTTCCTTCTGCCTTTCCCTCTATCAGCACGGTGATCCAATCGGAGTGCCGAATAACCGCCCTTTCACATTATCCGGCAATTTGTCGGATCCGTTTCCGGCAAATTGCCGGACAAGGTAGAAAGACATTGCAATCAATGGAGCTTTTCACATATGTGCGGCGGTCGTCGGACGTTTATCCGGCGAGCAAAAACAGCCGGATCTCCCAGCTAGAATCCGACACGGCAGATCGCCGTGTATAGCCAAGCGGGACATTGCAAGCAAGACATGGTCAAACATACTGTTTCTTCTTTTTCTTATTATCTTCATGATGTGTTGTCCTTCGTTAGCTTTCTTTAGTACGTCTTCATTCGTTTCCCTTTCGGTCCAATCGAACTTTAATTATACTACAGTGGAGTCTCGTTAATTCGATCTTGGATAATTCGAAATATTGGATAATTCGAACAGAAGTCCATTCCCCTTGAAAACTGTATTGAAAACAATAGTAAAAAATCGTGAATAAATCGAACTTTTGAACCTATGTTTTGGATAATTCGAAGTAAATACAGTTGAAAATTTTTAATGTTGGACAGATGTAAACAGAGAAATACGTTTTAATGTGTTTTCAGTTATCCAGATGCAGCCATAGGGAAGAGTAATATACAAAAGATAAATAGAAAATCTATGTAATGATAAAGATGAAGATGAGTGGGGAAGAAGTAAAGATAGAGAACGTGTGCCAATCTCATCTTGTTTCAGAATTGGTTGAAAATTTAAGACGAATTATTGATAAAGTCAACCAAATGTTATTAATATTGTATTCCACGCAATACATGAAATTCAAGATTTATTGACCGAACAAAAACAATCAAATTTAAGCAAATGAGGTTTCTTAAAAGTGAGAACAGAATATTCAAATTGTTACTCGTGTTTAATTGTTTGGGTTATTTAAATGTTGTAGTGTTGTACGCAAATATATTTTCCATTGTACACGTAGTTCGAATTATGTGGAGTCAATGTCATTTGTTATTTTGCCGTATTCGATCACGCAAATAAGCTGCTTTAAAGGTAAAGTCTACATCACATGAATATGTTTTTGATGCACAGTACTTTGGTTTGTTTGTTGTTATATATGTGAAAAAAAATGTTGTTGGATAATTCGAATTTTGGATAATTCGAAGTTTTTTCGTGTCCCGTTGGACTTCGAATTAAAAAGAGTCCACTGTATATTGATCTTCTTAAGCACGGTAGAAAGTTTCAAAGTTAAATAAAATTTCGTGTACAAAGCAAGTTATCTTGGTTTATCTGCTTTTTTAGGAAGTGGGCGGAGGAGAACGTAAATTTGAAAGCGATTGGGCTCAAGCACTTGCGAGGGGAGAAGATGGGCACCACTGTGGGTAGATGGACACAACCTCATAGACATCGAAGACGTATAAACAGTAAAAGAAATGTTGATCTGAAGGACAAAAATATGAGTACGATTTATTTTCAATATAGATGTAACTGAAAAAATAAAAATATACTGAAATTTCTATTATCAGGTCACGCCCTTATGTCCTTTACACTAAAGGAAAAGGTCAATTAATTGAAATGAATTATCATCAAACAAATTGGTGGAATGACAATGTGAGAGTAGACGAGAGAACTCTGAGAAAACCCATGAATATGATGTTGGCCACAAGGAGTCCTACCAATAACTAAGGGCTCTACTATAATAATGACACTCTTTCTTACATTGCTGAATTTCTACCAGACTAAACAGGAAAACAAACACAGAAACATCGAGGATAGTTAAAAACTCCTTCGTTCTTTAGACGAGCACAAATCTCCCCCCCCCCCCCCCGATTGCCTTCGCCTCACGATCGTCAATTTAATAACTTAGGCCACTCGACTACTTCACATCGGCACCACTGAGTATACTATACTATACTATAAAATATTATAAAATTGTATATACATCACCCTATTTATTTAATAATAATAATAATAATAATAATAATAATAATAATAATAATAATAATAATAATAATAATAATAATAATAATAATAATAATAATAATAATAATAATGTGCTTAAATGTTATATGATTTTGTCTTATGACGAATTTACTTTTTTCTTTCTTTTTTAGAATCAGTACAAATTTGAATTTAACCTTGTCGAGACAGAAATGTAAACAGATTTAAATCTACGCCTCTGTAAATTAGGAACTACATTGGTTTCAATTTTGGCTCGAAAGCTCATGTTCTGTAGCGTAATATTGAAGTGAAGTGATTTTGAGTTTATCGTCCCTTTCAGCAGCGAGGCTATATGAGACGGGACCTACTGATTAACGGGGAATCCGAACCACATGATCTCAAGCCGGGAATCGAACCCAGGTCTCCCATAGAGTAATACTGAGTTTCAACACGCATTGAGCATGAAATCACTTGCTCCAAAGGCAAGAACCTAACCATTCGCTCTATTATTATTATTATTATTATTATTATTATTATTATTATTATTATTATTATTATTATTATTATTATTATTATTATTATTATTACTTGAGTTGGCACGATAACTCTGCAATTGTATAGACTACTTAATCGATACACGCTAATGGATTTTAGTCTCAAACCAATAAGCAAAAAGACATTACCTTCTACTTTTCCTTCTCTCTCTTTCCAACAACAATTCAACCACATATTTTACAAAAGCATACACTTCTCGTTTGCACTAACGAAAGAACAAATGCATTAATTACTTTTGCTTCCAAGAAAAAAGAAAAAAAAAGAAAAAAAAAGATCTTTGTTGCATTGTGTAGACACTCACGCCTTTTAAAGAATATATATTCTTCTACATGTTATTATAATGTGTTGGTATTACAAAAGATTCAACATCTTGTTCCAGCAGTACAAGTTCAAATGACTTTTTAAGATGAACACGCAAGAAGATAAGTCTTCTTATGAAAAAAAAAAAAAAAAAAAAACTTTGCTATTAGCACCGCGGCAATTTTAACACAATATGTTCTCTCTCCGAGGGGCAATGCTCCGGATAATGCATATATTTTATTTGTTTTATAATTACTAAGTACAGAAATGAATTACCTCAATGATACCTCAATAATGCAGGTGTTAAAAATTGCAGTTTGACATTGTGAAAGAGAACATATTACGTTCAACACCTTTTCCAAGTAATTTGTATATTAATGGCGCCAGTCAAAATGATACAAGTACTAATATTTTAAATAATAATAATAATAATAATAATAATAATAATAATAATAATAATAATAATAATAATAATAATAATAATAATAATAATAATAATAATAATAATAAATTCCACAATATTATTAGTGTTTAACAGGAAAAAATACCAAAGTTGAGACAAATAACAATCGCTATATCTTCATTTAAGTAATATATATATATATATATATATATATATATATATATATATACCGTATATAGGTCTATTGATGAGTTATAGGGCACAAATTACCGAAAGATGAAGGCGATTTTCCTTCTCCATTACGTTTTACCCCTCAGCCCAGATAAACTAACTAAAGCATCTCTGCTAGGATGCTTTTTCTCCCTCCAAACCATGTTTAGTGATAAAAAGTATTAGTATTTTGTCAAAATGTATGTTTTTTTGTTTTGTTTTTTTGTCTTATCTTGCAATTTTAATCTGCTAGCTGTATTCCAAAATTAGAGATATTTCTGAATGTAGTTTGTGTTTGCACGAATTTTATTCAATATTATTTCAACATTTTAAGCTGATTTACAATAGGAAAAGGTTGTATTTGATGATTCGTTTCAGTGTAATTGATATTAATATGATATGACTCAAAAACTTTAAAAAATATATTTACCTACAATTGTTACGTTAGAAACTATTGTTAAAATTATAATTATCATAGATCAAACTAGTTATTTCTTATCTCATATCTGCAGATGCAACTAGAGATGGTGCGGGTGTAGCCATAGGATAGAGATGCTGCGGATGCAGATAGAGATGATGTGAATGTAGACAGAGATGCTCCGGATGCAGATAGAGGTGGTGCGGATGTAGAGTAGAGATGCTGAGGATGTGAATACAGATTATGTGAATGTAGAATAGAGATGATGCGGATGGAAATAGAGATGGTGTGGGTGTAGCATAGAGAGGCTTTAGATGCGGATGGAGATGCTGCGGGTAGATTGAGACGCTGCGGATAGAAATGGTGTGGATTTAGATAGAGATGCTGCGGATGCGGTAGATGTAGATGCGATATTTTATATCCAAGCAGACCTATAACTATACATTACAGATTTCTAATGTATATATCTTTTTGTTTCAAATAAGTAGGACTTACGAACGCGATACTCATCTAATCCATTATTCAAATTAATTTTAGAACACAACATGTTGAAACATGAACATATATAAAAGAAAGATTTGTCTCTTTCTTACCTGTAACAGCCCTTTGTAGTTTCTTCTGGCCCGCCATTGGCATGAGAATCCACACATAATTGCACTAGTCCACACTCTCTTTATTTCGTTCTTTTCCGTCACTAGGAACTACACGTTTGCAAAAAGAAACACAATGTGCAAAATAGTGAAATTAAATGCCAGAAGGAAAGTGGGGAGGGGGAGAAAATAACCCACTAACAACACAAGTAACAATGAAATGCAAAACACGAACACGACTGCTTTTCCTACTACGTTCTGCTGGACTGTAGACAGGATAGTTTGTAGTATCTGACTTTTAACAAACTTCAAGGATTACTTTTTTTTCTTTCTTTCTTTTCTTGTTACCGCGAAATGTTCCTTGTTTGCATCCCACACTGCTTATGGCTAGTTGGTTGTCGTTTGTTCCTTAGGTGACGCTGGAAAATAACACAGTGTGGAAAGAGTGCGAAACTAACCGGCCTACAACAACTACTACAAAGCAACAAATGTAACAACACAACGGCTTTCGCTGGCCAGTTAGTTACGTACATATACAACACACACACATATATATATATATACATACGTAAGAGAATCCGGTAGTCTCGTTGGCTCCGACATTGGATCCTCCCAAATCCTAATCCGAAGGAGAGATAACAACCACCACACTGATGAGTCATGCATGGTTTTACGGGCGACAACAAAAGGAAAAACTCGCTCTCTGGTGCAACAATGGGATGCGAAAGGTTAGGAAACAAGTCATCATGATCACTAGCCACAGACTGGCCGCAGATACCTTTCCTCACCCCTATCCTCTTTTATGTATTCTATTATATCTATACTCATTTCGATCTTTCGTATATACGAGGTCATTTTCGAAAAGTTTAGAAATAAATTATTTTACTCTAACGAAAAAAAAACACGTAAATTTGCCTGGTCTCTGTCACATATAAAATTCAACATTTGTGAAAAAGAATGATCAACAGTACGACTGTACGATATTTAGATCGATCTATATTTTCAAATATCGATACATCGATATCAAAGAATAGTACCTATCACTATATCAATAATCAATATTTTTCGATATTTTGACAATTTACGTCTTGTGGTATTTTTCATTATTTCTAAATTGAGATAGGTTTTGATGTTTCCAAATGTTTCGATATTTTAATATTCAATTTTTCGATATTACATTTTTTGCCATATTTCGATATATTTATAAAAGTTTCGATATTTTATCGATATCAATTTTTCAATTCTGTTATCGCAAGCTCATATATATAAAAGAAAGAGTACTTTCTTTCTTACCTATAACAGGTCTTTGTAGTTTCTTTCAATACCCGTATATACAGTATATAATATTCCCTCAATATTCGCGTGTATTCAGTTAATAAAATTTCTACAGAAAAGTAATTATATAACTTTTGTTTCATCTTCGGCTTGGTAAAGTTTCCATAATATTTTTCGATGCTCTTGCAAGAAAGAATATGAAAGAATTCATTTTATTCTACAACATAATACATATACACAATTTTTATCGAGCAAAATTCAGGAAGAAGTTGCGGAACTTTGCGTGCAAACATATAAACAAACAAACAAACAAAAAAGATTAAATATTGCTTTACTGTTATCTATCTAATTTCCTTGCATGAAGGAAAATATACGTATAAGGAAAATACTTTCGAAAGAAATATAATTACACTGGACTTTCATTTTGCTGTAAGGAAACTTTTGAGTGAAAGTGAAATTACGTATATATATATATATATATATATATATATATATATATAGTGATGTATAAGGCATTATGCATATGAGTCATTTCTTATTAACGTGTGAAATACATATGATGTAAGAATATATTATAGTGTTGAGTAACTGAGCTTCAAAAAAAATCATTAGCAAATTCTACTTTTTTTTCTTTAGTTAAACATATCATAGAAACTTTTTTTTGGACACAAGTTTGACTTTAGCTGTGATCCACAGCGAATATAGGTGAGTTCTTTTATAGTGCATCAGATTTCCTTTTGCGTTTTAATTTGACCTTTTGTTGTTGTTGTTGTGAATTATTTCACCCAAATTCAGAAAGAAACCTCTGTTGCTCATCTTTTTTTTTTTCTTCTTTAGTTTCCCGCAGACGTCTAGCCCGTCTCTTTGGTAGTGATATATTCTTTTAATATTGTATCTCTATAACTTCTTTAAGGGCCGCGGTGGCTCAGTCGTAGAAGGTTCACCTCTAGTACATGGGGTTCTTGGTTCTATCCCAGCTCGCGCCAAGTGAACTTTGTGGTGGAAAAACATCTTGTGCACGAGTTTTCTCGGGGTTCTCCCGTTTCCTCCCATTGTCTTCATTTCTCATCATCGTCGTCTCCTTTAGCCTAGCCGGCATAACTGTATGACATAAAACTTAAATATTTCATTTCATTTTCTCCATATCTTCTTTGGTTTCTATCAGATTTTATAATATACATACTTTTTTTTGAGGGGAAAGATATCCCCTCAGATTTCAGCAGATTATGCGAACTCTCTTAGCCAGCGAAGTGATGGTGTTTTGAGATCGGAAAAGCAAGATAAATCCAACCCCTCCTGATAGGTCGAAAAAATCGACTACCGTCTTTCTCCATTTTTTAAACGGGATTTGGATTTCAACGGCTGGATTTAAAGAGAGGGGTGGATTTTAAAGGGCTACGTCTTCTTTTCTATCAGTGATGTCACTGGGACACTTGGTTTGGGTCAGAAGCGAGACCCAGACCCGGATATGCCCAATGACCCGGAAGCAGCCAAAATAACAGCTTTACGGCATTAATGCTTATTAATATCGATTACTCGAGCTATTTTATATAAGCATTAGTGACATTTTAGGTTTTTGCTAGGCAGGATGGGGTACACGACTTTTTATTTACACATTAATATACAATTTATTAACAAACAATTGCTCCCTGCACTACGAAAAAAGCCTTTATCCGGATAGCGGTATATTGTAAAAATATACGGGATCCCTAAGTTTATTAAGGAAATCTGGTCGGAGAATATCTTATCGACATGTTACATACGTACTGCCTTTTTTCCTGCTTAGAAGTTAACGTCATGCCGCTGTAGGATGTCTGACATCTAACAGTCTTCCGTATATTACATACGTATACATATGTTACATAAGTCAAACTATATGTTATATACGTCCCTGTATATAAGTGCTACAAAATTATTGCAAATGTATTCAATAAAGTAAAAACTTATACTTTATTGAATACTCATCAGTGTCCGTAAGTTTTAATCAAAACATCATATGACCCTATACAATTATAAATCATATTTTATTTAAACAAACAGACCAAGGGAAGAAGAGAATAAGAAACATGTTGAACATCACGTAACCACTCTTTACAATGTAAAAAAAAAAAGAAAAATGAAATAAACAAACGAAAAAGACATAACTGAAAAGACTTGGGGGATCGATATTCGATAACCTCGCAATACACCACTCAAACGTGCTTTGAAACAGAAAACTCGATTGGGAACCAAACAGAAAGCATGAACAGCATAAAAACCATGGCTAATTGATTGCAGCTGAAACAGACACGTAACAAAAGGTAAATACTCCATATGAGACGTGATTCTTCTAAGGAGGAAAAAGGAATCGACAAGAGTTATATTGTTATATGTGCGAACACTGAAGTGCTACCGTTGAACAAAGACCAATCGAAACCCTCACCTTTCTGTACGCATTCACAAAAAGTACAATTAAATTTTGAACCCCACTTCAGATTTCTTATTGGTCAATATACAACATTCGATCACATGTCTCTACGTGTACAGTCATGTTCAAAAAAGAACACGAGTAGGCTTATCCACTTTTCTTGCCGAAGACCTTATAACGAAATACTTTAGTTTGTATAATATTTACCTGTACCGTGGGCAAAAAGTGCTCATAAATATGTAATATACTTAGTAGAATGTTCATTTTAAATTAACAGAAAAGAAGAATGTTTTTAATATCTGTAAGAGATTATTATGGGATAGTTGTGGCTATGTACATGTTATGTGTTGACCTAGTCAAGTGAATTTATGTATTTTATGGTCTTAAAAGGAATATTTAAGACATATCAAGCAATAAAGGTGAGACTAATAATCTTTGAATATCTGAGTTGATTTTTGCATAAAGAAAAGTAATTATCGCTTCGTAACTTATATTTTACAAGACGAACCAGGTTGACGACGCTTTTTCTATAGAGTCGTTATAAAAATTTGGTTTACCAAACCCGGGACTTTTGAAAATTCAGTTCCCGAAGAAGGAAAGTAGGGCTGAATTTACTTGGATATTACCATTTATGAATACGAACTTAACCGTATTACGAAGCGGTAAGGTCATCAAAAGAAAAATGGATAGTGAAATAGTGCAACAGGAATCTAATACCAGTAATCCAGGTGAAATTAGTGCAACACCAAGTTTGTCATCTGAGGATCGACTTTTGTTAGCTGTGCAGCGACAAATTATGCAAATGACGACTGAAATAAAACAAACCATGGAACAGAAGCTCAATGAATCTAACACAAACATGGAACAGAAGTTCTATGAAGCCAACCAAACCATGGAACAGAAGTTCTATGAAGCTAACCAGACCATGGAACAGAAGATAGAACAGAAGTTCTATGAAGCTAACAAGACCATGGAACAGAAGATAGAACAGAAGTTCTATGAAGCTAACAAGACCATGGAACAGAAGTTCTATGAAGCTAACCAGACCATGGAACAGAAGATAGAACTGAAGTTCTATGAAGCTAACCAGACCATGGAAAAGAAGATAGAACTGAAATTTAACGAAGCTAGCAAGCAGTATGAAGAATTAAGTAAACGAATAGAACGGATAGAACTGAAATCAGACGATACGAAACAAACAATCGTCCAGGTGATGAACGACATATCCTCGCAGTTTGAAGAGAAGTTAAAAAGGATAGCCGATGAGTGTCAAGAAAAGCACGATCATCAAAATCATGAAATCTGTGCTGTAAAAAAGGATTTAACGTTAATAGAATCTTCCGTTAAACATCAAAAGATCCAGTTGGCTACTATGCAGGAAGAAATTAAAACGTTACAGGCTAGAGATAACATTTATCGCAATAATCTGGGCAGTGATCGCTTCGAGTTTCCCCAATCACCGGATATAAATACGCTTTCGCCGGAATCTGAGGAGGATATTATATTAGAGGAAAATTGTCCGAAGATCACTGATGAACGAAATATAAATGGTATCATGACACAGCACGCTACGGACCGGAACAATCACACCACAAGAACAAGGAGTGAGAAAAGAAAGGTAAAGTTAAGTGTCAAGATGAGCGAAATCAAAGCCATGAGTAAATTTAGTGGTAAGTGCAATGAAAATGCTAGTTCTTTCTTAGAGAAATTCCAAGATGAATGCAATATAATGTCTATCGACCGATCACAATACATGAAATTAATACCCCATGTATTACTCCCACCTTGTTCCTTATGGTTTAAGGCAATACGTGATCACATTAGTACATATGAGGAATTTAAAGCGGCATTGATCGCGAATTACGAAAATGACTTTTTGCTGGCAAACAGAGATGCCACTCTTAGAAATCAACATTTCAATCCTCGATTGCACAAATCTATTGTAGAGTTTGTTGTAAATGTCTATAATGAATTAAAGGTTGTTAATCCCTTGCAATCGGAATCAAGAATAATTGCATCGATTCGCAATTTGCTTCCATTTAAATTACAGCAGATCTTATTTTCCACTCAGTGTATGAGTTTCAGTCATTTATTAATGCTTGTACAATGCTACGAAACTCAATATCATGCTATGAATCTAACACAACCAGGAATGGGTAAAAATAAGAATACTTCAGATCATTTGGTCCCTGTTCGGAATTTGAATATCCGAAGTGTGAATAATAATGAACCGAACCTAAGACGAATATACTCTAGCAATCAAAATGAACAAAATAGACAAGGTTATGTAGGGAATCCGCCTAACCTAATCAACCGAAGTAGACACAAAAACAATAGAAATACATGTCGAAATCCTAGAGATGCTACCAATCCTATGTATAGACATAATCATTGTTCACGAGATGGTACTTCGTATCCAAATTCAAATCACGATGAAAGACATGTACAACCTAATGTAGAACCTAACCACGATTGTGCGGTACAATGCACTTTATTAGATTCATATGCCAGTGCGAATGTAACATGATTACCGTTAACGAAATTAGGTTAAACCCATGTTGGTTATAGATTCTTGTGAATTTTCGTTTTAAAGTTTGTGTTAATATTAATAATGAAAACGATGGTTATAAATATTTGAAATGCATCTAGTTAAAGAGTTAATAGCACCCAACATTCTTGATCAAATAAATAAGAATGAAAAATAACAATAATAATGAAAAATGTGTTTATTTAATAACAAAAGGGTGTCTTTTGTTTCTGTAAAATAAATTTATTTACTTCCTTTTGATTATTCAAACGTAGGTTATGTTTAAATTTTATTCTTTCTTATTAATGTGAAGAATCATAATTCAATTTATAATTAGTTAAAGGCAAAAATTATTTTATATCAGATTGATTTGTGTTTAATTATCAAAGATTATGTTAAGAATAAGATCCATTCTATAAAATCAATTATTCAATGACTACCTTGAGTGAAATTCTTCTTTATTTTGGACATCTTAGTGCTACTATGTATACATTACAATTGCAACATCTAACTTATTTGTTATACAATGCGCCCGAAAAGAACAAATATTATTTGTCACATCATCGTTTGTAATAATGATCGAAACTAGTAATCTTGATAATTTGTGTTTCACCCTCGTTAATTATATTTCTAAGCGACGATGTTTTTAATGATAAAGAATAAATAATAATGTAATAAAAGAGAAATATTAATGAAATCAAAGATTTATTGTAAATGTATTTATGTGAATGATAATAACTAATATTTTATATATATATGAGGGTTAACCAAAAAGTAATGAAGATATATACGAGGTGTGATCAAAATATAAAGAACATATGTAATGTACGAACATTAATCTAATCAGACCAGTGGTTCTTGAATATAAAAGCCAAGCCTCATGACTTTTATATTCAGTCCCTTTGTCGGGCGACATTTTCTATAACGAAATACTTTAGTTTGTATAATATTTACCTGTACCGTGGGCAAAAAGTGCTCATAAATATGTAATATACTTAGTAGAATGTTCATTTTAAATTAACAGAAAAGAAGAATGTTTTTAATATCTGTAAGAGATTATTATGGGATAGTTGTGGCTATGTACATGTTATGTGTTGACCTAGTCAAGTGAATTTATGTATTTTATGGTCTTAAAAGGAATATTTAAGACATATCAAGCAATAAAGGTGAGACTAATAATCTTTGAATATCTGAGTTGATTTTTGCATAAAGAAAAGTAATTATCGCTTCGTAACTTATATTTTACAAGACGAACCAGGTTGACGACGCTTTTTCTATAGAGTCGTTATAACCTATACTGTAATGCAGTGCTTCCCAACCTGGAGGCGTCCCCCTGGAGAGGCAGGAAGACCGACTAAGAGACAGGGGCGGATCCAGGACGGACTTCTGAGGGAGGCGGGTTGTAATACTGCTACTTAGAGCTACATTTGAGAGCTCCAAACTCTGGGATAGGTTTTACTTATATATAAAATAAAAAAGTTGCCTCTTCTTTGGGGGGGGGGGCATTGCCCCGATCGCCCCCTGGATCCGTTCCTGCTAATTAGGACGCAAGATACTGACAGACATAATCTAGATTAGGAAATGTAAAAAAAAAGAAAGAAAGAAAGAAAAGAGCGTTAAATTAAATACCGCACAAACACAAAACAACTATACTGAGCAAGAGCTGTAGTTCCATTAATAATAATAATAATAATAATAATAATAATAATAATAATAATAATAATAATAATAATAATAATAATAATAATAATGCATCACAATGATATGCAGAAGTTTTGCTGAAAATAAATATAATAAATTGGTTAAAAATATTATTCTTTGTTGCGTGGTTTTCGACCGTCGTACCCTTTGACCGTAATGATTTTCTATTCGTGCTTATTCCCCGAAATTCATCAGTCCCAGTCTAAGGTTAAAAATCTTTTCCTTGACTATCCGAATCGTGAACGAAAACAATAAAACAAAAGAACATAAACAATCTCGAAAAAGTTTTTTCAAATTGCTTTTCTTTCATCTTCAAATGACACAGAAGACACCATAATCGATTAATAATAATAATAACATTAGGTATTATATTTGAAATGAGGAAAGATGAATATTTATCAAAAGTAAGGTTAATTTGCAGTTTGTTTCAAAATATCTGACACTACTGAAAAAACGTCAACATGTTAAAGGAAATATAGTTTGTGTGAAACATGAACGAATAAATAACTTACTTTTTACTTTTTGTTCGTGTTTCGTTCTCCCACAAATGCAAAAGTTCTTTTATTGCATTTTTTAATCTTTCAGAGAGTTTCATTCCAGTTTCAATGCTTTTTCTTGGTACTGTTTATACATAAAAAAAAGGCTTCTATTGTTATTCTGTATGGTTTTAATCTATGAAATTTCTGCACATTTCGAACCAGATCTAAAATAGTTTCTAAAATTGCGCACTCATATAACAATGCACAAGTGTGATCGAAATGGGTGATTTCGTGTCAAATTCTGACTCTGGTAAGTTGCTCCATGGTTAATTCCATAATTCTTAATTACAAATATCTCTATTTCATACTAGCAAAGAAGGAACAAAGTCATATTTCAATTGTGAGTAACTATTCGCAATTAGTTATTGGAAAACTGTTAAGAACACCAACTTTTAAAATAAAGTACTGGAAGTTCCCTTCGAAAAACCGTGGACAGGAGTTCGACCAATCAGAGGTAAGGCTTTTGTTCATATTTTTCAGTTTTGATGAATCACAACCAAGCATTTGTTTACATCTTTCAGGTGTGTCCTTTACCATGTATCCTAGTAATTGTCCTTTTACTTTTTTTTTTTTTTTTTTTTTTTTTTTTTTTGTGAAGTATTCCGATATATGCGGATTCATCAGAGTTACTGTTTTTACGTAGTATAAAAAAGATTGGCGGAATTATAGTGTTCAGTTTTGGAACTTTCTAAGTTCTGGTGAGCAATAAATTGTAGTTCCATTGCAGTAGTATAACTTCCAACCAATTATTCTGGGTCCATATTAATATGCAAGATTTAAATGGCGTAAAGATTAATATTGTGCACACTGAGAAAAATCCGTTATCCAGACAGCGGTACATTGTACAAATATACGGAATCCATATGATTACTGCGGAAATCTGTACGAATCATACGTTATCCATATGCTACATACGGGCTGCCTTCTTCCAGCTTAGATATTACATAATGCCATTGCAGGATGTCTGACATCTAACAGTCTTCCATATATTACATACGTATACGTATGTTACAAACATCAGCTGTATATTATATCCGTCCACTTGTATATGACATCCTCACTGCCTATATACAGTCATACGGAAAGTACGTATGGATAGAACATTTATACGGAAAGGATTATAGAACATACGGTTTCAGTTATACGTTTTTCTGTAGGATGTATATAGTCGTACGTTAAGCCCAAAAGCTACAGGATTTACGCATGTAACCTACGTTTTTATGTACGCCACATATGTGTTTTCTTTGTATATACAGTATATAAAATGTGACTATCCCTTCCCATGTGATTGATTTTGTGCCTTTGAGCAAGCCCAGTTCTTTTCGGGTAAAACCACAACATTCTTCTTTCGGGGGAAAAGCCACGATGTTCACAAACAGGCAAAAACAACGGAGTCTTATTATTGAAGAATTTAATTTTGTATCTGAAATCGTAGGAAAGAAGTCAGACCAACAAGTAACAAAGAAGGAGAGGTTGGAATGAAGTATGCAGAGTTCACGAAGGGGAGTGCTAGATAAACAAGGTAAGGAACCACTGTCCTAGTCCAAAGTAGCAATATTTCAATACATGATTCTAGGATAGCCTTACAATTAAAACTAAATATGTTCGAGTGTGTATGCCACACTCTAGCCAAGCTGGTCTTTGGTTAGTGAGATAGTTGAAGTCAAACAATGGCGAAGTCTGAATGCTATCGGCATTACAGTTGTTACAATTATTTAAATTTAATTATTCGGTTATTTGAATATTTTTCTGCTGTTATTCGAACAACGAATACTCGAAGAATCCATTATTTGAAAGTTAACAGTACTAATCGACATATTACGGTGTTTACTATGCGTCGTGAGGACCCAATTGGGAAATTAACTGAATAAAAGAAAACAGCAAACTCTTGTGAGGAAGGAAAACTGGTATTAGTGGCTGTGGAGAACCGATGTGCTGACCAGACGCATCATCAGAATGCAAAATCAGATTGTAGATCTTTGCCTTGACAAGCTTTTATGCCAAAAAATTTTAGTTTAATATTCATTAGTTTGACAATGTAAATATGTGTCTAATGTCATTGGAAGAGTCCATTTGAAAATTTACTGGTAACGGATATCTTTTGGGGCTGCACAGGTTGGGGAAACTCCCTGAGTTTGAACTCAGCTTATATCGGAGAGCCTTTCCTCTCTTCTCACCCTTCCCAACAAAACTTGAACTGATCTACTCTTGATGGAGGCTCTATGAGAAAAATTTTTTGATTTCATTAATCCTGTTGATCCCAAGGTACGGATAAACTATTCCCTTCCAAGGAATAATTAACACTTTTGACCAGAGTATATACACTTATTTATTAAAAACTAAAAGACAGTGTAACGATTTCGACAACTTAATATTATCTTCATCATACACTAACTGAACTGTCTGAATGAGTTCAGTTAGTGTCTGATGAAGATAATGTTAAGCTGTCTAAACCGTTACACTATCTTTTAGTTTTTAATAAATAATCCCATCCAATAGGTGTTACCACTCTGACAGTGCCGCTTGTTATGAAGTAAAATTGATATTATGTGAACACAAACAAGCGAAAAATAAGTTCAGGGGAGTTACTCTGTGCCTGTACTTACATATTTTCATGTTTTTTGAATCAGTTACGAAAAAAAAAAATAATAAAAATAGTCACCTGGTATTCTTCATAATCCTTGTAGGAACCTCTCAGACCATATGAATGTGCTATCTACGGCAGTTATCTGGGATCAATTGCTGATAACAGAAAATCCGATGAAACTCGGAAGGTAAAGGGTATGTCCTATTTATAGTTAACACAAAATAAAAGTATAGCTTTACTGTGGTAAATGAGGTATCTAACATGTCGTGTAAAAGTTAATCCTAAAAAACTTGCATCGTTACTATCTTGTTGAATGATGAAACCTACGACTACGGTGAAATACGGCTGTTATCCTGTTGGTTATGCTAACGGGTAGTACTCTGAAGTCTGACGGGTTGCATGCACTGACTGACCAATACAAATGCTTAAATAAAAACATTTATTTATTTGTTTGTTTTTCAGAAATAAACCAATACAATAGCAATAGTTTGTGTGTATGTGTTTGTGTCTAATAGCATAATTTGCACTTATTGTTGACTGGGTGTATTTGTGTCTTGTGTCTATTATTTGTAGAAAAGTCATGAATAAAGTAAAAAATAGAAGCAAAAAGCAAAAAAAACAAACGTAATTGGCACTTCCTTTAATATAGTTAAATTAATCTTATCACATAACTTCTGTCTGACGTAGGAATTGTACAGTCAACAAACTAGGGAAAATTTGATAAGAAAAGGGGAAATTTTGAGGGTAATTTTCTTCAGGAAACCTGAAAACATCATTGGTAATACATAAGAAGCAATGTTGCCAGGTGACAGCAGGCGAGCTTATAAACATTCCAAATCGACAAGCTTCGAGAATAGTTCAAACAAGTAGTGATTTGATTTGATTTTGAGTTTAACGTTTCTTTCAGCGACGAGGGAATATGAGACGTGGACCTACTGAACTATATGAATCCAAAGCACATGAGCTCCCACCGTCAAACAAATAGTGGAAAAAAACTGTGGTTACTACTGTACGTGTCACTAAAATTTAAAGTTTAACTTTTGTCTGTTAACAAAAAACAAATTAATTTTCGGTGTAACAAAGAATAGTGCAGTTGATTTTTTAAAAAACAACGAAAAAATCAACTGAAAGAGGCGGTATTTCTTTTGAGAAAGAGTGGAAACGTTATTAGCAAGACTACAGTATAACTTCCACATTTCGTAAATATATATTTCTCTGACATGAATTTAATAATATTTTTACTTGGACACACTTTTCAAGAGTCTTCTCCACACCCACAAGCACCAGCTAACTGCAAAGAACAAAGCATCTTGTCCTGTAGACCATTATAACGATATCACAAGGGCAAAGGGATTTAAGGGAATGTATTCTCCAGTCTCTTCGTTCGGGTCTTCTTTTCTTTAAAATTAAATTAAAGCTTTCAGTCTAACGTCTTACGTTTATGCCTTTTAGGCAGACGGATACTATGATTAAGGCAAGTGAATGATGCTGCTGCTGCTGATGATGATGATGGAAGAATTGGTGGAATGAAAATGAGGGAGGAAACGGTTGAGTTGACTTAATTTTGAGTTTTACGTCCTGTTCAGCAGCGAGGCTATACGAGACGTGGACCTACTGATTAACGTGGAATCCGAACCACATGACCTCCCGCTGGGAATCGAATCCGTGTCTCCCATGCCAAAGGCGCGTACGCTAATTGCTTAGCCGCGAAGGAGCTCTGGGAGGAAACGGAGTCCCCGAAAAGTCCATGAGCACTTTATTCACCACAAACTTACTTGACCGGAGATTGCACCAGGGACCTCGTGCACCAGAGGTAAGCGCTCTACTAATGAGCCACCGTGCACCCCATATTCTTTTCCTTTAGACCACTGAAAGATATTACAGGGACAAGGAGATTTACAGAAATCAGGGGCGGATCCAGGACACCGACCTCCCCCCAGAAGAGGAAACTTTTTAATTTTATATATAAATAAAACCCATTCCAGATTTTGAAACTCTTAAAAGTAGCAGTATTATAACCCACCGCCTCCCCCAGAAGTCGGTCCTGGATCCGCCCCTGACGGAACTATATTACTTAAATTAGTCTCTTCGCCCGGGTCTGCACTTTCTCTAACAAGGGTATTCTTACTTCTTATGTAGACATGAATATTTAGCGTCTCTATATAAATATTTTACGTAAGTAAACATAATACACATTTCTGTATTCTTTCTTTAGATCACAATAAACTTACCTATAACACTCCTACTTATTCCAGTCCATTGATTTTGTGCTCTGGACCCCATTGTTGCACTATTTAATTGACACCTATAGAGTTACCGAAAAAAGTTAACACCATATCTATAAGAAACTAGATCACACTTCGGTACAACAGATGCCACTGCAAGTTGAGAACGGTGTAATGTAACTCCTTCCAAAATTTTTTAACCGAATGTCACAAATTTACTTCGTTTATGGGTTTCAAAAACTTTTTAAAAAGGTCACTTCAGTTCTACTGTTAATACGAATATACTTGATCACAATCACACACACACACACACAGGCACTCACAGAGACATTAGAGAAAAATATGTATAAAAAGTCTATCACACTTTTTTTTTCTTGTTGTATTTATCTTTCAAAAGTAATTAAATGAACACCAACGGCACAAGTGTAAAAACAATTGCTACACTTTTACACTAAGATCCAAAAATATATATCACTGGTATCACAGCACAATAATTTGTCTTATCTAAAAACTTTACAATTCCTAATTAATAACTGAAAATCATCTTTGACACCGCAACACTGATTTTGTTTGATAAATCATATTGTCAAAGTAATATCGTAATAAATTGAAAGAAATAAATATAATTAATGTTTATGATGTCACATCACCACAGCAATGTCTTAATGACTTGACTTTCTCTTGTCGGCAGCAAGAGGGCATTACTGTGCACGATAATGCTTCTGCCGGTATATTATACAACTAACACTTGCCGCTTTCAATCAACGTTAGCTATATCAGCATGTTTTTATTGTCCACTCTTTTTTCTTTTCGTGCTATCATTTAACAAACGTGTTGTCAGCAAGTATGCACTACACTATCTTTTCTGCTGTTATGTACAGTCTGTGTGGGATATACCCATATATGTAAGTCTGCATTCATTTGCGCTCAATGAACTTCCGAACGACCGTCCAACCAACAGCGGTTACACAACCATCACCAACACCACATGAAAATGTGTGTAATGTATTGTAGGATATGTGTGTGGATGTATGACGCTGATGTGAACGCTTTTAGCGTCCTCTGTTCACTGGTGGTTTGTTTCGAGCTTCGTTTATAGGCTCCGTCAGCAGACTGATGAAGCGAGCGAACACACATACATATTCTGCTGCAGGCATGAAGAGCCTGGCAGCACTTGGTTTCCACCTACTTTCTTTCTTTTCTTTCTTTCTTTTTTTGTCTTCTACTATTTTTCTTTTGCCTTCTTTCTTTCTTGTTTTCGGTCTCCTTCTTCAAATCTACCTGCCTGCCTCGTTGAGGAGATACCCTCCTCTGAAGCACAGGTGCCAATTCCAGTACAAAAACACCAGATAATTCTTTTAAAAAACACCTGTTGCATTAATTAAGCAAGTGGCTAAATCACGTTTGAACTAGTAGGCTATTAACAGTTTGCGCATTCGCTTCCTCAACGGATGCAATATTTGTGAACACTGTTCTTTCAGTAGAATAAAGGATGCAGATTGCAAACACTCTCGTAAAAGAACGGAAATTTTACGCAATAAAAATCCATTAATTAAAAAGAAAACACAAAATAGGCTATATTTACAGCAGATGCCACAACTATAACTAAAGTGATAGGTAGACATAACATTGATAACGTAAGTGTAAGCATTAAGAGAAGAACTGCACGCACCATACACTTATGGGGGAACATGGTGGCTCAGTGGCAGAGCGCTCACCTTTGGTGCGAAAGACTCCTGGCTGGACCTCATGCCATATGAGTTTCTGGTGGAGAACATCGTGTTTGTGGGGATTTCACGGAGTTCTGCCGTTACCTCCCACATTCCAATTCAACCAATTCTTTCGTAATAATTCAGTTTCACTATTAACCCGTTTCCTTTAGCCTAAAAGGCATAATCGTTGAACACAAAACTAGAAGTTTCATTTCATTTTATTATACATACTTCAACAATTTATACGCACTTCTTCAGGGCATTTTAAGCCTCATTAACGTCTAATAGCTTCCATCACAACCAGGAGCGGATTAAGGGCGGAGCCAGTGGAGCCCAGGCTCCGGGGCTCCTTAAAATCCCTCTGTTTAATACTAAAATATAGCAATCAACTCATTATATTACAGGCTTCACACCCATGCTAAATTTTTTCCCGCTCGTCACGATTGCGGTATCGCTAGATTTACCATCAGCAGCATTTAACTATTATTAATGAATGTAATTATTTAACTGTTAATAATGAATGTAAATAAACTAATTACTGTAAACTTGGAGCACATTAAAATATTACAGCATAGTTCTCGGTGATTCGATAAGCCTATGAGGCTGTGGAAGGCAGAAAAGAAAATTTATGCGCTGGAACTATTTGTTTAACATAGGGCCCCCTTAAAATAATCGGCTCCAGGGCCCCAAAAGCCTTAATCCACTCCTGATCCCAACGCGTTTGGTGTCCTAATCCTGTGTGTTACTCGCTTGTCTTCGTTCTGTCAAGCCCCTGCATTTTACAGTGGATTACAAAACAAATATTCTCGTGCACAGAAGCAAGCCCATCCAATTACTTATCCAGATTTCTGGGCTACATGAAGAACATGATAAATAATTATTTCTTTATTTCACTTAATTATCATTTGCAAATATATAATTAGTTTCAAAAGTATGAGGTGGAAATGTACTAGAAGATCTCTCGAGAAAAAAGCTTCTTTTCAACATACTCTCCTAACAATTTATTCAGCAGAATTAGTTCAGACAGATCTTTACATAAGGACGAACGTCAGTAGCAATAAACGTCGCTTGCCGTTTACTTAGGCAACCAAACGATACCCGTAGAGCGGCATCAAATGGACATTCTAAAATGAGCCAACAGTAAAGCGTACTTTGTTAATTTCGATCGATGGGTGTAATATGTATATGGACTACTATATTTTCATGTTGAATATTATTAATATAAAGATGGCCATACTACGAAAGGCAATGTACGTCCAATGGATCTCCTTACTTGAGGATTTCTGAATATCCAAATAGTGAATATGCTTTCTGTGTCCCTAAATATCCATAAACATAAATATAAATATATTTAGCCTTTAAAATGAATATGATGCTGTTAGGAAGAACATCGCTATATTGTACAGCCATAAGCAAAAATAGGTAAATATGCTCTATATGTTCTTTCGTCAATAACTTTGAAAGTAGGCTCAGTGGTAGAGCCTTCACCTCTGGTGCGTGGGGTCTTTGGTTCGATCCCAGCTCGCGCCCAATGAGCTTTCTAGTTGACAAATCCATGTGCGTGAGTTTTCTCGGAGTTTTCCCGTTTCCTCCTACTTTCTTCATTCTACCATTTCATTCATTTCTCATCATCACCGACTCCTTTAGTCTAACCGGCATAAACGTGGGACGTAAAGTTTCAAGATTTCATTTCATTTCATTTCTGTACACAGAAATGTAATGGTGCTTCTACGGATTATACGGCGTATACCCACCTAATAGTGCAACGTATACTCACCTTTGCGAAAGTATGTAAGTAGGAAAGTACGAGCTTATGCAGGGGTGGGTATATGTTATACTTTTTTTTTTGAAAATGATCGGGTGTGTATATTTACTAAAAATTTCAGCAATATATCACTGTCTATTTAGTTCTGAAAACGTTGTTCTAATTGACCAATGATAATGTAGGGTATATGTGCGAACACTTCTTTGTCTAGTTCATAATTTTAGATTCATGACTTTTGGAGATCAGTACGCAAAAAAGTGCCTGAAATAACTTCCCTGAAATCACTTGCTTCCATTTTTTGGTGTCCTAACCCTCTGTGCTATTTGCCTGTCTTACCTTGATTGGTGAAGCACTTAATTGGTTTTCTATAAACTTTCTGCTGCAACCCAATAGACTACTTGTTGCTATTGCCACGCAGTTGACGTTGGTTGATAAACAACCAATAAAATTAGAACACTGTCGTTCGATGAAGTGATTTGGACGAAATGTATTAAAATTTACCATAACTTTCTACTCACCCCTCAATACAAGAGTGACAACAGAGGGCAGCAGTTTTTTTTTTTTCTTGCTTGGTAAGTGAGTCAACTTAAATCTCGTCACACACAAGAAATCCCATCAAATAGCATGTCGTATGACACCCGTTGCCAGGAAAACCTAAGATTACTGTGGGTTTAGTTTGCATAAACGGAATTAGCACTATATGACGTGGAATTGGCAATCATAACAACAGATATTGAAATTTTACTGGCTGTTAAAGTCGAAGACTTGTGATAAGGATATTTATGAGACATAATTAATAGTTTATAAGAGTCATTTGTTGGTTGGTTAGTTTGGAGTTTAGAGCCCTTTTCAGCACCGAGACTACACGAAACGTGAATCTACAGCTTAGTGTGGAATCCGGACTACGAGTTCCTGACAGGAACTGAACTCGGATCTCCTATCGCAAAACCACGCGGAAGCTCGAGAATATTTTGTAGCCTGTGTGTGCTGAGATTCCTTGAATATAATCCACACACACACACAAAACGTATGTAGAGTACGTAAAAACCTAGGTTACATGCGTAAATCCTGTAGTTTCTTGACTTAACGTACGAACTGAAAACGTATGTTTTAAAATACTTTCGGTGTGTGTTCCATCTATATGTACTTTCCGTAGTGAGCGTTAAGGATCTCATATACAGGTAGAAGTATGTAACATGTAGCTGACGTATATAACATATGTGTACGTATGTAATATAAGGAAGACTGTTAGACGTCAGACATCCTGCAGAGGCATGATGTAACATCTAAGCGGGAAAAGGCAGTACATATGTAGCATACGGATAACGTATGCCCCGTACAGATTTCCGTAGTAAACATATTGATTCCGTATATTTGTACAATATATTGCCGTCCGGATAACGCACTTTGCTCAGTGTAGAAAGAATATATACCGCGTGGGCAACTGAGATTAATAAAAGTGAATTATCACTAAAGAATTGGTGGAATGAGAATGAGGAAAAAACAGGAGAACTCCAATAACGATGTTGCCACCATAAACTTATATTGTTTGTTGACACTGAGCGTTCCTTTTTCAGTATCGGAACTGTATTGTGGATCTAAAGTTTAAGACGGAATCCGAACCATCGTAATATAGTCAATGCTCTCCCACTGGAAATCTAACCATAGCCACTATACCAATGGAGAGACTTACAAACTCATGTCCTGGGATCCAGTCGGGGACCTGTCACACAAAAAGTGAACACTCTACACTTGAGCCACAGTGTCAATTATATTACATTTATGTAACAACATCGTGAAAACATGTTTGCATAGATATTGCGTCCTAAATGTCAAACACTGGACTGATCATACATTTGTGCAAGTCATGACAGAAGAAAACGGCGTAATTTAATCTTTTAGCACTTTAAATATTTGTGTTCGATTTTGACTCTGCTAGTTGGCATCCCTGAAAAACGGTGGAAGGTCATAATTACAATGGATAAACTAAAGCCAAGTAGACGCACTACGGAACACTTCGGTATGTACGAAAGAGAGAGAAAACCCTGTTGAGAACAAGAAAGGGAAAAAAAGTGACGAAAAAAAGGCTTTTGTAGTAAAGTACAATAAGGAAGAAAAAAAACAAGAAGGGAAAACAAATACGTCCGTCCTGTCAAATTTCACACGATAGTTCAGAGGCGGTAAAAACAAAAAGCGATTCGCATTTGTTTCACTAATTTCGCGTTTGTAAGATAATACAAGGATAGGCCCTATATATTTTTTAATTAAAAAATCATATTAATTCCAAGAGCGAAATTTAGTTCCACGTCAAAAGTGTACACAAAAAGATTGTGGAAGTTGGGCATACCCCGTTTTTGTTTTCCTTTTCGTCCATTCAATAAAAAGCGGTTCCAATTATGAATGTAAAAAGGGGCGCACGTACTACTCTACACACGCAATGTACACACGTGCAGTGAAGTCTTGTGATCACGCACTTTGGACAAATACAGGGTTACTTCGCAAAGGAAGAGACAAATTATATTGTTTAATGTCATTTTGTACAGAATTCTTCTCAGTAAAATTACAACGCGATAGTGCCAAATTTTGTTAATACCTTTGTCAGTTATTCTTTGTAATTTAACGGGTTTGGACATTTCATGTTCATATTATTTCAGACTACATTCCACTGTCATGTAATTTTATAAATAACACTTTTATGTAGCTTTTCTCGTCTGGAAATCATAGTTACCTTGTGTTTATATTGTCTCAGTTCAAAAATATTCGATACTAAAAAATCTTCAGTTCCTAAAAGAACTTTACTTTTTCGGGATGTTCTCCCTTTTTCTTGATTTTCTTTTGTTTATTTCGTTTTTGTGATGGATACATGCCCGAACGCGCACAATCAAACGGAAGGAAACGCATGTCAACAAAAACATTTTCTTTTTTAAGTTGTAAGATAGGTCGTATTAGCGTGAAAATTTTCTGTTTGATATGTATCACATGCGACTACTATTTTGCAATTATATTTTGCCACATCTTACCCGCCTGTTACGTAGTGTTACCACGATGTTAAATAACATTTTGTGATCCTATCTATCCTCTTCGTATATCCTTATCGAATTTCTACAAAATGAATGACACAACATTTTCATTTTCTGAAGCAAAAAATCCCCACATAACACTTTTATGCCTTTATGTCCAATGGCTCAGAACAAATGAATTTACAATTTCGGACTTCTCTTGACGGAGATTGCACCATAAAACCACTTAGCTTGTATACGTACAGATGAATGAGATATTCATTTTTTGTGTGCATCGGAAAAGCACTATGCGAGCAGATGAATGAGACATTCATTTTCTTTGCATCAGAAAAGCACTATGCGAGCAGATGAATGAGACATTCATTTTCTTTGCATCAGAAAAGCACTATGCGAGCAGATGAATGAGACATTCATTTTCTGTGCATCAGAAAAGCACTATGCGAGTAGATGAATGAGACATTCATTTTCTGTGCATCAGAAAAGCACTATGCGAGCAGATGAATGAGACATTCATTTTCTGTGCATCAGAAAAGCACTATGCGAGCAGATGAATGAGACATTCATTTTCTGTGCATCAGAAAAGCACTATGCGAGCAGATGAATGAGACATTCATTTTCTGTGCATCAGAAAAGCACTATGCGAGTTTCATTTTTTGTCAATAGTGTCTGAAGAAGAATATGTTAAATATTCGAAATCGTTACAAATTATAATGTAAAATAAAGTGGGTTTTAAACTTTGGTCAGTGTTCCTTTTGTTAAAAAAATGTTTTTTAATCAACTGTACACAAATATACTAATAAAAATAGTGAAATTTATGTCAGTGGTCAATCTTGCCCCTTTCTCCCTCCTGGCAACATCTGAAATGGAGATACTACTCCGGACTAGCAGGTTAGTAATCTCCCAGCACGTGAACCAGTCACTTTAAATATTTTGTTGTTGGAAAACCGCGTATACGAAACGACGCATGTCTATTTTTATGGACAAACAAAAAAGAAGTCAAAGTTTAGCACCAACTAAACGCTCTAAAAACGCGCGTGCAACAACGAAAATCGCCTTCGCAATGTCAAGCAACATACTTACAATTTTCAATAATTACTTCCCACGAAATTCGTTGACTACCGATTTTTTAAAACCTTGAAACTTAGCCAGAGATGACTATTCTTAGCTGCAATGGAAATTTTTATAACTATAGTACAGTCATTGTTTAGCTGTAAGTACGGAGAACGAAATGCAAAGAAACGCAATATTTGTGCGGTCTCCAATCGCTCGTATAATAATTTACAGTATTGAAATAAAATGAAATTGTTAAGTTTTACGTACCATGGTTATGCCGGCTAGGCTAAAAGAGACGGTGATGATGAGAACTGAATGAAATGGCGGAATTAAGAAAGTGAGAGGAAACGGGAGTACCATGAGGAAACCCACGCATACTGTGTTTGTCCACCACAAAGTTCACTTGGCAGAGCGGGGTTTGAACCTGGGGCCCCATGCACCAAAGGTAAGCGCTCCACCTCTGAACCACTGCGGCCCCCAATATACAGTATTGTTTTCATTTGTTACCTTTCGTTTTGACAGCATTTCGACTCATAAGAACTAATTAAAAAATAGAGCTTCTGCATCCGCGGGCCTAAGCCTGCTCCAACGCCATCTGCTAGCGACTTGCGGAACTATGTCAAGCGGTCCAGCCTAGTGACTAGCATATGCAGTCGCTCTATTTTTGTAGCTCTGCCTCTAACAGAGGTATGAGGAGCTTTGTGACTGAGTGTCCGTCACGTCTTTACGTGACTCCCAAGCTTGCCTCACGATGCTCGATGGACGCCGGTAATTGACATACCGGCTGGGAATCGAGTTGAGTTGATTTTGAGTTTAACGTCCTGTTCAGCAGCGAGGCTATATGAGACGTGGACCTAATTGATTAACGTGGAATCCGAAACCACATAAGCTCCCACCGGGAATCGAACCCGGGCCTCCCATACCAAAGGCGCGTACGCTAACCGCTTAGCCACGGAGGAGCTCTAGCTAGGAATCGAACCCTGGCATGAGTCCAATACTCAAACCATTAGACTATGAAGCTCCGATCATAAGAACTAATTAAATCCATAAAACCAAAATTTAAAAAAGAGAATTCAATAAGGAAATCCTTTTGTACACCCAATAAACTTACTCAAACGCCACACTTTTCTCTCTCTCTCTCTCTCTCTCTCTCTCTCTCTCTCTCTAGGAGAAAAGATTCACAGAATCCTGTAGAAGTGTTCGCTTGAACGAGTTCAAATCCTACACAGAGACTATTGTTAACAAGAAAACGAAAAATGAGGAGGGGTCGAGAAGACTAGATATCGTAAGGAAAAGACCTAGTTCTACAATAGTTGAATTTTGCGCTAAAGAAAGATACTACAGTTTTTTTTTTTTTCTGATCCAACAAAACTAAAACTCGATTCACTTTTTCTACTAAGAATCTCCTCTATCCTCTCTCCCTCCCCCTTTCGCTCTGCAAGCATGATAAAAAAAAAGAAAGAAAAGACGAAATCAATAGAATTGCCACCAGCAGACTCCCTGCTGAAGAAGAAAAGTTATTTTACTCCTTTTTCTTCTCAACATCAATGGATAAAACTGGCACACACAGCAAACGTCACGAAAATTCTACACAGACACTTCTCCCCGCACAGATTTCTCCAGAAAATTCTACCATGGGGGACACCGCCGCGAATAAGTGGGTTTCCAATCCTATAACACTGCACCAAACCACCAAGAAATTAGCGTCTAACTATATGGTGTAGAAAGATGTAAGTATAAGACATTTTAAATGATGGCTTCATACATTGAAAATCCAGAATTACGGATTCAATACCTCGTATTAAGATCTGAATGATCGTGCTACGATTTCACATTCATTAAAAGGAAAAAAAATAAATAATAAGAAGGTGAAAACACAACAAGAATCAAATGAACCATGAAAATGTGTTTGTAAACCAGGTGCGTAGCCAGAAATCTTTATTGGGAGGAGTCCAATACTGCAAGTCACTACATCTACGTAATATTTAACGGGTATTCTGCATCCGATAAGTAATTGTAAAGTACATCCACCTATATTTTCAGGGGAAAAAATATAAAACTAGATTACTTTTATAAGAGAAAGAGTACAGATGAAGTGTAAGATCAAAGTTTCACGCTACATCAGTCATTTTCCTATTAAACAAGTATTATAGTTTTATTGACAGTGTACAAATGTATGTTAAGTTAGTTTTTTTATTTATTTTTTTTTTTTAATTTTTAGGGAGCGGGAAGTAGTCGGAGGTAGCATAAACTGCTTCAAAATTGTCATTTTAATTTATTCATACTTAACATAATAATCATTTTACCCATAAAATATCAATATACACCTCAGAGTTGGTTTCCTTCATCTTCTTCGGTGGAGTTCATCTTGAGCATTATCAACAAGCAGCAGTTCTCTGAAATAACTTCTCCCCTCTCTTATTTGCTGTTCTCTAAAAGAGTTTTTTTCCCTCTCCTATCTCTTGTTCCCGAAAACAGTCTTTCCGCTCTCTCATTTATTGTTCTCTAAAACAGCTTTTGCACTTTCTCATTTGTTGATCTCTAAAATAGCTTTTTTCCTCTCTCTCGTTTGTTGTTCTATAAGAAAGCTTTTCTGTCACTAATTTGCTCTTCTCTAAAAACAGCTTTTCCCCTCTCTCTTATTTATTGTTCTCTAAAATAGCTTGTTCGTTTTCTCGTTTGTTGATCACTGAAATAGATTTTCAATTCCTTCGTTTGTTATTCTGTAAGGCAGCTTTTTTTTTGTCACTCATTTGCTCTCCTCTAAAACAGCTTATCCGCTCTCTCATTTATTCTCTAAAATAGCTTTTGTGCTTTCTCATTTGTTGATCTCTAAAATAGATTTCCCCTCTCTCGTTTGTTGTTCTGTGTAAGGAAGCTTTTCTGTCATTAATTTGTTCTTTAAAACAGTTTATTTTTCCTCTCTCATTTATTGTTCTCTAAAATAGCTTTCCCGCTTTCTCATTTGTTGATCTCTAAAATAGCCTGTTTCCTCTTCCGTTTGTTATTCTTTAAGACAGCTTTCCTGTGACTCATTTGCTCTTCTCTAAAATAGCTTAATACCTTTCTCATTTGTTGTTCTTTAAAATAACCCCCTCCCTCCAAACAAAAATTCTTTCGCACTTTACAATTAACTTTTTAATACTTTCTAGTCTCTCACACCTAGTAGCAAAAGTCTTTTGATAGAAATAACCTAACAACTTCATTCTCATGGTTTAATGAAATATCTAAATGTATGTTGAGAGACCTGTAGAGTTTGGTTGAGGTCTCAGTCACGGCCAGTATGTTCGTTGGGGTGCTCGCTTATCTTTACTTACATCTAACTTCTTTCATCAAAAGAAATGTACACTACGAGACGAGTAGTAAATTTTGTAGAAGTACCGTCTCATCTTGATTCTCGAAGAAGTCTTTCTCGTCTCGTCTCGAATTTGAGAAAAAAGTAGTTCTCGTTTCCTTTCGAGACGCGAAGAGACATTTCTCGTTTTGTGGACAAGACAAATGCGTCACTAAGTATTCATGTACTGTGTCACCCCGCAACATTTTTCTCTTGACTATTTAACACTGGCTATGAACAGCAGATTTCTTTTTCCCTTTCCCGTTGTCCTTGCATCATACTATTTACCATAGCTATATAGATATATGGTTAGCGCATGCGCGGGAGACCCAAGTTCGATTCGCGATGGGAATTCATGTTCGGATCCCACTTTAAGCTGCAAGTTCACGTCTCATATAGCCTCGGTGCTGAAGGGGACGCTAAACTTCAATTCAATCATAACACTATGTATTATCTCCTTCAGAATACAACTTCTCAAATATAGTATTTAACGAGCCATTTCTTTTACATCCTTTCAATTAACTTCAATATTCTTCTTTCCTTCTCCGTTTCTCTTAATACTTCTTCTTTAATCATTTTCTTTTCTGTCTATCTAATGTTCTTCGTTCTTCACTACATCCACGACTCGAGGACCCCTATGCAATTGCATTTATTAATTTTTGTGGTACCCATAAGTGTAGGAGTTGTGGCTAAGTGGTTAGTGTTCCCACCATTGACACGTATACGTCATCGGATTCTATGGTAAAGTGTAAGTCTACGTTCCATAGAGTCTCGTTGCTGAAAAAAAAAAGGCTCCATGTCGGCGAAATTAAAACAGTGCTAATTTTACAGTAATTATGGGATATCTTCAAATAGATAAAAGATAATAGAAAAGTGGAACAAGAGCTCACTAGACAATATTATTTTACATAAGATACCGTTATCGCGACTCACTTATCTGTTTTCGATTTCCAGCCATTTAGAAAATCGGCATTTATTTTCGCGTTTCTAAATGGCTGCAACCGGAGAGCTACTAGGTGACTCGTGATAACGGTACTCATGCAAAATAATATTGTCTAGCGCGCTCTTGTTCCACATTTCGATTATCTTTTATCTATTAGAAGATATCACATAATTACTGTAAAATTAGCGGTATTTTAATTTCGCAGTGATTAGGCCTCTTAAACTATAAAGACAGTCCATCAATACGTGTGGTACAATGCGCCACGGTGTTTTAACAGAACGCTAAAAGAGCTAAAGGATTTAGAATGTACAGCAAATAGAAAAAAGAGATACAGTGATGAAGTGTGGCTATGTGAACACCTAGGCAAGCTGAGTATAACAGTATTTTTGCTAGTTACGTCACACATCGACTAGTTTATCTGTCATCTTCAAGAGTATTCTTTCATCTCTCTTCAGTTTCTTTTCCTTATGCCTAGATTGTAAATTTTGTTACTTTCTTCCTTTCTATCTGTCATTTCTACGGAAAAGTTTCAGAGAGAAACAAACAGACCAACAGCAAACAACAGACTTCCAAACTACTGTACTACTACTAGAAGTTGAAAAAAGGCTTTAATACATATATACGTCGAAATAAATAAGCAAAAAATATATGTGTATTATCTTTGGTTTTTCTTTTTCTTCTTCTTTTCTAGGAGGAGAACAAGTGCCTGTTTGTCAGATCAATATCTTCCCAAAATGTTCGACTCCTCCCTTCACACACATCCAAAGAACAGGAGAAGAATCTTGGAACGTCTTCAGCTCCTGCCTACGTGAGATTAATGCTGATTCAACGCCTTCTTGAAACATCATATTATTTTTTTTAACATTCGATCACGAACTCTCAAATTCACACAAGCATTTTTCCTCTTCATTCCCATGCACATTCACACACAGTAGCTATATGATGCAGTATTATAAACATTCACACACATATATATTCAGTCACTCATGCTGACACACGAAAGAGTTATTCAAGAGTCTGATGGTAATATCTGTTATGCTGTCTTTGTCACTGTTACCATGTCACTGAATATCCGAGATGTCGAATTTGCAATCGGGACTCGCACAGGCTCACACTCCTATCCTCAATATGGCTCATTAAGGCAGGCCGCCAATGACCAAAGAACAGACAGCCGAGCCAAAGTACAATACTGTGGGTAATTCAACAAAGCCTCGTTTTGCCAAATTCAATGGAGCACTGCTAGGCAAAGGCCTCCTCGACGTTATGACAGAGACACACAGTCAAGGCACTGAAGCTTCTCTCTCCACATCCTCTCCTGCTGCCCTCTGCCTCGACTTAGCTGCCCTGTCTCTGGTCAATGTGCGGCCAACCTAATAATGGCGGCCACCAGAATAGATCTGGGACTGCCTATTAACCACGAAAGTTTATCTATTTCCAGTGGAAGTATTCTATCTCGTCTTGTAACTCGACACGAAATTTCTGTCGCGTCTCGTGGGCAACACCATTTATTAATCTCAATAATGTTCAAGTTTTCTCAAACTCGCATTTCCTCGAACTCGGGTTCCAGGCGGTTATCCTCAATAAGACTTGCTTAAGCTCAAGCGGTTTATCTCGTGCTCAATAACCCCATTGGGCTCATGCTCACTAAGGGCTTGAGCTCGCTATCTTGAGTGAGACTCTCCTTAGCTCGATCTCACGTAGGGATGCGCACGAGACAAGATTTGTGGCTGTCTCGTCTCGAAAATGTGTTGTAAAAGTGATGTCTCGACTCGAAAAATGTATATTTCTCTATTGGAAGAGCCATGTCTCGACTCGAATTTTATCAGGAAAATCCTGTCTCGACTCGTCTCGTGCGCATCCCTAATCTCACGCTTAGCTAACTTTATCGAGCTCGCGCTCACTAAGGGTACACGAGCGCTAACTTGACATAGCACAATCTCACGCTCATTAACCTCATTAAGATCGCGTTCACTAAGGGTTCGCACTCGCTATCTTCAATGAGACTCTTCTTAGCTTGAGCTCACGCTCATTAACCTCGCTGAGCTCGCGTTCACTGAGGGCTCAAGGTTTCTATCTTCAAGAAGACGCTCCCGAGCTCGATCTCACACTCATTAACCATTGTGCTCACATTCACTAAGGGATCGAGCTCACTATCTTTAATGAGACTCTTACTAGCTCAATTTCACGCTCATTGACCTCGTTGTCTCGCGTTCGCGTTGGGTCTAGGTCAAAACCCCCACAGCCAAAACCCCCACACTCAAGAAATGTCAAAACGCCCACACGATCGGTCATAACTCCCACACAAATGGACAAATCCCCCAAAAGCACGAACGGTCAAAACCCCCACAGCCAAAACCCCCAAACTCAAGAAATGTCAAAACGCCCACACGATCGGTCAAAACTGCCACACAAATGGACAAAACTCCCACACATAGCAACGGTCACAATCTCCACATAAATGGACAAAACCCCCACACAAATGGACAAAACCCCCACACAATCGGACAAATCCCCCACACTCTGAAAATATCGTGATTGCACGTCTTTGTTGCGGCTCTTTACGACGCCCACTTTAGTGTTTCTGTCATTACAAAACAGTGCAAGAAGAATAGTTGCAACCTCGGTTTAAGTGGAATAAAAATGTTATTAAAAAGTACAAGGGCAAGACATACAACCAGGATCATTTCAGAGTGTGGGAGATTTGACCGATTGTGTGGGAGTTTTGTCCATTTGTGTGGGGTTTTTGTCCATTTATGTGGGGATTGTGACCGTTGCTATGTGTGACTGTTTTGTCCATTTGTGTGGGAGTTATGACCGTTGGAGGTTATGACCGATTACCAGTGTGGGGGTTTTGGCTGTGGGGGTTATGACCGTTCGTGTATTTGGGAGATTTGTCCATTTGTGTGGGGGTTATGACCGATCGTGTGGACGTTTTGACATTTCTTGAGTGTGGGGGTTTTGGCTGTGGGGGTTATGACCGTTCGTGTGTTTGGGAGATTTGTCCATTTGTGTGGGGGTTATGACCGTTTGTGTGGGCGTTTTGACATTTCTTGAGTGTGGGTGTTTTGGCTGTGGGGGTTTTGACCGGTTCCCTTCGCGTTCAATAAGGGCTCGAGGTTTCTGTCTTCAAGAAGTCGCTCCTGAGCTCGATCTCACACTCATTAACCATTGTGCTCACATTCACTAAGGGATCGAGCTCACTATCTTTAATGAGACTCTTACTAGCTCAATTTCACGCTCATTGACCTCGTTGTCTCGCGTTCGCGTTCAATAAGGGCTCGAGGTTTCTGTCTTCAAGAAGTCGCTCCTGAGCTCGATTTCACACTCATTAACCTCATTGTGCTCACATTCACTAAGGGCTCGAGCTCACTATCTTTAACGAGACTCTTACTAGCTCAATTTCACGCTCATTGACCTCGTTGTCTCGCGTTCAATAAGAGCTCGAGTTCGCTAACCTTAATGGGACTCTCCCTAGCTCGATTTCATGCTTATTAACCTGATTGGGCTCGCGCTCACTAAGGGCTCGTGTCTGATAATGTACAATTTTCTAGTTTGAAGGTCATTCCTTAGAAAATTGACTGAAATAACGCTAGAAAAATATCTGAAAGTAACAAATTTTCAGTACTACCAGCGTTGCCAACTTGATCAGACGATATTATCGTACGTAGCATTTAAAATTATAGTTTTTGTCGTAAAATTATCGTACCTTTTGATTCTAGTGTCAATATCAAGCTGCTTTATTATTATTATTATTATTATTATTATTATTATTATTATTATTATTATTATTATTATTATTAAGAGGAAACTAACTCGAACGTTTGCAGCTAAAACTATATTTAACAATCTAATAGAAAACAGGACTGAAGTTTTACCAGTTTATCGGAAATAAATATGTGATTACCCTTCAACATTTTATATCTTTACTTGTTAAAAGTTATCTACATCAAGTAGTAATTTTTCTTGATTGAGTAGATAACGCGGGTTTCCTGTGTATGTGGTGCCCGGTTTAATTACAAATGAAACCACATGCGTGTAGTGCAAATACTAACAATGATTTTCATCAATTTTATAGTATCAGTTCAAAATGTATGCGAAATTGCAATGATCTGATTAGCCAATTACCTGATAATAACAAACATGAGTAAACACGTGAATTGGTTCTTGCGATTTTAATGTACAATAACCTTAAAACGTAGCTAACAGTATAACGTAAAATATTTAAATTGCTTCCCTATTAAACTTAATTTACCTGAATTATTTACCTTCTAAAGACATTGGTCGCCTTTGTAAGGTTTTAAGTAATATCGTTGCAAAATTGGTACTCTTTTAAATTTGTTCCAAACTTCAAATACCTTCAGAACTATCTTTGCATTTTACCAGGAGGTATTAAATTATCGTATACTTTCCTATTATCGTGCATCAAGTATTGTACATCGTACGGGGGTCAAAATTATCGTATGATTCGATAATTATCGTACATGTTGGCAAGGCTGAGTACTACCTAACCAGTATGGTAGACGATGTTTTGATTCGTAAGAGTGAATGGTTGATTTTCTTTACCTGAATTTTTAAAAAATGTAAATTGGTTTCAGAAACATCATTCCAGGTAGATTTTCCTGCTGGTCTAACGCATGCATTTTTCATGCACATGGTCCTGGGTTCGATTCCGGTAGGTGAGCACTAAAACAAATTGAACACATTACGGTAGATCGGATTTCACTTTAAACTGAAGGTTCACGTTTCATGTAGTCTTGGTGTTGAAAAGGACACTAAACCGTAATTCAATCAATAATCAGGGGTCAATACAAGACAGATTCCTGGAGGATAGGGGAGGGCGAGAACAAGATATGCTTAAGAGATACTTAGTTTTATTTAAACAGATCCACAACATGGGTGCAAGTGCTGCTTGGGGGATGAACGACCCTTTACTCCCCTTCCCCCTGTATCTGCCGTAGGGGTCTGCACGGGCTCGGCCTACAAATCATATATCACTTCGGGCTCGGGCCGTAAATTTTTAAATATACAACCATATTTCTCGGGCCTAACTTTGTAAATATACTGCACAACGATATATATTGCACCATTCTTTCTGGAGAACTTTTAAAACACAACTGAAAAATTAAACCTCTAATTGCTCTAAATAAAAATACAATTCTGCGTTAATTATTAAGTTTCTGTAATTCGGGCTCATTTGATTATCACACGAACTGGTGCCTAAATGCTAAAAGATATTTCGGACTCGGGTCGGGCCTCACATTGTAAATTCACGGGCCGGGCTGGGCCCGAGCTAAACATTCCAGCCCGTTTAGACCTCTAATCTGCCTATCACAACAATATATCAACGAAACCGAAAACGTGAAATATTAGCTGTATCAGCGAGTCTCTTTCTTCCCGCCTAGCGAAACCTAAGATGCTGCTGCTGTTATGATTATGATGAATCTAAAATCAAAAACAAAAGTCACGAAGGGCTGCGGTGGCTCAGTGGTAGAGCGTTTACTTCTGGTGCTTGGGGTCCCTGGTTCGATCCCAGCCCCCTTGCCAAGTGAACTTTGTGGTAGACAAACACCGTGTGCGTGGGTTTCCTCGGAGTTCTCCCGTTTCCTCCCACTTTCTTCATTCCACCATTTCATTCATTTCTCATCATCACCGTCTCCTTTAACCTAACCAGCATAACCGTGGGACGTAAAACTGTGGGATTTCATTTCATTTCATTTACAAAAGCCACAAAATGTAAACGAAATTTCTTTGAAGAAAGTTTACATAGACACAGTTCTCATTTCTCGACATTACAAAGTTCAAGGCGAAACACAGACTGTAGTACAATATGTATTTACCTTAAGCAATCAACTACAATAATGAGAACTCCAAACAACAATAGACAAAGAACATTAACCTAACCAATAACACATACAATATACAAAGAATTAAGTTGTCTGTTGGCGTTTATTTATAAGGCAAAAATAAATCAAGTTAACACACCATCTCAAACACAGACTGTATATATCGTAAATATAAAAGAACATCTATACGAAACGCATTACATCATAAAGGTAACTCTTCTTGTTCCTTGTTGCTTCAACAAATACATTGTGCGTACAATTGATTATATTTCATGTTAAACCAAACAGGTTTATACGTACTAATTATCGTGTCACCGTAAAGCAAACACAGGGACTGAAGGATGATAAGAATTTGGAATAAGATGATTATAAAATAACCTTTTCTCTTTCTTTCTTCTTTTACGTTTCAGTTTAGAGAAAAGAAAAAATAATCTTTAATAAAAACAGTATAGTTTAAAACGTCATAACTTGTAAATGATCTCAAAATTTAATATAAAAGATAAGCCGAAATGTGAAAGAAACATTTTCTTGTCACGCTTTAAATTGTGCTTATTGTGAATCCTACATAGTACCTCTATATTATTAGGACCTCTTGTCTGAATTTATTCATCTTTAATGTAATGATGTTAGACAATTTCATACTTTATATCTTTCGAACAAACTTTAAAAAAAGGATGATGATCTCGGTTCAACCCTTACAATTTCATATTTTTATATCTTTCGAACAGACTTAAAAGAAGGATGATGATCTCGGTTCAAAACTTACAATTTCATATTTTTATATCTTTCGAACAGACTTAAAAAAGGAGGATCTCGGGTCAACCGTTACAATTTCATATTTTTATATCTTTCGAACAGACTTAAAAGAAGGAGGATGATCTCGGTTCAACCCTTACAATTTCATATTTTTATATCTTTCGAACAGACTTAAAAGAAGGAGGATGATCTCGGTTCAACCCTTACAATTTCATATTTTTATATCTTTCGAACAGACTTTAAAAAAAGGAGGATCTCGGGTCAACCTTTACAATTTCATATTTTTATATCTTTCGAACAGACTTTAAAAAAATTAGAAGGGTCTCATGTCAACCCTTACAATTTGATATTTTTATCTCTTTCGAATAGACTTCAAAAATGGAGGAGGATCTCGGGCCAACCCTTACAATTTCATATTTTTTTATCTTTCAAACATACTTCAAAAGGAGGTGGATCGTGATTCAACCCTTATATACATATAAGATATCAGATATGTTCATATCCGTAACTTCGACATAGGTGCACCGATTTTGATGATTGTTTCTTTTTCTGTTTGAAGAAAGTTATGCGTTCCCGGCGGTTCTACGTAAATTTCTTTTGGATTTGATTATAATCTTTGCAGCTAGATCACGAAAACTCAATGGATGCTACGTTGAAGTTAGTTAAGATTTTTATTGGAAAAAAAGTTTTGTATTGTAATTGAAAAAAAAAATCTTCTATACAATCATTTCTGCAGCTGGGTGCTCTGTGACATCACCCAGCTCAGTAAATCCCACAGGAAGAAAACGCAGCAAACTGGAAAATCTGATATTGAAAAATGCAGTGGTAACATACAAACAAATATATCAACGACACAATCAATAGTTTTTGCAAATACGTCACTCGCGAATCCTTGAATATTAGTGCCCTAACACTTGTTTCATCCCATTCCCTTAGTCGTTCTACCACCACAATAAACCTTCATAAGTGTTCTTACGTAATATTTTGGACTATTAGAAATGGTTGTTCAAGATCGTCATTTTTGACAGTTGGTGATAGTCTCAACAATCTCCTTTACATCTTTCAAGACCTGTATTTCAGAAATTTAGCGCTCCTACTGAGCCACCGTGCCCATGTAGCTACTATAATCCGACAACCATAACTTCATGGCTAGCTAAGTTGGAAAGTCAAATATACCTTAACAAATGGTCACCTAATCTTATGGTCACGAAAATCAATAACCTCAAATGTTTCGTTCTCTATCAAGTGTTGCACGTTGATTCAAATATAGTGTTGTATTAATTTATAGCTTCCTACACATTCAGCGCCCCAGGCATCAATTCATTGCCGTCGAGCTATATTAATATAGGGCCTTATGCAGAGTCGTTCTGACGATAGATTAGTATCATATTAAAGTGTTCTACTAAAAGTAGTCCTGCCTTTAGTATGACGCTAATCATACGTCAAAACTACTCTGCATAAGGCGGATAATATTCAGTGATCCCTGGAACATTAATAACACGGATCACACGATTCCATATCCTTTTATTATAGGCAACCAACATTTCCTAGATGCTGTGCAGGTTGCATAGAAGCTAGGAAAAGTAATAGATTTCAAACAGATTGTGAATGGCACCGTAAAGGTGTTAATGGATTATTTCCGCTGCGATAATTGTTTTAGCTGTCTACTGCGAAAAGTAGAATTGAAATATTCGCTTTCCTCTAAGAGTTATCGTGTGGAGTAACGAATGAACGGACAATGTATTAACAGTACAATGTTGTAAGTTCCAGTGTGTGGTCCTATAAAATGGGAATTGACAAATTAGCATATTTATTTTTTATTTTATTTTACTTTCGAGCAACGAAAAATGAGAAGAAAGTCTTGTGATCGTGAAAAAATCAAATTCGAGATATCAACGGGTTTACATGCTTCATGGCCCATAGATAACGAAAAAGTTATTCTTCGATATTTGTCCGTCGCACCTAGAGGCCATACCGTTCAACGTACCTCAACTAAATTTTTAACTTAAGGCTTTTATGTGATTTTTAAGGGGCGTTTCGAATTTTCTTCCTACTTCTAAAAATAAGGGTAGTTTACTATAAAGGCTAAGAATAAGAAATTGAGATTTTCTCAAAAACGGTTTAACGATTTTGTCCATATTCATAAATCAATTTTCCAGAAACAGCCTCAATCATGTGGTATAAGTAATTTCTCTTGGAAAATTTGCGAAGGAGTAGTTTATTATTAGGGGTTGAGTTTTTTTTTTTCTTTCAGATGGTTTCCTCGAAACGACTCAGGCAATTTTCTTAATATTTCATACATAAATAAATCGCTAATAATGTGACAATATAGTATACTGTAACTCATTTGTGCTGAAAAAAAATTAAGATCCGTATTTTATTCTTCGCAAGAGAGTTTTTTAAGATGATTTTTCGCAAAACGACCTCAGGCAATTTTGTTCATACTTCAGAAACAAATATTTCATTAATAGCATGACAATATGGCATAACTCATTTATGCTGAAACATTCTACGAGAGGTAGTTTATACTTGTGAGTTTTTTAGGCGATTTTTCTCAATAACGAGTCATGCTATTTTGTTCATAATAAGTAAATATTTCATTAATGACTTTACAATATTGTGTGAATTATTCCTTACGAAAAAAAAATCACAAGCGGTACTTTATTCTTGGAGATAAATTTCTTTTCAGACTACTTTTTTCAAAAACGACACGAGCAATTTTGGTTATATTTCATATATAAATAGTTAATTATTATTCTCATAATGTTACGTTAAATCACTTTCATGAGATATCCACAAGGGATTATTTACTCTTGAGGTGAGTTTTTTTTTTTTTTTAAATTTTGTATAATACCACTCATGCTATTTTATTATTATTTTATAAACAAATAATTTATTCATGACCCTAGCATATGGCATAAGTTATTTCTTATGGCAAAATCTACACGGGATAGTTTACTTGGAGATGAGTTTTCTTTCGGTGAAGCTTTTCGAGAACTCTTAGAATTTTGTCCATATTTCACCAATAACTGCAGCATAATATGATTTGGTTTAAGGAATTGGAGCAAGAAAGTTTAGTGTGATGACCCGTACCTTTTTATTAAAATTAATTGCTATGCTACGAT